>NC_067399.1:325272288-325993121 GCF_016432865.1 Antechinus flavipes
GTCTGAGAATTGTCTGTTCATATCCTTTGACTATTTATCAACTGGAAAATGGCTTGATTTCCTATAAATTAGAGTCAATTCTCTATATATTTTGGAAATGAGGCCTTTATCAGATCCTTTGACTGTAAAAATGTTTTCCCAGTTTATTGTTTCCCTTCTAATCTTGTCTGCTTTTGTTTTGTTTATACAAAAACTTTTCAATTTGATATAATCAAAATTCTTTATTTTGTGGTCAATAGTGATCTTTAGTTCTTCTTTGCAGACCTTCTACTTTTCCAAAGGGGTGGGATGAGGGTGTTTTCTCATAACTCTTCTTTTGAATTGAACTTGTTCTTTATAATTTTGGAACATTCACTTTTGACATTGTGTATGGATTATTTTTTTCAAGTACATTGTTGTGATTGCTGTGTGTGTGTGTGTGTGTGTGTGTGTGTGTGTGTGTGTGTGTGTTTTGGCCTTTATTTCACTCTGTCATTTTTATGTACATCTCTCTTTGCTTTTCTGTATTTGTCACATTCCTAATTTCTTACTGAAAGGGACAAATAGCCCTCCTTTCCGCCTCGGGCCAGCAGAAGAAAGTTTACTCAGCTAGATTGGGGGATTTCTTTTGCATTTCAAAAGGCCGGCTCAACAATGCTCTTAAGGGTGGAGGAGGATGGTAGCTGAAACTATCTATGTTAAAACATCTGCCCAGGTGGGGTTCTCTTGTTATCCTGTAAAACCCCCATCCTCCTGTTGTAAAATGCGAATCACAGATTAAAATGTAACAAGCTGAACAGAAATGCTTATAAGGTTGTCTTTAGTTCTGTAAGGTACGGAATTCAATCACAATTCCGTCCCGAGCTCGGTACCAAATAAATTCTAAAACTTTCCTCATTGCGGCTGTCTTGAATTTTATTGCCTGGGCTATTTCACTTACCACACAGTGATATTTTATTACATTCATAGACCACAATTTTAGACATAGCCCAATTGATGAGCATCTATTTTGTTTCTAATTTTTAGCTATCATAATAAGTGCTACAAATGTTTTGTGATTTTCTTTTTATTAGTGGCCTCCTTGTGGCCTTGTGATATAAGCTTAGTAATGGAATTTCTGGGTCAGAGAGAGAAGGTATCTTTTTATCAAAGCAGAGTAGAATAACAACAACAAAAAAAGCAACTTCTGTATATGGATATTTTATAGAATTTCCATTTATCATTAAACAAAACTGTCAGATACTTTCTGTTAAAGTTAGAACTAATTTATTTATATTGGGCAGCGAGGTGGTGCACTGCATAGAATGCTGGGGCTGAAGTCAGGAAGATTCAAATGCAAATCTAGTCTCAGACACTAATTAGCTATGTAACTCTGGCAAATCACTTAACCTTATATGCCTTAGTTTCCCTATCTGTAAAATGAACTAGAGAAAGAAATGGCAAACCATTCCAGTGTCTTTGCCTAGAAAATCCCTGTGGGGTCATAGAGAATTGGACGTAACTGAAATGACTAAACAACAAACAAATTTATTTACATTATTGAAAAGTACTCTGTCATAAGTGATTAAAATAAATAGGTAAATACAATTGAAATGCTCTAAATAAAGAAGACAGGCAAATCCAAGGATAGTATAATTTTCATCTAGAGTTCAAGGAGTCTTGGGTCTTGTAATTTTCTAAAATGTAGCAAATTTGTATGGACATGAGTGTAGTTCAATTAATCAGAGAAAGTTAGTGGTGAAAGGAGTCTTAGAAACTAGTCCAAACTCTTCAATTTAGAGATAAGGAAATTAAGGCCTAGAAAAGTAAAATCATTTCCTCAAGGTTACATAGCTAATTATAACAGCTGTAACTAGAACTCAGGTTTCTCTGATCTCAATTCAATGATCACCATATGTACATCATACATCATATACTTGTTCAATTGTATCTGACTTTTTGTGATCCCATTTGGGGTTTTCTTGGGGAAGCTAATGGAGTTGTTTACTATTTCCTTCTCCAGATCATTTTACATATGAGGAAACTGAGGCATACAGGTTTAAATGACCTTACTTAAGGTCACAAAACTAGTTAGTGTCTAAGCTGGATCTGAATTAATGAAGATGAATCTTGATTTCAAGCCCAGTGTTCTATCCACTACATTATCTAATTACTTCTCAATATATACACTTCATCTCATCTAACATAATGATTCATTTGACTGAGTGATAGCTTTGTGCTTTTGTGAGTGGTTTGAATTTTTTCTGAATGTCTTATAGAAAACCTGTTTTTTTTTTTTTTTAAATAAGTAAAAGTGACTGGTATGATTTGATTAAGACTCCTTTTCACAGTGCACAACTTGCTGTTTCCTGTTTTCTTTAAAATTGGATAAGAATTTGTTTTGGTTCTAATTTTCATAAAATCTGCATTTAACTTTCATATTAATTGAAATAGATAATGGTAAATTATTGCCAAATTATTTTTAAGTCTCTCTCCCTGGTTTACTAAACTGCATCCATAAACATACTCATTCAATCAATCTGTCCTGTAGTGTGTCCTTACCATCTGTTTCAGCTGAGATTTTCATTTCAAGAGGGAACTATCAAGAAGTATATGCTGGCATAGAAAGAAAAAGAAAAGAACAGGAACCTACATCAGTGCTTTACATAGCCTCTTAGACAACTGGGGAATAGCTGAACAAATTGTGATACATGAATGTAATGGAATATTACTGTACTGTAAGTAATGAGGGAGATGATTGCCGAGAATCTGGGTAGTATAAATTGGCCCAGAGACGAGAAAGCAGAACCAACAGAACAATTTATATAAGGAGAGTAACAATGTAAAGACAAATTTTGAAAGACAAGAATTCTGAGTAATGCAACAACTAAACATGTCTCCAGAGGACCTATGACATCATAGCTCCTGACAGAGAGGCAATGGACATGAGATGGAGAGAGATAAATGTTTTTGAACATGCCCATTGCGTAGATTCATTTTGGTTGACTCTGCTTATATGATGCAAGGATTTTTTCCTCCTTCCTTTTTTTTTTTTTTTTTTTTTTCCCAATGGGAACCAGAGGAAAACAGAAGATTAACAGTAGTGTTACCTTAAATAGGAGGCTTTTGAAACACTTCAAAATACAGAAAGTTCAGTCGCACAGACAAGGACAGTTTTAAAAGTAAAGTGGAGCATTTTCTTATTGTTTAATTGTGTTTGTCTCTTCATGGCTCTTTGCTAGGTTTTCTTGGTGAAGATACTAGCGTAGTTGGCCATTTCCTTCTGCAATTCATTTTTAGGAAACTGAGGCAAACAGGTTTAAATGTTTTGCTCAGAGTCACACAGCTAATACCTGAGACCAAATTTGAACTCAGGAAGATAAGCTTTCCTGACTTCAGACTTGGTACTCTGTCTACCATGCCATTTAGCTACCCCCCCCCCCCAATTCTATTTTGGGACTGCCCATTTGTTCTGTCTGCCCCAGATATGTGTGTGTATATACATATTGTGTGTGTATATATTTGATCTTCTCAGGTGACTAAGGCTTAGGCAATTGAAGTAGTTTCCTGGTCACTGCTTACAAAGTAGTTGAGACATGAAACCTTAGAAAGACCTTTGAACAACACTGGGAAGCTATGCTCAATTGAATAAAAGCTTTATTTTGGGTGAGTCTCCCTTCTCTGTTTTGAATATACTCTTCCTGCTATTGGTAAATTTTTAAAATTAGCATTTATATCTAATGGTGATGGTGAGGTCTTGATCAATGAGATCCCAATTCTCAGAGCATGCACAAGGAACGCTGTATGCTGTCAGTGCATGTAGGGACTTGGGGAACTAGCTTTCAAAAATCTGTGATGATGAGTAATGAAAGGGCCTGGCTTTCTACTTCAGAGTGCATGCAGGTGTTCTGTGATGGTTTCCTTTCTACTTAATGAGTAGTAAAGAGAATCCCTATTGACTGGCTGCTGAACCAGAACTGAGTGTACATTCCAATAAAGAGATTAATTAGGCAACTAAATAGCTTTTCTTTCTGGTGATATAATTCCGTATATGGAAAGAGAAAGAAATACTGATAGCAGCATATTCTCCCTTGTTGGCTGTATGTGAAGTCATGAATTCATGATATGACTATTTTTCTACCTTGTATTTTTCTGAGGTGAATGAGTTTCATGGTTGAGATGACAACTTTGCAAGAACATAACCCACTCCAACACTCCTTCTGTTCCCATCTCCTAAAGGAACCTACACAATGCAGCCCAAGAGTGCAGCAATCTGGTGCCTGAGACATGTGGCCATGAATAATTTGTAAGTGAAGTTGGTAGAGTGAATGCTTTGGCTCAACCACTTTAAATTTCAGTCTTCTCTTCAGGGACTGAGGTGATAGAAAGGAGAGTTGGTCCCAATTTGTGTGTATGTCATTTGTATTGATGATACTGAAAACATATGAACATGTAATGAAAAGTGAGGCCCCCAGGAGGGACATAGAGTGAGATATAATGATAGAAATAAAAAGGACCCTGACCCAGAATTTATGCCCTAGTAGGGAGAATAAGATAGGGTGCTTGAAATCTAATTCAAATTAGAATGTAATATATGTATAAGAGAAATACAAACTGCTATAAGATCAGATAAGGGAGATATTATTTCTAGTATAAGAATTTAGGGAAATCTTCATGGAAGAGGTAGCATTTGATGTGAACCAGAATTGTTTTGTTTTCTAAGAATTACATTTCTCTCCCCTCCCCCCTCCCCCCATTTGCATGTGTAAAAAGGGCAGCTAAGTGGAACAGTGGATAGAGTAACAGCTCTGGAGTCAAGACATGAGTTCATATATTACCCCAGACACTAGGTGTGTGACCTTAGATAAGTCACTTAACCCTGTCTCCAAAATTTTTAAAAATTCTATCATTAATTACATGTAAATATAATATCATTTTTTTTTTACAGTTTTAAGTTTCTAATTTCATCCTTCACTTTTTCTCCTCCCTGCCTTGAGAAAGCAAGAATTTGAAGATACACAGTAATACTAGTAGTCATGTAAAACACACATTTCCATATTAGCCATATTTCCATATTGCAAAAAAAAAAAGTTTTTAAAAAAGTATGTTTTGATCTGTTCTTTAGTTTTGGATTCTTTAGTTTTTTTCTGGAGGTGGATAGCATTTTTCATCAGGAGTTAGATCTTGGGAATTGTCTTAGATCATTGTATTACAGAGAATCGTTAAGTCATTCACATGTGATCATTGTACAATATTGTTCTATTGTGTATAATAATCTCTAGGTTCTGCTCAGTTCATTTTGTGTCAGTTTCTGGGCCATAATTGTATAACTTGTTAAGGAATATATGAAGTTACTCAAAAGTAATTATCAATCTCTTTCAGGGAAATGGCAGCGACAGGTCCTGAAAATTACAGGGATAGTAAATGGGACTATAAGGCAATCGATGGACATACCCCATCCACCAATAGTAGTAGAATTGATTTGATCATGGTTACCTGAGGTAAGTAAAGGTAAAAAGATCAGGAAAGAGACATAACGACTAGGTAGTCAGATGAGGCATGTGAACTAAAACTTTCCAGAAAATGGTCCCAGAAAGGTAGTCACCAATAATAATAGAGGGATTCCTATATAGAAGTCCCTCTAGGGTACCAGGTAGATGTGGTATGAGAGAACCTGCAGATAAGTCTGTTGTTGCTATATTTCATTTTCAGTCACTGATGAAAATACATTTAAACTGTATGATGAGCGACTTAGTCCTTTGGGGCTCTGTTATAAAGAGAAATAAGACTATTGACCCCAAGTGGATGGGGCAATAAGATTGCTATGCTTTTTTCCCTCCTGGGAATTAATCTATATCCCTGGAGTAGAACATGGAATCTGGGTTCTGAGGGAAGACAAGTGAATAGGGAAATATTTTTGTACATGTCCAATTAGAAGTAAGCTGGCAAAATTCAAGTTGCTTTTTTTTGGGGCTACCTGTCAGATTGCAGATTTAGCATTCTTTAACAGCTCCTATTACCTAGCAGAAATATACACTTCATATGTGCATGTTCTGTGGCATGTGGGACAAGTGTTTCATAAGAAAGGACATTTTTAATAATATTAATGCTAATGAATTTACTTGTTATATAAGGCAATAAAAAGACTGGAATGAAAGATTTTGGGGAAGGTAAATATGCATATTTATGGAATTTAAGACTAAATATATTTTTTGTCTACTTTGGTATCAAAACTAATTAAAATGCCAACTAAGGAGAAAATAAAAGTTTTCATTCATTCAATAAATATTTATGAAATGTTTATATGGTCTTATATATGTTTGTATGTAATGTATGTAATGTTTGTATGCTCTTATGTTAATCATATCAAACAGATGTTTTTTAAAAATTATTATAATTAAAAATATAAAGGAGATTTGGTAATCCAATGTATAGCCAGAAGAAAGGAAAGCCATTATAATGATACTTTATTTTTGCTTCTTCCACTCTTTGTCTTTGAATACTGAGGTTGTTACCAATGTCTTCTCTTCAATTTCTCTGCTTCCAAAAATTAACATCTGCTAGTTGAAGTCTGGAGTCCATAAAATAGCTTCCTGATATCTCGATGGAATAACTCATGCATTCTTTTTCTGTATTATGTGAGTTTTAAAAAACAAATATATAAACATATATGTATAATTATAGATGAAGAAAGAGAGAGAGAGAGAGGAGATAAGGAAGAGAGGAAGGGGAAGGGAAGGAGGAGGAAGGAAGGAAGGGAAAGAGGGACAGAGATAGAAGGGCGGGAAAGAGAAGGAGAGGGAGGGAAGAAAAGAGGGAAGAAGAAGGAAGGAAGAAGAGAGAGGGAGGGAGAGGGGAAGAGAGAGAAAAGGAGAGAGACACACACACACACACACACACACACACACAGACACACACACACACACACACACACACACACACACACACACACACGCAGAGCACTTAAAAATCCCCCTTGATACTTACTGCGTTTTATTGAATTCAAAAGGAATCTTCTTGTGTGGCTCGTCTTTTCGCACTGCAGGCTATCTTTCACTCAGCTATCAAATTGTTCTTCTTAAGAACATATCTGACCATATTACCCCATATTCAATAAAATCCAATGGCTTTTTAATAGCTCTAGAATGAAATATAAACTCCTCTGTCTTCATAATAGCTCTTTTTCACCTTTCCGGGAGTTTTCACTGGCTGGTTCCTTACATGGATTGCCTTTCTTCCTTATTCATGCCTCCTAGCTTAGGCTTCCTTTAAGACTTATTTAAAATTTCACCTTTTACAACAATCCTTTCCAGCCATCCTTAATCTTAGTGGCATCCCTGTGAGATAATCGCCAGTTTATCCTGCATGTATTTTGTTTGTATGCATTTGTTTGCATGTTGTTTTCCCCATTAGCTTATAAACTCTTTGAGGTCACTGCCCTGTTACTCCAAGAGGTCTGTGACCTGGGTTGGAGAGGCTCAAACCAGATTTTTGCTGGTGTGTGAAGTTTGAGATAAGATAACCCATGCTTCAAGTGAGGTGAGATTGGAATGTCCGTTATTCTGAAAAGGGGTCCATAGGCTTTACCAGATTACCAAAGGGTCCAGGACACATAATAAAAGATAAGAAACATTTTTTTCCTGTGATTTTTTTTTTAGTGGTTTTTGGACAGAAACTGGTGGTGTACTCTGTTAAAAGCTTTTTTCAGCATCTATTGATATTATCATATGATCTTTAAAAATTTATTTTTGTCAATATTGTTTGTTATGTTTGTAGTTCATATAATGAACAAATCTTACATTCCTGGTATAAATTCTGCTTGGTCCATAATGTATAATCTTTTAAATATATGTTATACATACATTAGATATCAGAAAACAGTTTTTTTCTCTGCTTTTTGTCTTTCTAATTTAGTTATGAAGACCATATTTTTAGCATGGGAGTTTGACAGTATTCTTTCTTTTCATATTTTTGTCAAAATTCATGTAACATTGGAATGAAATGTTTTTTGAATGTTTCATAGAATGTACTTGTATCAAAAAAACCTTGGAGTTTTTCCCTTGGGAATTCATTCATGATTTGAGCAATTTCTTTTTTAAAGTTAGATTTTAAAAATTCTCTATTCATTATTCTGCTAATCTGAATACGAATATTCATACATTTCATGCAAGCTATCCATTTTGACATATAATTAAAATAATTTCGAATAATTTTAATTTCATTTTAATTTATTGCAAATTCTTTCATATTTTGATATAATTTGTTTTTATTTAACCATTCTGATATTTTAAAAAATTAGGCCATTGTTTATTGTCAATTTAATGTTTTTTTTTACTTTCAATTTTGTTAATCTTTTCTTTGATTTAAAATTTATTTTTAATATTTAGTTGGTGCTTTTTGATATGTTGTTTTTCTAGTTGTTTTAGTTTTATGTCCAATTCATAAACTTTTACTTTCTTTTGTTTTTGAAGGTGTTGACTGATATTAATTTTTTCATTAAGAATTATTTTGGGAGCAGCTAGGTGGCACAGTGGATAGAGCACCAGCCCTGACATCAGGAGGACTTGAGTTCAAATTTGATTTCAGACATTTAACACTTCTTAACTTTGTGACCCTGGGCAAGTCACTTAACCCCAATTGCCTCAGCAAAAAAAAAAAAAAAAAAAAAAAAAAAAGAATTATTTTGGATTATGTTATGAATATTTTGGCTCATTGTCTCATTTTTTTTGGGTGAGATGTTTGTTATTTCTATGAAAAAGGTATTTCCCTTTATCTTACTAATTTTTTAGGATTAAATTCTTTGGTCTATGGTTAATTTTTCTTTTCTCAAAGGCCCTTTCTTAAGCATAATCTTAGTGCATTTTGGTTTAGAAAACGTGTTTAATATTTCTGCTTTCCTAAAAGTGTCTGTGAATTTTTTATGCTCTGCCATATAATTAAATTTGGTAAAGGGGACACACATGCATAGCTGAGAAATGTTACTCCATTCTAGTCTTATTCAGTAGTCACTAGAAATCTATTATAACTAATTTTAAAAAATTCTGTTCAGATCCTTAACTTCTTTCTTGTTTATCATCTTGCTAAATTTAGACTTGCTAAATCTAAACCAAAAAGTTGATGCTATCAAAGTTCCTAACAGTTATAGTTTTGCCATTTGTTTCTCAATTAGCTTTTCCTTCAAAATAACATCTATATGCTATGTCCTTTGATGCATATATCGTAAAATTGACAATAATTCTCTATGACCATTTATTTCATTTCCTTATGTCTCTTTTAATTATTGCTGGAAATTATGATTATTATCTTCTTGCTGTTGTTTTAAAATTCACTCAAAGAATAAATTGTGTCTTATCTATTTTAACTGTCAAAATCTTTGTTACAAGTATGTTTTTTGTAAACAACACATTGTTGGATTCTGCTTCCTAATCTGTTCTGCTCCTCTCTTTTTGTGAGTTCATTCAATTCATGGGATTTAGCAGATACTTCTCTCTCCCCACCCTCATCCTGAATGGAATGCACACAGACATTCTATAACTGATTCCAATCAGCTAAGCATGTGGCGAAGAGGCATACTATTGATTAGCTGTGGATTTAGATCTGGGACACAATCAGGAAGCATAAACTAGCCAAAATGACTCTTTTGTTTTTGCTCTTTTCTTTTAGGCTATATTTAAGCATAGGGATTTACTATAACCTTTGGGGCAGCAGGAAATTTTGGGCCCTCCCTAACTGAGGTTGACATGTATCTTCTCTTTGTTTCTTTGTATTTGTTCTTGCCTTTTTTTTTTTTTTTTTTTTTTTTTTTTTTAAGGTGAAAAGAGTCTTGGAGGCAGCTATAGATCTTAAGTACTTTTAAAGGGTCAGAATGATGAGCCATTACAGGTACATGAATAGGAATCTATGTTAGATTTTGTGACTGCCCAGATGGAGAAGAATAAAGAAGTAAGCTACCTGTTTGATTCAGCATACAATGAAGCAGCCAAGAGGGAGCCACTATAATTTACCCATCAGCTATTCTTAACTTGGAAATAAAACTTGATGAAACAAATGTTACCTAGAAACTACTTTAAGTTTGAACCCATTCTTCTCAGGAACCAAAACAGTATCAGGGAAAGTATGCCTCTGAGTATTTCAAAGAAATGTTTGTCCTTTATTCTTGCTATAACTTTGAAGTAAATATCCATTGTTAAAGTGAATTGATTTTACTTGGTTAAATGTAACTCAAGTTCTAATCACTGGCAGTCAGCAGTGGGAAGTCAGCAGGGGGGCTAGCACCAATTGCATTAGAGAAAGATTTCCCTAAATTCTCCAAAGTATTTTAGAACCCTTAAGGAGAGATGTAGTTGGCCTTTCTATGGAAGAGTGATTTCAGATTATTGTTATATATGGTTTTTTTTTTTTTTTCTTAATTATTTTTTGGACTGATAGTCTTTTGGTTTTTCTGAAGCACATGTGTAGAAAGTGAGCTGTTTAACTCCTACTCACTTTCTGACTCAAAGTTTCAAGATTGTTTTATGTTAGTGCTAGGTTTATGTTTTTTGAGTCATATATTTAGAAAACATAATAAAGTTGTGCTGTTAATATCAGGGAATGATTCTTAGAATATGGTGTATATATTACATATATATGTACATACATATACATACATCTATACTTATATATCAAGCTTCAGAGAGTCTTTTTTAGGTGATTTGAGTACTATGGTTTCATTATGAATTGGCAATATCATGTAGGAGAAAAATTTGTTTGGGGCATATGGTATGTTCTCTCTGGTTAGTGATTGTCCTGATATTTGAATGTGTATACCCAGGTATGTCAAGAGTTGATTTTGGTTTTGGTAAACAATATACAAGACCTTGGAAACATTGGAAATCCTATCACAGAATATATTGTGAAAAACAATAAAGTTCACAAGGACTAAGAATATTTGGAATGTAATAAAATATATCAGAAATAAAACTACCTAGGTTAATCCCACAGACAAGGCTTTTCCATTCCTTTGGGGAGAATAATTATGACTTCTTATTTCTCAGGCTCCACTGACTAGTGGATATTTTGTTCTGCTGTAATTCTAGGCTCCTGATTGCTCCTAAGGTCTTCCTTATTTTGTTTTTGTTTCAATGTATGGTGCTTAGGAATGAAAGTGGGGTTCTTTAGATGGTTCTTTTGGATGGTGTGTGTAAAGCCCAAGTTTTTCTTCAATAATACAACAATATTGCCAGATGGTTCAGGGACCCATCTGCAAAGTATATAATGTTAAGAAACTAATTGAAATAAAAAGGGCATCTCATTTCCTAAGGTCCTTTTGTTAACATGTGAATAAGTATTGGAATTGAAACAGTAATTTCATTAGTTTAGGAAACTCTTGAGTGAGAAATTTCCAATTACCAATTCAGGTTGGCATTTTCTCTGTAATATATAATTAGAGAGAGTTTTATAGAGTAGTGTTATATGACTCCCAGGGTCACATAGGGTTTCTGAGCAGAGATTTGAACTCAGGTCTTATTGGCTTTGAGGTTAGCTTTCCAGCCACTATATTATGCTGCTTATCTATACAGGCTGTATATACTGCATGCCTAAATGGTATAATTATGAATATGTTTTTCTTATAATATGTATGTTTTCAGAATAGACTTCAGTCAATTCTATTGCTAAATAGACTCCAAAGTTATTATAAAGAACAGAGACAGGTTAATCTGGTATTGTTAATCAATAACACTGTTAGATTCCATGGTCCCCAATTATGAATCCATGTTTCTCATTGTAAATTAATTTCTGCCTTGATGGAGTTTGCAGCAAAAAGCACAGAGTGATTGTTCTACTAACCTATATTCTGCCCACAGAATATATTTACCATTCCTTAGGGAAGAAGTTGTGCCATGTGATATCTATTATTTCTGGGCCAAAATGACCATACATTAAGCTTTTGTGGATAGTCTTGTTAAGGTTTGTCTTCATGAAAAGAATTGTGAAAGGCTTAGCTGGGAAGGTATAGTTATATTACTTTGGCTTTTGGTACAGTTGGCCATCCTTATGTTTATATATACCTTTCCTCAGGTACCTATGTGGCTGTCAAATAAAAAGAGCTGGTGCTAGCAAAGCTACAACCACCATTCTCTCATTGACCACTACTTTTCCTAGGGAGAAAATTATCTTGAATTTGGAATGATCCAGACCAAAAAAGTCTAACTTAGGACAGCAAAACTCTGGAGTAGAGTAGTAATAAAATTAAAATGTGGTAAATATTTAACAAAATAAATAAAAATATAATACACTTTAGATAACATTAGTTTGTGGTTTTCTAGGTAAATATTTTGCCAGATCTTTTTCTATTTGTGTTTGACACCATTGGTCTAGACTATCACATTTGTACTACACATGTACTTGATAGGTATTTATATAAGAATGAGGGTCTATTTCTATTCCATCTATTCTAGAAATCACCAAAGAATCGAAATTCTTGCTATTTGGGCAGAGTTCTCATCTTCTCCTCTTCCTTGAAACCAGGAAAGATCCCTGATGGAAGGGAATGATATAAAACCTTCCTTTCTTGACCAAGAAGCCATTGGAAGCCAGAAGAGGGGAAAACATATTGATGTATCTGCCATAGAAGCTACAGTAGGGATGCAGTCATGAAGTCATCAGTACCAAGTCAAGTCATCAGGCATTTATTAAGTGCTTTTTATGTGCCAGGCACTGTGCTAAGTGATGGAAATACAAAGAAAGACAAAAACATGCAAATAACTATGTACAAATGAAGACATATAAAGGATAAATTAGAATAATTAGTAGAGGAAAGGCATTAAAATTAAAGACTGGGAAAGACTTTCTGGTCGAAGTTAGATTGTTAGCTGTGACTTGAAGGAAGCCCAGGAAACTAGGAAGCAGAAATAGGAGGGAGAGAATTTCAGACAGGGAAAATCCACAATGTTGGGAGGTGGAGCATCTTGTGTAACAAAGAGCCAGAACAGTGTCACTGGATTATAGAGTATGTAGAAAATAGTAAGGTATAAGAAGACTAAAAAAAGCAGAAGTGTGACCTTTATGGAGAGCTTTGCATGTCAAACTGATGATTCTATATTAGATCAGGAAGGTGATAGAATGCAACTAGAGTTGCAGGAAGATCAATTTGACAACCAAGTGGAAGATTGATTACAATGGTGACAAACTTGAGGCAGAGATACTTCATGCTGTTGCAATAGGCCAGAGATGAAGTGATGAGGGTCTGCACCAGTGAGGTGGCAGGATCAAAAGAGAGAAGGATATATATATATATATATATATGTTGTGAAGATAGAATTAGATAGGACTTGGACTTTGGAAAGTGAGAAAGAATGAGTTTACACCTAGATTGTGAACCTAGCTATGTCAGAGGATGGTGGTACCTTGGACAATAACAGGAAATTTAGGAAGACAGGAAAACTTATGGGGATAGACAATGAACTTTGTTTTGATCATTTTGAGTTTAAGATTTCTATTGAATATCCAGTTTGAAATTTCTGACCTCTGAGATAGCTAGATGGCACAGCTAGAGCATCAGCCCAGAAATCAGGAGGATGTGAATTCAAATCCAGTCTCAGAGACTTAACACTTACTAGCTGTGTGACCCTGGGCAAGTCACTTAACCCTAATTGCCTTACAAAAAAAAAAAAAGAGAGAAAAAAGAGATGTCCAACATCCAACTCCATTGTGGAAGTTGTGATACTGGAAGTTAGGAGAGAGTTTAGGGCTACATGCATAAATCTAGGAATCATCAGCATAGAAATGATATTTGAATCCATGGGAACTGATGAGATCACCAAGAGAAATGGGTATGAAGGGAATAAAGAGACACCTACCAGTGGGCATGACTTGGACAAAGATCCCAGCAAAGGATATGGAGGAGTGATCAGACAGGTTGGAGGAGAACCAAGAGAAAGCAATGTCATAAAATGTAGAAAGAAAAGAGTATCAAAGAGAAGATGATATATAGTGTCAATGAGTTTAGGAAAGTCAGGAAAGATGAGGATTAAGAAAGGGCCTCTTAGTCATTATATACCTCAACAACGATACTGTTTGAGGATGTATTCTGATGGAAGTGGACCTCTTCGATAAAGAGAGCCTTAATTGATCAAAGATGGACAGAAGCAGCTACACCCAGAAAAAGAACACTGGGAAATGAATATAAACTGCTTGCATTTTTGTTTTTCTTCCTGGGTTATTTATACCTTCTGAATTCAATTCTCCCTGTGAAACAAGAAAACTGTTCGGTTCTGCACACATATATTGTATCTAGGATATACTGCAACCCATTCAACATGTAAAGGACTGCTTACCATCTGGGGGAAGGGGTGGAGGGAGGGAGGGGAAAAATCGGAACAGAAGTGAATGCAAGGGATAATGCTGTAAAAAATTACCCTGGCATGCGTTCTATCAATAAAAAGTTATTAAAAAAAAAAAGAAAAAAAAAAAAGAAAGGGCCTCTTAGATTTGGCAGTTTAGAGATTATTGCAATTTTGGAGAAAGTAGTTTCAACTGAATGATGAGATTGGAAACCAGACTGAAGGTTTTTAAGGAATAAAAAAAAAAGGAAGTGTAGGAATTTATTGTAAATGATCTTCTCAGGGTTTAATCACAAAAAGGAAAGCTATCCCAGGGTATTTTTCAAGAATAAAGGGATTAACACTATTGATCAGAGAAATGCAAATTAAGACAACTCTGAGATATCACTACACACCTGTCAGATTGGCTAAGATGACAGGAAAAAATAATGATGAATGTTGGAGGGGATGCGGGAAAACGGGGACACTGATGCATTGTTGGTGGAGTTGTGAACGAATCCAGCCATTCTGGAGAGCGATCTGGAATTATGCCCAAAAAGTTATCAAACTGTGCATACCCTTTGATCCAGCAGTGTTTCTATTGGGCTTATACCCCAAAGAGATACTAAAAAAGGGAAGGGGACCTGTATGTGCCAAAATGTTTGTAGCAGCCCTGTTTGTAGTGGCTAGAAACTGGAAAATGAATGGATGCCCATCAATTGGAGAATGGCTGGGTAAATTGTGGTATATGAATGTTATGGAATATTATTGCTCTGTAAGGAATGACCAGCAGGATGAATACAGAAAGGCTTGGAGAGACCTACATGGACTGATGCTAAGTGAGATGAGCAGAACCAGGAGATCATTATACACTTCGACAACGATATTGTATGAGGATGTATTCTGATGGAAGTGGATTTCTCTGACAAAGAGACTTAACTGAGTTTCATTGGAGAAATGATGGACAGAAACAGCTACACCCAAAGAAGGAATACTGGGAAATGAATGTGAACTATTTGCATTTTTGATTTTCTTCCCGAGTTATTTTTACCTTCTGAATCCAATTCTCCCTGTGCAACAAGAGAACTGTTCGGTTCTGCAAATATGTATTGTATCTAGGATATACTGCAACATATTTAACATATATAGGACTGCTTGCCATCCTGGGGGGGGGAGGGGGAGGAGGAAGGGAGGGGAAAAAACGAAACATAAGTGATTGCAAGGGATAATGTCGTGTAAAAATTATCCTGGCATGGATTCTGTCAATACAAAGTTATTATTAAATAAAATAAAATTTAAAAAAAAAAAAAAAGAATAAAGGGATTAAGTGAGGGATTTTTTTTTTTTTTTTTTTTTTTTAGCATTAGGTGTTTGAACATTGTGTGTGTGTCAAATCCTACTTCCACATCTCTCTCCCCAGATGATTAAAGAAATGCAAATTTAAAAAATTCTGGGAAAACTGGGACAATAACGTAATGTTGGCAGAGTTGTGAACTGATCCAATCATTCTGGAGAGCATTTGGAGCTATGCTCAAATCACTATAAAACTGGGTATACCCTTTGATGCAGAAATACTAATACTAGGTCTGTATTCCAAAACGATCATAAAAGAGGGAAAAGAATCCACATGTATAAAAATACTTACAGCAACTCTTTATGTAGTAGGCAAAGAATTAGAAACTAAAGGGATGTTCATGAATTTGGAAATAGCTAAACAAGTTGTGGTATATCAATGTAATGGAATACTATTGTGTTATAAGAAATGATAATCAGGTAAATTTGAGAAAAACCTGGAAAGACTTACATGAACTAATGCTGAGTGAAGAACCAGGAGAATATGTAACAGCACCTGTGATGATCAACTATGATAGACTTCTTAGCAATACAGTGATTCAAGATAATTCCCAAAGACTCGTGATAGAAAATGGTGACTACATCCAGAGAAGGAATTATGGAATCTGAATGCAGATCGAAGCATACTATTTTTATTTTGTGTGTGTATATGTGTTTTCCCTTTTGTTCTCTTTCTTTTTTCCCAATATGACTAATATAGAAATATGTTTAACATGACTGTATATGTTTAACCTACATCAGACTGCTTGTTGTCTTGGGAAGAGGGGAGATAAGAGAAGGAAGGAGAAAAATTTGGAACTCAAAATCTTGAAAAAATGAATGTTAAAACTATCTTTACATATAATTGGAAAAAATAAAATACTATTAAGTGAAAAAAAAAAAAACCAAAATGAAATCTAGACTCGACCCTGACTTGAGGACTCTGCCTTGATGCTAGAAGAGATGCATATGGGATTTGGTAGTCTTCTATTATTAGTAGAAGATCAAGTCTCCTAAGGAAATTTAGTCAATTCAGAATAAGTAATCCTAAAATAATGGCAGACATTTCGTATGGACTGGAAAATCAGTGGATTTTCTGGCATTTACAACAATCAAGTTCTACTATCTTAAAAATATAAAGGAGATGTAGTAATACTTTATAAGATTTGTTAATAAATAAGATAAGTAAAAAATAGGAAACTGTGACTGAAAGGTGATGGAGGGCCCTTGACAGAAATAGGGAAGTTCAAAGAAGAGATGAGTTCTGGAAAAAGATAATGAGTTTTAAATGTACAGTTTGAGATACCTATGGGATATTCAGTTCAAAATTTCTAAAATGTAGTTGGTGATACAGTACTGGAGCTCAGTACAGAGGGTAAGGCTATATGTTTGCGTGTATCTTGTATGTGTGCGTGTGCGTGTGTGTGTGTGTCTATCAATACAGATAAAGAGATATGTATATCCTTATATATAATATAGAACAGGGAGTCATCTACACAGAAATGATCAGTAAGTTCAAGGGATTGATATAACTGATCACGAATTCCTATATGTTATTTTAACCAGGATGTCCAGCTCCTGGGAATTTCTTTAGACCAGAAAATTAGGGATTCCCCTATTCACCTCAGCTATATTCCACCCAAACACATTATCAGTTATTAACATCTTAACATTGGCTTATGAAATTCTTTCTTAGTGGAACAGACAGCTGAGTATAGGATCCTGAGAGACTGAAATATTTTTATTTCTTTTAAAATTTTTTGATTATACTACACATCTCTCAGATTAGCTAAAATGACAGGAAAAGGTAATGATGCATGTTGGAGGGGATGTGGAAAAACTGGGACATTAATTCAGTCATTATGGGGAGTGATTTGGAACTATGCCCAAAGGGCTATCAAACTGCACATACCCTTTGATCCAGCAGTATTTCTATTGGACTTGTAGCCTAAAGAAATCATAAAGAAAAGAAAGGGACCCACATATACAAAAATGTTTGTGGCAGCCCTTTTTGTAGTGACAAGAAACTGAAAACTGAGTGGATGCCCATCAATTGAAGAATGGCTGAGCAACTTTGGTATATGAATGTTATGGAATATTATTGTTCTATAAGAAATATCAACAGGGTGATTTCAGAGAGACCTGGAGAGGCTTACATGAACTGATGCTAAGTGAAATGAGCAGAACCAGGAGATCATTATACACAGCAACAGCAAAATTATATGATGATCAATTCTGATGGACAGGACTCTTGTCAACAATGAGGTGATTCAGACCAGTTTCAATGGTTTTCTGATGACGAGAGCCATCTGCACCCAGAAAGAGGACAGTGGGAATTGAGTGTGGATCACAACATAGTATTTTCACTCTCTTTGTTGTAGTTTACTTGCATTTTGTTTTCTTTCTCATTTTTTTTCCTTTGGGATCTGATTTTTATTATGCAACATGATATTTGTATAAATATGTATAGAGGAATTGCACGTGTTTAACATATACTGGATCACTTGCCAACTGGGGGAGGGAGAGGAAAGGAAGGAAAAAAAATCAGAAAATAGGGTTTTGTAGGAGTAGATGTTGAAAATTATCCATGCATATATTTTGAAAATAAAAAGCCATAATTAAACATTTTTTGGTTATTCTGAACTTGCAAATATTAACAAAAATAAATATTTCCATCTACCATGAAAGGCAACAAAAAAAGATTGCATCTGAAACCATAAAATTACACTATATTCAGTTTATTTTCTTTAAAAAGTTTGTAATACACATGAGGTTCAAAGATTTCATGCTTGTTTGGGCTCCCTTGAATCTCCTATTCTCTTCTGTGCATTCTTTTAAATATTTTATTGATGTTCTTTTCTTTGACTTCACTATAACTAGCCTCCTCTTTCACCAACACTCTTCTCACAATTAAAAAAAAATTTCCCTTGTAGCAAATAGACATAATCAAACTTTTTTTCTCCTGAGGCATTTGGGATTAAGTGACTTGCCCAGGATCACACATCTAGGAAGTGTTAAGTGTCTGAGACCAGATTTGAACTCAGGTCCTCCTGACTTCAGGACTGGTGCTCTATCCACTGTACCACTTAGCTGCCCCTAAACTTTTTTTTTTTAAATTTAAATTTTATACTAGAAGCAAGGGATAGGAGCAAGGGGACACTGTCTATGGAAGGCATTGGGCAGTCAGTGTGAAATACAAGGTGCCTCATGATGCTGGTGGGCAGCTAGGGGGAGAAAGATATCACAAAAAAAGGACATCACTTTCTTTTAGGGGCAGGCACCCATTGGCCAACTTCCAGGTCCCTTGAACTGACACAAAATAAGAGAGAGTAAGTCAATGTGCACAATGTCTTTGTATACTAACAAGAAAATAGAGACTAGAGCTAGTTATTCTTCTGCAGTAAAAGCAGGTGGGATGAGAATTGTGCAGAAATACTTTTGTGGTGGAGATGCCAAAGAAGAGAGAGATAAAGATAATCAAAAATGGGAAAGCACCAGCCCACCAAACCATCTGTGTATATCTCTGGTGTTACTGCAAGGAGTGACAAAGATTTCTGCTCTGCTACAGCTCGTGTGGTTCACTGTAATATTCTTCTCTAAAATGTAATGTTCTCTTGTTGGGATTTTCTTGGGGTCTTTGGAGGCAGCCTTCCTTTCAGTTCAGTAATCACCACAAGCACAGCCAAATCCTTTATTGTCTACTTTAAAGTCTTATCTCCTTCACTTGGGGTTCAGCTAGTTTTTCTAGAGGCTTTCCGGATCTTGGTTTCAGTGGAGAAGCAAAGGAGGAGAGCCTGTAACCACTTCTCTGTCTTCCCCAATTCTGATTCTGGATGAGTTTGTTCGAGTTTATATCCTATCTAATCAAAGGTGTGAATCTTGTAGAACTATAGTAAGTACTAAGTACATGTAAACTAGAGCTGAACTAGAGAACTGTTAAATACCAGGCTAAATAACCATTGTCTCTATCAATTCCACTGACTTTGCACCTTGTTTCAAGTTCTGGGCCATAACAATTCACCAAAAACCACACCTCTCCATGGAAAAGCATCCTTCCCATAGGACAACAGCACATCCAGCAATCCCACAAGCGAAGGTCCTGCTATCATCCTGTTAGCCTGTTTTTAGAGAAGAGCACATGATTTCTTCTGAAGTAACATTTATAGAGCAACAAGAGTTAGTCCAATTTTCTTTCTATCTCTATTTCTGTAGAAAAATTTAAGGCATAGCAAATCAGTAGCTTTTTTTGCCTTACAGTATTGCCTTACAGTTTATTGATTACAAATAGATCAGATACACATGTATCTTGTTCACCTAAAAGCAAATAACACTCGAGTCTTAATTTTCCCCCAGAATTTAGGATTCTTACTCAAACTTACTAAAACAAAAAATATTTGGAAGTAGATTAATTCTAGTGTAATCCATAGATTACAGTCTCAGCTATCAGAATAGTTTAGGAAGCTTCTCCCACCTCCCCATCCCTTTCAAACCTCCACTGAGAGGTAACTGAAAATGACAGCCTATTATGTTTCCAAAAATTTCTTTTTACATGTATATTTGATGTAGTCTATTCTACATGTTCCAAATCACTGAAAAGAAACAGTTATATCAAATATTTCCTTTTATAATAATTTGTCTTTTCCAATGATAAAAATTGTCTGCCAAAAAAAAGAAAAAAAAAAGGAAAATACCTTCATTCTTTGTTAACCATCTAGCCTCTGGTCAAAAAAATTTCTTCAAGCTTCATTAATGAATGTCAGAAATCGCATCTTAAAGGAAGAATTCCTTCAAAAACTTGGGATATACTTTCCCACAAACACAAGATACTATCTATGGGAAGAGTAGCCACAGGTAGGGAACAAGGAAGGAAATAGCATCTTAAAGTGGAGAAGCTTTGTCTTAATTGTGCATAATTCTAACACCACAATTAAGAAGACTGTGGTTTCCCTAGCCCTTTATAAAAGATCTACAGATATATAGTCTCAGACCACACACTGTGAAGCTACTTTTCTCTGTAACATTCAAGAATAATGCTAATTACAATACTATATAGGTGTGAGTTTGGAAAGTGATGCAGAGGGAAAGGCCTTTAAGTGTGGTTCAAACGAGTAATGAATAGTTTATATTTTGGTTTGAGACTGTCACTATTTCCTTTTCTGCCTCTCAAGTTATTCTTTTCTGTTGAAAATCATCAGGATTTCTCGTAATGCTTCCCAGAATGTTGCTCTGCATGCAGCTTTTGATTTCAGTCAAAAATTAACACTCGGTACAAATCCTAATCCTTTCTACATTTTTGCTCCTGATTAATCTTAGACCTGCCCCTGCAACTATGTATTCACCTTTCAGAAACTGTTGCATGGTGAATATTATACATCACTTTTATGTCTTCCTCCCATGACCAGTTCTGAAAAATGTGCTTGATTTGAATGCCACTAGACATTCTGTGGTCTAGGACCTTAGCATTAGGTTTTTTGTTGATAATAAACATCTCATCTAAATGTCATTAATGAAATTTGTCTTGAAGCTAAAGGAAATGTGGAGAAGTAATTAAGGGCCCACATCCTTGTTGTGAGTTGAAAATCAACTTAGAAATTTGATGCTTGATCTAGTTTTGAAAAATTATGCAGCCATAATTTTCAAAATGTTTTCTAATCATTGGGAGAAATCAAAGAAGAATTAATTGGGTTAAATGGGTTGTGCATAGTACTTGCTTTGTATAGAGAAATTTTATTTTTTAAATAGCTCTCTCCCTATTTTGTAGCAGTATTATTAACTTTCTTGTTAATTTTTTTGTTTTTTTAATGAAATTTAATTTTGTAATCAACAAAAATCCACCTTTTTTTTTTTTTTCATTCCCATCTCTTCCCCCTTTGTAATATTGCTAACTTCTATAACACCTAGGGGCACCCTAAATTTATATTATGGGCCTCTCATTTGCAGCTAATACAAGTTAAAGATATTTTGTGGGTACACTCAAAATCATGTGTCTTGAGTTCCCAGCAATGACATTCATAGTTAGTGAAAATTTTCAATACACAATTTTAAAAGAATAGGTGATTAAAGAATACAATTAAGTCAAAGCAAAGATACTTAAATAGGATAGTAAGAAAAATATTTTTTAATTCCTCCATAAACTTGGGATATACTTTCCCACAAACACAAGACACTATCTATGGAAAGAGTAGCCATAGGTAGGGAACATCCATACATTTAAGGAACACTGTGTCTAGATAAAACACATCTTTTTGTATATTCAGAATTTCATTCCTGACAACTTCCCTTCTCTCATAGATTTTAGTTTGTGAGATCCTAGCTATCTTTTTTTCTTTGTAGTCTGCTCTTCCTTAATCTGAAGCTGCATGTTAGATTATAATAATTTTGTGGTAGTTTGCTTGAATTAAAGTCCAGTTCCTATGAATGCATACATGGGAACATCTATGCTTATGAGATGAAAATATATTCTTTCATCTAAAAATTAATAGGTTAAGTATTATTAATAGAAAGATGTTAATATTTAAGTATACATTATTATCTAATATTTAGATATATTGGTAAATTTTAATTTGACTATAATTTAAAATTGTTTCTGAATAACTCAAAACACATTGTTAATGTTTCTCTACTTAATTAAAAGCTTTGCAAAGATATGAGACTTTTATCCAAGAAAAACCAAGAAGGGCTTTTTTTCTTTGGCTTTCAAGAAGTCAAAATATGCCCAATTATGGTATCATTTAAATTTAAACTAGGTATTTATTGATCTCACTCTCTTCTTTTAATTAGAAAATTTTATGGTTTCAAGAATAATTATTTATTTTCAGCTAAGAATAATAGTTTTTTTTGACAAAGGTGGGTTTTTTGTTTTTTTGATTTGTTTTACAACTTCTCTTGTTGAATACATTCAGAACTTTGAAGTTATTCTATTTTCCTAATCCTTGATAGTCTATCCTTATAGGATAGAAGCTGAAAATAATTTGTCATTAATCTGTGCATTAAACAATCTGTGTTATTTTTAAATCTCTTGAATTGATTGGGTTGGAAATATTTCTGTAGATGAGAAAAAAGTCAAGAAATAAAGATTTCTACAATTAGAGAATGGAAATATTATGGTGAGATTTTTTTTTTTTTTTAGTTAAGAATTCTTTTTCCTCTCTAGCTATTTTACCTTGCTCAATAAGGCAGTAAGTATCTTCCATGGGTATCTTGGTATGATAGCAAAGATTGCTAATGAGCATTATAGAAGGTAGACTTTGGCATGTATTTCCAAGGTATTAATTCAATCCTTGGCTCACTATTTTTTTTTTAATTTTTATTTAATAATTACTTTATATTGACACTCGTTTCTGTTCCAATTTTTTTTTCCCTCCCTCCCTCCACCCCCTCCCCTAGATGGCAAGCAGTCCTTTATATGTTGGATATGTTGCAGTATATCCTAGATACAATATATGTTTGCAGAACCGAACAGTTCTCTTGTTGCATAGGGAGAATTGGATTCAGAAGGTATAAATAACCCGGGAAGAAAAACAAAAATGCAGATAGTTCACATTCGTTTCCCAGTGTTCTTTCTTTGGGTGTAGCTGCTTTTGTCCGTCATTTATCAATTGAAACTCAGGTCTCTTTGTCAAAGAAATCCACTTCCATCAAAATATGTCCTCATACAATATCGTTGTCGAAGTGTATAATGATCTCCTGGTTCTGCTCATTTCACTTAGCATCAGTTCATGTAAGTCTCGCCAGTCCTCTCTGTATTCATCCTGCTGGTCATTTCTTACAGAACAATAATATTCCATAACATTCATATACCACAATTTACCCAGCCATTCTCCAATTGATGGGCATCCATTCATTTTCCAGTTTCTAGCCACTACAAACAGGGCTGCCACAAACATTTTGGCACATACAGGTCCCTTTCCCTTCTTTAGTATTTCTTTGGGATATAAGCCCAATAGAAATACTGCTGGATCAAAGGGTATGAACAATTTGATAATTTTTTGGGCATAATTCCAGATTGCTCTCCAGAATGGTTGGATTCGTTCACAACTCCACCAACAATGCAATAGTGTCCCAGTTTTCCCGCATCCCCTCCAACATTCATCATTATTTTTTCCTGTCATCTTAGCCAATCTGACAGGTGTGTAGTGGTATCTCAGAGTTGTCTTAATTTGCATTTCTCTGATCAATAATGATTTGGAACACTCTTTCATATGAGTGGTAATAGTTTCAATTTCATCCTCTGAAAATTGTCTGTTCATATCCTTTGACCATTTATCAATTGGAGAATGGCTTGCTTTCTTATAAATTTGAGTCAGTTCTCTATATATTTTGGAAATGAGGCCTTTATCAGAACCTTTAACTGTGAAAATGTTTTCCCAGTTTGTTGCTTCCCTTCTAATCTTGTTTGCATTAGTTTTATTTGTACAAAGGCTTTTTAATTTGATGTAATCGAAATTTTCTATTTTGTGATCAGTAATGGTCTCTAGTTCATCTTTGGTCACAAATTTCTTTCTCCTCCACAAGTCTGAGAGATAAACTATTCTATGTTCCTCTAATTTATTTATAATCTCGTTCTTTATGCCTAGGTCATAGACCCATTTTGATCTTATCTTGGTATATGATGTTAAGTGTGGGTCCATGCCTAATTTCTGCCATACTAATTTCCAATTATCCCAGCAGTTTTTATCAAATAATGAATTCTTTTCCCAGAAGTTAGGGGCTTTGGGTTTGTCAAACACTAGATTGCTATAGTTGACTATTCTGTCTTGTGAACCTAGCCTTTTCCACTGATCCACTAATCTATTTCTTAGCCAATACCAAATGGTTTTGGTGACTGCTGCTTTATAATATAATTTTAGATCAGGTACAGCTAGGCCACCTTCATTTGATTTTTTTTTTCATTAATTCCCTTGAGATTCTCGACTTTTTATTGTTCCATATGAATTTTGTTGTTATTTTTTCTAGATCAATAAAATATTTTCTTGGAAGTCTGATTGGTATAGCACTAAATAAATAGATTAGTTTAGGGAGTATTGTCATCTTTATTATGTTCGCTCGGCCGATCCAAGAGCACTTAATATTTTTCCAATTATTTAAGTCTGACTTTATTTGTGTGGAGACTTTTTTATAATTTTGCTCATATAATTCCTGACTTTCCCTTGGTAGATAGATTCCCAAATATTTTATGGTATCAACAGTTATTCTGAATGGAATTTCTCTTTGTATCTCTTGCTGTTGGGTTTTGTTGGTGATGTATAAAAATGCTGAGGATTTATGGGGATTTATTTTGTAGCCAGCTACTTTGCTAAAATTATGAATTATTTCCAATAGCTTTTTAGTAGAATCTCTGGGGTTCTCTAGGTATACCATCATATCATCTGCAACTTGGCTCACTATTTTGGCCAATTCTGTTTTTCTTCCTTAATTTTGCTTCAGATATATGGGTTCTGGAATCTTTCCAGAAGATCCATAATAGCACATCAGAAGAATTACTAGGTTGGAATAATAATCTATATAATCCATTTTTTCCCTCTGCCACTATGGGAAGTTTTGTAGGAGGTATCATCCAAGTTCAATTGACTGGCATTTTACTGAAATAATTCTGACCCTAGTTATTAAGTTCCATATTATGGAAGATGTTGTTATTTGTGTCCATCTTCTGATAGTCACTGATACATATATTAGAAAATGAGTCTGGTACTTAATGCTGTTACAAGGCCCAAATCTTCAATCATTAAGCTTTTATTGTGTTGTTGAAATTTAAAGACGATTTTATCAATAGTAAGGTATTAGAGAACATAGAGCACTTTTACTTTTGTTGGTAAGTCATTTCAGTTGTATCCAATTTTTCATGACTCTATTTGAAATTTTCTTGGCAAAGATGCTTGAGTGGTTTGCCATCTCCTTTTCCAACTCACTTTACGGATGAAAAACCGAGGTAAAAAAGAGTTAAGTGACCTGCATAGGGTCACACATTCTAGCTGTGTAAGATCAGATTTGAACTCAGCAAAATCATTTTTTTTCTGACTTCAGGCTTGGAACTTTGTGCCACTTAGCTTCCAAGTATCTTTAGAACCTTGGAAATACTTTTCCATAAACATTTCACAATGGTCAAAGAAACTAAATATTTTATTTAATGTGCATGGGAGGGGGAGATACTGGAGAGAATTGTCTTGATGTAAAAAAAAAATCTCTTTAAAATGTGCAAAGGAAATGAAATTCAACTAACTAAGCAACTGCAAATAATAAATTTCTGCCAATGCCAGAATGCTGAAATTAACCAAAGATCATCCAATACTGAAATGTTTCAGTAATAGACAATTGCTTGTCTGAAAAAAAAATCTGGAGGTTTCAGTAGAAAGCAATCTCCCTGTGGATCTGTGATATGATGTGATCGTAGGCTGCATTAAGGAAAATATAGTTTCCATATGATTGTCCCTCTGTACTCCTCCCTGGTCTGACTACATCTGTGACGTGTTCAATTCTAAGTTCCACAGTTTAAGGGAGACATTGATCACTCTTAGCACTTGTCTTTTGGAAAAAATGGCTAACTTGGGTTCATCTTCCTTTAGTGAGTAGATGTCCTTTTCCGAGGAATAAAATTCCCCTGTCCTTAGACACTATAGTTCCTGGAACACTGCAAACGTCAACATTCAGAGGTCTTAGGATCATCACCCTTTTGGGACTTAATAAGTTGGATGACTCTGTCCCAAGGTTGCAGCATAGTTACCTAGTTTTCTAGGTTTTCCTAATCAGGACAAGCATTTATGACTTGATGGAGACTGGATGCAGGAATGGGATCAACTATCTTATCCTCATCTGGTTCTTTGGAGGCAGGTTAAATCAGTCTTTGTGCTTTGTCAAAAGGAAGAAAGATTGGCAAAAAGTCAGTAGGCAAAAAGTCAGATTGGAGGGAGAGAAGAGTGGGTGCAAGAAGACAGCCTTTTGAGAAACAATTTTAATTATCCCTAATATAGAGGTAAAAACCTATAGTAGAGAGTGATTGGAGGATAGAGAGGATAGGCTGAATGTATCAGTAATAGAAGAGGTAAAATCAAAAGGACTTTGTAATTGATTATATTTGAGGGAAGAGGGAAAAATCACAGACAACTTGCAATTTTCAAATATATAATGATTGCTATCATTTACAAAATGTTTTATGATTTGCAAAGGGCTTTTCAAATAATATCTCAGACTTACATGAACTGATGCTAAGTGAGATGAGCAGAACCAGGAGATCATTATACACGGCAACAGGATTATATGATGATCAATTTTGATGGATATGGCTCTTTTCAACAATGAGATGATTCAGGGCCAGTTCCAATGATCTTTTGATGAAGAGAGCCATCTAAACCCAGAGAGAGGACTGTGAGGACTGAGTATGGATCACAACATAGCATTTTCACTTTTTTTGTTGTTGTTTACTTGCATTTTATTTTCTTCGTCATTTTTTTCCTTTTTGATCTGATTTTTCTTGTGCATCATGATAATTGTAGAAATATGTATAGAAGAATTGCACATGTTTAACATATATTGCATTACTTGCCATCTAAGGGCAGAGATAGGAGAAAGGAGCGGAAAATTTGGAACACAAGGTTTTGCAAGGATCAACATTGAAAAATGATCTATGTATATGTTTTGAAAATACAAAGCTTTAATAAAAAAAATTAAAAAACCCACAAATAATATCTCATTTTTTTCCACAACAACCTTGGTAATTAGGTGGTATTATTATTTATATTTCAGAGATAGAAACTGAGACAGATAGAGTTTAAGTGACCTGCCCAGGGTTACATAGCTAATCTATGTTTGAGGCTGGATTTGAGGTCAGTTCTTCCCTGACTAGAGGTTAAGTGTTCTTTCTACAGTACCATGTAGGTTTGTGGACCTACGTGAATGGTTATACCACAGACAGAATTAGTGGAGCCAGAATGATTTTATATCGAGGGGGAAAGATATTAATTTAGTTTGGGCATAGAGAAAGTTTGAAATGCAAATGGAACATATACATGGAAATGTCATTGAGATAGATGGCAGTTTTGAACTAAAACTTAGAAGAGAGAGGAAACACTAGAAACACAGATTTGGAAAGCATCCCCATAAAAAGGGGCAGTTGAAACTGAAGGAGTGAAAAAAATAAACAAAAGAGTGAATGAGACATTGGAGAGAATATAGAGAAAGAAGAAAAGAAGAACAAGGACAGAATTTGAGGAAACACCTATTTTTTAAAGGAGAAGGAATAATTACAAAAATAATAGAATCAATGTCAAATGTTGCAAAGAAACCATTTGACAAAGTGATTAAGAGATCAGCAGAGAGCTGAATGATTATTTCAAAATAACTGTTAAGGTAAAAGCTATATTATCACAAGTAGCTGAGAGTGGATAGTGAGTTTTTCGGTAGATAAAGTTTTGAGGGAGAGGGGAGAAATAAAATGGAATAGAATGGTCAAGGGAAGACAAAAAAAAAAGATTGTGAGATCTCTATGTTTTTAGGCAAATGTTTGGATAGGATACTTCTTCTCTTATTAGAGGAGAGGAGGGAGAAGATAGTAAGTGGTAAATAATGCTAAGAACTGTTAAGAAAGGGAGAAAGGAATATAAGTGAGCTTTATGTAGTCAGTCTTAATTTTTTCAATGAAGTGGAAAACTACATCTAAATGTAGGGAGTGAAGAAAAGGCAAGGCAAGGAGAAATTCAGTTTTGAAACATATTGTAGAGAATGGGGTAGGGAACTGATAAAATTAGAATAGAAGAATTCTCAAGTTTCAGTAAAGGTACTAGTTGAATTTATGTAACAAAATTGTAATAGTAAAGTGTTTTATAATGAAGGCAGCATGGTGAGGGGGATGTAGTGCTGAAGTTAGAAACAGGAGTTCAAATGTTACCTCTGACATTTGTTAGCTAGGTGATCCTGGACAAGTAATTTAAACTTTCTGAGTCTCAGTTTTCTCATCTTTAAAATACTGTTGATAAATGTATCAATTTCACATGGATTAGTGTATGTAAAGTATTTTGCAGACCTTCAAGTAGTATACTTGTTGTTGAATTGTTTCAGTCATGGATGACTCTTCATAATCCCATTTGGAGTTTTCTTGGTAAAAATACTAGTATGGTTTGCCGTTTCACTCATTTTACAGATGAAGAACTGAGGCAAATAGGGTTAAGTGACTTGCCCAGGATCACACACTTAGTAAGTGTCTGAGGTCAAATTTGAACTCAGGAAGATTTCATCTTGACTTCAGGTCTGAAACTCAACAAAACCTTGGAGCAAGAGCAACAGCAATCTTATTTGAAATTTGTTTCTCTGCCCCAGTACTTAGCACATATTCAGCATTTAATAATTCTGAACTTGATGGATTGCACTGGGGTTGAGATCTGTATTCTCATTTCATAATATAGTACATGGTAGAAAAATAAGCTTTAAAATGAATAATTATTTAAATTAAGTGGCATTGGTGAAATATTTTTATTCACTTTTCCAAAATCAATGCATCGATCAATAAGCATTTCTAAAGTGCATATTTTATGCTAGGCACTGCAAGTACTGGGGATAAAAAGTCAGAAGTCCCTGCACTCAAGGATCTTGCTGTAATAGAGGAGACAACATTTACATATAGTATAAATATAAGCATATATGGGATTATATATACATGTTATATAATGTATATTTATTTAGAGTATGAATATAATTACATGTAGAATATAAAGGTACTATTCCATATATAAAAGTATTACTATACATAGAATATAAAGGGCTACTTCTTCAAACATTTATGGCAGGCTGGATTTCCAGAGTGTGGCTGGCTACTTCTTCCTTCAGAGTTCTAGGAGTAACCCTTAGGGGCTGGGACTCTTCTCAAATCTTATTACTTATAAATGATTACTAGATTGCTACCCCCAATAATAATCAATTGATATTAATTAGTTCAGACTTAATTCACTTTTAGGAAGGTGTATTAACTAAGAAAGAATGAAAAGTGGAAGGAAATATACAATTAAAATCACAACTATGAATATGAATAAAATTAACTCACCTGTAAAACAAATGGGTAGTTGAATGCCTTGAGAAACACAATTCAATAATATATTATTTTTTTAAATCACATGCAAAAACAATTTTTAGCATTTATTTAAAATTTTTTTTGAGTTTGAAATCTGTTTTTCCCTGCTTGAAAAGGCAAGCACTTTGATATAGACTATAGTGCAGTCTTGTAAAATATATTAGTAATGTTGCAAAAGAAAACAAACAAAAAATCCAAGAAAAATAAAGTTTAAAAAGTATACTTCAAATGTTTTTCAGACTCAATCCGTTCTTATTTCTGTATAGCATTTTTCACTATAAGTTCTTTGGAACCAAGTCTTGAATCTTTGTAATGCTGAAAATAGCTAAATTATTCATAATTTATTATTATATTGATGTTCTCCCTGGTTCTGCTCATTCCACTTTGCATCAATTCATATAAGTCTTTCCACATAGTAGAATTGCTAGATCAAAAAACATGCAGTTTGGTAGCCTTTTAGACATAGTTCCATTTGTTCTCTAGAATTGTTGGATTAATTCACAGCTTCACCAAGAGTACATTAGTGGTCCTATTTTCTCATATCCTCACCAACATTTGTCATTTTCATTTTCTTTCATGTTCCCAATTTCAAAGGTGTGACATGGTACCTAAGAATTGTTTTTATTTGCCTTCTCTAATCAATAATGATTTAGAGTACTTTTTCAATGACTATAGATAGCTTTTATTTTTTTCTTCTGGAAACAGTATGTTCCTACCCTTTGAGCATTTGTCAAACGGGGAATAACATATTCTTATAGATCTGAGTCATTTCTCCATATATTTGAAAAAATGAATCTTTTATCAGAGAAACTTGCTGTAAACTTCCACCCCCAGTTTTCTTCATTCCTTCTAATCTTGGCTGCATTAGATTCATTTGTGCAAAACCTTTTAATTTGATGTAACCAGAATTGTCCATTTTATTTTTCATAATGCTCTTTATCTTTTGTTTTGTCATAAATTCTTCCTTTATCCTTTATAGATCTGGTAGTCAGATAATTCCATGCTCCCCTAATTGGCTTACAATATCAATCTTTATGTCTTATGTTCTAGCAAATAGTGAGTTCTTGTCCTAAGATCTTTGTGTATTTTAAACATTATATTACTATAGTCATTTACTACTGCCTATTGTGTACCTAATCTATTCTATTGGCCCATCCCTCTATTTTTCAGCCAGTACCATATTGTTTTGATGATTATCATTTTTTAAATTAAAGTTCTTTTTATTTTCAAAGCATATGCATAGATAATTTTCAACATTCACCTTTTCAAAACCTTGTATTCCAAATTTTTTTCTCCCTACTGTAGATCTAGAACCTAGAGCAAGCATGCTAGCATGAAACTGATGTACAATATGGATGAGCTTTTCTGGGGCAACCAAATTTTGACATAATTTTGCATATTTCCTTGATAGTATTAAAAGTCTTGGGCAGATCTACAGATCTCTGTTTGGCTTTTGGCATTTCTTCTGAAGTTGTGGGACAGCAAATACTAACCATCTCAACTTGGGTCCATTTGAAGTCACCTTGGCTCTAAGATAGATGATGCTCTTCCAGGTATAGGATCAGCCTATTTAGGAGGCAAAAATCTTGCCAGTAATAGCTGAGAGAGACCCCTCTCCCCTGTTCCACCATGATTATTGCAGGATAAGCTCTTCTTTTTACTTGTACACAGAAGGACAATTGAGGCATCTTTGAACTATTGGGGTATAACCTCCTCTTGCATATAATCTGGAAAATTCAGTCAGCTTTTCTATGAGCAATGGACTCCCTACCTTGCAAATTTCAGCTGGAGTAAAACCAGCACCAATGAACATGGCATCAGTGTCAATCACCACACTGATGGTAAATTTTTCAACTTGAAAAGCCTACATGAAAAACTAAAGTGGAGGGTGTTTTGGTACATCACTGTTTGAAGATGATTGAGCACTCAATGAACCTTCCAAAGCTGAGATCCAACAAAATACGGATTGATTGTCTGCAGCTTGTGCTAATTTTGGCCTAATAATTAACAACAGCTCCACATCAACCATGAGTGGAACCGTCTATTACATCAAATGGAGAGATTTTGAATGCTGTGGATAATTCACTTACCTTTTCAGTATACTTTCCAGGGATGTGCACATTGATAATGAGGTTGACACATGCATTGCTAGAGATACCTCAGTGTTTGGGAGAAAAAATGTTGTAGGAATAATCATGATAATAGCATTTATAGAGCATTTTAATGTTTTGCAAAGTGATTTATATGTTATCTCATTTGTTAAATTAATTAGTGAGGTGAGCACTGGATTTTGAAAATCAAACATTTATGAGATGATTGCCATTTTGTAATAGGAAAGCCAAGAGCATTGTCCAGAACTTAGGCTAGCGTACTATCATAAAATTGATGTACAATATGGATAAACTTTTTTGGGGCAACCAAATTTTGACATAATTTTGCATAATCCTTTGCAACTGATAGTATCAAAAGTCCTGGGCAGATCTACAGATCTCTGTTTAGATATTGGAATGCATACATAAAAATATCTTCAAATACAAAATACACAGCATAGTGATTTATATACTGGCACAGAACTTTTGTTCATTTGAAAATGGGCTAAGTTCATATATTCTTGTCTCATCACCACTGTGACTAAAGGTATATCTTTATATCATAATGGTGTTATTACATGGTAAGCAGGCTGGCAATTATCAGTTATTGTATCCCTACCTTTTTTTTTTTTTCAGGGTAAACTACTCTTCTTCTTAAGTACAGTTCTTTTGGCTTCTTTTCTACTTCTTTGGCCCTTCCCTTCTGGGGAGTGACTTTCCTTTCACAGAGTAATAGGTAGGTAAGGAAATGATGGATGGAGGCCTGCTCAATAATAGCTCAGCCAAATGTTGCTCCCTATTGTTGATATGCTGTAAATAAGATAATAAAAAAAGTTCTCTGTTTTTGAAAGTTGTACAAATTGATTAATAGCTCTCCTGTTTAGCTCTGAGTTCATCTTCTGAATGGCTTTACTGGGATGTTGCTGTTGCACATTCTACAGCTTCTTGAAGTGCAGGTGAGAGTTGAGGAACAACATGTGGACATCAAAGGTTGATGAAAAGGGCTCTGAAAGCCCTCAAGTCAGAGGTGCTAGTCTTACCTGAACAACTCATATCCTCACGTGGTTTTACCTAAAGGGGAGGGGAAAAACTTTTAGATTTCCATTTTGTGGATATCCTATTATCACCTAAATTATAAAGTGACTCCATCTAGTGTGGTTTAAATGATGTCCACAAATCAATCAGTATTTATGAAATTTATTTTATTAAATTCCTATTATGTCCAGCACTGTGTGAAGTGCTAAGGTGTCAGCAATTGATGTGAGTTTTAGATGAAGCAGTGAGTGAAATAAATATGAGTGGAGCCAGGCAAGTTTGCATCTTGAACTGACTTTATTTCTTATAGCTTCTCTTTTATACCCCATCATAACTACATTTTTCTATTATACATTACATAAATGCCAGAAAATCACAGAAAGTATAACTAAGACTATGACATTTCCTTCTTCTGTAAGTCAAAGTCCATCCTATTATTTATTTTCATTTTTAAAGCATCCTGTCTCAAAAATGCATGCAGGTCATGTCAATTGTCAGCGAATAGTCCAAAGGAACTCAAGTATGAGTTTTCAGCTGGGAAACTGACCTTGCCAAGTCTCTTACAATCCTCCAAGAGGCCTCACCTTGCTCTAGGCTTCCAAAGGATTTACAGCTGTTTCCCTATGCTAGGGATACAAAAAAGAGACAAGAGAAAGTCCCTGTCCTCAAAGAGCTTATAATCTAATGGGAGAGACAATATACAAATAAATATATACAAAGCCAGCTTTGTACAGAATAAATAGAAAAAAATTAATAGAGGGAAGACACTGGAATTAAGAGGTGTTGGAGAAGGCTTCCTCTAGAAGATGGGAATTAACTTGAGATTCCTTAAGTTGCTAACACTTTAAGAAAGCCAGGGAGGTTAGTAGGCAGAGTGGAGGAGGGAGAGTGTTCTAGATATGAGGGAGAGCCAGAAAAAATGCCAGGAGTTGAGAAATGTCTTGTTTATAGAACATAAAGGAGGCCAGTGGCATTGGATGGAAGAGTCATGGCAGCAAGTTAGGTGTAGAATCCTGGAAAAGTAGGAGGGGGTGAAGTTATGAAGGGCTTTGAATGCCAATAAGATTAATTTATTTTTGATCCTGGAGGCAATAGGAAGCAATAGCCTCTGAAGTTTATTGACTAGGAGGAGGGGGTGACATGATTGGATTTGTGCTTTAGGAAAAGTATTTTACAATAGAGGGTAGAATCCAGTGGGGAGAAACTGGATGTAGGCAGAGCTACTGGCAGGTTATTGTAATAGTTCAGGCACAAGGTGATGGAAGCTTATACTAAAGGGCCGACTATCAGAGGAGAGAAGCGGGGCATATAGGAGAGAGGTTGCAAAGATGAAATCAACAAATGGCCTTGACAACAGATTGGCTGGGAAGGGGATGGGGATGAGAGATTGTGAGGGATATAGGATCACACCTAGGTTGAATGCTTGAGGGACTGGGAGGATGATGTTGCTCTCTACCATAACACAGAAAAGTAAATGGGGGTGGAGTGGGTAGGAAGGTTTAGGGGGAAAGATAAAGAATTCATTTTGTGAGCAGAACCAGGAGATCATTATATACCTCAACAATGATAGTGTTTGAGGATGTATTCTGATGGAAGTGGACCTCGTCGATAAAGAGAGCCTTAATTGATCAAAGATGTACAGAAGCAGCTACACCCAGAGAAAGAACACTGGAAATGAATATAAACTGCTTGCATTTATGTTTTTCCTCCCGGGTTATTTATACCTTCTGAATCCAATTCTTCCTGTGCAACAAGAAAACTGTTTGGTTCTGCACACATATATTGTATCTAGGATATACTGCAACCCATTCAACATGTAAAGGACTCTTGTCATCTCGGGGAAGGGGTGGAGGGAGGGAGGGGTAAAATCGGAACAGAAATGAATGCAAGGGATAATGCTGTAAAAATTACCCTGGCATGCGTTCTATCAATAAAAAATTATTTTAAAAAAATACAAAACAAACAAACAAACAAACAAACAAACAAATAAACAAATAAACAAATAAATAAAAATTAAAAAAAAAAGAATTCATTTTGGACATATTGAGTTTGAAATGTCTCCTGGAGAGCATTGTATATAATAACAGAAAAATTGTACAATGAATATTTGTGAATGACTTGTTATTCTCAGTAATACAATGATCCAAGATAATCCCACAGGACTAATGATGATGCATACTATCCACTTCCAGAGAAAGAACTGATGTTGTCTGAATATAGACTGAAGCATGCTATTTTTTACTTTCTTTCATCCATTTTTTTTACTTGCCTTCTTGTACAAAATGACTAATGTGAAAATGTTTTACATGATTGCACATGTATAACTTATATCTGATTGCTTATTGCCTCAAGGAGGGAGAAAGAGAAGGGAGAAGAAAGGCATAGAATTAGATCTCAAAACCTAAAAAAAAGGTTAAAAATTGTTTCAATTGAGAAAAATAAAATATTATATATTTGAAAAAATTTAAAGATATTTCCTAATCTTTTAAAGTTTTGAAAGGGAATTGGAGATATGAGATTGGAGGTTAGTAGAGAGTTTGAGTCAGGATGGGTAGATTTGAGAATCATCAGCATAGAGATAATAATTAATCCATAGAAGTTTATGAGATCACCAAGTGAAGTAGTATAGGGAAAAAAGATTAGGGTCCAGGACAAAAACCTGAGGGATACATATAGTTATATATCCTAATTATTTAATTATATTTGATATAATTATCAAATATCAGACTGTGATTAGTCTGATATAAGGTTAGTAATTAGAGACAATTATTAAGCTCTTACTAAGGTATTCCACTATATTTTGTAAGTTAATAGATTTTGCAGCTAGATGGTACTTTTGTTGTTGTTGTTTAAACTGTCTTTCAGTCGTTTCCTACTCTCTGTGATCTTATTTGGGGTTTTCTTGGCTGAGATACTGGAATGGCTTGTCATTTCCTTTTCCAGTTCATTTTATAGATGAAGAAGCTGTCGCATAGAGAAGTGTGACTTGCTGTAAGCCATATAGTTAAAATTGACAGAAGTGGGATTTGAACCCAGGTTCTCTGGATACAAATCTATTGCTTTTTGCACTATGCCATGTTAGGGAATATTTGTTTTCTTGAACCAAAAAAAGGCATGAATTATAATAATTCATTCTTTGAAAGTTTGATACCCTACTTAATTTTGTAGATGCTTTCATCTTTTAATGGAGCCTCTTCTCAATTATATATCCAAAAGGAGAAAAATAAATAGTAGATAAATGCAATTCACATATAATTGAAAAATCTCATTTAAGCATTTTCCATCAATCAAAGTTTTAGATTTTGAGGAAGCACCATTTTCTTTGTCATCTGTAGGCTCAAGAAGATGTCTGGGAATCTCAATATCTAGAGGGCCTTAGTTGTATGATTTTTGAACGAATGTTGATATAGGAATTCTATCTCTACCACAGAAGTACCTGTAACTATGGAAGTGGGAATAGGGGAGGATGAAGTGAAAAGAGGAGAAAAACACACTCTACAATTTGGGGTTGCATTTAATTTTTCTGGAGATTCCAAACTCCACTCCCACAAAAGATCACAGAGGTCTCTCTGATAAGGTCTCAAATATTTATTTAAGTACCTATTAAATTAAAGAAATAATGAAAAGTCCTAGAAATACAAAAACAAGAAAAAGTTTCTAACCTCATGAAGTTGATGTGCTACTGGGAAACCAAAGGACCAGAGTAGATTTAAGAAACATGTGATTACTAGAGATCTTTGGAAATGTTGGAAAAGTGTTACCATTATGTAAGGGTCAACTTAGATAATTGCTTCACCCTGCTAAAAGGTACTATTATTTTAAACAGGTGTAAACACTTCTCAATTAGTCATTAAGGGTGAACAAGGTCTGGACACATCTCACTCACTCAATCAATCACAGGCTTTAGATTTAATAGGAAAAGACCTTAATCAATTTAGATGTCTTTGGAGGCCATTGTATAAACTGGTGTGATGTACAAAAACTCTTTTCAGAATGCTTAAGGAATTTGGTCATGTCCTGTTTTGCTTGTATAAAATAAATAAGCTATTTGTAATTGAAATTAAAGTGTCTAGTAGCCTATAGTTAACCCCTTCAGAAAAATTGTTGAGTGGGAGGGGGGAGGGAAGAAAACCTTTGTTCTCTTCTTCCCTTTCCCAAATCATCTTGGTCAGAGAAAGACTTTGTGAAATTCAGAAATCAGAGTGGAATTTTATCAGCATCTTGGCAATGTCCCTGGAACAGACAGCATCAGATGGTGACAATGTCTACATCAGAGTGGAGGATAGATTGAATAAGTTGAAGAAGGATAGATTCAAAACACTAAAATAGTTTTAAACTTTTTTATTTGTATCACTGACTCCTTTGTCTAGAGACCCCCTTCTCTAAATAATGTTTTTAAGTGAATAAAATTACAAATTAAAACAATTACCAAAGTATTTTTAAAATTTCATAAGATCATGAACCCAGGTTGAGAACCTTGCTTCTGGAAGAATTCTAGCAGATAAGCTCTATTATATCTAAGGGGAACATTTTGAGGATTTCAGCTAAAGGATTTCCAGGAGTTATGAATCAGCTCTTCATCACAAATGCTCTCTAAACTTGAGTCTCCTGTCCCCTAAACTGTGTATATTGATTGGAGAGGATATTAGAGACTTTTTTGAGGGCTATTTTGTACTAACCGTACCAACTATAACACTCTAGTAAATACCTGTTGCAAAAAGTTAATTAAGTTTGCCCAGCTAATTGATATCAATGTATAATCACAAGGAGAAGTATAGAAAGGAAGGCTTGTGGGTTATGGTATTAGAAAAGATAGCCCTCCATTTTGGGCATTCTGCTTGCCACTGCAAGTTGGAAATGGGAAAATAACTCAAGATCGTGTGCTGCAATTACATCTTTGAAGAAATGGAGCTCAAAATTATTGATACTGAAAGACTCTTGAGACCTCATGGCATGAATCTTAACTATGCCTGAGCTAGTAAGAGAACTTGAACTTTTCCAGCTCATTCATTGTCTGTGTTTCTTTGAAGCCCTCAGGAAAGAGGGATGATTGGAATGGACTGATGAAGTGTCTAATTTCACTTCCCCTTTATGTCAGAAGATTATAGGCATTTGCTATATGTCCTATATGTAACATGCAGAGCTATATACGAATGTTTAGACTTGGAATTGGGAAAGATAAATGACATAGAATAAAATCAAACACTTCCAGGCTTATATTGCTTATGGTTCTTAGTCTAGAGTGGATAGCATTGTTTTCTTCCCCCCACCTCTTGGAAGAGATTGAGAGTTTTTAATTTTTTTTATTTTTAGGAATTTGTGCATTGACATAGAAAGTTGGGAGGAATTACTGTCTTGGGAGATTCAAAGAGGAGGAAGCAACAGAAAACTGGTCAGAGACTGGTGGTCAGGGAGACACAGAAATGTTTCATCAGTCACTTTGAATGAGAACTATGCCTGAGCTAGTAAGAGAACTTGAACTCTTCCAGCTCATTCATTGTCTGTGTTTCTTTGACGCCCTCAGGAAAGAGGGATGATTGGAATGGACTGATGAAGTATCTAATTTCACTTCCCCTTTATGTCAGAAGATTATAGGCATTTGCTATATGTCCTATATGTAACATGCAGAGCTACATACAAATGTTTAGACTTGGAATTGGGAAAGATAAATGATATAGAATAAAATCAAACACTTCCAGGCTTATATTGCTTATGGTTCCCACGTTATGGGTAAACTCTGGTTTATCTTTATATATCTATCTCAAAAACTCCTGTTGTTCAAACACTCTGATATAACATTACTAACTTCTGTGAATATATATATATACACATACATACTATATTTACACATATATCACATTACATACATATTTTTTCCTATACTACCACTGATGGGGTTTATGGAACAAACATACCTTTTGTGCTCTAAAAAGATGTATCAAAGAATGTCTCCTAGTCTCTCTCCTTTGAGCCTCCAGAGAGAAATAACAAACTGACAAAATATTTTAGTATCAAAACTCTCTTTTTTTGAGAATACTTATCTCTTAATTGCCCTTATAAATTATATTTCTAATACTACATGCAATCTAGCTAATGATAGTGAATTAAGGCTGTTTATAAACCATATGGATGGAGGTAGCTTCCTTTGATTGACTGTGTACATTCTTAAAACTGGTAGGACTGAGAAGATGACTCTCTTTGACCATTCTACTTTAGATATTCTTATCTGCTGCATTCAGAAAGTGAAAATCACAGTATGACAACAGCTTGGGTGCCATATATACTGAACTTCTGAGAGAAGTGGGGATGTTTGTTCTTCCCATTTTTCTAAGTCTAAAGTTCCCTAAGGAAGTAAAGTCAAGACAGTAGAGTAGAGGAAGAATTCTAGCTAAATCCCTCCAATATTCTCTTCCAAACAACTTTAAAATAACATGAAAAAAAATCAAATTCTGAAGTGATATAGACAACAAAAGAATAGGATAAGACTTTTTTTAATCCAAGACCACTTGGGAGATCAGAAAAGTTTGTGACAATGGGGTAAGTATTGATTTGGAGCATTGTGGCAATACTACCAGCTGAGGGCCTTGGAGACTGTGGCAGAGACAACAGTAGCAGCAACAGTTCTGGGAGTTCTCACAGCCCAGAGATAGTAAGGGGTTTGGATGACTGACCCTAAAGAGATTAAAGGGGACCTCTGTACAGGCAGTAGGATTGCTTGGCAGCTATGTAGCTTTATACTCAGTTTCAGATTTCAGCTGAGAGGGTAGAAAGGAATACTTGTGGTTGCAAGGATACAGGGGCCTTAGTCATACTTTCGGGGTAGAGGGAAAAAGAGAGAGAGAGAAGAGAGAGAGAGAGAGAGAGAGAGAGAGAGAGAGAGAGAGAGAGAGAGAGAGAAAGAGAGAGAGAGAGAGAGAGAGAGAGAGAGAGAGAGAGAGAGAGAGAGAGAGAGAGAGAGAGAGAGAGAGAGAGAAGCCCTAGATTATGGTAGCTGTTTTGGAGAAGAGTATTAACATTTATAGATATAAGGAAACAGAACAAATCAGGAGAACAGTGACCACACCTTTTCCAAGATAACATCAACTTGGAAGCAGCAAAAAACTTTCAGACCTTACAACTGGCTGTGAAAGAGGAACAGTGTTTAGTGTCCTCTAAGGCTAGGGATGGTGATCACCTCTTCTGACCCCTTCCCTTTCCTCCTCCCTTCCCCCCCCCCCCCCCCCAGCCCATAATAGGTAAGTAGCCTGACTCTAACATGAAGTTTAACATCAAGGAATAATAATAATAAAAAGAATATTACCATAAAAAACGAATGTGTTGACAGAGAAGATCAAGAAACAAACTCAGAAAACAATGACAATAGTGTGAAACATCTACAAACAAAGTCTCAAAGAAAAATGCTAATTGGACACAAGACCAACAAGAATTCCTAGAAGAGCTAAAGAAATAGGAAAAAATAGCAAAGACAATTTCTTTTTAAATCAAAGAAGAGAAGTAGGTAAACAATTGAGAAAAAATGAGAGAAATGAAAGAAAATTATGGGAAAAGAATTAACAGTTTGGTAAAGAAAAAAAAAAGCACAAAAAAACCTAAAGAAAATAACTTCTTGAAAAGCAGAATTGGCCAAATGGAAAAAGTAATTCAAAATGTCACTAAAGAAAATAATTCCTTAAAAGTTAGAATTGGCCAAGTGGAATCTGATTGTTCCATGAGACATTAAGTAACAATAAAACCAAGACAAAAGAATGAAAAAAAATAGAAAATATGAAACATCTTATTAGAAAAACAACTCTTTGGAAAACAGATCAAAAAGAGATAATTTAAAAATTCCTGAACTCTTTCCAAACCATAATAAAAGAGACAGCCTAGATATCATATTTCAAGAAATCATAAAAGAAAACTGTCCAGATATTTTTAGAATCAGAGGGCAAAATAGACATTGAGAAAAACCACTAAAACTAAAGTATGAGTGGGTTGAAGAATATATCATAGAAATAATCAATAATTTCATTAAAGAAAATGACAACAATGACATGACATACCCAAATTTGTGGGGTGTAGGCAAAACAGGACTTAAGGGACAATTTATTGTATTGCTTACATCAATAAAATAGAGAAAAAACAGATAAATGAATTGGGCCTGCAATTAAAAAAAAAAAAAAACTAGAAAAAGAACAAATTAAAAACATCCAATTAAACACCAAAATAGAAATACTAAAAATCAAAGAAGAGATTAATAAAACTGGAAAAACCCCACAACTATTAAATAAAAATTGAAGCTGGTTTTATGGGGGGAAATATACCAACAAAATTAATAGACCATTGGTTAATTTGATTTAAAAAAAAAAAAAAAAGAAAAGAAAGTTCCCAGACACTCTGACTTCTCAGAGCTTTTATGAAGGGCTGACTGGCTGTACCATCTTTCCTGGAATCCTGGCTCCAAGGTCTCTAAGTCTCCAACAACTGAGTAAAAGAGAATCATCTCTGGCATCTGAAACTGGGAATGATAAATAATATAGAACAGACACAAACATCTCCAGTACATTTGTTGGAACTAGGTAAGCAAAGGAATGAAGGACTTTTCTTGTTATTAGTGTTCATGGCTTCTGTGCTGAGTAAACTGTGATTTTAACATGAACCTCCCTGGTCCCCATTGCTTAAAGATTAGGTAGGCTACATTTCCCTACTCTAGAATGATTATCTGAAAATAGCTCTAGCCCTACCTATTGTTTTCCCTCAGTTGTGAGTCCCCTACATCCCAATTCCATTTAGCTACTAGCAGATTAGTTTTTATGCAGAAATATTTACTTTAAAAGGTATAACCACAAATACATAGACTTACTCTCCCAACAAGTGGGAAGCGTAATTCTCTTTTCTCTTTACACTCTTTTCTCTTTGGCATCTCCTGGGAGGAGAAGGAGTTAAGTCCATAGTTTAGTTTGGTCCCTGCAGAGCACAGTCCCAGTTCTGAGTCCAAAACTCTCCTGTGGTTCAGGTCACAGGCTTTTTGACTTCTTAGGGCTTCCATGCTGGGTTGCCTAGCTGTACTATTTGGATGTACTCCAAAGGTCCCCTCAGGGTGCCATGCTTAGACAAACCTGTATTACATTTCTATGTTAATTATCCCTACTGCTTGTCAAAACACTTTGCTCTCTTTCTAGTTAACCAAAGGGACTTATTTGTGCCTTAAAAAAAGATTGCCTGTTGCATTTTTGCTTTTAATTTAACTCCTAGTTATCATCCTCTTATTTTGGTCCTGGACTTTCAAGGACAAAGTCTTTTATATTGCTATTATCCTTTTTATATTTTATATTCTATAGACATTCTTACACAAATGAATAAAGTAATTGGGTTTTTTTTTTTTTTTTGGTAGTTGAATAAAAGTTCTAAGATGTTAGCTCTGTAAGTTCTCTGAAAATATCCCTTGATTCAACTTTAGTAGCTGATCAAACAACAGAGATGATATGTAACATCCTGTTCTCACATGATTTTGATCTCTTTCGCTAAATCTCAGTATTTGGAAACCTTTTTTGTCTTCAATATAGTTGGAGATTAGGGACATTTATTTGCATTGTCACCTGATGAACCTCACGATATTCTTGAAGAGGTGGTGGCTGAACAACTTCTGAAAACTTGGGAAAAAAACTCAAGAGGAAAGCTTGGTTTACATTGTAAATAAATATTTGTTTTGGTTTCTTTACATATGTTGCTTGTTGGCTTTATTTTAAATATTAGGGAAGGAATGATGGAAGAAGGAATCCGGACTTGAGTTTTTGTGGGGCTCTGAGCTGGTGAGGTGGTAGTAAGAAGAATAGGGGTGGAACACTGGAGATTTGATAGGAAGCCAGGATTATAATTTTGGAAGCTTGGAGTAGAAGATGATATAAGTTAGGATGAAGCTACCACAAATGTGCTTTTCTTTTTTCTTTCTTTCTTTCTTTTTTTTTTTTAACAACCAAGCAGTAACAACATAAGCAGACATTTGGAATAGGCTCTGTAGTACTGTTAAATCATAAAGTTCTCTAAGTAGATGTCAAATAGTTGGGGCAAGATACTCTACAAAATCTTCCTCACTTTTAATAGCCAAAAGCAAACATCAATTGGATGTAATCTGGACAGCTATGAATGCATTTTGGAAATATTGGAGGAAGTGCTACAACCATATCTTTACATATTTTCTATATGGCATTGTTTCAAAGCTGAGGAGATATTTGTAAATCCCAGGGAAGTGAGACTAATTTTTATAAAATTCCACTAAAACAAAATCAGATTTGTAAACTCTAGTAGCACTCTATAAAGTTCAAAGAGGTAGAAGAATTTATACATTTTTGAGAAATTATAATTGATTTTGTATAATTTTGTGAGTAGAAGCAAGAGTGGTTGGAATAATCTTCTTAGAACTGCCTTAATACATAGTTGAGGTACAAGCATAACTGCAAATGCTGAGAAAACTGCTGATATCTGAAGGGTGGGGAAATATGGGGAAAAAAATTCTCCTATGATGACATAGGGGCAAGATATGAATGGGAAAATTCCCATGTGATATCACCTAGAAGGAGTGGATAATATTATGAAATAAAATAAATGATGTTTTAAGGGATTAACTATGATAATTCTTTTCCTCCTCTGTGTTATTATCTAGGGGGTGGATTAATAATAACAACAACAATAATAAAAGCTACCATTTATATAGAGCTTGCTATGTGCCAGGCACAGTGCTAAACATCGACAATTATTAGATCATTTCATCCTCACAACAACAAGGTAAATGCTTTTATTATCCCCATTTTACAGATGAGGAACCTGAGGCAGATTAAGGGACTTCTTCAGGGTCACAAAGTGTCTGTGTCTGAATATCTGAGGCCACATTTTAATTTGGGTCTTTTTGACTCTGAGTCCAGTGCTGTATCTACTACTCTACTTAGCTGCCCCAAACTCAAATGCAGAGGGACTCAATGTGGAACATTATTGCCATTTTCTTGGATATTTTACATTTTTCACTAATTACAGTTTCTTAGAGGTGCAGGCAAATTTTTTCTGAATCTTTCCAAAGAGCACTGGAAATTTCCTCCAAAGAATCCCAGCTATTGTAAGGTGAATCCAAATGAAATTGCAAACTCAACAAACAGGACAAGTAGGCTATTAGAAAAAATATCTAAAACAAGGTTGTACATGTCTCAGAGATTGGGTGAGGCTCCCAAGAAAAGGAACCAAGCACTAAAGGTTGCTTATTTGGAATTTCTAGGCAAACAGGCAATTTTTTTGTCCATTAAGTTGCAAGTCATAACAATCTAACAATTAAACAAGAATGCTAGGTCTTTTTAAAAATAAAAAAGAAAAATCCCATAAACATCTCTTAACTAGGCACCAGAATTCTAGTGATGCGAATTCCATATTTCTTTTAGTAGACTCAACATTAATGAGAATTCAGTAGTAACAAGCATTTGTTTTTAAAACATTCAACAAATCAACAAATGCAAGGTTTACAAAATCACCTCAAATGGAATTGTTGAAACTGACAGAAAATTACAGAGTCATGTTTTTGGTCCATATCTCTAGGCTCATAAGGTACTCTAAATTTAAAGTCCCATGTGGAGTATCTTTCTAGGGACCCTCAAAAATGTGAAGTCACTTTTATATTAAGTGATCCCTCACAGCATGGATGCTCTAACTTTCTCTTCCAAATGCTGGCACTTGCAAGTTACCTTAAGAGGCTGCAATTTCTCTTGTTTATTGCTACAGTTTCAAGCTTTCCATAGCTCTATTCCTTCTAACTGTTAGGGGCCAGTGATCTCCCCAGTTCAGTCACTTAACATCAGTTTCAAAGATTAGTAAGAACAAGCAAACATTTTCCCCAATACCTCTAGGGAATATTCTCTTATACTACTTCAGTCTCTGAGGAAGTAGGTTCAAAACTTAGTTCAATTCCTACATGGTATTGAACAATAGTTCCAAAAAAGTTTGTCCAGGTATCACAAGACAGTGAGTCTTACCACTGGGCTGGAGTCTCAAAGGTCATTCTTGAACATTGGTTCTTCCTATTCTGATATTAATGCTCAGTGCTGGTTGTAAAATCCAACCAGGATTCTTATTCCTGGATGCCTTTGGCTCATTCTCTCATGATTGGAACCTCCACTCCCTGCACCTAAAATGAATAAAAAAGTCAAAAGCTTGAGCCTTTTTTTTGGGACTATATGGCCTTAGAAGAAAAAAAGCCCTAAGGCCTTTTCTCTTATTGGATGGTCTCTTGTTGGACAGAGAGAGGGAGACAGACATCGACAGAGAGAGAGAGACAGAGAGAGAGAGAGAGAGAGAGAGAGAGAGAGAGAGAGAGAGAGAGAGAGAGAGAGAAAGAGAAGAGAGAGAGAGAGAGAAGAGAGAGAGAGAGAGAGAGAGAGAGAGAGAAAGAAAGAGAAGAGAGAGAGAGAGAGAGAGAGAGAGAGAGAGAGAGAGAGAGAGAGAGAGAGAGAGGAAGTTGATTCCAAGTCTTTCTGAAAACACTATTAGTTCTGACTATAAAATCAATTGAAAAGGGCTCTATGGTTAGCTAACCAGAAACAGTCACAGAATGTTGATGAATACTCTGTACTTTCTCCCTCATATGCTATTACAAATTCTTCTGGAAGCAGTGGACCTGCCTTCTCCCCCTGGGCAGGTTACTTGGCTGAACAAGCTGATGAGATCTGTGCATCTGCTAGACCCCTATTACAAGTAAATATTCAATGCCTCCTGTTAAAGATGGGGTCAGTCTGAGAAGAACCCGGTAAGGTGACTTCCTGGTAATTCATGTGTGAAGAATTTGACCCACTAATTATAGATTTTATCTGGATCTGCTGCTTTCCAGTTTTGCAGAGAAACTAGTTTTCATTATAGCTTCATTATATAAATGGTGCATAACCTTTCTTCTGATCTAACTTGCATTTTCATTGTATTAGGCTGCTTGTGACAATATAGATCATGAATTTTTTATATCCTCCTTCAAGATATAAATCCTTTCTCTCTCTCTCTCTCTGTTTCTTTATTCCTCAAATCTTTGTATTCAAGTTTTTGATAAATGCTGAATTGTTCCTTTTGTTCTTTGCACTGATTTAACATTCATTTTAACTTTTGTCTTTTATTTTCAATTGACAGTTAAAAAGAGCTAGAATTTCTGGTACACTCTTGGATTCTATGCTTATTTTTTGTTCTTTTTAATAAGGCAATATGGCAGATTTTCTACTATATTTACCAGGTAGATATTGATGAAATCTTCCAATGTTTTCCCACATATCTTCAAAAGTTCTTTCAAGTTGCTTCTGCCATGATGATATTGGTTGCTTGCCTATCTTTGATATTCTCTTATAATAGCATCTTTTCTCTTATGGCTTTTACTATGGCAATGGCTATTAAATATATTCTCTTGTATGTAAGTCCTGAAATGTTTTAAATGCTTTCTATCAAATATCGTGAGAGCATCTTCATGCTGGTTAAAGCAAATCTCAACTCTAGTGAATTTTTCTGTTTTGGTATAGTTGCTTTGCTAGTTGGGTTCATGCCATCCAAATCAAATAAGTCTATCTCCTTTTCACAGTCATTTGAAACATCTGTAATTTTTTCCTTTTGTTTCATTTTTAGGAATTCATACTCAGAATTCATAAATAAATTCATACTCAGCTTCATAAAACAGTGTAATTGTATGAAATATCTTCCACTAGGCAGAACAGGAACTCTTGAATTAGTTGCAAAAGCATCTATACAGCCATCTCTCAAAGTTGCGATTTATCCACCTTATGCTTAGGAAAAAAAAAATACAAAGGAAAAGTCATCCAGGGATTTTAAATCTTGTTTTAGACTCATCTAGGCAAGTACATGTTTTTACTGACTTGTGTGTGTGTGTGTGTGTAACTACTATTGCTTCTGTGGAGGTGGGAGGAAAGAGGAACCTTTTTTTCTCTCCTTTTGGAATTCCTAGGGAGAACTTACCAAATCCTGAAGTGATGGGCTGAAAGGATGGAGGAGCTTTTCTCTTTTCTTCCTTATATAGACTCTCGAGTGGACAGCTCTTCCTAGCTCAGTTGCCAGTTCATCTCATTCCCATTTCTACATTCCATTTCCTCAGTCCCTCTTCAAGAGCAGCAAGGGTCCCATCATGCACTGCTGGTAGTGCAGCGTCTTTAATAAGGGGCCAGAGAATAGGCTCTATCTAGTTAGTGGTATTACAGATGTCAGAAGCTTGAATTCCTACCCTCCAAACACTAATCCCTGGCTGCCCCCCCCCCTTTTTTTTTTTGCACAGCTTAGTTATTTTCCATGAAATTCCATTGCAGTAAACTGTGGAGTTTAATTACATACTAGGTAAATTAAATGTGTTAATTATAGTTAATTATATCATATTATATTGTACTTCAAAACATAAGAGGGTGGGTAGAAATTCCTAATAAGGATTCCACAAAAACTTTTTATGAAAACATCTTTTTATGTAGGACATAATGTGAAATATAAAAGAGAATGAGGTGTTCATACCTTGTAGATTTGGTATCCATTTCACTTCATAATAAGCATGTCAGTATTAAATCACCCAAAGAGGCTAAGAAAGCTGATAAATTTAACTGGCAAGGAGAAAGAATAACAAATTTACTTGTGTCAAGAAGGAAAATAAAAGTGCTAATTAAATCATATATCAAACTAAGTGATCTATGTCTACATTGAGTCGTATATTTTGCAAAATAAAGTGAAGTGTCAGAGACTTTAGAAATCATCTTTTTCAAAAACTCTCTTTTATAGAAAAGAAAATAGATCCAGAGAAGTTATTTAAGTTGTACAAGATCATCTAAGTTCCATTAACTTGTGTACTCTTGACAAGTGTACTCTCCAACAAGTGGAGGAAGGTTCACATGGATGTAGGCGGGAGATGACTCCAATGAGAAGGATCAGGTCTCTTTTCTTTTAGGAGGGTTGTGATGGGAATCAAATAAGGTAATATGCATGTAAAACATTTTGACAACCTTAAAATGCTATAGACTTACATAATATATAAAAGTTTATATATAAATGGTGTTACCAAATAACAGTAAAACAATTATTATCATTCATTTGAATCCCAACTAAAATCCCATCTTTTATTGGAAGCTTTCCTCAAACTCTAGTTCTATTGCCTTCTCTATTAAAACTTTATTTATCTTGTATATAGATTGTATCTTTTTGTTTGCTCGTTGTTTCGCCCATTAGATTGCAAACTCCTTGAAGGTAGACCCTTTTGCCTCCTTTTGTATGTAGCGAGTAGCATCTTGCCTGGCACACAGTAGGAGCTTAAGTAGGCGTTTATTTATTAGCTGTTGTCGAATTTTTCCAGATTCAAAGTCCCTGACCAGCTAGCAGTTGGTGGTCTGGGCATGGCCCACCAGGCATTTGCAAGGCATGTGATTGCAGTCGGCACTAGGAACAGGGAGCCAGAGGGCACTCGGTGTAGCTGGACTCGGGTGACGTTGGCTGAGCCTCAAAAAAGGCGTCCCCTTATCCCTCTCACCAAATACAACTCTTGAATTCCAGCGCCCGGCGGGTTTCTGTGCGGCAGAACACCAGATCGTCTACGCAGCCGGGAATTCCCAAGGTGATGGCCAAGCTAGGGAGTGAGGGCCGGTCCTAGTCGCGCGGGGCCGGGGGCGGGGCGAGAGCGGGGGCGGGGCGGTCGGAGGGAGGGCTGAGCGCCTGTGTCTTTAAGGGGCCGGTCTCCGGGCACCCGCGGCCCAGACGCCGGGGACGTGCCGCGGCTGCCTCCGCCCCTCAGCTCTGTCCGCTTCCTGCCGGGCGGCGACACAGGCACCTGAGTGGCGGCGGCGACGGCGGCGGCGCGTCGGGACTGGGCTTCCCCCTTCGCTCACGAGCTTCGGGACCAGCCTCAGCTCCTTCAGCCTCCGCCCCTTTTCCCTTTCACCGGTCCCGCGGCCGCCGCGCACGGTGAGGAAGGGAGGCCGGGAAGGAGGAGGGCCGGGCCGGAGTCTTAAGAGCCTCTGGCCCCGGGGGGAGGGAGTGAGCGAGCGAGCTAGCGAACGAGGCCACGGCGGGCCGTGCCCGGCTGGGCTGGGAATGGGGCGCGGCCGCGGGGATTCATCCCGAGGCGCGGCCGGGCCTCCCTGCCTTAGCGGGCTCTAGGCCTTGGGCCGCTCGCTTCTCCCGGCCTTCTCCCGGGACGCTGTGGCGGGCGGAGGCCCAAGCGATGCGGCCCGGTCCGGGGGACGGGACGGGGGCGGGGCAGTGAAGTCGGGGCTGTTCTTTTCTTCTGTCTTTTCGCTGGCTTTTCCACACTTGGCCCCGGCGCAGGGCACCCGGGGAGGAAGAGGGTCTCCTTAAGTCACCGAGCTGCCCAACGGGTCCGCGACGTCTCCTCCCAGGGGCATCTCGGGAATGTCCGAAGCAACTCCGAGAAGGGTGGCGAGGTGACTGTCCGAGGCACCTATTTTTAGCCCGTACCGAGGTCTCTCGGAGGAAGGGAGGATTATCGCCTGTAGCCGGAGGAACAGGCCCTCCCTCCCGCTCTGCCCGGTGCCGGGCCATGCCGCTGCCATGCTGCTGTTCTCGCCCCACTTTTTCCCACAGAGACTTCCCGGAGAAGAGCTGTTCCCTTGCCCAAGTTTTTCCCGCGCCCCCTTTTTCTCCTCCTTTCTCTCCGCCCTCCCCAAAGCGTGAAGCCTCTGAAAATATGACCTTAAAGAAATGAAGTCAGAACCTTGGAGTGGAAGGATCCTTCCTGAGCAGCTTCCTCCCCTTAGTTTCCGTAGGCAGATTTTTTTTCGGTGCTATGGAAATCTCAGTGAAAAAGCAGGACTGCCTCAGAAAAATCGATAATAAAAATGCCTTATATTTAATAAGAATAGGATAGCACCACAGCTATTTATATTAATCTCTGGTGAAGTAACATATAATTGCATTGTGAAAAGTGGGACCAAGAAAGAGACATATAGCTCTATGCAAGAGTAATTTTAATTTTTTTCAAGACAAGGCTCTTTTAATTATAGGTTGTCATAATTTCTAATGGTTCTTAACTAATTTTGAGTTAAATCAGAATTGCTGTAGAGTCCTGGTGAGTTTAATGGAACAAATTAAAATTGTAGTTGAGGTTAACTTTTAGAAATTTGCCACCGTAATTAATTGAAATATAATGTGGAAAGCTTATGTAAATAAATTTTTGTGGTGAAAACATCGTATTAGAGAGGAATTGAACAAAAAAAGATACAATTGAACAAAAAAAGATACAGCTTTTTTGTTTCTTGTTTGGGCTTATCCAGTCTTTTTATGATCTTTTTAAAATCCTCCAATTTTGATTGTTAGCTTAGAGCTATCACTCATCCACAGTTTCCTCAGCCTCTTGCTCTTTAGATTGAGGTTGAGTGGACTGATTTCAACTTTTTAGCTTTGAAATGATTGTATAGATGGACTGTTGAGTTGATTTAGACGTTGGGTCAACTATTGTCTTGGACTTTTTCTTTATGAATTCAATTTTTTTTTTTTTTTTGGCTTAGAATGTTGTGGGAAATATTGGTTAGCTAGTTTAGTGCCTATTAAATGCTAGACATTATGCTAAACTCTGGACATAGAAAGATTAAAAAAAGATCTTTTTCAAGGAACTCATAGTCTAATGGAGGTAGACTACATGCTATAAACAAGATGAAGGTAAATAAACGGGAAATATTGGAGATTATCCAGAGGCAAGGTATCAAAGTAAAGAGCACCAGGATTTTAGCTGAGACCTAGGAAAAGATGAGGGGAGAGCATTTCAGGTATGGGAGACAGCAAGTGAAAATGTCGAGAAATGTAGCTTTTTGTATGAGAAACAGTAAGGAGAACAGTGTTATTGGATCAAAGAATAGGTGGAGGGGAATAAGTTGTAAGAAGAGTAGAAAGGTATGAGAGGGCCAGGTTATGAAAGACTTACAAAATCAGAGAATTTTCTATGATCCTACAGGCAAGTAGGATGCCATTGGAATTTACTAAGTAGTGAGGTTAACTTGAGAAAAATGAGTTTGACAGCTGAGTGAAAGGTAGATTAGAGTCGGGAGAAAATTGAGGCAGGGAGATTGAGTTGATGGAAATAAACCAGGTATGAATTAGTGAGAGTCTGCATCAGAGAATCTGTGGGACTAGAAAGGGTCATATGTTAGAAAGGTAGAAACAGGGTCTTGACTACTGATGGAATAGGCTTCAGACTTTTCATTGAGTGTCATTGAGAAAGACACCTACTTTGAGAGTCTGAGTGACTAGGAGGATGTTGGTACCCTGGACAATAATAGGGAAGTTCAGAAGAGGAAGGATTTGAAAGGGAGAAGCAATGATTCAATTTTGAAATGTTGAATTTAAGATCTATTTGGAAATTTGTAAAAGGAGGTGAGAGAACTTAGGACTGGAAAAGTAAATCTGGGAACTATTTGCATAGAGATGGTAATTAAAATCAAGTCAGATAGTATGAAGGGGAAAGAGAAGTCCCAGGACAGAGTTTTGAGATATACTATGATTAGTGGTCATCACCTTGTTGAACATGTAGCTAAAGACACAGACTTGTAGGAGAACGAGGAAGGAAGTTATGAAAATTTAGAGAATATTGGGGGAATAGTCATTTCGTTTTTAGAAATGGAAACTAGGTAATTCCCATATGCTATGAGGATTGAGAAAAGACTTTAGATTTCTATTGAAGGTTGAAATTGGAAGCCAGAATACAAAAGGTTAAACAAAGTGAGAAGAAAGGAAGGGGAGGCACTTAATTCTAAACCACTTACTTCAGAAGTGTTTAATAAATTCAAAAATTTCTTAGTTTTTATGTAATGCTGTTGCACCTGACCATTTCTAAAACTACAGTACCTGTATTATTTTGTGCCATTGTTAGAAAAGTCTTGTGTCCTAAATAAATGAATTTTATAGCTATATGAAATTTACCTCTTCAAGACCTAAAATCTTTAATTTTTAATAAATTTTTTCAAAATTGTTAATCTTATATTTGTGGATCTCTTTTTCTAACTTCTGTTACTTAACAAGACATTCCATCCTTTCAATCGCCCAGTCTTGCTACATAGGTATTCTATTCTTTATATTATTGTCCCATTCTCTATGTAGCGCTCTATTTCTAAATCCTGCAGTTTCTACCTTTATAACTTATCTCCTATATGCCCTGTCTTTTTGCATTGCAGCTACTTTGGTGCAGACCCTCATCTTGTCACTCTTGATCTATTGATGTAGCCTTTTCATTGATCTCCCTGCCTTAATTCTCTCCTCTTTCTCCCCACCCCAATCCATTCTCTACTCAGCTGACAAACTGATCTTATTAGTTAGGATTTTACCCCTAATTAATAAACTCCAGTGGTTCCCTATTATCTCCAGGATCAAATATAAAAGTCCTCTGAGTTTTAAAGCCTTTAATAGCTTAGTCCCTTACAACTTTTTACTCATACACCTTATTTCTCTCTATGTAATATTTGGTACAGTGCACTAGCCTCTTTATTGGTGCCAGGATGGATTTTCTCTGACTTTCCTTTATATGTGGAACACTCTCCTTCCTTATCTTTTTTTTTTTTTTTTTGCTTTTTTCAGTGTAAGCTAATGTAACTTGACATCAATTTTTAAAAAAATAATAAATGTAGGAAAACGTTTGAATTAGATGAATGAGTAAATGCTCTATAAATTCTGTTGTATGTTACAAGAAAGAAATATTAACTTATAATTTGTCAAGTTATGAATTAGAATTTTTTTTCAATGTTTTCAGTGCTTGGAGAGAGCAGATTATACATCTTTTAAATTAATAGTTGTAAATACAAAGGATAATTGGGGAAAAAGTAGATGATTTGATGAATAGCTATTATAGAAATCCACTAGATCAATTCATTGGGAAAGGGCAAGACACAACACAAATTTGCATGTAGTAGTATTATTTATTCATATGGGATAGAATATTCTTTACTATGTTACATTTTTTTGGGGAGGCATTTGGGATTAAGTGACTTGTCTAGGGTCACACAGCTAGTAAGTGTTAAATGTCTGAAGCTAGATTTAAGTGTTGGTTCTGACTTTAGTGTTGGTTCTCTATCACTGAACCATCTAGCTATCTCCATCTATTAACTTCTTTACCTGATTCAGGGCTAATGGGAAAATTTCAACCATTACTTACATCAACGTTAATAGCATGATTTGCTTGAATTGATAAAGTTCAGTTACCCTTGCTTGGTCTTAGTGATTATGACCTATTGTCACCTCTTAAGAGATGTTTCTTTGCTATCTTCCTAGAAATCACCTTGCTCATCTCTATCCTTTTAGGGTAGCTTATCATTTGACATGGGTTTTTCTTTGTATTTATGGAATATATAAAATTAGTATCTTCCCAGAAACATCTAGGGAGAATGTAATGAGAGTACTGGAGCAGAATGAGGAAAAGTAGAAGTTTTTTTTTTTTTTTTTTTTTTTTTTTTAGTACTATATAATGCAAGGAGATATAGTATTGGAGTATTTCGTTAGAATGTTATATAAGAGTTACGAATACTTCTTTTAAGAGTTGAAATTATTAAATTTTCATCATTCCCCTTGGAAATCAGAATCTCAGACTATATAATGATTGCTGATTCTAGTATATATTGAAAAAAATTTACATGGAAAAGATTGTCATTTTAGTTTTGACATCAACTCATAATCTTATTCCCATGTGATCTTTGAATCGTTTCCTCATGTTAAAATGGGTGGTTAAATTGGTAGCTGGAGAATCTGGCATGAATAAGGACTTAACCCATTTGGGTCATTTGATTTAAAAAAAATCTTCATGCCAAAAGTCTTGTTATCATGCACTGAAGAAGAAAGTGGAAATTGGAAAAAAAAATTTAAAATAACTAATAACAATAACCAGTCATTTCCTTACACAGTGAAATTGAATCACATACGTTATTAGAGTGGAATGTTGGTAGGCACAATTGAGAATTAGTTGAATTGACTTAATCTAATGTAAGAATGTACATCTGTCAAATTTCAGCAAATTGCTAGGTCTTAAAGAGCAAGTTAGGCTTGGTACATAAGGGTATGTCCTCCTTTGACAACATTTGCATTTGTTCCCTTTTCAAATTGGATTTCCAACTAGTGTTGAGCCTGATTTCAGAACAACCCCTGATAGAGGATATGAAGCTTTGAGTAATTTATTTGCAGGTGAAAAAACCAGGAAACACTTGTCCTTTTCACCAGCCTTTCCTTTGATTTTATACAGAAGAAACTGAGGCCTAGCAAGATTGAAGGATTTGCTCAGGATCATGTAGGTATTAAGCATTAGGGATTTGAATCAAGTCCGCTGACTTTCAGAGGTTGTTCTTTCTTTTATTTCTTAAATAGTATTTTATTTTTCCAAATACATACAAAGATAAATTTCAATATTCACCTTGTGTTCCAAATTTTTTTTCTCTCTTCTTTTCCCTCCCCCTTCCCCTAGAATCAGGGGTCCTCAAACTTTTTTAATAGGGAGCCAGTTCACTGTCCCTCAGACTGTTGGAGGGCTGGACTATAGTAAAAACAAAAACTTTTGTTTTTGTTTTGTGGGTCTTTAAATAAAGAAACTTCATAACCCTGGGTGAGGGGGATAATCATCAATCTCAGATTGATGCTGCCTCATCTGGCCGTAGTTTGAGGACCCCTGTGGCCTAGATAGTAAGCAATCTGATAAGAGTTTAAATATGTGCAAGTCTTCTAAACATATTTCTACATTTGTCATGCTGTGCAAGAAAAATCAGATCAAAAGTGGAAAAAAAACATGAGGGAAAAAAAACCCAAGCAAATAACAAAAAAGGGTGAAAATACTATGCTTTGTTCTATGTTCATTTTCCATAGTGTTCTCTCTGGATGCGGATGACTCCACAAATTTATTGGACTTACCTTGAATCATTTCATTAGAAAGTTTGTTCTGTTCTTGGGAGTCAACTGATAGCACAAGGGATAGAGCACTGGGTCCAGAGTCTGGAGGATATGAATTCAAATTTGACCTTAGATTTTAGCTTTGTAATCTTGTAATCTCTCTTGGTCTCAGTTTCTCCAACTATAAAATGGGGAAAATAACACGTATTTTACAGGGTTATTGAGGCAAATATGATAACATTTTTTAAAAAAAGTGCTTAGCACAGTGCCTAGCATAGAGATGCTATGAATAAAATAAAATTCACAAAGCATTTTCCCCTTCCCCTTTGCTTTTTGATGAGTGCAACTGAAGGTTTTTATTTTATATGGTTAGCATTATCTAAATAGTTAAATTTGGCCAAATCCTACTTTATCCCATGAAATTTCTTTTTCTTATGTTTCTTATTTTGGATCTTATTTTCTGGATAAAATTTTAGGTGTTATGCTGATTCTTTTGTAACAAAGTCTTTGCTGATAAATGCCACTCTGGCTATGATTGATGGATAATTAGATATTTTTGGATTGGACTACTGTGATGTTAATATAGGATAATAGCAAGTGACTAAAAAGACAAAACACCTTATTGCTATTGCTTTCTATATGGGAAGAGAGGAAGATTCATATTTTTACCTTCTTCATTATTGGGGTCATAAACTAGAAGACATTTTTAGCAAGGAAGTATTGCCATCTTTGTTGTTCTTTTGCTGTCATGTCAAGAATCTTTTTTTGTCCAACAAGTCATTTCCTGTAACAGTGAAGAATATTAGAACATCAATTAGATTTAAAAGTATTACTTTTAAATGTAGTACTCCGTATCCTTAGGCTTCTATCTCTGTAAAGAAGAGTAAGGGTAGTTTATTTTCTCATCTTTTCGGGGGAGGGCCCCTAACTTTCCAAACCTGTCATTTTACAGATGAGGAAGTTGATTCCATAGATATTAAATGACTTGGTCAATCTTAAGTCCTTCAACATTTGTGACAGTTAAGGGTTTAGGACCCTCATGAATGGGGGAAAAACATGATCTCACCCCAAATCTTTTATTTTTAATAATTCTGATCTTTCTTATTTAACACAAAAATCCAAATAAAATAAGACACTACACCTGAATGAGATTAGAATCTTTGCAACTCTTATTGTAACTGCAGCAATTGCTTCATGATTTCCTTCTATGAAAAGCTCAAGATGCAAGGATAATTGCAAGAGAAAATCACCTGACTGTGTCTGAATGGTAGAAGATTAAAAAAGGAGGCATTCACAAAGAAAATACTTAGCTCACAGTTTTTTAGAACACTGAAGCTTTAAACAAAATTTAACTTTATATAATAAATTTGTATATGGGTACTTAAGTTCATAAATGATAAAGTATATGAATAATGTTTAGTATTCATGCATTTTACTTTTTTTTTTAGTTTTGTTTACAAACATACATTGTCTGTGATTTTCCACATTACACAGCAAATCTCAATTCAAAAATTGGATTCACATTTAATTATAGGTTGTCAACCCACGAATAACCAAAACTGAAAATGTGAAACTCATGAGTGCTGAGGAATGACGAGTAGAGCTGATGTCTTCTGTTTTCAAATCCAGTGGGATTGTTAAATATCTTGAAGTATATTAGCCGAAATGTTAGGCATTTTTTTCCCCTGTAGTACTTTTTTTACTAAGCAGTATGAGTTCAGTAGCTTTGTAATTGAGGTATAAATTATAATAGCTGCTTTTCTTTTTTTCCTCATAAATTCATTCCCTATAATGATGTGGTAAAATCAGAGTTTTGTTAAAGTTCTTTAACAGTATTTAAAATGTTTACATATTACTATTGTTGAAGTTTTTTATTTTTTTGACCTGGGAAAGTGTACAGAAAGGAAAGACAATATCCAATAAGAAGAACTGAGAAAAATATAAAGAGTAACAGTTGCAAACTAGAAAACAAAGGCAAATCACTTTTAATCCAAGTGCTTTTTATTCACTTAAAATGTTTTTTAAGTTGTACTACTTGTTAAGTTATGTTAGGGAACGGATTTTCCCCAAAAGAATATAGAATTCATGTAGTTCTGAAAATGTACTTAATTACAAAAGCTACATATTAATATTTTTGTTTTGTTATATACTTCATTGTGCTCTAAAGGCTTTATGGGTGAGATTGTCAGTTGAGTAGATTGAGATTGGTTATTTATTTCAAGGACTTTTTCCCTCATTAATCCTTTGATTTTTGCAAGGATAATTGAGCAATGACTCCTAGATCAATCACTTGTTTCACTGCTAAAAGTAGTTTACTTAGTTTATTTAGATTAAGAAGGGAACTTAGGGATGATTTACTCTAATAACATTTATGTTATTAGAGGAACCTGAAGCCTAATGAGGCAAAGGGACTTAAGAGTTGAGCAGATAGTAATAGTAGAGTCTAGATTCTGTGACTTCAGATTGTGACTTTTTTTTTACTTGTTCTATTCATCTAGTCCTCTCATATTTGAAATATTAGTTTTATCTTAAATGCTTTTCATGAAGATAATTAGGTCAAAGAAGACATGAAACCCAGATACCTTTCTTAGCATTTTTAGAAATGTTGGTTAAAATGAGATTTTTTTTTTCATGCTTTTATGTGGTAAGTGAAAAAAATCTATTAAGTGATTTTCTTTAAATTAAAGTGGGAAGCGAATATTAAAGGTATGAATAGTATAAAACCCTTTTCTCATCAAATTTCAGAATACTAAAACTAGAGAACTATACTTAAGGGATATAAATTTAGGGTGAATAAATTTAAGTATTGATAGAAAAGATGTTTTTACAAATTATAAAATGGTGACATCTGTATAAATAGGGGCTTCCTATAGCTGACTAGAATAAGTCTTGTTTTCATCCCTTTTTATTAACTATCTTTTCTTTGATAAACTGATAGCTTCTTAAGCTGAGGTCAAGTCTGACTTGGGACTTTTCCAACCTTTCAATTTTCCAAGGAAATATTCTTACTTAATTCATCCTTACACCTTTTCCTTCAAATTTAATCCCTGAAGTCTTAATAAATGCTACCAAAAGCAAAATGGGTATAATTATGAAATGTTGAAAAAAAATCTGCTTTTTAAGGTATTAAGAATACAGCTTTTAAATTAATTATGCTACATTTAAAATGATACCTAAGGAGAGAGTCACCATAGAGAGCTAGGTTGGGAGTTTGATAGATGTAAGTTCAGATCCGATTCCTGTATAAGTTGCATAATGTCTCAGCTAATTGTCTAATTCTATAAGTTAACAAACAATTTTAGATCTGCATTGGTAGAGGGAATTTCCTAATTGAGAATTTCTTATAATAATGAAATCTCAGATTAGAGAGAAAGTACCTACCAAAACAACAGCATCATACCTGTTAGTCAATGTTTCACTTAAATAGATTGGGTAATGGACAGAAACTTGAGCAAATGTCTAATTTGTTGTGACAATACCACTTTTTGTATGGACTTTTGCTACACTGGGATGTAGAAGTAGATATATAAAACTAGATAATGTATAAAATAATTTTGGAGTAAAAAAGAATTTTTAAAATTGAAATTATTTTATGTAGAAGAATTTGTTATAGTCTATGAACTGGCTTAATTAAAAATAGATTAAGAATAATTGAATGAAATTTATAGCTCCTCAGTGAGTTAAGAGAAGTTTAAGGATAAAACTTGGACTTTCTAAACATTTATTTTTTATTTTTTTCTGAGGCAGTTGGTGTTAAGTGACTTCCCTAGGGTCACACAGCTAGGAAGTGTTAAGTATCTGAAATCGGATTTGAACTTGGGTCTACCTGACTTCAGGGCTGGTGCTCTATCCATTGCACCATGTAGCTGCCCCCATTTATTATTTTTTTTTAAAGATAGAGATTATGGAAAATGATTCAAGTACTATGTTGTATCATGTACTCCTAAAATAACTGGTCAAGTGTGATAGCATTTACTGTCTTTTTTTTTAATCTCTAATACTTTAGTGAATTTATGATCTCTTTGATGTGAGAATTCTCTTCATCAATACAGATTGTGTGATTCATCTGTAAGTTTTTTATCCATTTCAGTTAATATCTGTGTTCTACCATAGAATCTTTTAAAAGGATTACTCAATGTTTTGAAAGCACACTTCTAGGTCTTTTTAAATATTTTATGAGTACCAGTTCAATATCTGTATTGTTCATTTGTTATCCTTTACTCTAGTCACAGGACTTAATAATTTTCTTCTTTATTATGTTTTTTTGATGCTCTTTATCCTCTTCTTTGTGTTTACCCACTAGATACTTCTTTTTGCTCACATGAAATTTTTTTTTTTTTGTATATCGTGGTTTTCAAAGAATCACAATTACACTTTTTTTTAAAAGATGGATTTCTATACTGTTAGAAACACAGCAAATTTGCCCAAATACAATGCAGCCTATTCTTTTCTTCTCAGTTTTCTTAACTCTTTGCAGTATAATTGCTTATTTCATCATTCAACTGATTGGTCTCTTTCCAACTTTACCAGTCTTTTAATTACCAAGTTGAATGTCCTTTTCTCATTCCTCATATTTCCAAACTTCTTACAGATTTTAACATTATCAATCATTCTCTCCTCCTTGATATTTTTTTCTCTCTAGATTTTCTTGACACTGTTCTCCCAGTTCTCCTGTTTGTCTAATGACAATAATTTTCTTGCTTGATGTTCATCTAGATCATGCTCACCAACCAAGGATATCTTGTCACTCTGTCTTGAACTCTTCACCTCTGCCTTTTAATGATGTCATCAGCTACTACACATTTGATTAATTTCTCTCTGCTGACTAAGTCTCAGATTTACTTATCCATGTATACTTTTCTCTCTTTACTTCTATTCTCCATTCTTTAGCTAGAACTTTATAAATGTTTACAGACTGTGTTTCTCACCTTGTTAAAATCTTTCAGCATTTGTATTTTGGTAATGTGCTTAAAATATGAGAAAGGAAAAGGCAGGGATTCATAGTCTCTTGAACAGACCATATCTTTACAGTCATACCTGAATGAAAGGCACAAAGAATTCTATATCCTACAGTGCTAGTTTAATTAAAGAAGCTTAAATCAAAGAAGTAGAACTGGAAGGAACCTTAGGATGTGATCTATTGCTCCCTCTCCATTTATGTATGCATAATAAAAGGTCTAAAAGAGGCTAAATGATTACCCAAAGTTATAAATTAGTTGTAATTAATCTGGACTTTGGGAAAAATCCTCTGTTCTTTAAATTCAAATTTAGCTCTTATTAAACTGTTTTATTTTAAGTTGGTCTGAACCACTTATAAAGCATTTATTAGCTTCCTATGTGCTAGCCCCTGGGAATAACAATAATAGTTGGGATCAGGAAAAAATATAGAAGGTAGATGATAGAAAGTAAAATGAAGGAAGAAAAGGAATCTTTGAGATAAGGTTAGGATGGAAGTTTTTGAGATTTGGGAGAATAGCTGGTTAAGGTACACAGTTGGGAGATGGAATGCCTTTTTTTGAGGAGTGTAATTTCACTTTGGCTGGTTTGTAGAATTCAGGGGTGATGAGTAGGCGGTAGTTAATGTGTAACAAGACTGGAAAGATAGGTTAGGGCCAGATTGTGAAGGGTTTCCAAGCCAAACAGAAAAGTATCTATTGTCCTAGAAACAATAAGAAGCCACTGGAGTTTATTTGAAAAGAAAGTGATATGTCAGTTTTGTGCTCAGAAAAATTATTAGGGCAGTTGTTTGGATTTGGATTGAAGAGAAGTGTGAAAAGACTGCAAACAAGGAGACCAGTGTCCAAGAGGTCATAGAGTAATCCATTAAGAGGTTACTTTGATGAGGGCCTGAACTATGATGGTGACGATAATTATGGAGAAAGGCAAGATTTGGCATTTGATGGCACATAGGTAATGAACTAGAGGAGCTAATAATAAGTTTGTTAACCTGGAAGAATGACCTTGCCTCCGACAGAACACTATTGGATTTTTTGGGGAAAGATCATTAATTCTGTTGTAGACATGCTGAGTTAGAGTTGTTGCTGGAATACCCTGTTTGAAATATACAGAAGATGGTTTTGGTGAGGCTTAAGGCACAGACTAGGACTGGATATATAGATCAGTCATTTGCACAGAAATGATACATAGAAATTCTTAACTTGGAGTTTATAAACTTGTTTTTAAAAAAATGTTCATAACTATATTTCAATTTAATTTGTTTCCTTTGTAATGATATATATTTTGTTTAATGCATTTAAATACATTGAGAAGTCCTTAGACTTTATCAGATTGCCAGAATCCCTTATATAAAGAGAGAACAGAAGAATGCTAATGACAGAACTTTTAGTATCTTAGGACAGTCCTACAGATCATCCTGGTGCGTCAGGTGTGGAATTGGTATGGCATAAATCAAACACTTAACATTTAGCAGATAAAATAATAGCTGAAATATGGGAAGGATACTGGGCAGGGATATCGTATTGATTCATTTGAATACAGCTTTCCTGATTGTGTTAGCTCTGTTGTTCTGCTAGTCAAAAGGCTGAGGGAGTTGCTCCTGACTCTTTTTATTTATTTGTTTTACTTTTATTTTTATTTTTTAATTAAAGCTTTTTGTTTACAAAATATATGCATGGGTAATTTTTCAATATTGATCATTTGTTTCAAAATTTCCCTTCTTTTCCCCCCGACTCCTTCCCCTAGCTGGCAAGTAGTCCAGTACATGTTAGATATGTTAAAATATATGTTAAATCCAATATATGTACATACATTTATATAGTTATCTTGCTGCATAAGAAAAATCAGATCAAGAAGGAAGGAAAAAAACTGAGAGAAAACAAAATGCAAGCAAACAACCAATGACAGAGAGAGTGAGAATGCTATGTTGTGATCTACACTCAGTTTCCACAGTCTTCTCTCTGGGTATAGATGGTTCACTTCATCACTGAAAAATTGGAAATAATTTGAATCATCTCATTATTGGTAGAGAATCATGTCCATCAGAATTGATCATTGTATAATCTTTTTGTTGCTATGTATAATGATCTCTTAGTTCTGCTCATTTCACTTAATATCAATTCATATTCATCTAAGTCTCTCCGGGCCTCTCTGAAATCACACTGTTAGTCATTTCTTACAGAACGATAATATTCCATAACATTCATATGCCATAACTTATTAAGCCATTCTCCAATTTATGGGCATCCATTCAGTTTCCAATTTCTAGCCACTACAAAGAGAGCTGCCACAAACATTTTTGCACATGTGGGTCCCTTTCCCTCCTTTAAGATCTCTTTGGGATATAAGGCCAGTAGAAATACTGCTGGATCAAAGGGTATGCACAGTTTATTAACTTTTTAAGCATAGTTCCAAATTGCTCTCCAGAATGGCTGGATCCGTTCAGAGTTCCACTGACAATGCATCAGTCTCCCAGTTTTCTCACATCCCCTCTGATATTGGCTAAGATGACAGGAAACAATAACGACCAATCTGATAGGTGTGTAGAGGTATCTCAGAGTTGTCTTAATTTCAATTTAATTTGCATTGATCAATAGTGATTTGGAGCACCTTTTCATATGAATAGAAATAGTTTCAATTTCTTCATCTGAAAATTATTCATTTTCTTTGACCATTGATCCATTGGAGAATGGCTTGAACTATTGAGCCTTTATCAGAACCTTTGAATGTAAAAATGTTTCCCCAGTTTTTTGTTTCCCTTCTAATGTTCTCTGCATTACTTTTGTTTATACAAAAACCTTTTAACGTAATATAATCTAAATTATATATTTTGTGATCAATAATGATCTCTAATTCTTCTTTGGTTGCAAATTCCTTCCTCCACAGATCTGAGAGGTAAACTATTCTATGTTCTTCTAATTTGTTTATAATATCATTTGTTATGTCTAGATCATGAACCTATTTTGACCTTATCTTGGTATGTGGTGTTAGGTGTGGGTCAATGCCTAGTTTCTGCCATACTAGTTTCCAATTTTCCCAGTAGTTTTTGTCAAATAGTGAATTCTTATCCCCAAAGCTGGGATCTTTGGGTTTGTCAAATACTAGATTGCTGTAGTCACTGACTGTTTTGTTCTGTGAACTTAACCTATTCCACTGACCAACTGCTCTATTTCTTAGCCAATACCAAATAGTTTTAGTGACTGCTGCTTTATAATATAGTTTTAGATCTGGTACAGCTAGACCACCTTCATTTGCTTTTCTTTTTTCATTAATTCCCATGAAATTCTTGACCTTTTGTTTTTCCAGATGAAGGTTATTTTTTCTAGGTCAGTAAAATAGTTTTTTGGGAGTTTGATTGGGATAGCATTAAACAAATATATTAGTTTAGGGGGTATTGTCATCTTTACTATATTCTCTTGACCTATCCAATAGCACTTAATATTTTTCCAATTGCCTAGATCTGACTTTATTTCTGTGGAAAGTGTTTTGACTTTTCCCTTGTCAGATAGATTCCCAAATAGTTTATCCTATTAACAGTTATTTTAAATGCAATTTCTCTTTGTATCTCTTGCAGCAAAATCTCTTGGATTTTGGTAGTGATGTATAAAAATGCTGATGATTTATGTGGATTTATTTTGTATCCAACTTTGCTAAAGTGGATTACTTCTAATTGTTTTTTAGTTGATTCTCTAGGGTTCTCTTAAGTATACCATCATGTCATCTGCAAAGAGTGTTAATTTGGTTTCCTCATTATCTACTCTAATTCCTTTACTCTCTTTTTTCTTCTCTTATTGCCAAAGCTAGTATTTTTAATACAATATTGAATAGTAATGGTGTTAGTGGGCAACCTTGTTTCACTCCTGATCTTATTGGGAATGGTTTCAGTTTATCCCCATTACATATGATGCTTGCTGATGGTTTTAAATAGATGCTACTGATTGTTTTAAGGAAAAGTCCATTTATTCTTATGGATGTTGTATTTTATCAAATTTTTTTTTGCATCTATTGAGATATTCATATGGTTTTTGTTAATTTAGTTATTTATTTGGTCAATTATGCTAATAGTTTTCCTAATATTGAACTAGTCCTGCATTCCTGGTATAAATCCTACTTGGTCATGATGTATTGTCCTGGGGATGATTTTTTTGTAATCTCTTTGCTAATTTTTTTAAAGATTTTTGCATCAATATTCATTAGAGAGATTGGTCTATAATTTTCTTTCTCTGTTTTCATCTTATCTGGTTTAGGTATCAGTACCATGTCTGTTCATAAAAGGAATTTGGTAGGAGTCCTTCATTCCCTATTTTTTCAAATAGTTTATATAGTATTGGAATTAATTGTTTTTTAAATATTTGGTAGATTTCACATATAAATCAATCTGGTCCTGAGGGCTCCTGACTCTTGATGGGCTGGATTTTTTGTACTTTGGGTTATCAGAAAGCTCTGTGAAGAGCTTGAGCTTTAACTCTCAAAATTATTTCTATATCAAGGATGGTTTCAATAACTAGTAAGGAAAAACTACAGATAGTGCTTCTGTTTACATTTGGGGAATGTCCCTCATTAAGGGGGGTATATCATATAGGAGACTGAGAAGAAACAGCTAAAAAATAGGAGAATCAGGAGAGAAAAGTGTTCTGAAAACCCAGAGAGAAAAAGATTATCCAGGAAGAAAGATGGTTAACAGTGTCAGATGTAAAAGAGTAGTCAAGGTGAATAAGGGCTGAGAAATTAGGATCAGATTTGGCAACTAAAAGATTGTTGGTAATTTTGGAGAGAGCATTTTGCTGAGTGCTTAAATTGGAAACCAAATTACAAGAGAAAAGGCAGTGGAGGCATTGAGTGGTAGCAACATTTTTCTAGGAATTTGGCAAAAGAAAGAATGGATAGATATAGAGGATGATAGCTTGAAAAGAGAGTAGCTTCAAATGAAAAGTTTATTTCATTTCTTTTTTTTTAAAGAGGGGTAATTGCCAAGTTTGAAGATAGTAGGGAAAGAGCCAGTAGATAAGGAGAAATTAAAGATGAGAGAAAAAGGGATATTATGGAGGAAATAGTTTTCTGGAGAAGAGTACATGGGGTCAAGTGCCTTTGTGCAGCATAGCAGTATACAAGGATATATTTGTCTGTGGTTAGGGAAAAAAAAGCAGTTCACTTTGCAGAGCAAAATGTCATATTCTTTGAACAAGGTGTCGCCCATGTATGATAAAAGCTTATTGGATAAATCCAACCAGATTGCTCTGATCATTAATACCGTCCTCCTTTCCTTATTAAAACAAACTAATTGTGAAGCTTGAATGAGCAAGGGATAGAGAAAGAAGAGGAGATTTTCTGTAGGTAAGGACAGTTATTCTATTTGCAGAATATCAACTGTTTGAGGGAACAAATTTTTTTTTTCTTTGAATCTCCAATATTTAGCATCATTTTGTTGAATACTAAGTGCTTAATAAATGCTTTTTGTTGATTGTGGATTGGTTCTAACCTTCTTATACTTTACAGATAAATCAGTTTTTAAACCTTCTTTCTACATTCTCTATAACACTCTGAAAATCCTCAGGAAAGATTTAAATGAAAAGATAAGCCTGATAGACAACCTAAGACAATGCCTCTATTCTTTAAAAAAAAAAAAAAAATTAATTAAAAATAAAAAAGCAGTACTACCATTCATTTCTTTTTTTTTTTTAAATTATCATTTTTTTTATTAAAACTTTATATTTACAAAATATATGCATGGGTAATTTTTTCAACATTGACCCTTGCAAAACCTTTTGTTCCAAATTTTCCCCTCCTTCCCCCCACTTCCTCCCCTAACTGGCAGGTAGTCCAATAGTCCAATAAATATGTTAAAATACATAAGTCCAAAATATGTACACATATTTATACAATTATCTTGCTGCACAAGAAAAATCAGATCAAGAAGGAAGAAAAAGAAAAACTTAGAAAGATAACAAAATAAAAGCAAATAACAACAGAGAGAGTGAGAATGCTATATTGTGGTCCACACTCTGTTCCCATGATTCTCTCTCTGGGTATAGATGGCTCTGTTCATCACTGAACAAGTGGAACTGGATTGAGTCATCTCATTGTTGAAGAGAGCCACGTCCATCAGAATTGATCATTGTATAATCTTCTTGTTGCCATGTATAATGATCTCCTGGTTTTGCTCATTTCATTTAGCATCAGTTCATGTAGGTCTCTCCAAGCCTCTCTGAAATCATTCTGCTGGTTGTTTCTTGCTGTTCTTCATTCTTGAAGAAGATCAAAATCACTATGTCCAATTATGGTGTGTCTTACTGTAGCAGATCAGAACTATATAAGCTCCAAATACTCTTCTATTGGTTGGACACAAATAATTCCTTTGAACATTTGGTGTGGCTTTTCTAATTTTGCATGTCTTGTATTTCTTCTGAGCTAATTCAGTTCTGTTTTGCTTCCAGAGCATAGTACCTCTGATGAGGGCATACCATGCTTGGTGGTCCTGTGTCAGTGTCTCTCATGCTATGAAGTCAGTTCTAAAGTTCTTAAGAGAGACTTTGAGGATGTACTTTGTATCATTTTTTTTTCTGATCACCTTATGATTAGTTATCCTTTGTGAGTTCCCCATAAAATAATCTTTTTGGCAAGCGTTTTAGCATTTGAACAGTGTGGCCAGCCCAGTGGTGTTGGGCTCTCTGCAGTAAAGTTTGAATGCTTGGCAGTTTACTTGGAGAAAGAACCTCAGTATCAGGTACATTATTCTTCCAGGTGATCTTCAGAATCTTCCTAAGACACAGCTATTCATTACAGTTTTCTTAGTGATTGCTCAAGAAAGTGATCCTAATAATCAATACAGGAAAAAATGAAATGGATGATTTTATAAGGTTTAAAAACAATTTCAAATTATAATTAGTTGATTGCTATTATTTCATGAAGCAAGGATAAAATTGCTCTTATAAAAAACAGCTAATTTCCCAAGTGACCTGAGATTTATTGATACTGGTATCTTCAGAAATGAAGAAAGCATGATGACTTTTACTCTGCTAAGAAGAGAAGTCAGAGTTTGCCAAATGGAAAATGTCTTCATTTGTATGAGTCGCTATATAGAAGTATCTATTAATAAAATGTTCTACGGAAGCAGTTATGTTAGTCAAACTTTAGTGTTGTCTTATTGGTTCTTGATGGTTCCCATGTGATAGAACTTTTGAATTATGGTTTGAGCAGCTGTTGGGGCTTAAAAATTTTATTTAAAGCACATACCTACTCTCCTTGGTTTATTAACACTTGGGGTACTATTTTCATGAGTGCTTTCAGTATTGGTTACACACAGTTATGTGATATGAATTGTGATCAGTTAAGCCAAATAGTTCTACTGGCTACTAATCTGTCCTAAGTGACCAAGCATTTTTTCAACCAAATATAGATATCCTCTAATTCTTGTATCTTCTATCTCTCATTACATGATTCTTCAACTCTTGTATTTTTATATTAAAAACATATACATAATATTTACATAAAAATAAAGCCTCAAGAATTATGATATTATTTGAAAATTTGATTATAGAGAATTTTGTAGTTCTTTTGGTTATTATAGCTTTTTAAGGGTTCTGTCATATTCTTTCTGTGGCTCTTCTGTCACCATTGCTTAAATGTATTTCCTCGGAATGGCTGTTTTCAACATAGCAATTGCTGAACTGGAGCAGTACCTTGAATATGGTAGTACTGCTTTTTTATTTTTAATTAAAAAATTTTTTTTTTAAAAGAATAGAGGCATTGTCTTAGGTTGTCTATCAGGCTTATCTTTTCATTTAGAGCTTTCCTGAGGATTTTCAGAGTGTTATAGAGAATGTAGAAAGAAGGTTTAAAAACTGATTTATCTGTAAAGTATAAGAAGTTTAGAAGTCTACTCAAAAAATTTATTTTAGAGAATCCAACTTGTAAAGGCCTCCAGAGACTGTTATTACCTTATAGTATCTATTCCTGATAGTCATCAATCAGTGAACAAGCATTTTTTAAATACTTAGTGTGGTTAAGCATCTTTTATGCTAACAAATTTTATTTTGTAAAGAGTCAGTGAATACATATTTCAGGGTTTGGCAAGTCATAAGGCAAAATTGAGGTTATTGAATAGATATAACAGGAGAAAAAACAAATTTCCAAACATTTTTATTGATGAAATTGAAAATATAATGAGTATATATATTTTTTGTAATACACTAAGAAGAAGAATGAATTTTTTTATTTTTAATTTTGGAAGGGGGGCAAATAATGCTGATCTGTAATGGGATCTTATTTCATCTTTGAAAATGTCTTTTCACATGGATAGGCACTATTTCAGTATAGGAGCATATAATTTTAAATATATTCATCATTTGGAAAGCATTTTCATATTTGCCTTTTATCATATAGTCATTACATTGCAAATTGATAACATCCAATTGAAATTTAGATAGAAACTCTTTAATTGTACAGTTAAATGGATTTTTAAATATATAAATTTCTTTTGTATTTGAATTGAATTCCCTCCAAAGCCTGCTGGAATTGTAGTTTGAATTTAGCAAGTATATCCACTGCAAATTTATGTAGAAATGGAGATCTTGTTCCTTGTTTGAACTTACGGCATGGGAAATGTATGAAGCACCTTGCTTATTACTTGTGATCTAAATGTTACATGTCATTGAAGTAATTTTGCCACAATCTTAAGTTTTGTATGTATGCATTGTTTTGCCTAGGAATTTTGGGTCAAATTCTGTTAAAAAAAATTATGAAGTATGCAATAAAAACATTTTTTCCATATTGATTTAATCTTTGATAATACTGAGTACAAGTAGTTCCTTTATGGAAAAATTTCAAATTTAGCCTTGACATAAAAAAGATTGTTAAATATCTTTTCCTCTTGTTTAGACATGATGGATATGCGCTGGTAATTAAAAAAAATGTTATGGTATGTGATATGCATGGTATTCTGCATCATGGAGTTATAGCTCTGTGAAAATATAGCACTTTTAAGCAGTGAGAAAGCCATATAAATTTCTATTGCAACTACTCAATTCAGCTGTTACAGCACAGAAGCAGCCACAGAGAATACAAATTACATTTAATTGTGTTCTAATTTCAATTTCTGAAGTTGTCATGTGTTATGAAATATTCTTTTACTGTTTTTCCCCAATTATTTACAAATATAAAAACCGTTCTTGGCTTGTGTGATGTTTAAAAAAAAAAAAAAAAAGGCAGCAGCCAAATAATCCCTGATCTAAACTTTGCTTCAGTATCTTCAATAAAAAGTAATGCTTGAGGTAGTTTATTCCATTTTTGCATAACTTTGCTTATTAGGAAGTTTGTCTTTTATCTTTTTGTGTCTATAGTTTCTACTCAATTGTTCTCTAGTTTGTCCCTCTGGGGGCTAAAGCCAACCATAGTAAACCTAATCCTTCTATCAGCTATTAATTTCTCCTTTTCCATTCTTCCCGTCTTCTTTTCCATACTAAATAAAAAGCACCATTTCTTTCACAATGTGGCATGATATTGAGGTCCTTTAATATCCTTGTTGTTCCCTAATCTATAAATGACTTTGCTATGCTGATATATCCAGTAGCAAATATTATATTACAAATATTGTCAGATCAGGGTAGGTTTTATTGGGACTTTAAATCTCCCTACTCCTGTCTCATGTAAGATATATCTACTCAATTTAGCCTAAGGCTGCATCAGGTTTGTTTTTTTTTTTTTTTTTGGATTGCTGGTGAAGTCATATCAAGCATTCTGTAAATCCCTGAGGTCTTATAAAAATGGATTGATATCTAACTATATTCCTTATTTTATTTTTATGAAGGGTTTTGTGTTTTTTTTTTTTTTAAGTTTAAAAGTAAGGCTTTAATTAAAAAATATGCCTGTTATTTTAGCAGATGTAGAGAAATGTCTGTGAGGAAACACCCTCTATCAGGTAGATCAATAATTGCTTTGCAACTTAAGTCTTTGAATTGCTTGGGGACCATGAGAAGTTAAATGACTTTCCCTAATTACACAAAAAGTATTTGGCAGATAGGACTTTTTTTTTCTTAATAGTATTTTATTTTTTCTAATTACATAAAATGATAGTTTTCATCATTTCAACACTCAAAAAAAACCTTCAAGAAAGAAAAAACAAATAAAAATATGTTGTTTTACATTTAGTCTCCATAGTTCTTTGGATGTAGATGGCATTTTCCATCATAAGTTTATTGAAATAGTCTTGGATCTTGATAAGAAAAACTAAGTCTTATTCATAGCTGATCATCACACAGTGTTGTTACTTTGTACTGTGTTCTGGTTCTGGTCACTTCACTTAGCATCAGTTCATGTAAATCTTTTTAGTTTTTTTTTTGAAATCCACTTGCATCATTTCTTATAGAACAATAATATTCCATCACATTCATATGCCACAACTTTAACAATTATTTGTTAAATGATTTATTTAATAAATTTATCTAAATGTATCTAATTACTTAGTGGCAGTTAAGATCTCTTGAATCCCAGAAAGGGGCAAAACTCAATATTAAATTCTATGAAATGATAGATATGAAAAGTTTCATTTTCATTTATATATTATCCTGCTTAAATAAACTATTGCCTGTTTATAATGAAAAAAGTCTGTAAAAGGAAAAGTATTGACTTTGAAGTTTAGTACCAGCCAGCTAGTATAATGGAGCAGTAAAAGAACTTCAAAATTATCTCAATCAATAAGCAACATAAAACAGAGAGTCAGGTGGTACAGTAGAAGGAGCATTAAATTTGGAGTCATATACCCTACATCAAATCTTAACTACTACTTTCTACCTGTGTGACCTTGAACAAATCACTTACCCTCTTGAAAAAAAAATCAATACTATTTTTTCCAGTTATATGTAAAGATAGTTTTCAGCATTTATTTTATTTTATTGTGTTTTCTCAATAGTATTTTTATTTTTCCAAGGAGGAAAAGGTAGTTTTCAACATTCATTTTTGTAAGATTTTGTGTTTGAAATTTTTTCTCCTCCTTCCCTAAGACAGCAGTTAATTTGATAGAGGTTACACATGTACAATTCTTTTAAACATATTTCCATGTTTGTCCTATTGTACAAGAAAAATTAGACCAAAAGGGAAAAAACCATGATGAAAAAACCCTCCGAATTAAAAAAAAAAGGTGAAAAAACTATATTTCAATTCACATTCAGCTTTTTGCATGCAGATTTTGTAAGATTTTGAGTTCCATATGTTTTTCTGTCTCCCTTAACTCTTCCTTCTCCAAAACAGCAGCAAAAATCTGATATAGGCTATACATGTACAATCATTTTAAATGTATTACTGTTTGTCAGAATGCTTTTGACAATATTGACCCATGTATCAAGGTGAGAGAGATGGCAATCAAAGGTAACAATTATGTAGAATAAAATACTTTCTTTTTTATTTTTTTTCTGTCTTGCAATTTTTATTTTATTTTTTTATTTTAAATTTTTAATAGCTTTTTATTTACAAGTTATATGCATGGGTAATTTTACAGCATTGACAATTGCCAAACTTTTTGTTCCAATTTTTCCCCTCTTTCCCCCTCCCCCCTCTCCTAGATGGCAGGATGACCAATACATGTTAAATATATTAAAGTATAAATTAAATACAAAATAAGTATACATGACCAAATTGTTATTTTGCTGTACAAAAAGAATCGGACTCTGAAATATTGTACAATTAGCCTGCGAAGGAGATCCAAAATGCAGGTAGGCAAAAATATAGGGATTGGGAATTCAATGTAATGGTTCTTAGTCATCTCCCAGAGTTCTTTTGCTGGGTGTAGCTGGTTCAGTTCATTACTATTCCATTGGAACTGATTTGGTTCATCTCATTGCTGACGATGGCCAGGTCCATCAGAATTGATCATCATATAGTAGTGTTGTTGAAGTATATGATGATCTCCTGGCCCTGCTCATTTCACTCAGCATCAGTTTGTGTAAGTCTCTCCAGGCCTTTCTGAAATCATCCTGTTGGTCATTTCGTACTGAACAATAATATTCCATAATATTCATATACCACAATTTATTCAGCCATTCTCCAATTGATGGGCATCTACTCAGTTTCCAGTTTCTGGCCACTGCAAAGAGAGCTGCCACAAGCATAGAATAAAATATTTTCAAAGTTTTTTTTGGAGAGGGCTAATTGGAGATGAAGACTATTAGCACTTCAGAAAATTAAAAAAAAAATCAATGGAGAGAGAGAAGTGATATTAAAAAAGCTTTGGTGACAGCTGTTTTAGCAAAACCATTGCTAAGAAATTTAAGGTTGAAACTCGATAGCAAATAACAAACAGGCAAAAGATGGAAAAGATCTGCAAGATTTTCTTTTGTAATAAAATTTTCACCATCAAGAATAATGGAGCTACTACCATATTTGGAGTTTGACATCACTATTGTATTTATAGAAGAAGTGGAAGTGACACCGAAGAGAACAAATATGGGGAAAGAAACAACACTGTCAAATTTACACTCAGGAAGTTTATGGTGGAGGTAAAACAATTTTTACGGAATTTGAAAGAGGAAAAAGATAATTAAGGTATTGAAAAAACCTCACCATTATTGACTGGAATAATGCCAACTTAAGTTTATGTATATTTCTTTGAAAATAATCATATGTATTAAAGGTGTCCTTGATCAATATGTCAGAAAGGTTCCTTTCTAACACTTAGATTTTTTTTTTTTAATTAGAGCTTTTTATTTTTCAAAACATGCATGAACAATTCTTCAAAATCTTGCAAAACCCTGTTTTCCAGTTCCTCCCCTTCCTCCACACCCATGTAGGGACATGGCAAGTAGTCCAATATATGTTAAATATGGTAGAAATATATGTTAAATCCAATATATGTATACATACAATTATTATGCTGCACAAAAGAAAAAGAGAAGCAAAATAAAATGCAAGCAAACAATAACAAAAAGTGAAAATGCTTTGTGGTGAACCACACTCAGTTCCCACAGTCCTCTCTCTGGGTGTAGATGGTTTACTTCATCACTGAACAATTGGAACTAGTTTGAATCATCTCATTATTCAAGAGAGGCATGTCTATCAGAATTGATCATTGTATAATCTTGTTGCCATGTATAATGATCTCCTAGTTCTGCTCATTTCACTTAACATCAGTTCATGTAAGGTCTCTCCAGGCCTGTCTGAAATCATTCTGCTGGTCATTTCTTACAGAACAATAATATTCCTTAACATTCATATGCCGTAACTTATTCAGCTATTCTCCAATTGATGGACATCCATTCAGTTTCCAATTTCTAGCCACTATAAAGAGAGCTGCCACAACATTTTTGCACATGTGGGTCCCTTTCCCTCCTTTAAGATCTCTTTGGGATATAATCCCAGTAGAAACACTGCTGGGTCAAAAGTATGCACAGTTTGATAACTTTTTGAGCGTAGTTCCAAATTGCTCTCCAGAATGGTTGGATCAGTTCACAATTCCACCAACAATGCATTAGTGTCCTAGTCTTCCCACATCCTCTCCAACATTCATCATTATCTTTTCCTGTCATTTTTGCCAATTTGAGAGGTGTGTAGAGGTAACTAAGAGTTGTCTTAATTTGCATTTCTCTGACCAGTAGTGATTTAGAGGACCTTTTCATATGACTAGAAATAATTTCAATTTCTTTATCTGAAAATTAACACTTAGATTTTGGCAAGAGATTTCACAGTAAACTACAACTTTACCATCTTTTACTTTCCTGAAAGATAGAGAGCATTGGTATCAAGCTCAAATAGAAATAGATCCCTACAATTGCATTTTGACTGTTAAGTATTGGAGAGTACACACAGCTGAGGATCTTGAGAATTTAAGAATCTAGCTCAGACACTAGTAATGTAACTGGGGATAAGTCACTTATTCCTGTGCTTCAGTTTACTCATCTGTAAAAATGAGTTGCAGAAGTAAATGAAAGAAAATTCCAGTATCTTTTGTCATGACTCTAAATGGGGTCATGAATAGTTAGGACTGAGAAATGACTGAATGAAACAGGCTGCATATTGATTTAGAAAATTACAGATAATATTACTATTTATGTTTTATTGTATTTTCATTTACTTTTGCTAAATATTTTCTATTTTAATCTGGTTTGGGCTGCATTCACAAGTGTTATGAGCCATGTGTGACTGATTGAGGGTTTGAGTCCTTATAATGAACTTTCATGAATGTGAGTTTCACAAGATGGATCTGGCCTATGTAGGTTGTGTTTGACATGGTTGAAGCAAACTCCTGAATCATGAGATTACATTTGAGCTTATATATCCAAAAATTTCATTTCATGAATGTATGGGGATATAGCCAAATATTTGTTAAGGTGCTGACCTAGACTGCCTGGGTCCTGTAACTTCTAATAGATACATGTCTAAATAATTTTTGATGAGAATTTTCTTTCATCTAATAAACAGCTTTAATGAATGATGATTTTTTCAAGCCATGGTTACATATAACACCTTACTTTAAGTTATTAAATTGCTTCCTTTGACAAACTTGTAGTTAATCTTTTTACTATGATAATCTTCACTTAAATTCTCAAGTTTTATCTTGGGATCTGTCTTCAAGTAGGTATTGGTACTCTGTTGATTGATGAAAATGCAACTCCTCCTTAACTTTGTAGTTGTTGCTGCAGGGGTCCTCAAACTACGGCCAGATGCGGCAGCTGAGGACGATTATCCCCCCTCACTCAGGGCTATGAAGTTTCTTTATTTAAAGGCCCAGAAAACAAAGTTTTTATTTTTATTATATACTGTTGGAGGGACAGTGAACTGCCCCCCTATTTAAAAAGTTTGAGGACCCCTGCTAGAGTTTCTGTGATCTTAAAACTTAGCCCCACCTGTGCCCAACGGCTTACTTAGTTTCATTGACTTAGGTCAGTATTTGGACACTGAGCCCCTATACTCAAAGGCTTCTTAAGGAGAACCTAGCCATTGATAATGCACATGAATATATTTTTAGTGACGGATGTATCAAAATGAATATATTATTACCTGATATTACTTACATATAAAGTTAGGAAATCTGAACAATATTGATTTTTGTCTTTTTAAATTCTGCCATAGTGTATTAAGTTAGGAATTATGATTTTATACAGTCACTTGTTAAAAGAATGGAAATTGAGAATACTGCTTCCAATTCCAATTTCTCTTCTTTTTTTTCTACTTTAAAGCTTTGAGAATAATCGTTATGGATCCTTTGTTTTGGAAATTTATAAAAGGGGTCTAGTACTATTGCACTCTTATTGAAATTACCCTTTTAAATTATAAAATGGCTTTAAATGGTTTTATATATTCTTTCTCCCAATTAGATTTGGCTTCTTGAGCAGAGACTGTCTCAATTTTCTATTTGTTTCCCAATATGTAACATGGCTCATTTGGGTTCATGAGTTCAAATCAAACACCTGTGTGACTGAGCAAGTCACTTAATGCTGTTTACCTCAGTTTCCCCAACTGTAAAATGAGCTAGAGAAGGAAATTACAAATCGCTTCAGTATGTCTTCCAAGAAAACCCCAAATAGGATTAGGAAGGGAAAGGATCAGACATGACTGAAATGAGTCAGGCATGACTAAAAGAACTGAACAACAAATTATAGCACAGTATTTGGCATGTAATAGGCACTTACTGTGTGTTGATTAATTTATTCTTGGATTAGGATTATGAGATCTTTTCCTCATACTTAAATGTAAATTAAGCCTAAAATTACAGAAAGAAATAAACTTTTGACTTCATTTATTCACAGGTCCCTAAGTAAAAAAAAAAAATTATTGTTTCCCCTCTACCCGCTAAATACTGATTTGGAATTTCATTCAATATTGATTGGGCAGTGCGCCAGGATTCCCAGAGCTATTTTTCTTGATAATTTTACCAAATTGATAATTACTTGGTAGTAGTTCCAGAAAGAGGAATTAGTGATTCATGTAGTAAAAATTTAAATAGAAAAATCATTTTTACATTATCAAGAAAAGGTTTTGCAATATATTTTAAGACATAGTTTTACATTCATTCAAGCTTGTACTATTAAGTTAAGTATTGTACTTTTTTGCTAAAACTGTTTGCCTTTATACCAGGTATCTGTTTTGAATCAATTGAAGACACAGGGAGAACACTTTTTAAGCATTCTTTTCCTTCCCTTTCTATAATAATTCATTAGAAAAGTCAGCTTGAATTCTTGGTTAAAGAGTTTTAGAAAACTTTCCTACTTTACTTTTAGGTATATAGCAGTCAATTCATTTTTTCATTATATTCTATAGTACTCCAGTGACCTGATATTAGATGTTATTGGGGAGGAATGATGGTGGTAGCAAGGATAGCAAGCTCTCTCCTATTGGTCTATATCTATTATTTCACAGTTATGGAAATTATATACTGTAGAAACTCCTTGTACTATTGGAGATTTACAACTCATGTCTTAAGAGTCTGACTGTTGTCTATGCATTAAGAATTTAAAAGATTTGTGTAGAGTGACATATGTTATGGATGGGATTTTAACCCAGATCTTAAGTCCCTTCCCTTTATTCATTATATTACCCCTTTTGGTATCTTTAAATAAACTTGTTTGGAGCCCCTATCAACACATCAGGATGGTCCAAAAAAAAAAAAAAAACCCACCAAAACTTGAAAATGACACCTAATAACCTGTATTGGATTTGTCTTGGAGAAATAAAAGAAAATTCTGGTTGTATTGTCTCTAAAAAATCAGGCTTTTAGGGAAAAATTGAGGGGCATAGAAAACAATAAAAGGATCAAAAATAGAAAGGAAAAAGTAGCAACGTTGTATTTTGAGATTAAGATGTGAATAGTGGATTACAAAATTTTTGACTGTTTAGGAGATTGAGAACATTCTACATTTGGTACTGGTGAGGACGTGCTCCTAGCACTGTAGTTTTTTAGGAACTAAAGAAGTGTGATCTTCTTTCTAGGTGTGTGCACATGTTTGTGCAAAGGTTTAATCCTGTTATTCTTCTGCTTATTGGGGGCCAGTGGTGGCTCTCTAGTCCCTCTAGGATCAAATAGACTAACTCCTTTATAAGAAGGTATAAAAAAGATTACAGACCCTATTATCATCCAAAAAAGGTGATTCTTAAACCACATATACATCATTCTAAGAAAGTAGGTAGTCAATGTCTACCTACTTTCTTAGAATGATGTATATGTGGTTTAAGAGTATACTTGACTAAAAATAGGGAAAGGGAATAGAAAACTTCATCAATCATCACACACTTGGCAGGTGGTTACTATGTCCAGACTGTGTTTTGAGATAGACAAAAGCAAAAAACAGCCCTTGTTCTCAAGGAGCTTTTATTACAAAGGGAGAGAGCATGTACACCTAAAGATATGTACAAATCAAATGTAAAGTTAAGAAGGCACTAAACAGGTAGGGAAATCTTGAAAGGCTTGTTCTCATATTAGTTGGCACACATAAGTTGAGTTTTTAAGATAACAAGGGAAGCATGGAAATAGAAGTAGGGAGAGGGAGAAGGAGAAGGAGAGGGAGAAAGAGGGGAAAAAATGAAAATTAGAGAGGTTTTTATGAGTATGAATAGGTAGGCCAATATAACTAGATAATTAGATTGCATGGAAGGAATAAAGTTTTAAGAGCTTACCATGCTCCTCTTCTAACATCTTTCCCTTAGCAGAAAAAGATCATCAAATGTTGGCCTATTTTTATAATGCTCTCAAGCTAAAAATGCTTTGTTTTGAGATTGGTTTTTACATTTTTTTTAGTGCAATAAAGCATTCTTAGCTTCTAAGGCTTACAAAAATAGATCCCTTCATAAGATTTGTCTCTTAGGTAAATGTATTACCTTTTACCCTCATCCTCTTGCCTCTGAATAAAGACATCTCAATCCCAAATTGAAATTCCTAAAGCCTAGGATTGATCTTGTTACTCTCCTCATTAGTAGTTGGTGGTGGCTCCCTTATCCCTATAGCAGGGGTGTGGAACTTTTTTTCTGCTAAGAACCATTTGGATATTTGTAACATCATTTTCCAGCTGTAAAAGAGTATTAGCTTGTACTCAAGCTGTAGGAGGTGGTTCTACCTTGCTTCCAGCTAGGTTCAAATAAAGACCTAATCCTTTGTTTTACATTCAACACACTTCACAACTTCATCTTTTTTGAACTTATTATTCATCAACTCTCTTACAGGGATGTGTTTGTCTGGCTAGACTGAGTTTCTTGGTTAGTTAATGTTATTCTCTATGTCTTTTGTACTACAAATTGTCTCCCATTCTGTGTGCCAAAGAGATAATAGAAGAAAAAGGACCACATATACCAAAAAATGTTTGTAGCAGCCCTTTTTGTAGTGTCAAGGAACTGGAAATTGAGGGAATGGCCAACAATTGGGGAATGGTGGAATAAGTTTGGTATATGAATGTAATGGAATATTATTGTTCTATAAGAAATGATGAGCAGGCTGATTTCTGAAAAGCCTAGAAAGACTTAAATGAAATGATTCTGAGTGAAGCCAAGAGAACATTGTACACAGTAACAAGATTATATGATGATCAACTGTGATGGGTTTGGCCGTTTTCAACAATGAGGTGATTCAAGGCAATTCCAATAGACATGTGATGGAAAGAGCCATCCATATCCAGCCCGGAACTCTGGAGACTGAATGTGGATCAGAGCTTAGTGTATTTTCACCTTTTGTTGATGTTGTTTGTTTGGTTGTTTTTCCTTGTCTTTTTTTTTTTTTTTTTTTTTTTTTTTGAGCACAGCATGATGACTATGAAAATGTTGGATTGCTTGCTGTCTTGGAGAGGGGAAGGAGAGGGAGAAAAATTTGGAAAACAAAGTTTTGCAAAGGTGAATGTTGAAAACTATCTTTGCATGTGTTTGGAAAAATAAAAAGCTATTAAAATTATCTCCCATGCCTAGAATATATTTCATCCTCTTTCCTCCTCAGAATTGAAAGCTTAGGGTCTTATGCTTTGGTTTCCAAACTATAGAATACTCTCCCATTATCTTTTTTTGTAAAAATTCTTGTGTCCCTTAACATTTCTTAAAATCTTTGCAAATAATTTTCTTAAACTGTTATTTTATTCAAATAAGCTCTTTTGAAGGATAATCTTGACTATTGACGAACACACGCACAACCAATTGATATTTTTTATGTTTTCCTTGTTGAGAGAGAGTTGGTGGAGGAGGTTTACACCACTTTGACTGCTGTGTATAGGATGGACTCAAATGGAGGAGAGACGAGGCAGGGAGACCAAAAAAGCAGTCTATGAAAGTAATTGAAGCCTTGAAATTTTTAGAGAGCCTGCACCAAAGTGGTTAGCAGTATCAAAGGAGAGAAGGGGACATGTCTCAGAGATAGCAAAGGTGAAGCTGATAGGTCTTGACAACAGATTATGAGGATGAGATATTGTGAATTTAAAGATTACATCTAAGTTTTGAACTTGAGAAAATTCAGTTCAGGAGACATCTAAGCATCTGCTAAGTGGTCAGCACTGTGTTAAATGCTAGGACTACTGGATCATAATATTTGGGGAGATAGTTGTAAAATGTAAGAAGATTTTGAAAGGGGTGAGAATTAATTTATGAAGAGGTTTAAATGCCAAAGGATTTATATATGTGATTCTGGAGATAATAGGGGAATCACTAGAATTTAATATTTATTAAAACCCTGTATTACCCTATGCTTTAAAAAAATTTATAAAACATTTAAAAATGTTTTACAATAGTAGCTAAGTGATTTCCTATTTGAATAGAATCCTGAAAAAAATATCACTATGATAAATAATTGTGCTACTATGTACCAACTGAAAATTCTCATTTGATTAAACTGAAGAATGGTTAGTATCTGCTGAAACTTAGAGAGTCAAAATAGAATAATAGTTTTCTCAGGGAATAGTCTTTACTTTTAAAATCTCTTCATCTTTACCTTTCTTTTATCCTTACTGAGCTGAATAGTATTTAATTTGATAAGTCATAATATTCAAGACAGATTTAGCAGAAGATGATACTTGAGCTGATTTGAAGAGATTCTAAGAGTTGGAGGTGAAGCAGGAATTCATTATAGATTTATAGGATAATCATGCAAAAACAAGGCATAGAGATAGAAGGAGCAAGCAGGTCATTTGGCTGAAAAATAGATCTTGTTATGGGGAATAAAATTAATTCAATAAGCTTCATTTGAAGCCAGAATCTGTGAGAGACATTTAGTAATATATGTGAATTTCTGCTTACAAAGACATTTAAATGTGGGTAAAGATAACTTGATCAAAATTGTCTTTGATTTAAGCAATTTCCACTAAGCTTTTACAGTAATTGTGAAACAAGACAAAACTTTTACAGAAATAATAATTCTATGTAATTTATATAATGTTGGAATAAATTGATCTTTAAATATTTCGTAGAATTCACTTGTAAATCCATCTGGTCCTAATGCTTTTTTCTTAGCAAGTTTATGGCCTGTTCATTTTTTTTTTTAAAATGGCGTAGATTTATTTAGATATTCTATTTCTTTTGTTAATTTAAACAGTTTGTATTTTTGTAATTTCACTTAAATTGTTAAAATGTATTGGTGTATAATTGGACAAAATGCTAATGATTACTTTGATTTCATCTTCATGACGTTTATTTACTCTTAATTTTTGATACTAGGAACACTTTCAGCTTTTAAAAATCATATTAACCAATGTGTTTATCTATTTTATTGGTTTTTTTCCCCCGTAAAACTACCTCCTCTGATCTAGTTTTATTTATTAATTCAGTGGTGTTATTATATTCATTTTTATTAATCTTGCCTTTAATTTTTACAATTTTCAATTTGATGTTTAATTAGGAATTTTTAATTTGTTCTTTTTCTAGTTTTTTTTAACTGCATACCCAATTCATTGATCTGCTTTTTTTCTATTTTATTGATATGTGTTACAAATAAGCATTAGAAATTTTTCCTTTGATTATTACTTTTGTTGCATCCTATAGATTTTGGTATGTTGTCTGATTATTGGCATTCTCTTTAACAACATTATTTAAAGTTTCTGTGACTTTTTCTTTAACCCATTCATTCTTTAAGATTAGGTTATTTAGGGGAAGCTGGGTGGTGCAGTGGATAGAGCACCAGCTCTGAAGTCAGAAGGACCTGTGTTCAAATCTGGCCTCAGACACTTAACACTTCCTAGCTGTGTGACCCTGGGCAAGTCATATAATCCCAATTGCCTCAGTGTGCTCTCCTTCCCCCCCCCCTGCAAAAAAAAAAAAAATCAGATTATTTGGTCTAATTTTTAATCTGTGTTTTCATGGTCCCTTATAAGATGTTATTATTAATTTAAATTATTGCTTAATAAATTATTTTATTAATAAGTAATCTTATTTTATTTGTTGCTATATAATATTTATATTTATGAAATATATATTCATTTAATTATCATCTGAAAAAGGATATGTTCAGTATTCCTACTTTTCTACATTTAACTATGTGGTCAGTTTTTAAAAATAAAAATATGGAGCAGCTAGGTGGCACAGTGAATAGAGCACCAGCCCTGAAGTCAGGAGGACCTGAGTTCAAATATGACCTCGGACATTTAATACTTCCTAGCTGTGTGACCCTGGGCAAGTCACTTAACTTCAATTTCCTCAATAAAAACAAACAAACAAACAAAAAAAAACCAAATAAATAAAGGTATTATGTAATGCTGAGAAAAAAAACTTCATTTCTATTCCTATTAATTTCTTTCTAGATACCTGTCATATCTAGCATCTATAAGATTCTATTCATCTCTTTAATTTTTTTATTTGTATTTTGGTTAGATTTATCTAGTAGTTCTAAGAGGGGAAGTTGAAGTCTCCCTATGTTACAGTTTTGCTGTCTATTTCTACTTGTATTTATCCAGCTTTTCCTTTAAAAATTTGGATGCAATAGGATTTGGTACATATAAGTTTAATATTAATTCATTATGTATGGTACCTTTTATGATAGTGTAGTTTCCCTGTTTAGCTTTTATTCAACTCTATTTTAGATTTAATTTGATCTGAGATTTTTACGTCTACTTTTCTTGCATCAGCTGAAGCACAATAAATTTTACTATAGCCCTTAAATTTTACTCCTTGTGTATCTCACATTTTTAAATGTGTTTTTTGTAAACAGTATGTTGTCAGATTCTGGTTTTTAATGCATTCTATTATCTCTTTCCATTTTATGGCTTAGTTCATGTGATTCACATTCAAAGTTGTTATTATTAATTGTACATATCCCTCCATTTTATTTTTCCTCACAGTTTATCTTTCTCAGCCTTTCTTTTTGCCCTGTCCCTTCTCAGATGTGTAATTTCCTTCTAACTTCAGCTTCCCTATTTTGTACCCTTTGTAAGAATCCCTTCCTTATCCTTTTATCTTATCCTCCTATTTCTTTTTGTTTTGTTTTTGAAATAATTAGGGTAAAATGACACAACTGGTAAGTGTCGAGACACTTAAGGGTCAACTGTCCAAGATCAGATTTGAAATCAAGTCCACCAGACTCCCGTGCTGGTTCTCTATCCACTGCCCCACCTAACTGCCTCCCTACTCTCCTGTTTCTTGATCTGCATATCCTTTTTAAGAGTCCCTCACTTATTCTATCCCATCCTTCTGTTTCTCTTTAAGAAAACTTAAAAAAAAATCTTTCTAGATATATTTTCTCTTTAACCCAGTTCTATCTTCAATTCCCTCTTGCCTCCATTGTAATACTTCTTCCAATCATGCCTCATTTTTTTTTTTTTTTGAGATAATTGCTCCCTTTTAACTGTCCTTACCCAGTTTTAATTTTTAGGATCATCTAATCACCCTTATCACAAAATCTTGTATCTTTGTATGTTCTTTCAAACTAGCATAGTAATGCTGACATTTAAAAAAATGTTTTCGTTCTTAAGAGTTACAGAAAAAGATTTCCCATATAAGAAGCAAGCAGTTTGATTTTATTGAATCTCTTTTAATAGTTCTTCATATGTTTCTTATAAGTTGTTGTAGGTTAAATTTTTTATTCTCTTCTGGTTGTCTTGTCACAAATATCTGAAAATTCTTTAATTTATTATATATCCCTCCTCATACCCTATGTAGGATTATAATTCCTTCCCTCCCTCCTTCTTTCTTTCTACCTTCTTGCCTTCCTGCCCTCCTCCTTCCCCCTTCCTTCCCTCCCTCTCTTCCTCTATCCCTCTTATGTCTCATGCTTCAGATTTTTCTTGCTATTGTTTTCTGAACCCTTATCTAGACTTGACCTCAGGTACTCCTTTCAACTCGAGTTATGTATTACCACACACAGTCTTATTACTTTTTTTCCCCAAGGCTGCAAATTTAAGTTTACCACTCTGCTTTGGAACCAAAACTAGTGACTCTATTCCCCATTAGTGACCATAGCCAGCATGGCCCTAAACCCATGCTGCACTGGTGTGTGACTGTACACATCTGTGTGTGATGGTTCCTTCTTGGCTACAGTCATAACCTGGGACCATGTCTAGTCAGTGCACTTGGGCCCATATTCAGTGCCAGCAGAGTGCCCTGGAATCTCTCCTTGATCAGTCTTTTGACCTACTCTGTTTATGGGGCTAACGTTCCTGAAGCTGAAGGTGCTACTTACATATCTGCTTCCAAGGGCTAGTTACTGGTGGTTTAGATGGTACTACAGTTATGCCTGATCACCACTCCAGAGGTCAGGTCTTTCCCACAGTCCTCCCAAGTTGTTGTCTGGATAGCTCCTTTATCCTGATTTTTAATTATTTCTACCTCTTTGATGTTCACTTTGAGGCATTATTTTTAATTTTTGGTGGGGGGAATTTGGAAGAGCTAGGTAGTTTCTTATTCTATTCTACCGTCTTCCCCAAATCCTCTTTCTAAACTTTATTCTAAGACTTAATTTTGAAAAGATATAGTGGTGAACTGCCTAGGTTCACTGCATATGTCAGCAGGAGCTTTGTCAACTAATAGTAAGATTTAATATCTAATGGCATGTTAGCACGCTATACATTACTTAGAATTAGGAAGGTCAGAGCTCAAGGCTGACCTTCAAGCTGACTTAGCTACTGTATGGCCATGAGAAGTCACTTAACATAATCTGAACTTGAGTTTCCTCACCTATAAAATGGGGCTCTTATGTCTAATGTACTTGTTCCTCAACTGTAAAAAATTGGGAATAGTAACAGTACCTGCCACTCGGGGATTTTGTGAGGATCAAATGAGATCATAGTTAAAGTACTTCGTAGCACAGTACCTGGCCCACAGTTCATCTTATATAAATGCTTGTTTCCTTCCTTTTTCTTCCCTGTCTCACAAAACTGTTTTGAATCTTAAAATTATTTTTTAAATAATAGTACTGTTCAAACTTTAAAGGGATCTGTCAGTATTGGTTCAATTTTCTGGCCTTTTTTTTTTTTTTCCCCCTTCAGTATGGACCCCTGATGGGATCTGTAAGGGGGCATTTCTCCCTCCGCCAATGCCAATCAGCAGTTTTTCTGGAACTTAGCACATATTCACTCAATTAAAAAAAAAAAGTGAGCATTTATTTCCAAGATACATATATTTACTTAAAAATTACATATATGTGGTATATTCAAAAATAAATATGGAAAAAGATAACAAAAATGAAATGGAGAAATATGTTTATAATTTTTTAAATTAATGATACCAAAAAACCTTTCTCATTAAAATATTCTCAATATTTTATCAATGTTAAACTGATATTAAATAATGAAACATAATCTATTATATTGCTGTCATCACTAAAATACGAATAATAGTGGTTTAAAAGTTTTAGAATAAAATTTTGTGACATCAGAAATTCGATTGATGTTCACTTTATATTAGTGTTATTGTTCAATCATTTTCAGTCATGTCTGACTCTTTGTGACCCCATTTGGGATTTTTGGCAAAGCTACTGGAGTGGCTTATTATTTCCTTCTCCAGCTCATTTTATTGATGAAAAAGTTGAGGCAAATAGTGTTAAGTGATAAGATTGTATCATCATTTTTATCTCATAATGTGTATGATGAAGGAATGATGAAGATGAAGAGTATGATGAAGTACCAATAATGGTAGAAATATTAATTCTATTATTTTTGTTTACTTGTTTTCATGTAATTAGTATTCTAATGATTTATTGGTGGGAACCTTCTTAAATAATTTATTAATTTTGTGAGAATTAGTTTAGCTAAAGCTAGGTAATTTCATTCATAAATCTACTTAATTGTTTACATGTACATTAAAATATGTTAGTATGTTGAAAGCTAATAAACAAGAAAGGGCAGTACTATCAAAGGAGTACTGCTATTCTTCCTTAAGAATAATTTATGTAACATGTGACTATTTGACTTATGGACCAAGTATTCAAAGGTTAGTGTTATTCCATATATTTAATTTTAGTAGAATTTTATTTCTTTTTAGCTTAAAGATAAATAGAAACAAAATTTGCTATTTTCTTCTTGTACCCCAGTAGATTTTTTGCATACCTCTTTTAGGAGACCCTTCCCTAGGACTTGAAATCTAGGTCTTTCAGAATGAAGCCTATTTTCTTTCTGCTATCCAAAGTAGTTTTTCCTGGTTGCAGTACCTACTATTGTATATAGTTTTTCTACTTAACAGGTATTTTAGGAGCAGTGATGTCCACTAAACTATCCCTATTGAAAGATGTTTGTACTTGTAATGGTATTAAAGATTGCCCAGCACAGATTTTTGTTAACATATTACAATGAAATACTATTTGCTTGTACTTAATGTTAAGCCTAGTTCTCTCTATAACTAGCCTGATTCTCAGATAATTTGTATAGTCTATTCTCAGAAATCTGTCAAATCTCTTGAAAAATGTTATAATGTTCCATCTCTTTGGGGATAATCTTAGAGAGGTTAGGGTAATCTAATGGTAGAGAGAAGCCTTGGATTTGGAAAGAACTTCAAAGAAATCGATGATGAAAAATAGTTGGTAGATTGATCATGTAACGAAAAGTATGAGATGGAAAGCCTAAGTATTCCATTAATACCTGTAGTATTTGAAGAGGTAAGTTTTTGGAATTTTGAGTAGACCATTCATGGAGGAATTATAGGAAGACGTGGATAAGAATTTCATAGTAACACTAGGCATGAATGGCATGAAAACTGCACCATGATAGGGGAATATTCATCTTTGTGGTAGCACAGATTCATTCAAACATTGAATGCATTATTCACCTATTAGGTGAATGTTCAAGGTTTTTGACTTTTTTTTTACTTGCATAATGCTGTATTAGATCTGTTCCTAGTGAGTTATTGTGAATCATGAGGCATCAGTATGAATAAATCTTGTAGAAGCTTTCTTCAGCTATGTTATCTTATCTATTCATCCTTAACTTAGAACTTTGAAATGTAGGCTGGGGCCCTGAGGTGTTGTCAGTTATTCATAGTCACTCATTAGTGTATGTCAGAAACAAAAGCATGATGTGAACCCAGTTTTTCTTCAGTCGAAAGCCATCTCACTGTTATGCTTTTCAGCATTACTTTTTTATAAAAATAATGTCAATTGAGATATTTATACATTTATAAGGAAGAAATAATATTGAAAAATAAAATTTTTCTGTTGTCATTGTTGTGTTGAGGTTAATAAACAATAGAAAACTGCCTATGAATTTGTTTCCAAGTAGTTTTCCTAGTTAGGTACCACATACACAACTTATTTCATAAACTTTAAATATTGTTTGCAAATTGTCATCAATCAGTTATATGTGTGATTTTATATATATAGATATCTCTCATAGTCAAGTATGTGTGACTTAAATAACTTTTAGTTGCTTGGATTTGTATTTATTGTAACAAATACCAATTGAAAGTGTGTATTGTAAAAATTCTTGGGAGATTCATGAAACATTTTTTCTTTTGTACATAGGTTTTATAGGACATTACGAAGCACCATGGAGTTTTACGAGTCAACGTATTTTATCATCCTTATTCCTTCGGTAGTTATTACAGCAATTTTCCTCTTCTTCTGGCTTTTCATGAAAGAAACATTATATGATGAAGTTCTTGCAAAACAGAAAAGAGAACAAAAACTTCTGCCCACAAAGACTGATAAAAAAAAGGCAGAAAAGAAAAAGAACAAAAAGAAAGAAACTCAGAATGGGAATCTTCACGAATCTGATTCTGAGAATGTTTCCCGGGACTTTAAAGTAACTGATGCTTTGAATATAGAGGATGAGCAAGTAGCACCTGTTCAATTGAGTGTTGTTGAAGCTTCAAGTGGTGTTAGAGAGCGGAAGAAAAAAGAAAAGAAACACAAGTCTGTGCAGGAGGAACAGGTTGCCAAAGAAAATGATGGATCAAAGAGCCCAGGCAAAAAAGTTGAACCAATTCCAATTACCAAACAGCCCACACCACCCTCTGAAGCTTCAAGTTCAAAGAAGAAACCAGGGCAAAAAAAGCCTAAAAATGGAATCGGTATTGTGATCCATATAATTTTAATGACATACTATGGTTATATTTATGATGTAACACTTTTATAACTTTATTTAATTTTTGTGCTTAGCACTTGAAGGCTCAAAACAGATACTAGTTATTCAGCTAAACTTTGATAAAATGAAGGGGAAATATTTTTACGTTGTAGTTTTTACTTCCCTTTACCTTGGTTTCTGAGACAATATAAAATTATGGGTTTATAAAATCTCTTGTGAGCAAATATTTTTAGATTATTGAAAAAAAGTAAATTTGTAATACAGAATTGACTATTGTAAAATCAGCTGAATATTTGTAACTGTTGCAATTATCAGTAGTTGAGATTTTGTTTTCCAAAATTAAAAAAAAAAAAAAAAGATAAACTCAGAAAATTTTGTCTTCAGATTTTATCTTGCTTAGGATGAGTTTTTTTGATTTGTGTAATCTTTTTTCTTAAAGATGATTGCTAATTATCAAAGTGATGATTACTGTGCTGTGCTGTTAAGTCTTTAACTATATATTAGAAATAGTAGACAACATCCTCAATTGTCTTTAGGTAGGAAGCATGTGGATTTTAGAGTGATATCCTTTATCTACTGTAAGTGGTTTAGTGGCTATATTTTAAAACATGAACTTCTTCCAATTAATCTTTGAAGATTGTTACAAATAGGTAGTTGTGCATTTACAGTTAGGGAATTGCTGTCACAAAGCTTGATCATGTAATGTGAGGTCACAGAAATTTCAGAATTGGATGAAATCTCAATGGCTATCTTGTTTAATTTGAAAAAGAATTCCCTCTATAATATATTAGGCAAGCAGACTTCTAGTCTATGCTTGGGCTTGGGAAAACCAACTACTTCCTAATGTAGCCTATTCTACTTTGAGATAGATCTGATTTTCCCCTTATGTCATTCATGCCTAAAGTTGACGCTTTGCAACTTAGAAACTTGAGGCCTAAAAAAAAAAAAAATCAAACCCAAGTCCAGTTTCCTTTTAGAGTAATAGCCCTTCATTGTTATTAATGATACCGATTAAAAAGTATAAACAACGACCATCATTTTATCACTTTAATGAATGTTGTTTCTCAAAGTAGTCACCCTGTTATTTGCTTGTTAGTAATGATGCCATTGGGCAAAATGTTTTTGGACCTTAAGAACCAGTTTATAAGCCTCTAGAAAATTTGACTTAATTACTTAGGCCTTTCTTTAAATATTTAAATCATAGAATCATAGATATAGAATTGGAAGGGACTTGAAAATCATCTGGCCTAGTCCCCTCATTTTATAGGTGAGGAGACGGAGGTTAAATAATTTTGTGCTCAAAGTCACATAGAAAATTCAGTCAGATTCACACTTTGATTCTTTGACTTAAAAAAAAAAATCTAATTTACTTTTTATTGTACGATGCTGCCTCCAAGGCCAATCTTTCTGGTGCTGCACTATCTTTATGGTTTGCTAAAAACTGTCTTTGATTTCTGTATATAGAAGGAAAGCCACATTCTTTGAATGGATTTAGAATTCTGATAATTAGAGATCTTTGATCCCTCAGGCATTTATTAGATCTGACACCGACGTGTGGTAGCCTGATTAGAAGTTCACATGAAATCTTTGTACTACTAGAAATAGAAGGGTTTTTTGTTATTTTTCACAAAGTGATTTTGGATAAAATTCATGGGTAGATAAAAATCAACTTTAGTTAAATTAGGTTTTTTTCCTCTTTAAAGATGTTTTTGTAAAAAATTAAAAGAAACACAACAAACATACATTGCTAATCATCTCTTCATAGAATTTGGATTATATTTTGTAATTCTGTAACTAAAGTAGGTCACCAAAGAACATGGATACTATTGACCAAATATAAAATATAATAGGCTAATTTTTAAGTTGATAATTTTGTATGGCCTGCTAATGATATTATAAATATCCAAATAATCCTTGGCAGTAACTGGTCTAAATAGTTCTATTCAGTGTGCATCATATCCTCTCAAATAAAGGTATCAGATATCCTCAATAATTCCTTTGTTTTCAGTATAACCTGATTTAATTTTAGCTAATATCCAAGTTTAACTTGGTTAGCCATGAACAGTTTTGAAAGCTCAGTGCTTTTTTGAAAGAAGTTACTGAACTAATATTCAAAAATATAAAGATATTGCAGACTATAATAGGGTTTTTTTTTTTTTTATAAAAAATATTGAGCACAGGACATACATTAAGCAAAAGGACAATAGGAATCTCCTTTAATCTCTGAAGAAAACTACCCTTTATTTTATTTAAACAATGATCTATGATGTAGGTCATACAAGATTACCTGTTAAGATTTAACAGGCTCTGAATATAATAGCTCTGTTCTGTACACTCTTTGGAATTGTTTCAGTTACTGTATTGATCAGAGAAGTTAAGTTTTTGACAGTTGATTGTTCTTATAGCATTGCTGTCATTGGGTACTGTATTCTCATGGTATATTCATTTCACTTTACATTAGATCCTATAAGTTTTCACAAATTTTTGTGAAACAATCCCCTTCATCATTTCTTACTGCACAGTAGTCTTCCATATTATACATCGCAGTTTGTTCAGCCATTCCTCACTTGATGGATATTCCCTCAGTTTCCAGTTCTTTTTGACTCTCCATTTTTCAGGATGGTTATCTTTCTAAACATGTTATGTACTTGATTTTAAATACATGTTCATCGTGTAGATTGAATATTATGCTTAATAATTTGGTGTGATATAACTTGTTGATTGCCTAAGAAGAGAATCTGGCATCTTAATTTAATACATTTTACTCAGTATTTTAAGTTATTTGATTATAGTTGCATTGGGCATTAGAGAGGAGATAATTATTGAACTAGGTCCTGAAAGAAGCAATAATTAATGAATAGAATCAAGATAGAGGGATGAAGGGAAAAGGAAGGATTAGTGTTAAATAGGACTAGGAATAACTTTTACTAAGACCAGAGGGGAAGGTAAGAAAGAATAACTCTGTTATCTTCTTTATCTCTATTTGAATCTCACATGAGCCATGTGAGGTTGGTAGTATATTATCATGCCATTTTATAAATGAAAAAATTGGTGATATTATAAATTATGACTTGTCTAAGATAGTAAGCCGCAGAACTAAGATTGCAACACAGTTATACAACGAGTCCAGCATTCTTTTTAGTATATTATATTATTTCTGTAAATGTTAAGTACTCTTTTAGAAAATGGTAATAATATGTAAAAACATTTTTATTTGTCATAAAGAAGTTATGTGTATTCAAGATGTCTTTTTTAATACACAAATGATTCTGACCTAAGTCATTAATAGTATTATTTATAATCTTATTTACTGAGTATAATTCCACTTGTTAAAAAATATCTTTCCTAGTGTCTTGGAACTATTTTTTGGTATCTGAATAGTGTTGAATTTTGTTCTCAGTTCTTAAAATATAAATATAAGATGATAATTCACATTTATGTAGTACCTAAAAGATTTATAAACACTTTTTTCACCTCTTAGATTAAAAGAACAAATAGTATTATTGCAAACCTTTATAGATATAGAAACTAAGTCTCTGGCTATAATTTACCCATAGTGTACCCAACTGGTAAGTGTCAGAGACAAAAGTTGACTCTATGTCTGATACCGGGATGATTTTTACAGGACACTAGTATATGTTATTGAAAACTGCTGTGCTCCTTAAAGGCATATGAATACGGGTGACATAAAATATTGAAAAAAGTTTAGTATATAGAATTAACTGTGGACTGACTCAGCTTACATATGTTATATCTTTTCTGTTTTATGTAATACATTAATGATTATCTTTTTTAGATGACCAGGATAAAAAGACTGAAGTAGTTTTATCACCTACCAAAAAACAAGAACCATTACCCCTTCACCAGGAGACTAAAGAGAGTGCAACAGGAAAAAAGAAAAATTCTTCGAAGAAACAAAAAACAGATAATGGTAAAATATTCTTTTAAAGCTCTTAGTTTTGTACTAATCTTGTATTGATAATGTGAATTTATATATGAAATATTAAAAAATATTTACCCTTCCCTCCCCTTGTAGTGGAAACAATATCACCTAGAAATATAAAATTTTAACATATATATATGTGTATATATATATATATATCGCGTGTATTTACCTTAAATGTGTATGCTTTACTCCAATTTTTAATTTCTTCTAAAGAACAATGATTTGTTGAATTTACAAAACAGCAGTGGTGGATGAACCTCCAAGTCACTCAAGTTCTTATACTTCTCTGATGGATAACTCTGACCCTAATCCTGCAGCAGATAAGAGAGAATTGATTGATCTTGTTAAAGGTGATCAAGCAGAAGGGAATCAAAAAACAGGAGCTAAAAAACTGAAAAATGAAACTGATAAAGGTAATAAAATTATTAACATTAAAAACATCTGAACCACTTGTTATAGTATATTAGATTAGAATAAAGACTAACAATGGTGTCATAGGATCTTATGTCATGTTAGGGCTGGAAAGCCATTGGTCCAAACTGATTATGTAGATGAAGAATTGAGAAAGATTAAGTGACTTCTTCAAGTTTATGTATAGTTTATGGGTACAGTTCTAGTTCAGTGGTTGTCTACATGGGCTTATTTGACAAAGTTAAGAACCATCGTACTAATAGATTGCGAATCTTAAGCATGCTTGAGTCTAGGTTTGAATGAAGATAGATGAATGGAGGAAGGTACTCTTTGGGATCTGGGGTAAGCTTCCAATTGCAGAAAGATGAGGTGTCAAGTAGATGGTGAGTTGAAGGGACCATTTGTAAGTGTAAATGTCTATAAATGTTTGTCTTTTTATAATTATTTATGTTCTGTTGTCTTTGATTTTTGTCATAAAAGAAAGAAATTAATATTAGGTCCTTAAATAATTGTATGTATTTCTTATCTAACTTTGAGAAATTTATTTATTTTTATTTATTTTTATTTACAAGTTATATGCATAGGTAATTTTACAGCATTGACAATTGCTACACCTTTTGTTCTAATTTTTCCCCTCCTTCCCCTCCACTGCCTCCCCCAGATGGCAGACCAATACATTTAAATATGTTAAAGTATAAGTTAAATACAATATAAGTACACATGTCCAAACAGTTATTTTGGTGTACAAAAAAAAAATCAGACTCTGAAATAGTGTACAATTAGCCTGTGAAGGAAATAAAAAATGCAGGTGGACAAAAATATAGGAATTGGGAATTCTATGTAATGGTTCTTAGTCATCTCCCAGAATTCTTTTGCTGGGTGTAGCTGGTTCAATTCATTACTGCTCTATTGGAACTGATTTGGTTCATCTCATTGCTAAAGATGGCTATGCCCATCAGAACTGATCATCATATAGTAGTATTGTTGAAGTATATAATGATCTCCTGGTTCTGCTCGGAGAAATTTATTTTCAATATTATGTTAAAGATAACATTTAAGTAGCAATTTTTTAATGGTCCCAAGTTCATTAATATTTTACATATTTTTCCCTGTGTAATTTTGGTCTTTTGGAATTTTTGTGTCACACTATTTTTCTTCATTTTAGAAAATGCAGAGGTAAAATTTAAGGATTTTCTTCTCTCCCTGAAGACTATGATATTCTCTGAAACGGAAGCGCTTTGTGTAGTAGACTTGCTAAAGGAGAAGTCTGGTACTATACAAGATGCTTTAAAGAAGGTAAGCATGTGTTGGGGTATGTATTCATTGAGAGGGAAAATGGTGAGAATTGTAGATAGGTGAGCAGTTAAGAGCTATACTTAGTTTTTTACTTTTCATCAGTGTTATACTTAAAAACTCATTTAGATATAGATATAGGTATCTAAAGATATAGATAATATAGTTGTTGTTATTGAGTCATTTCTGTTGTGTCTAATTCTTTCCTGATCCCAGTTAAGAAAGATGAATATTTCTGATTCCAGAAGTGTTATGTAGCTGCCCAGATATGGATTAAGAGCAAAATTAATTAATGTCAGTATTTCTAGCTATATAGGACTGTCCATTATTTGTGACTAGTAATTAATAGACATTTAGAATATATTCAGATAAGCAGTTATTGCCAGAAAAAATAAGTCCAGACAGCTTAGTCTTAACATTTAAGACACTTTACAGTTTGGTATCATTTACTTTTCTTTTTTTTGGAACTTTTTGTTCCATGTACCTTATATGATTAAAGAGTAAAGCACTTATGTTCTTACTATGAGCTAGGCATTGTGCTAAGCATTAAGGATACAAATATTAGAAAGCCATGTAGTCTGTGCTCTACATTGTGATGGGAGAAGTCAACACATAAAAAGGAACTTAACGGGGGAGATGCTCATGTTGCTTTGGTTTGCTTATGATGGCTGGGAAGTAAGGTGAAGGCTTACTCTGGCCTGCCTTTTACCTTAGCAGATAAAAAACACCTATGATGCAAGTTCTTTGGACTTCTACAAGCATGTGTTTACTTGTTTTATATCTGCTACTCAAAACACTGTTGAACAAAATTATCTCAACTACAATTGTAACACATGATTTTTGACATGGACAAGAGAATACTTGACTTACTAGATTTTGATTAGATTTTGCTGTAATGATTCAGATGTTTTTGGTAATCAATAGGATAGGATTTTATATTCTCATTATCTCATCATCTGTATGACTCTTAAGATGTAGTTTGTTGTAGAGAACAGTACCCAAACCCCTGACTGCATACATCATGCTCAAATGTTTTTATAGAAATTAGAAACTAATTTGTGTTTCTAGTTTTGAAATCTTCTCAGTTAAATTTTTCTGTCAGGGAAGAGGAAAGGGAATGGAGTGGCAAGGATACCATCAATGACTTTTTCCCTTCTTTTAGAATAGTCTTCTTAATAGTGAATTGCATGCACTTGTGAATTACATGTACTTTTAAAATGTCCCCAGCATGGATTTGCTTTGTTACACACCTTATTTGGTTAGGTACAATCACTGTTTCTAATTTCATCTTTTTAAATATCATGCCATTCTTAAAAAAGCTGACCGATTCAGTGACCTATGTAGATCTGCCTGTTTCAAGTCTCTCCCGATTTCATTTCATTTCATTTCATTTCATTCTCCCTCAAGTGATTTTCCTGAAGAAGGTAAGAGTATAGTTATGACTTAAAGGAATCCTGGGAAGCAGAAGGTGGAGAACTTTCCAGGCTTGGGGTATAATCAAAGAAAATGTCCAGAATGGAGAGTCTTACTTGTGGAATAGCAAAGAGATCAATGTCACTGGATCCAAGACTAAGTGTCAAGGAATAAAATGTAAGAATAAAGGAAAAGTAGGAGAGCATAAGATTATGATGAAGCACTTTGAATGCCAAATAGAGTATTTTATATTTTTTTTCTTGGAGGCAACAGGAGCCGATAGTAGGGGGTAATATGGTCTGAACCTGCATTTTAGCAAAATTTCTTGAATGGCTGCAGGGAGGATGAATTAGAATGGGGAGAGACTTGAAACAGACAGACCTATTAATAGGTTATTATAATAATCCAGATATGAGGTGATAAGGTAGTGTCAGTGGAGAGAAGGGAGCATATTTGAGGGATATTACAAAAGTGATATTGGCAGATCTTGATAATGGTTTGGTTATGGGAGATGAGAGATAGAGTGAAGTCAGGAATGACTTTCAGATTATAAACCTGAAGGATTGGGGGTTGATGTTTTGAACATAGTGAGTTTGGACATGCAGTTCAAGCTATCTGTAAGACAGTTGGAGATGTAAGATTAGAGAATAATAGTGAGATTGGGAGAGGATATATAGATTTGGGAATCATCAGCAAAGAGATGGTAATTAAATTGAATAAGTGGTGCAGTGGATAGAGTGCCAGGCCTGGAGTCAGGAAGACTCATATTCCTGAGTTAAAATCTGGTCTCAGACACTTACTGTTGTGTGATCCTGGGTAAGTCATTTAACCCTGTTTGCATCAGTTTCCTCATCTGTAAAATGAGCTAGAGGAGAGGCAGAGCTAAGATAGCGAAGTAAAGGCAGGAACTTGCTGACATCTCCCCAAACCACTCCAAATTCCTTTAAATAATGACTGTAAACAAATTTTAGAGAACCAGAACCCTCAAAAAAAATGGAGTAGAACATTTTCCAGCCAAAGATAACTTAGAATGTCAGCAGGAAAGATCTTTGGCATCTTGGTAGGAGTCCAGTGTGCAGTTCTGGGGTAGGCCATATATCAGTGTAGTCTCAGCCCCAGCCTTGGCCCCAGCACAAAAAAACGAGAAGTAGGATCTCTGAATCAGTGGCAGTACTGGTGCCTTCTCTAAACCTTTTAGCCCAGAGACACCAATAACTTGAAAGGTCTGCAGGAATGATTTGTTAGTAGAGGGAGAGGGATTTGGGAAATCAGCAAACCAACAGTAGCCATGGGCAGTGGTGGCTGTGGCACCTGGAAGCCTCAGCTCACCAGGAGGTCTTTATTAGTACTGGAGAAGGATTCTGTTGACTTAGCACACTAGATCTTAAAGCTACAGTGGGGATGGAAATATTCCTAACAGGTCCAGGGCAGAAAAAGAGTGCTTGTGGTCAAATCCCTAGAAGGATCTCTGAAAACAGCCGCACAAAACCTCTGAAGCTTGGGACAGGACACTCTCTGGAAACAGAGCTTTACTTTGTTAAATCAGAGTAATAGACTAGGAAAATGAGTAGATGACAAAAAAAAAAGTTTCTGACCATAAAAAGTTACTATGGTGACCAGGAAGGTCAAAACTCACACTCAGAAGATAACAAAGTCAAAGCTCCTACATCGAAAGCCTCCAAAAAAAATAAGAATTGCTCTCAGGCCATGGAAGAGCTCAAAAGGATTTTGAAAATCAAGTAAGAGATATAGAAAAAAAAATTAGCAAGAAAATTGAGTGGTGCAAAAGGAAATACAAAAAGCTAATTAGAAGAATAACAACAAGCAAAATTGGCCAAATGGAAAAGGCGGCACAGAAAATCACTGAGGAAATTAATTCCTTAAAAATTAGAATTGAGCAAATGGAAGCTAATGACTTTATGAGAAATCAAAATATAGTAAAGCAAAACCAAAAGAAAAGATGAAAAAATGTGAACTGTCTCATTGGAAAAACAACTGCAAAATAGATCCAGGCGAGATAATTTAAAAATTATTGGTTTACTTAAAGTCCTGTGTGGACATCATCTTTCAAGAGATTATCAAAGGAAACTGTCCTTATATTCCAGAACTAGAGAATAAAACAGAAATTGAAAAAAATCCACTGATCACTTCCTGAAAGAGCTCCCCAAATGAAAACTTCCAGGAATATTATAGCCAAATTTTAGAATTTCCAGGTCAAGGAGAAAATGTTGCAATTTCATCCAATTCAGGTATAGTGGAGCCATAGGATAACACAAGATTTAGCAGCTTCTACATTATTGGACTGGAGGGCTTGGAATATGATATTCTGGTGAGCAATGGAGCATGGATTGCAACCAAGAATCACCAACCCAACAAAAGTATAATCCTTCAGAAGGAAAGGGGAATTCAGTGAATTAGAGGATTTTCAAGCATTTGTGATGAAAGGACCAGAACTGAATAGAAAATTTGATTTTCATATTATAGAAATCAGGAATAGTATAAGGAAATAATCAAATATAATAAGGGGCTTTTAATACGGTTTATCTGTTTAAATTCTTACATGGGAGGATGATATTTTTAACTCAAAAGAACCTTCTCATTTTTATGCCACTTAGAAAGGGTATATATAGGCAGAGGATACAAGCGTGTGAGTTGAAAATGAAGTGATATCTTCTTTAAAAAAATGAAATTAAGAGTGAGAGAGGAATGTCCTGGGAAAAAGGGAAAGGAAGAGGTGGAATGGTGTAAATTGTCTGCCATGAAAAGAAGCAAGAAAAAACCTTTTACAGAGGAGAGGAAAAGGGGGAAGAGTGGGAGTGAATGACCCATACTCTCATCAGAATTTTCTATCTTCTTCTCCCTGTCTTTTTTTTTTTTTTTTGGGAGGGAGCTCTGCTTTCACAACATGACTTATAGAAATGTTTTGCATAATTTCACATATACTTTCTTAATGGGGGCTGAGAGTAGGGGTAAGAAAGAGAATCTAGAACTCAAAAATTTTAAAAACAAATGTAAAAAAAATTGTTTTAAATATAACTAGGCAAAAATGAAAATATTAAGTAAAAAAAAAAGTAAAATGAGCTAGAGAAAGGAAATGGCAAATTATTCTAGTACCTACCAAGTAAACCCCAAATAGCATTCCTAAAGAGACAAACATGAGAGAAGTGAGTGATGAACAATTAAACTTTGCTTGCTGCTGGGATCATCACGAGAAATGATTTAGAGGGAAGAAAGAAGAGAGCCTAGGACAGAACACTGAGGGTTGCCTACACTTAAAGGGTCAGATCTGAATGAGGAGACAGAAGAACCAGTCAAGTAGAAGAAGAATCTGAAGAGAGTAGTGTGCTTTAAACCTAGAGAGATGAGAATATCCATTAAAGGCATCAGATAAGTCAAGGAGAATGAGAATTGAGGGAAAAAAAGCAATTAGATTTAGTAACTAAGAAGTCATTAATAAGTTTGGGCAAAGGAGTTTCACTGGAATGATAAGGTTGAAAGCTGGATTGTATGGTCCTAAGAAGGGAGTGAGAAGAGAGGAAATGAAAGTACTTATTGTGGATGTCTTTTTCAAGAAGTTTAGCTACAAAGGACAGAAATAGAGGATGACAGTGAGAATGGAAAGATCAAGTGAGGGCTTTTTTCAGGATACAACAGATTGATCATGTTTGTAGGTAGTAGGGAAAGAGCCAATAAATAAGGAGATATTGAAAATAATAGAGTGGAGATGACAGAGGGGTTCATTGGAGGGGATAGAAAAGAATGGGATCACTTGAACAAGAAAAAGTCCTGGTAAGGAGTAAAGCCACATCATCATATTAAGTATTAGAAATAAAATTTGTTAATATCATTCTTTTTTTGGTAATAAATTTTGTTTCCCTCTTGCTTTTCTATTTAGCCTTTTGACTTTTAGTGGGAAATACTGATTGGTGCTAGTTGATTTGATTTCTTAATGCTGTTGATAAAGGACCCTGGTCCTTACTTGGTAAACATTCCCTTTTTTAAGAAGGAGGAACTAGGCACTTTTTTGTTTAAATACAGCTTTTGAAGTTTTTGGTGTGTAAATCATTGATTGTATAATGTGTCTTGGTTTAGTTATCCTTTAGGATTAGATAGTATCCAGTTGATTATGGAGATTCATTTCTGAACCATGTGCTCCTTTTGTATCAGTTAAAAACTTCTCAGATAATTACAAAGGGCCTTTCACTAGTCTTCTGATATTGGGTGTAATTGTTTGAGGGGATTCTTTAACAAATCATGATTATTGGATCTGCCTTGACCTCTTTCATTATAGTCTAGTAAAAGTGAAGTAGCTGCAGTTTTACACCAGCTTCAAGAAAAAGAGAAGTTACTTGCTGCTGTAAGAGAAGATGCTGTTATTGCAAAGGATCAGTGCAAGCAGTTAGCTCAGGTAAAGTAATTCTATTGTAAGTACCCTAGTGACTTCAAGAAGGAGTCAAAATGGGTAATAAAGAAACCATTCTCTAAGAAATAGGCAGTGGTTCTAAGTTTTATTTTGTTTAATGAGAATTTTACAAAACAAAGGGAACATTTTCTTTTATAAATTTTTAATTTTTTTTTTTTTTGTGTTTAATGACATTTAATACATGCTGAGTTAGTGATATTGTTAGTATATTTTTGGTTTTGCTTGGGTTTCATGGTATTCTGACTTTTTTTTTTTTTTTTTTTGGCTGAGGCAATCGGGGTTAAGTGACTTGCCCAGGGTCACACAGCTAGGAAGTGCTATGTGCCTGAGACCAGAATCAGATTTGAACTCGGTTCCTCCTGATTTCAGGGCTGGTGCTTCTATCCACTGTGCCACCTAGCTGCCCCGACATTTTTTATTTAAATAAAATTAATATCTATATATAAATGCTCTTTTAATACAACAAAAGAATATAGACGTATCAGTAGTATTTATCTTAATGGAATTTGATGTGTAATCGTTTTTTATGAAATAATAGAATATTCATTTGTTTGAATTAGGTTCTTGAGGAAAACATCAGCATACTTTTAGCTTTTCTTTTTTAATCTTCGCTCCTAAAATTAAGAAATAACAAAAGATTTTAGGGATTTTTTTTTTTTTTTTTGGTCAAACATCTTATTATAGTAATTGAAGGTCAATTTGTGTACTTATTTAATTTTATTGATTTTTTTTTTTTAATTTTTACATCTTTTTAATTTTTCTGAATGTTTTCTTCCTCTTCCCTGAGAACTTATTCTTTATGACAAAGAATGGAAAAGAAGGAATAAAAGCAGTTTACAAAAATACTTAATACACCAACCAAATCTGATATTCTTTTTTGATGTTTCATTCCTATAATCTTCCACCTCTGCTTCTCCTACCCCCTCTCAAAAAAGGAGGAGGAAAGTTTCTTGCCTTAAGAGAGCTTAACATCCTTTCTCTTTTCCTTGGGGTCAGTACTTTGGTGTTGCCCTGATATTGAAATTCAGTTTAAATGAAGCAAATTAGAAAGATTTAGATTAAAACATTGAGAATATAAAAGCTATCTTTTAAAATGAAACTAAACTAATCCATAATGCCCTTGTTTATTAATTTGTGCCTTGGGAAAGAATTTTAGAGAAGTATATAAATTTTCCATTCTTTTTGAGATTTGATGGAAGATGAATCAAACTAAATTCGTTATTCAGTGAACCATCTGGTCCTGTAACTTGAGTCAGAAATAAGTTTGGTTTGATTATCAAAAAAGATTTAACTATGTAAGAAACCCCCTCATTATCACATACTTTTTTTTTTCTAAAGGATTGTTCTTGTTGAAATATGTTCATTGTAGACTTTGAGTAAATGGAACTAGTATTCTTTGATATTCATGTTTCATTTATATTTATATGCATATACAAAATTTTCAACAAAATGCTTTTAGTCCCTATGTAATTTTGTATTTAGAAATAATATGTTTGAGAAAATATTGGATTAACTATCAGGTGGGAAAGGAAAATGAGTGAGTCTTTGACTTCATTGGTATAAAACGCTCCCAGATGAGCAAAATGCTACAAATGAGCAAAATGTAGGACAGTGATTTCTCTATTACTTAGTCTTATAGAATTGCCTAAAGCATGGTGAAAAATATCTGGCCTGTGGCCATATAAGACTGCTGAAATCATTTGATATAGCCCTGTCAAGGCAACTGCAGGCTACAGCAATCTTCCACTGCTTGGGTTCTTTAAATTGATAATTTTGTATATTCATAAAGGATGTTATAAATATCCAAATGGCCCATGGCAGGAAAGGTCCCTTACTCCTGACCTAATGGTACAGGGATCTTCCTAAGGTCACCCAGACATGATGGGTCAGATACAGTATGTGAAACCTGATTCTGAGGCCAGTTCTCTACTTCTATCTCTTATTCTAGAAATAGGGAGGATAATTATTTGGATTTAAAATGATCTTAGTAGCTAGTCATGAGGAAGGCTTGACCCCTCTCATGAGCTATAGAATGTAATTGAAAAATGAGTTAGTAAAAGTTAAATGCAGAGTAGGTGATAATGTACATAGATATAAATCATTGTGTTGACTAATCTGCTAGTATTAACATTTCCGGTTTTGATTGCTTCACTTAAATTTAAGATTTAAAAAAATACTATAATTTTTTTTTTTTTTTTGGTTTTAGTTGAAAAAAATTCCATTTCTTTTCTTGATTCACAATTTTAGGAGATGATGACAGAGAAGGACAGAAGTGGCATGGTTATAACAAGGATGAAAGAACGGATTGGTACGCTAGAAAAGGAACTTAATGTTTTACAGAACAAAATACATGTTGGGTATCAGGAAGCTCAACAGATGCAAATGAAGGTATGTTTACATTGCTTGGAATTCAAATGGGACAAAACCTATACTTCTTTTGGAATGTCTAATATTTGTTGTGGATCCATAGTCTTATGGGAAGGGGTTCAGTACAGACATATTTATTACAGATATCTCATTAGATCATAATAGGCCTCAGAAGTGTTTTTATTTCTATTTTCATTTCACAGTTGTGAAGAAACTGAGTCAGAGGTGACTTTCCCAGAGTCACATAGCTAGTTCGTTTTTTTTTTTTTTTGTTTGTTTGTTTTTTGCTGAGGCAGTTGGGTTTAAGTGACTTGCCCAGGGTCACAGAGCCGCGAAGTTTTAAGTATTTGAGGCCAGATTTGAACTGCTGTCCTCCTGACTTCAGGGCTGATCCTCTATCCATTGTGCCACCTAGCTGCTTCAAGTAGTTAGTTTTTAAGACTGGATTTGAACTTTAGTCTTCCTGACTTCAAGTCCATTTCTCTATTCAATTCACTATTATATGCTTCCTTTTTTTCTTCTAATTAGTTTTTGTACTGGCTAACTTGAAAAATATTTTAATTTGGAGTATTGAAAAGATTCATTTGAATTTTAATTTCATGTTTCTTCTCAAAACTTTACATGTTTATATTCTTTGAAGGGTAGAGTAAATTTTTGTCTCCTTTTCCCTTTCCTACCTTCCCTACTTTCCCCAATGCCTCCATTTCTATTTTTTGTTTGAAATTATCTTTTGTTGCTACAGTTTTCTTTTAAACTAACATTCTTAAAATTTTATTCAATTTTATTTTCAGTTCCAGATTCTCTCCCTCCTTCTATCCATTAGGAAGGCAAAAAACAAGTCATGTAGAACAAATTTCTGCTTAACAGTGCTCTGGTGGAAAAGAAAGACCAAAAAATATGCTTTATTCTGCAATCTAAGTTTGTCTTTAACCCACATTTTAAGGATGAAATTATTCTCCAGAGGCTCTTTACTGATTATATATTAAATTGCATTATTGTCAGTAAAGGAATGTTTAATAGGGATCGTTTTCGTGCATTTGCTTATGAGGGTTTTTCTTTTTTGGTGAAGGTGACATGTATAGCTAAAAATAATTATAATCCTTTCACTTTCCTTTTAGTAATCACCAGAGATTTATCATACTTAAATCTCCTGAAATTCAATTTAGATCTTTTTGTTAGTCCTTTCAAACATAGGAAAATCTATGTTGACCATCCCCAGTTGTAATGGTTTTTATTTTTTATTTCTCCCAGTATTTAGGTTTGTCTTTCCTTTAATTATCTAGTTGCTATGTCATTAGGTGGGTAATGATATTAATTCACAAACTATACTTTTTAAGCATATTGCAATTAAACCTGCTTATTTCTTTTTCCCATTGCTTTTTATATGTGATCTATTAGGGTGACTTTTCTTTTCTATAGTATTATTTGATATTGAGGTGAATGCATCAGAATCTATTTAATCTGTCTTAATAACTTAACTGTATTCTGTATTGAAACCTTTGACAATTTAATTTTTCTTTTTTGACACTGATATACATGAAATGAGCTCTCAGTTTTGGTTCTTGATGCCATTTTCTTATCATAATTAGTTTCTGTTAAGTAGTTTTTATGTTTTTCCATTTTCCATTTTCCACAAGTAATTTAAACAAAAATCTTTTATCTCTAGTTTCAGAAAGTTCGTGAGCAAATGGAAGCAGAAATTACCCACTTGAAGCAGGAAAATGGTATTCTGAGGGATGCGGTCAGCAATACGACTAATCAGATTGAAAGCAAGTATGTTATACTAGAAGACTGTTTACTTAAGATATTTGTATCTGAGTGGGAAAGATTAATATATATGATTATGGCATTTGCTGATTGGTAATGGAGAATACTTGTGATTGTTGCCTTCTTTCTAAAGCTGATTCTTCTTTGAAAAAATTCTGCAAAATTGAGACCTAATGAGGATTTTAATTTAGTTAAGCCATTACATGAAGAGCAATGTTTGTGCAATATTTGGACAAGTCTAAGTCTGCCTCCTTTTTTTAGATTAGCTTTCTAAACTGCAGAAGGAAATCTATTCAATAACTTTAGAACTTCCTGGTTCTAACATATGTTTTTATATCTATCTGTCTATCTATCTATCTATATCTATCTATCTATGTGTGTGCATATATATATGTGTGTGTGTGTATTTTTTTAAATTTTCGGTTTTAGTCTTCACTTTTTGTTGCTTGTGTTTTCTGTGTTTGACATAGTTGGTTTTGGTAATTTTATCATTTCTAGACTGATAGCTTTTTTAATGTTGAAAGGACTTTGTATCATCTAGTTTGTTAGTTAATAAGTATTTGTTAAGCATCAGGTACTAGGATTGGCATTGGAAATACAAAAAGGAAATATAAAAGGTCATCCCTTCTCTCAAGGAGCTAGAAATCTAATGGGGGAGACAATGAGTAAACAAATGAGACAAAAAGTAAACAACAAGCAATGTATAGGAAAAATGGAACATTATTAAAAGAGTAAAGGCATTAGAAATAAGAGGAGATGGAATTTTACAGAAATTTTACAGAAGGGGAAGCTAGTAGATGAGGAAGAACTGTATTCCAAGCTTGTGGAACAGTCAGAAAAAAAAAAAAAAAGATTGGATCTAAGGGATAGGATATCTTGCTTGTGAAGAGCTAAGAGGACTGTGCTGCTGGGAAAAGGAATACTAGCTTCCCCTCAATATTAAACATATACCTAGTCATAACCGATAATTATAGTGATTCTGAAACTCTGTGGATCATCATCGAAACCCAAATCCTCATCTCCAACATATGATCTGTCTCCCTGAACCCTTCTCCTCCATAGTCTCAACCAGATGCTATCTACCTCTTCACCAGTGTTCTCTGGAGTGCTTATTCCATGGGCAAAAATATTCTCTTCATCTTAAATCTTTTCCTCTTTTTCTCCTTCTATCTTCTAACAGTCACTGAAGCTTGATTTTTTTTCCCTGATTCTTTTTCTGGCCACTCTTTTTATTACTTGCTTTTCATTCTCCTTGGCTCATTGGTGAAGCTTTTCCCTTACTTCATCAATAATCTCTTTTCCTTTATGATTCATGCAGTCCATATGTACTACTCAATCAAAATTCTGATAGCTGTTTACAGACCTCTAGCTTACTCCCCTTCCTTAGTAAATTCAGGACTTGGCTCGCAATTTTTTCCTTCTCTTCAACTCCTGAACTCATATGAGGGGACTTAAATATATATCCTAAATGTCCTTCAAACATGTCCTTAATCCCTTAGTTCCTTCATCTACTAATTTTTCATGACTTGTTCCTTCTTTCCCATGTTATTCACAGAAAGGAACTTGCTATTACCCCCAAATACATCACTTCTATTTATGAATCAGAAATCTCTTTATCTGACCATAATCAATTTCCTTTCTACCTCATCATCTTTCTCTTTCCAAGTTTTGTTCTTCCATACTATGTCCAATCTCTCCACCCTTCAAGAACTCCCTGTAAAAGTCATTGTAGAATTGAGCTGATTGACTAAGAGGTCGAGATGGGGAAAAGAAGAGACTGGCTAATACACAGAGAGAAAGGTAGGCTACAATATATATATATATATTGAATTGGATGTCCAGTAGACATCTTAAAACTAAACACATCCCAAAATAGAACTCGTTATCTTTCACTGTAAACTGCCACGCCCCTCCCTCCTATTTTCCTTTATTTTATAGGGAGCAATACAGTCCTCCCCATCTTTTACACTTATAATTTAAGTGTATTCTTGGGCTCCCTATTATCTCTCAAACTCCTCAAGGACTCTTCTTAAGAACCCTATATACAATGGGTTGCCAAGGCTTGTCGATTTCACTTTTGCAACATTTCTCAAATATGCCTTCTTCTTTTTTCTGACACTGCCACCATTCTAATGCAGACCATCATTACTTCACCCTGATTATTTTAATAACCTTCTGGTCAGTCTGCCTGCCTCCAGTTTATCTTCACATTAACTTGGAGTTAAAAACAATCAAATTTGTATGGAAGCTCCAACTGTTATAAGACAAAATTCTGATTACTATAAAATTTCAAAGGGATAAATTTTAGGAGATACTCTTGTGTCTTTTCTTTTAAAGGAGTCATAGAGACTGCTAAGATGAATAATATCTAATTTTCATGATATGTAAAAATTAGAACCTCACATTTTTTTAAAAAAAATTATATCTGACTTTTAAAAGTTATATCTGACTTTGGCTATAATTTTGATTGTTTTTTAAGAAGGATAATGAATCTCATTAAATATCATTAATAGCTACATTTAGAGATAGAAAAAGAAAACTTGGAGTGAGTTATTTTTTTTTGTGTGTCTACTTAACAATAACAAGTTTTAACAAGTTTTGCTTATTTCATATGTGTGTTGTAGCAATTTAATTAATTCAATTCTTATTTTCAGGCAGTCTTCTGAATTGAACAAGCTCCGCCAGGATTGTACAAGATTGGTGAATGAATTGAAAGAGAAAACAGGAAAGTTGCAGCAGGAGGAAATTCAGAAAAAGAATGCTGAGCAAGCAGTTGCTCAGTTGAAGGTGACTTACACATTTTTCAGAGATGTGCTATGCCCTTGTGTAAACCTGTTAATTTTACAGGGGCACCACAGTGAATGATAACCTAAATGTAAATTTAGGTTAGCTTAAAGGTGTGAATCTTAATAGAATTTCTGTTCTCTTTGAGGTGGCATGGCTATAGGGAAATGAGAGTTTTGACATAAAAATGACCATACATTGTCATGAACAGTGCTAAACTTAGTTCAAACACTATTTCTGTTGCATGCCTTATGATTTTTATGATTTATGATTTTAAGCAAAACCCTTTACCATTTGAGCCTTAGTTTCTTCTTCTGTAAAATAGGAATTACTGCTATTATAAGGATGAATTAAGATGGTATATATAAAAACACTTTTCAAAACTTCTAATACTATAGAAATGCTATTATTGATATATTGTGATTTTAATATTTATATAGTGACATTGCTGCTTTTTTCACAGGTGTCTGTTAAAATGATAAAGAGACTATTGAAACAGTAATCATTATCTCTTGTTATCACTTACAGAAGACTTGGGTGTTAATTTGGCAGAGAGATAAATGGAACATATAGTACAGAGTATAACTATTTCATTTCTCAATATTTTAATATTTTTCTATATTGGGAGAAAAAAGAGTTAACTTTTTTGATTAACTTTTATTCCACATTGGTTTAGCTCGTGGCATCACAGCATTATTTATGTTGAGTCCATTATATCTTTTGGAATATACTATATGGATGAATAACATTAAAAATTATAGTTGCTCTGGTCTACTTTTTTCAATCACTGCTGATAAATATTTATTAATACAAAGTCATTTTGCTGAAGCTTTTGGATATTTACAATATAAGATTTATCAATAAGATGCAGGCCTATCCTAAAAAAAAGTAATGAAAATAAGGCCCACCTTTTGGTTCAGTTGTTGTAATAGGCACCTCAGGATCTAATAATTTTGAGAGTTCATATGTTTGAAATAATCACTGAATTGTTAATCCTGTTGACATATCATTACCAGGTCTTGTAAATTTGCCATTTGAGGAAGGAAAGTATGCAAAAGATGATTTTGGCAACATAAGTTGAGAGCGACCATTTACTACATAATATGTGATGTTAGTCTGCTGAAAGCTTTTCTGCTCTTTCCTCTCTTTTAAAACCTCAAGGTTCAACTACAAGAAGCTGAGAGAAGGTGGGAAGAAGTCCAGAGCTATATCAGGAAAAGAACATCGGAGCATGAAGCAGCACAAGGTGGGCAGAAGAATTACTCATGTAAAATTTTTAATGAATCCTTAACTCTGCATTAACTTTTAAGGAATAATAATAATTTTCACGTGGATAGTTTTATTGTTTTTGTTTGGTTTGAGAATGATCATTAATTTTAAAGAAAAGAAATTAATTTTGATGTTTCCTTTGTAAGACTATTTTTTTTCTGGAAGTTCTCTGATTTCCCTTATTAAAAGTTATATTAGATATAATATTAGAATATCCATATTTGAATATTCATTTTTGTAACTGTAACTTTTTTCTTTTGTTTCTCTTTGCTTCTGACTCTTTTCTTTCCTTGAGACACAAGGAGATACTGTTATTTCCTCATTTTCTTTGATAGATCTAGTGCCCTGTGAAAGGAATTATTCAGAGACCATGGGACAGAGAATTGAGTTTTTAATTCTCTTATACCTTTCGATTTTATTATGACTTTTTTTGGATGGAACAGAGAGGGAAGATATTTTTGAGTATGCCAAAATATCTCAATTTTCTTTTACCTCTTAGAATCTTGTGTTTAGATTTAAATAATTTCAACTAGCACTATTAAGCATATTCTTTGTTTAAAGCAGTGGAGAAACAACTTATAGATATTGCCTTTCCATACCTAAAAGGGTTTTTAAAAAAATAATATTGAGTCAAACAAGGAGCCTGTGATAGGTAGATATTTCTTTTGTACCCTGACAATGGCATCTCTCAAGGTTTTGCAGCTGTACTTTGAAAGCCCTTCATATTCTAGTCTGTTGTTTTAGACTTATTTCACTTTATTCTTCCTGCATATTCAAGCCAAACTGATCTACTTGGCAATTCCTTGTAGCTAACATTCCTGTGTCGGTGCTTTTGCATAAGCTGTCTTTCATGCCTGGAATGCTTTCCCTCTTCATCCCTTATCTATTGCTGTGTTCAACTTTGGCATGTTTTCTCATTCATGATTCAATTCCAACAGTAGACTTTTGTCTCCTGCCTTAGAAATGATTTAGTGTGTACTTTTTCTTTAGAGAGGTGGCATGGTATGATGGCTCCTGGGATCTCATATACCTGTAAATTCTGTGATTTTGAGGGGAAGGCACTAGTAATTGAGGGAAGGTGAAAAGGTGTCATCCTAGGTTTATACCAGCCCATTTTCCCTGTTAACCATGTTAATAATTCACGTTAACTCTGTTAACCATCTTAACAGTGAATTATTAGATAGTGTGAGAGATTATGAAGGTACTCTTTATATGTGACCTTCTCTACACTTACATAATCATACAATTCAGGCTCTTGTCTTTTTTTCTCTCTGTTTATTTTTTGGCTATGCTATATGCTAAATACTGGAATTCTGAATGTAGGTTTTGAAAATTCAAAGGAAAAATGAAAGCTATTCTCAGGGGGCTGAGAGACACTATATTCTTTTATTCTAGAACCTTAGTGGATCTAGGATAAAAAAATTATTCAGTCTGGAGTTTGAATCTCCGATTTGACTCAGACTCAATTTTCCAGCTATTCTTCAAACTATATTCCCATTTCTATGCTTTTGCACTAGTTGCTTTGTAGGGCTGAAACATAATTTCTTCTCATACCTGTCTTAGAATCATTAGCTTCCTTCACGTATTAACTTAGATGTCATTTAACAGTGTATAAAATATTTCCTTATCATTTCCCAGTGTAAAATATTGCCTTATCATTTCCCAGTGGTTAATATTCTTTTCCTCCTCAAATTATATTAACTTATCTTTGTGCATGTTGTGCACTATTCCTTAAGAATAGACACTATTTGATTTTAAATTTTTGTATCCTTTCACATAGTATGTTGATAATAAGTATTGGATTGAATTGAGATTACTTTCTGTATTGTAAGAGGTCATGGTGTCATCATGGAAGGGTTCTTGGAGATGAGTGCTCTTGAGATGGATCTTAGAGGAAGAAAAGGAAGTTAGGTGAAAATAAATGCTTAGGGATCCAGGAAATAAGTCTTTTTCAGTCATGGGGATGATGGAAGCAAAGGCTAGAAAAGACAAGAAAAAGATTGTGTGTGGTTTGACTGGAGAAAAGAATATTATAAGAGAATTGTGGAAAGTTAGATTGGTGAAAGATGATGGAAGACCTTGACTAGTACGTTTAGGAATTCAAAATTTATATGTTTGGAGTAGTAGAAATGTATATAATAAAAACAGGCCATAAGAAGCTTTCTTGAATAGTGTTGTAAATCAGTAGTATCAAACTCAAGTAGAAACAAGAACCACTAATCCATACATGAAAGTCTTTTCAGATCACATATTGAGTTAGAAAACTATCAACATTATCTGTATTTTATCATGTTTTTATAATTTTGTTAATTATTCCCCAATTACATTTTAAACTAATTTGGGCTGGTTTGTGGCTTGAGTGTCCCATGTTTAATTGTAAATTGTAAATGATTGTGAGTTTGTAAATAATACTCTTCTAGGTAATAAAAATTAGAATCTAATCAATCAACCAGAATTTTTAAAGGGCCAACTATGTATCAGATGCTGAGGGAGTGAAAAGGAGAAAAAAATACAGAAGACATGTTGTAGAGAGAGAATTTGTATCTGCCACTTAAAAAAAAAAATAGTTTTCTATTGTTGTTTCTAGCTTTTAACATTTAACTAGTTTGTAGGACACTGTTGTAATCTTTTTCTTCTCAAAAAGCAGCCAGGTGATAAAAGTTCAGATCTTTTATTTTCTTCAATATAGCCCGGTTAGCTTAGAGGCCTATCTCTCTGCTTGGTTCCAAGAGCTCTCTCCGAATGTCTTTAAATCCAAAGGTCTGGTCCTTCAGCCTCCAGCCAGCTCCAGTCTTCATGTCATTCCGGTGAAATCTCGACTCGTAGCGTCTTCCTCTCCCAAGCACTCTCCAACTGGCCCATTGGCCTATTTATGCTCCTTCCAGAGAGAGGGATTATGGGTAGTTCTACTTAGTACCTTGTTTCAGGTTCTGCCCAAAACATCTTTTTGTAAGATTAGATCAACTCTAACTACTTAGCAATTAGTAAGGATTCCAACATCTCCCCCTTTCTTTTGTTTTAAAACATAGGGGGTTCCTGAGGGGGTACACATAAATCCATCAATATGGGAGGCATTATACATAATTTACATAAGCACATAGCAATATAACACAGGCTAGTGGTAATGTAACAAATAACATGAATCAACATGAAAATTTAACTACTGCAAAAGTCTCATCAACAATCTTTCATCTCAAGAAATCCAATGATTCTTGCAATTGCTTAAAATACATTGCTTTTCTGTTGGTTGATGACATCAGAGTTCTGAATTTCTAAAGTCTCTCTGGGTGTAACTTCAGCTGCTATCATGCCCCACCTGTCTTTTGATTGATACTTTGGAGCTGGGCTTTGCCTCTCCTTCCTCTGGGTCAATATACATTTAGAGGCCCAATGAAAGCCTCGGTTACATTTTGGACATGGGGTTTTGGGTTTTCTCTCACCCTGTCTTCTCACTCTATCTCCATATCTACAATGAGCTCTCAAATGTCCAATTTTTCTGCACTGAAAACATCGACGAGTTTCTCTAGAATTCCTCTGCCAAGAAGGACCTTGTCTTTCCATGTTCATCATAGTCTGGGCATAATAAGCATTTGTGCCCACTGTGGCACAGCGTCTAATGATTTCTTCTAAAGGAGCATTTTTGTCTAGCCCCCATATAATTCTCTTGCAAATCTCATTGGCATTTTCCTTAGCCAAATGTCTAGTCATTATTTCTGTTGCTGCATTGTCTCCAATGGTTCTTATTACAGCTGTTTGTAAACGTCCCACAAAATCTGCAAAAGGTTCATTGGGACCTTGCTCTATTTTTGTGAAAACATTATTTCCATCTTTCTGTCCAGGGAGAGAATTCCAAGCTTTTATTGCAGCCTTAGAAATTTGCTCATACACTGTTATGGGATAATAAATCTGTTCTGAACTCTCTACATACTGACCTTCACCAGCTAGTTGGTCAAAAGCAACTTGTACAATAGCTCCTGTTTGCCTATTGCGTTGGGCTTGAATCCTACATAATTCATGAAACTCTGAAAGCCACAATAAATTTTGTCCCGGCTCTAGACAAGTTTTCGTTATGGATTTCCAGTCATTCGGGGTTAGGATTTCATAAGATAAATTATCCAGTAACATCTTCACATAAGATGATGTAGCCCCATAAAGAGTGCAACCCTTTTTCAAATCTTTAATTTTTCCCAAATTAAAAGGAGTGTATTTTCTCTCTTTTTGACCTGAGGAGTTGAGCTCTTCAATCACAGGATATGCATTTATAAAATCAGATATATCTTCTCCTTCATTTTTTGCCTTAATTAATGCTTTTTCTAATCTTGTTAAATTCTGCTTTACAGGAGAAGCTGACTGTGTTTCTGTCTCTCTCCCTCCCCCTTGTTCCACCCATGAAGGGTTAATTGCGGGGGGAGGGTCATGAGATGTGGAATCACCTAATTCCTCCTGCTGTGAAGTATCATACTCAGAATTGTAATTAACTCCATTCTCATCTGATTCGTCCTCCTTTTCACCTAGTAAAGTTGGCACTTTTTCCTCCTGTACTTTCCTTTTCATCATTCTATCACTTAAATAACTTCTTATAGCCAATTGTATTACATTATATGTATTAATTATTGAGTTAGGCCCATTTTTATCATAGAATTGACAAAGATCCTCTCCAACCAATTTCCATTCATTTAGATCTAATTCCTTATCAAGAGAGAAACAAGGACATATGTCCTTTACAGTTTGTAAAAATTCAGTGATTTGCTGTAAACTTATAATTAAACCTTGGCTTTCCATAACATTAATAATGCTCTCTAAACATTTTCCTTGAACAGAAACAGGCTGTTTTCTAAATATCTGTCCCATCTTAGATGAAATTCTACTTTAACTCTTCTAACAAAATTTCTTTGTTGCACTCACCCTAATTTCTGGGTTGAAGTTTTTTCCACTGGATCAGGATCAGAGGCTTTTCCACTTGAATCAGGATCGGAGCTTTTCCACTGAAATCCACTGAGGGGTCTGTTCGCCCCACGTTGGGCGCCAAAATGTTGTGAGCTTTTTCTTCTTAAAACGCAGCCAGGTGATAAAAGTTCAGATCTTTTATTTTCTTCAATATAGCCCGGTTAGCTTAGAGGCCTATCTCTCTGCTTGGTTCCAAGAGCTCTCTCCGAATGTCTTTAAATCCAAAGGTCTGGTCCTTCAGCCTCCAGCCAGCTCCAGTCTTCATGTCATTCCGGTGAAATCTCGACTCGTAGCGTCTTCCTCTCCCAAGCACTCTCCAACTGGCCCATTGGCCTATTTATGCTCCTTCCAGAGAGAGGGATTATGGGTAGTTCTACTTAGTACCTTGTTTCAGGTTCTGCCCAAAACATCTTTTTGTAAGATTAGATCAACTCTAACTACTTAGCAATTAGTAAGGATTCCAACAGGACACAAAGAGCCTAATTTAATAACAAATTAAGGTAATTCTTGGGAAGTTAAGGTTATTTAAAAAAAAAAATGATTCAACAATTAATTTTAAACATTTATTAAACATCTGCCAGATGCAGGGGAGAGACAATATGGTATAGTGTCTCTCCCCTGCATCTGGCAGATGTTTAATAAATGTTTAAAATCCACAATATGGTATAGTGGATGAAAGTATCAGGAAGACTTGGGTTCAAATCTTGACTTGTACTGGCTCTTTGACTGTTGTCGAGTCATTTAACCTCTTGTTCCAGTTATCTCTCTAGAAGACTCAACTTACAGATGAGTTGATTTATTTTAGTAGAGAAAGTTTCTATAATGGAAGGTTTGCCTGCACTGATGGAATTATAAAAGTAGACTAAAATTTGCAGCTTATTGAACTCACTCTAATTAGCTGGATAAAAAAAAATCCTATAAATTACTACCATACAAAATCCTTTAAAAATACTTGAAATAAAATGGGAAAAGGACCTACATATGTGAATATTTTTGTGGTGGCATAAAATTAGAAATTGAGGTAATGCCTATCACTTGGAAAATGGCTGAAAAAGCTATGGTATATGAATGTAATGAAATACTATTGTTCAATAAGAAATGATGAACAGGATACATTCAGAAAAACCTGGGAAGCCTGAAATGAACTGATGAAAAATGAAATGAGCAGAACCAGGAGAACATTTTATACAGAACAGCAATATCATGTGATGATCAGCAATGAATGACATAGCTTTTCTCAACAATATAGTGATCTAAGACACTTAAAAAAGCTTCATATTAGAAAATGTCCACATCCAGAGAATGAACTGATGGATACTTAATGCTGATCAAAGGATACAATTTTTGCTTTCTTTATTATTGTCATTTTTTTTTTTTTTGGTTTGTTCCTTCCCAAGTATGATTAATATGGAAATGAGTTTTATGTAATTGCACGTTTATAACCTATATCAAATTGTTTACTGGGAGGGAAGGAGAAAAATTTGGAACTCAGAATTTTATAAAAATGAGTGCTAAAAATTATCTTTGCATAGCATTGGAAAAATATTATTAAAATAAAAATATTTAAAATATTGGGTATTGCAGATTTACAGAATAAATATGTGGCCAAGGAGAATGAAGTCCAGGGCCTGCATAGTAAGCTTACAGATACCTTGGTATCAAAACAACAGTTGGAAAAAAGATTAATGCAGCTAATGGAATCTGAACAAAAGAGGGTTAAAAAAGAAGATTCTCTTCAAATGCAAGCACAGGTATCACATTTGTTTTTCATTCTTTTTAGAGAAAGCAGTGCCGGATGGTGTTAAATTACTTGTAAAACTTTAATGAAATGTTTATTAAATAGGACAATCTTGGTGGTATGCTTAAATTTGGGAAACTTCATTATGGAATGGAGGGCTTTAGCTCGAAGTTATGTATTTCACTCTACTAGTAACAGTGCAGCCTTGTGTTTTATCAGTTAGAGATTGTTCAACTACCAATCTCCAGTCTTGAAAATAATCTTTTTTTATTTAAAAAACCGTTTTTTTAAATATTAATTTTAAAGATTTTAAAGTTTTTAAAGATTAATTACCTGTTGTTATTTAACCAATGCTCTTTTTTTCAGTATGAATACACATACTTTGTCTTCATGTTCTTTTTTTTTTTTTTTTTTTTTTTTTGTGGGGCGTGCGTGTGTGTGTGTGTGTGTGTGTGTGTGTGTGCGCGCATGTATGCATGCATGCAAAAGGATCTTCTGGAGCAAAATGAGGCTTTGAAAGCTCAGATTCAGCAATTTCATACTGAGATGGCAGCCCAGGTAATAATATTGTTTTCCTGTTTAGCATTATCAAGTTTTTGAAGGCTATTAACAGCTAAAGATTCTTTTGTACATTTTGTTAAAGTAGTTAATGTAGAAATTTGAGTGTTCTACAAATAAAACCAATTAATGGAATTATGTTATCTCTAATTTTTAGTAATTATAGCTGCCAAAAAATCATCTCGTCCTCATTGTCCCAGTGTTCCATTTACTAGATCACAGAATGAATTTTCTTTATCTGAATACAATTTGTCATTCATAGATTATGCCTTATTTTCTGTGCCTTACTCTTCTTAAAATTTGTTCTTCTTCATGACTTTAGAGTCCGTAACTCTCAATCCTTTCTCAGGTCATCATTCTTGTTGTGACTTAACTTTCTTCACTTTTCAGTTTTGATTTTATGGTTAACTGATTAAGCTCCACCTTGCTTTTTGCTCTTAAATCCTTCCTTGCTTTGTCTTTTCTTGATGCTGCTTTTACCTTACCAAACTTTTATTGCTGTTATTTTTGTAGTTATAGTTTACTCTTATGTCAACCATCTACCACCTACAGGGCATTCAAGCCAACCTTGCTGTAACAGTTGACTTCTAGATGCGTCACATTATCACTGTCGTCTTAACCATTATCTCCATTGGGACTCTAAAGGAGACAGGTCCATGAGCTCTAGATTCTTCAGAATAATAGTATCCCTTAAGCCAACAGACCTGCTTCCTACTCTGCCCCACTGAGGGAAGAAGTCATCATAGAGAAGGGCCCATTTTCCTTATTACCAGCAGCTGCTGGCCAAATATCCTCAGCAGGCAGAGGCACAGGAATCTTGGGAAGTAATTCATCCCAGACTACCAGACTGGCTTCCAGTTTAGCTCTCAGACTCTCATCTCTCCCAACAGCCATTCCCAGAGAAGGCAGGCCAGCCAAACTGAGTGAGCAAGTTCTGGGTAAGTCAGATCACTGCCAGGATCTTAACCATCATCTGTCCTCTGACTAATAGAGACATCCTAGTATCCTGAACCCACAAGTCTCTGGAGCTTCATGTCCACAGTTCTTCATTGTTCTGAGAAGAAATCCCTGTGGAAATGCCTCCTGTAAGATTGCTCTCTTAGGGTCTATCTATGTATTTTGAAGTTCCAGAAAAGAATGTTCTTGCCACTGAAATCCTTGGCACTTCCTGATGGGTCAGAAACAGATTGCAAAGGGTTAAGAAATGAGAGGAGAGCATGTGTAGATTGCTTTTGGCAAAGGTTTATCTTTAGACGGGAAAAGAGATAGGGTAGTGGACTGAGGGAATAGCAGGGTTGCCTCAGAAAAAGAGAACTATATGTAAAACTTGGAATTTCCATTATATAACAGCTTGGTTTTTTATTTTAAATAAATATAATAAATTCAGCATAACATTCCAGGCTGACTTGCTGGCCTTTGCTTTCTTCTCTTCTTTCTGTACTTTTATAAAAATGACTCAAAATACCATTTTTTTTTCCTTTTTTTTTTTTTTTTAATAACTTTTTATTGATAGAACCCATTCCAGGGTAATTTTTTACAACATTATCCCTTGCACTCACTTCTGTTCCAATTTTTCCCTCCCTCCCTCCACCCCTCTCCCAGATGGCAAGCAGTCCTTTACATGTTGAATAGGTTACAATATATCCTAGATACAATATATGTGTGCAGAACCGAACAGTTCTCTTGTTGCACAGGGAGAATTGTATTCAGAAGGTATAAATAACCCGGGAAGAAAAACAAAAATGCAAGCAGTTTATATTCATTTTCCAGTGTTCTTTCTTTGGGTGTAGCTGCTTCTGTCCATCCTTGATCAATTGAAACTGAATTAGCTCTCTTTATTGAAGAGGTCCACTTCCGTCAGAATACATCCTCAAACAGTATTGTTGTTGAGGTATATAATGATCTCCTGGTTCTGCTCATTTCACTTAGCATCAGTTCATGTAAGTCTTCCCAGTCCTCTCTGTATTCATCCTGCTAGTCATTCCTTACAGAACAATAATATTCCATAATGTTCATATACCACAATTTACTCAACCATTCTCCAATTGATGGGCATCCATTCATTTTCCAGCTTCTAGCCACTACAAACAGGGCTGCCACAAACATTTTGGCACATACAGGTCCCTTTCCCTTCTTTAGTATCTCTTTGGGTTATAAGCAGGCTTTCTTTCCTTTTTATTTATTTTTTTCTTTTGGTTATCCTCTTATGTCTTACCTTCATGGTAAATTATTCCTTACTTTGACTATTTACTTCTTCCCCTCTCCAGGCCACCCTATACACTTACATATCCATTGAAGAGGAAAACCAACCCATGTAACATAACGTATAATAGACAAAATAAAATCCCAATTTGGATGTTCCAGAAATGTATGCTTTTTACTTTTTGTCAGTTTATCATTCCTTTATCAGAAGGTAGACAACATGTTTCATTATCACTTCTCTAGACTCATGGTCATTGCATTAATTAAAATTCTTAAGTCAGCCTAATTTTTGAAAAAATGTAATAAAAATGTTGAACTTGTTCTATATTCTTTAAAATTCAGTGAAAACAAAATTGTAAGATGAATTTTCTAACTTTAAAATGTTACCAATCTGCCTTTTGTGGAAAGTTGGTTGGTAGTCTGAAGTTATAAAACTGAAAATATATCTATATAGTAGGTTATTTTAAAGTATATTATAAAACTCTGATAATGCCATAATGTAAAAAAAAAATCATCATATCCTTTGAACCTTGGAGGTCATGGTCAGCTTATAATTTCAACCTTGAATTTTAGTAAGAGAATATTATATAAGGTAAAAAGAAAGCAAAGTACTTATTAATTCAAATGTTATGGAGGAGAACAAGTCTCAAGCCTTACCCTTTGCAAAAATTATAACAAATTTTAAAACACCAGTCAGGATTCATGTGATAGGGGAATATCATTGTAAAATGATATTTTATTGATGTTTAAAATTGTTATTTTAAAAAGACATATGAAATCGAATATTTCGCATTTCTTTAATTGGCTTCTAAGATAGATCATTTTAGTATTATAATTTATTGTAAAGGAAAAAATTTATGTGATTACTTGTTTGCTTATTATTTATCATTTGTATCCTTATCCATTAAATCTCCTACTGTAATGTAGTTCTTTACTTGTGGCTGTCACTTAATTCCTAGGTCAGAGTTTTAAAAATTGAATGTTTTTAAATATGCAAGCTAAAATACATAGCATTGTAAGGTAAATCAGTTATCTATCAATCTATCATCGATCTGTCTACATATCTATAACCCAAACAAGAATAAATATCCCAAGTTAATAACCTCTGTACTACTTTAAGGATCTTATTAGGTTTTTTTTTGCATATTTGAAGATTTTGTTGCACCATGTTTATATTTCCTTTCAAATATATATTTCTATTGACTCTGCTTTGTTTTGTTTTTAGACCTCAGCTTCAGTCCTAGCAGAAGAATTACATAAAGTGTAAGTCTTCATAAATTCATATATTCTTTAAAAAAAAAAAAGATAATTGCATGGTCATCATTTAGTCACTGTAGCAGGCATAGCATCTATCATTTGATTTATAGATTTGAAATAACTCCTTTGGTGTAGTAGTGAAAGAATTCTACTTCATCTTGCTTTTCTTTCTATTATACAGAAAACAAAAAATTCTTTCTTTAGCAATTAGTTCACAAAGACTTGATTTAATTGTTGGGTTAGGAATATCTTAATACAGCTTGAGTAATGATAGTATATTAAAATTTTTGTAGTGTTGTCTTTTTAGAGGTTGTGTTATAAAAATAAGAAAATCATGACTTCTGATTTGTCATAAAAAATTTAAGTGTACACATCTAAAAATGAATATGATAATAGCAATGTTTCATATTTTAGTCATTTCATTGTTTGAAATAATTTATGTACTAGTAAAGGTTTAAATTCCTTCAAATCTACCACAGACTTATAGCGGATGATTTAATTATTGTGGCCAAAAATTTCAAATTGTTCTTGGTGATCAGATTTTTTTTTTTCATTCTGAGACTTCTGATCACAGATAGGCAGGTTCTTAAATGATCTTCCACTTAGCATCCTGTATTTGAAGCTTATTAAGTCTTTTAGATCCTACTAGGCCTTGTGTTTCGCTGATAAGGCCTTGGGAATGAGACATCAAATGTCTCTCAATGAGACATCAAAATAAAACTTAAATATTGGAATTGTTAAGATAATATTTACTGCCACCAGGACTCTACTTTTTTTTGTCACTCATGACATATTTATTTTTAAAGGATTGCAGAAAAGGATAAACAGATAAAACAGACAGAAGATTCCTTAGCAAATGAACACGATCTTTTAACAAGCAAAGAAGAGGAGCTTAAGGTATTGTAAGATGGTATATAGCCATAATGTTAAATATAGGTATTAAGGCTGAGAATTGGTATTTCTTAAAACAGAAGAACAGTTTTATCATGTAGCTGATAGCTTTGCTTTTATCATTCTGAGAACATTTGAGAGAAAAATAGTTCTGATAATGGAATCATTTGCATTAATGAAGAATGAAAAGACTTGTCAAAAAGAGTTTGAATGGTTTCCAAAAGACTTTAGTATTCCCTTCTAATGAGTAAAAGCTTATTCCCCCTAGGAAAAAAAAATTTTCATCAAAATACTTAAAATGTTTTGGTGCAAGACATTTGCTTGATGCTCTATAAAAAAATTTAAAGTTAAGAGGACCATCTTTGAATTTCAAGTTACATATTTTTTTATTAGCATATTCTATAAAATGCAAAGAGTGTTTCAATTTTCTAAAATAATAATAGTTAACATTATATAGTATTTTTAAGGTTTACGGAATGCCTTAAGTGTGTAATCTCAAATGAGACTCACATTTCTATGATATATATGCATGCATATATATATGCTATATCATTAGTTTCATTTTACTTTTGAGGAAACTGAGACAGAGAGATTAAATTATTTGTACAGGGTCACATAGCCAGCATTTGTCTGAATCTGAATTTGAACTCATATCTTTTTCGACTCCATGTCTACCACTCTGTTAACTAGGTCACCTAACTTGATTTCCCCCTCCTTTTTCTAGGTTATCCAGAACATGAATTTCTTTTTAAAAGCCGAAGTGCAAAAATTGCAAGCTCTGACAAATGAACAGGTAAAACTATACATTGGTAGGTAAGTTCCAAAAAGCAAGAAAGTGCTTTATAACTATTTTTACTTCATTGCAATGACCTGATTTCTTTATAAGAGAAAAGAGGCATAATGTCTAATTGTAGTGACTCATTACTTATACCAGCTATATTGCACTAGAAAAGGAATCCTGTGTTTTTACAGGTGATGATGGCTTAGCCTTAGTTGCCTCTCTTTGTAAATGCTTTAGTTGTCGATGAAGTGATTTATTTTGGAATAGAAAGTTGTTGATGTAACTAACCTATTTGAAAAAAAAAATATATATATATATATATATATATAATTTTGGCTTATTTTTAGTGTTTCATTTGGCCTACTAAGGATATTAAATTGTATAGGTTGAATAAATGGAAATAAATTTATTTCCAATAAATATTGGAAAAATAATGTGTGATATAATTGTAAGATTTTAGATGAAATAAAACCCCTAACAGTGATTCCAAATAGAAAGCAGCATGACTCCTATGCAGAGCTACTCCCATGTTGGTGGACCACATAGTGTCTTCTTGTCATTTTTTGTTTTTTTGTGTGTTTTTTCTTGTATTAATGTTTTTACACTGATAACTCTATGGTTTCCTTAGAATTCTACATAAGACTAACCACAATATCCTGTAGATCTATCCATTTCTTTAAAAAGTGTATTAGGGATACCAGTGTCCTCCTAAGATCTGTTTATTTCTAATCTCTTCTTCACTACTTCACTACTAGTGGGAAGTTGACCCACTTCCTTTTTGATTATATCTTGCCCACTGTTTTTTTACATTCAAGTCTTTTTTTGGCAGCATATCATTGTCTACCTTTCCCATGCATGTGTCTTCCTATTACTCCTTTTGTTATTTATAATTTTGATTCTGATGTCTTGTGGTTCTCTGATTCACAGCTTAAATAGATAGTTTATTGGTGAAGATAATGATTTTTTTGCAGCATTGAGCCTTTTGGGATTCTGTAGCATTATGGAAAAAAATATAATCATGCCATAACTCTTTCTCCTTAATTTTGTCAAGTTTATTATCCATCTGTAACACTTTTTTTTTTTTTTTAACTTTTTAATATTCTTGATAAGAGACAAGAGAAGGAAAGAGTAGATTTCCCTATCTTGCCCTGCCTGGAAATACAGTAATTACTCAGGGGTCACTTCCCACTGCTGATCTACACAAAAGCTTTGACCATTTCCATTTCTGACCTGGGCCAGTTCTCTCTTAGCCCAGCATAGTAACCTTTTTATACTGAAAGCTCACTGAATTAGTGCTGAGGCTATCAACTTCATTTTGATTGTTTTTCAACTTAGAACTCCTGAACTCAAATGAGTCACCAGAATCAGCCTTCTTAGTAGCAGGAATTAAAAGTATACCCTATTATACTTGGCTCTACTTCATTTTTCCAGTGAATTAGCTGTGTATTTTAGTGTAGTGAGTATAAGTATATTTGGAGAATTTCATCAATAGGAATACTATTTTTATACTTCTGTACAACCATAACATTGGTAAACTACTTGAGACAAACATTATCTCCCCATTTCATAACTTGCAGGAATTAATACGTAGAAAATCCTTTTAGAAAGTTTTTTCTAGTTAAACTGTAGGGTTTCAAAGTATGTTTGGGTATTATCTTGTCTGAAGAATGCCTTCAGGAGTGCAGTTAGTTTTGCAAAGTCAAGCACATTATTAAATTCAATAAATCAGTGGTATCTTAGATTCTTAGTTGTGTTACTAGAAATGTGGTCCAATATAGAATAAATATTAAGGTGAATGCTTGCTTTTTCTTTTTTTTCTTGGTTTCTTTTTCTTTTTGGGGGGTTGAAAAATGAGTGATTTCTGTGATGTTAATGATTTTATATTTCTTTTTTAAATATAGGCTGCTGCTGCACATGAACTAGAAAAGATGCAAAAAAGGTGATTTATATTATAACACTGATTTTTTAAAAAAAGTTGTAGATTTATGTTGCTTTAAATCAAAATAAATCCAGAAATCTTGCAATGTACATGTTAATTGCTTTAATCATGTAATCATTTCCATGCGACATTTTAGTTAATCCCATTTATTTGTATTATAGTATTCATGTTAAGGATGATCAGATAAGATCACTTGAAGAACAGTTACAAAATGAACTTACACATAAAATGGAAGAATTTAAGGTAAGAAAAGATTTATTAAAAGACCAGTAAGAAGCTTTTTATAACTATTTGAAGATATGTAGTATAATTATTTCAAAGTTGAAAAATTTTTTAAAAGTTATTTCTTTCTCTAAAAATAAACAGACATTTAAAATAGTACTTTGAGTCTGACTTGGATCAGTTCAGTACATTATCATTGCCTCAATTATATATATAGATATTGTATATATAGATCTACTTTGGACTTGAAATAATTAAACTGTCAATTAAAAAAATTAATTTGTTTATATTTTATAGCGTAACATTGACAAATACCAAATTACATTTTGGTTAACACTGAAATAAAAATAAAGACAATTTACTTGGAATATTCAAAATATTGTAGTTGGTAGGATTCTTTACTTTTTTAAAGTAGAATATGAAGTCTCTGCCTTTAGCAGTGTGTGGGAACTTCTTCCACCTGCAAATTGCAGCCAGTTTATAATCTGACATATTAATGCTGAGTAGTTATATAACACAGCTAGAGATTAAGTGAATGTTCAAGATCATATGGGGCAATTAGCAGTAAGCCAAATTTTATCTGTGCTATTGGAATTCATGGTTGACTATGTACTTATAAAGTGATAACATTTTGTTAGGTTATTAATGAGAATCTAAATTCTTTCAGATTCTAAAGGATCAAAACAAAGCTTTACAGATAGAAGTTCAAAAATTACAGGCTATTGTAGCTGAACAGGTAAGTATCTACTTTACTTGTTGGATATAAAATATCTCACAAGGACTAGTTCTTAAAAAAATTGTAGTATTTTCTAAATTTTGAGAATTGTTTCAATTCGATGTAACTTAATATTTCTTTTTACTTTTTGGGCTTGACATATGTGGGGATCCAAAAATTTTTTATTTTTTTGAGGGAAGTTATTCTAATTAATATTTTAAGCACCTTATCTAAAGGTATTACAGTTTACAAAAAGGGATATAAAAAGCTATATTTAATCTATGTTGTTTTCTAAATAAAGATCCTCATTTTAACATATGTAGTTTAGGCTGATTTTGATTCCAGCTCAAAGGCTTTTCTCTCCATTGTGCTTTCTCTTACCCTAGTTATTTATTTGAATTTTTCTATAATAGATGGGAATTTTGGTGGCTTAAAAGAGTCTTTTATTCAATAAAGTTATGTTAATAACTTGGGACATTTTGATTTGCTTTTGACTTACGTATCTGTTAGAAGTATAAATGGTGCAGAAGGTGAAAGAAAGCACTGGTACGCGTGTGAATTAAGAAATACTAAATCACATCTCAACAAAATCACAATTAGCAATGTTTGTATTCAGCAGTTCACTAAAAATCTATTTCTTTCTTATATATTTTTTTCTATTTGAATATTAAATCTATTATATTCTGATTTTATGCTGACTTTTCTATTTACTGAAGTAGTTTTTTTCTCCAAAAAATTCTCCTTTATTATTTAAAAATTTCATTTATATAATACTTTAAAATTTGCAAAGCAGCACTTTACAAACATCGTTTCACAGTAATCAATAGAAATAAGAACTGCAGGTATTATACCAATTTTTCATACGAAGACATCAAGGCTTAGAGAAGGTATAAAAATTCATGTTTGCACAGGTTTTAAGTGTTAGAAGTATAAAGCTACTTATTTGAAAGATAAAATGCTGTAGATACCTATACTTGCAAAAGATGGTAGAATCATAGATTTTGAGGTGGAAGGGACCTTTGTAACTATCTAGTCCAAAGCCCTCATTTTATAGATCAGGACATAAGTTTCTCATGGAGTATCTCATGGAATCGTTAGCTTCCTTTTACCCAAACTTAATTTTTAAGTATTTTAGTGTTTTTTTTTTTTGGGGGGGTGGGGGTGGGGAGAGGGAGGGAGGGCCTTAGGCAATTGGGGTTAAGTGACTTGCCTAGGGTCACACAGCTAGTAAGTGTTAAGTGTCAGAGGCCAGATTTTAACTCAGGCCCTCCTGATTTCAGGGCTGGTGCTCTATCTATTGTACTACCTAGCTGCCCCAATTTTAAAGCATTTTAAGCTTAATTTTAAAGTACTTTCTTTAGTGTATTTTTGTATATATATATTTTTCCATTTGGCCATTCTGCTTTTAAAGGCATTCTTCTCTTCATTGGATATTTGTGCCTCTTTTACCATTTGGCTTATTCTGGGTTTTTAAAAAGTTATTTCCTCTCTCCCTCCTTCCCTATTTCTTTCTCTCCCTCCTTTCTTCCTTCCCTTCCTCCTCTTTCTTCTTCCCACCATTTCTCTCTTCCTTCTTCCCTCCCTCCCTTCCTCCCTTCTTTCCTTTTATTTCTCCTTCCCTCTCTCCCTTCCTTCCCCCTTTCCTTCTTTCCTTTCCCAAACTGTTGACTCTTTTTTCATGATTTTCTAGTATCACTCTCATTTCCTCCTCCCCTCCTCCCCCGGGATACTTAATTTATTTAATTTGTAAAATTCTTTTTTGAGTTCTTCCAGGGATTATTTTTGAGCCTGAGATCAATTCATATTTTTCCTTGAAAGCTTTATCTTTTAGCAATTTTGACTTTATTGTCTTCTTCTGAGTTTGTCTTTTGATCTTTCTTCTCAATAACTGTTTGTGATTATGTTCTTTTTTCTCTTGTTGGTTCATTTTTCCAGATTATTTCTTAACTTTTAACTTTATGTTAAAGTTGGATTCTGTTCCTGAGATATGGAGGGGACATTTTCCCAACCTTCAGGGTTTTTTGTGCAGCTGTTTTCAGAACTAGTTTTGAGGGAAATAGAGAACATGTGATTCAGTGTAAGATTAGACTATACTAGTCACCTTTTCCAAAATTGCAGCAAGGTATGGCTGGCCCTGGCCCAGGGTTTCTATTCAGAATTTAAAGATAAGAAGTGAGTCAATCAAAGAAACACTGACCAGCATCAAAAATTGTTGTTTATGTAAGTTTCTTTAAAAGAAGGACCAGATAACTACAACTTTAAGCAGCTACTCAAAGGAAAAAAAATTGTATTTAAGGCTCTACAGAAATAAAGTAAGAAATTAAAAAAGGAATGAAGTCATATAGAGGAAGGAATTAGAGACCATGCATTTTAAAACAGAAGTGAAAACCATAAAATGAATTGTTTTATAAAAACTAGAATAGACCAAATCAATAGCTACCTCTCTAAAAGAGCAAGAAATATTAAAACTAAATCAAAAGGTAGAAAAAAAAAGAAGAAAATATAAACTACTTAATATAAAAAAAATTGATTTGAGAAGCAGGTTAAGCAGAAATAATTTGACTCTAGTGGACTCCCTGATTGCCATGATTAAAAAAAACACCTTGGACATCATGTTTCAAAAAATTATAAATTAAAAGTGAACAGGCCTTAAAAACTGAGGCTAACAATATAGAAACAATCTGTTGATTACTTTCTGAGACATGACACTCAAAAGAAGGTGCCAGGAATGTTGTAACTAAAATCCAGAGTTTTCTGCCAAAAAACAACCATAGGTTTACAGAAAGAAATTGCCTTAAGTATCAGAAAACCACAGTCAGACCTAAATGAAACCTAGCAGCTTCTGCCTAAAATGATTTGACCTCCAAGGCCGAATATAGTATTACAGGAAACAAAGTGGATTTTTAGTGAAATAGAAGATTTTAAAGCATTTCTGATGAATATCTAATAATTCAGTAAGAAAATTTGAAATACAAGCAAGATTTTAGAGAAACATAGAAAGATAGATTAGAACATTTGAAAGGAATTATATGATGATATAGTGCTGTAATTCTTATGAAGTGAAAAAATAATTATCCCTTCAGAAACTTAATATCTTGAAAGGATATTGAGATAACAAGAAAAACAAGTTTACAGGAGAAGATTGATTTTGTTCTGAATACTTAAATTGGGGTAGGAGAAGGGAGAGTAAAAATAGTAAAATATTGTATAAAGGAGAAAAAGGTGGTGGGGCTTGCTAGTTTTCATGTGAGAGTATGCCAACATAAAAGGGAGTGAGTAGGAAGAGTGAGCACCAAATATATCTTCCTCTTATCTGAAATGAACAAGGAATGGTTGAATGCACATATATCAGATAACAGAGGAGGGGAAAAAAAAACAGTGATAGGGAGTTAAATAAGTGGGTAATAATTGAGGAAGGGATTGTTACTAGCAGAACAAATTTCCTGATCCTGAAGAAGATTAATCAACAGGGAGGGAAGGGAAAATTAAAAACAAAGACCTAGAATCTAAGGAAGTAACTTGAATTGGCTCTTAAACAATTAGAGAATAACCAATTTCATATATGTCATATGAATATACTGGAATATTATCATAGTTTAACAATCTCCAGAAGACCTACAGTGAAGTGTTATATGTCTATCACCTGTCCTGTCAGGAAATGGATAAGAGAGAAATTGACATGCATTTTTATTTTATTTTATTTAATTTATTTATTTATTTATTTATTTTTTAAATTTTTTTATTTAATAATTACATTATATTGACACTCGTTTCTGTTCCAATTTTTTTTTCCCCTCCCTCCCTCCACCCCCTCCCCTAGATGGCAAGCAGTCCTTTATATGTTGGATATGTTGCAGTATATCCTAGATACAATATATGTTTGCAGAACCGAACAGTTCTCTTGTTGCGTAGGGAGAATTGGATTCAGAAGGTATAAATAACCCGGGAAGAAAAACAAAAATGCAGATAGTTTACATTCGTTTCCCAGTGTTCTTTCTTTGGGTGTAGCTGCTTTTGTCCGTCATTTATCAATTGAAACTCAGGTCTCTTTGACATGCATTTTTAAACATGGTTACTGCATATATTCATTTTATTTTAACTATGTTTATTTCTTAGAAGAATTTTCTCCTCTCAGATTCTTAATTGGTAGTGAGGTCAGAGGGAAGAAGAGATTAGCAATAGTGATGCAAAAAAAAGGCCATTGAAACTTTTTTTTTTGGTATTGAGATTTATTTATTTGTTTGTTTATTATGGCTTTTTATTTACAAAACATATGTATGGTTAATTTTTTCAACATTGACCCTTGCAAAACCTTTTGTTCCAAATTTTCCTATCCTTCCTGCCATCAACTCTCCTACATGGCAGATAGTCCAATACATGTCAAAATATACGTTAACTGTATACATACATATATATATATATATATATATATATATATATACACACACACATACACATATATACATATACATATACATATACATATACATACATATATTGGATTTATCTTGCTGCACAAGAAAAATCAGATCTAGAAAGAAAAAAAGAAACCTGAGAAGGAAAACAAAAATGCAAGCAAACAATAACAGAGTGAAAATGCTATGTTGTGGTCCAAACTCAGTTCCCATTGTCCTCTCTCTGGGTGTAGATGGCTTTCTTCATTACTGAATAATTGGAACTGGTTTGAATCATCTCATTTTTGAAGAGAGCCATGTCCATCATAATTGATCATCGTATAATCTTCCTGTTGCTGTGTATAATGATCTCCTCGTTCTGTTCGTTTCACTTAGCATTAGTTCATTTAAGTGTCTCCAGGCCTTTCTGAAATCATCCTGTTGGTTGCATTGAAACATTCTTTAAAATGTACAGGAGACATTGGCTATCTCTGTGCCTTTGCCTTTGTACTAGCTTTTCCTCAGGCCTGGGATGGTTTACCTATTTATGTCTGCTTCTTAGTTTCCTTGAACTTTTCCTTTTTAAGACTTTTTTAAGTTTCCTTTTAAGACTCAGCTGAAATTTCATTTAATCCAGAAGGTTTTTCCCATTTCATTCAAATTTTTATACCTTCTCTTCTGAGATTACTTTCCATCTACTCTCTCTTGTCTCTACCTAGTTGCTTACTTTTTTCTCCCAATAGAATGGAAGCTCCTTGTTGAGGGCAGGGATTGTGATTTTTGCATTTAGAACAGTACATTAGTACTCATATAGCTCTACTCAGCCCAATAGTCATTTTAAAGTAAGCATTTGTGCTTACTAGGACCACTTTAAAATGACTATTGGGCTGAGTAGAGCTATATGAGTACTAATGTAATTCAATTAAAGTTTAATTTCAAATAAGAAAATAAAATGTACAGGAGAGAACAGAAAGACACAGAGAAGAAAGCACAGGCCAGTTAGATAATTTTGAAAGTAACAGAATTTATTCTTGAAAATTGATACTTGAAAGTGGTATGAAATGTGGATCAAAATTTCTTTTAATTTTTTAATTCTGCTATGCATATGACGTGGTTCCTGCGTGTGTGTGTGTGTGTGTGTGTTCAGATTTAAAAAAAAAAAAAAGGTCATTGGTTAAAAAAAAAAAGCAAAGAAATTAGGCATGGACCCACACTTAACACCATATACCAAGATAAGATCAAAATGGGTCCATGACCTAGGCATAAAGAACGAGATTATAAATAAATTAGAGGAACATAGGATAGTTTATCTCTCAGACTTGTGGAGGAGAAAGAAATTTGTGACCAAAGATGAACTTGAGACCATTACTGATCACAAAATAGAAAATTTTGATTACATCAAATTAAAAAGCCTTTGTACAAATAAAACTAATGCAAACAAGATTAGAAGGGAAGCAACAAACTGGGAAAACATCTTCACAATTAAAGGTTCTGATAAAGGCCTCATTTCCAAAATATATAGAGAACTGACTCAAATTTATAAGAAATCAAGCCATTCTCCAATTGATAAATGGTCAAAGGATATGAACAGACAATTTTCAGAGGATGAAATTGAAACTATTACCACTCATATGAAAGAGTGTTCCAAATCATTATTGATCAGAGAAATGCAAATTAAGACAACTCTGAGATACCACTACACACCTGTCAGATTGGCTAAGATGACAGGAAAAAATAATGATGAATGTTGGAGGGGATGCGGGAAAACTGGGACACTATTGCATTGTTGGTGGAGTTGTGAATGAATCCAACCATTCTGGAGAGCAATCTGGAATTATGCCCAAAAAATTATCAAATTGTGCATACCCTTTGATCCAGCAGTGTTTCTATTGGGCTTATATCCCAAAGAAATACTAAAGAAGGGAAAGGGACCTGTATGTGCCAAAATGTTTGTAGCAGCCCTGTTTGTAGTGGCTAGAAACTGGAAAATGAATGGATGCCCATCAATTGGAGAATGGCTGGGTAAATTGTGGTATATGAATGTTATGGAATATTATTGTTCTGTAAGAAATGACCAACAGGATGAATACAGAGAGGCTTGGAGAGACTTACATGAACTGATGCTAAGTGAAATGAGCAGAACCAGGAGATCATTATACACTTCGACAACGATATTGTATGAGGACATATTTTGATGGAAGTGGATTTCTTTGACAAAGAGACCTAACTGAGTTTCAATTGATAAATGACGGACAGAAGCAGCTACACCCAAAGAAAGAACACTGGGAAACGAATGTGAACTATCTGCATTTTTGTTTTTCTTCCCGGATTATTTATACCTTCTGAATCCAATTCTCCCTGTGCAACAAGAGAACTGTTCGGTTCTGCAAACATATATTGTATCTAGGATATACTGCAACATATCTAACATATATAAAACTGCTTGCCATCTAGGGGAGGGGGTGGAGAGAGGGAGGGGAAAAATTGGAACAGAAACGAGTGCAAGGGATAATGTTGTAAAAAAAAATTACCCTGGCATGGATTCTGTCAATATAAAGTAATTATTAAATAAAAATTAAAAAAAAAAAAAAGCAAAACAGTTTTGGTTCATCTATTAAACAATAGGGAACCACTGTAGTTTATTGAATAGGTGAATGACATGATTATACCTGTGCTATAGGAAGAGCTCATCATCTGTGTAGAACAGAAAGACTTGAGACAGGGAAATTAAACTTGTTGGAGATGCAGTGGGAAATAGTGGATTGAATTTTGGCAGTAGTATCAAGATTTGAGTTTGAATTAAACCTGTGATACTTATTGGCAAGTTATTCATTTAATTTGTCCCAGTCATTTTCCTCTTTTATAAAATTATATTAAGAATAGTTGTATTATTTTCCTCAGTAGGTTGATGTTAGTATTATGTAAAGAAATATAAAAATTGCCTTGCAGATTTTTAAAGCTCTGTCATATGCTGTAATTACTATAGATCTTAAATCTTGTGATTTTTCTCTCAGACTGATATGGTGAAGACAAGTTGGTTTATTGTAAATTTCCCAGAAAATTCCCAAGTAAACCATAACTGCAATATCTTGTTAAACCACCCAAGAATCTTGTTAGCAGAAAATTCCAAATTTCAGAATTCTCATTAGCCTGTCTTTTTTTTTTTTTTAATTGAAAAATATTCTTGTTAACTAGCCATAGGCAATCTACTAATCTTGAGTTGTCACACTTATCTTTGATCTGACCATAGATTATCTAATAGTGTGTTCCTTTATAAGAACTCTTCTCTTTTGCTGACCACTTCTTTTAGTGTTTCCCTTGATAATAAGTGCATATGATTTCTCTGAATCCCTTTTAACGTTCTAATACTTCATTTCTGATAGTTAACATAAATTCATCCTAACCTTAATTTTCATGATTTATTTCCTGTTGCTATAATGATTTTACATAGTGTTAGATAATTGATTAAAGTAGCAGCTTTCCAGATGGGCTAATTTTTAGAAATTTCTATAGTCAAAAACTGACACATTAATGCTTTTTTTTTTTTTTTTAAAGAGGAAAGCTGATGCTTATTTATTGAAATCAGTTATTCAAAAGTGTAGCTCAATAGCAATTCTTAAAAGTTCTTTCCTACTACTGAAAATTCTTTTATAGTTCTAGAAAGTAACTGACCCACAATATGTGTATGGAGAGGTGGGTTTTTTTTTTTTTTTTTTTTTTCGTTTCATGGAAAATGAAAGAATCCATCTTTGACTCTTTGGATTCATCTTTGCTCATACTATCAATAAAAGAGAATATAAAGAATGATGTAATTTTTCCTTTCTCAACCCTTTTGCAGCATTCAGAATTCTAAGTGACAGTTGGGAAAGGGAACAGTTTGGTTATCCAATCAGTCCTTCCACCTCAGGTTTCTCTTCATCTTCATCCTGGAGATTGAAGTGCCACTTGTTGAAATAGATAGCATAATGATCCCATGTTGTTTCTTCAGGTGCAGGAAAAAACGTCAGGTGGAGTAATAGTCTGCTTATATGTCATAAGGGGAAGAGTATCGTTAGGTACAAAGCCTTTGAGTAGTCAGACATGGGAAATAAATTTGTTTTTAAAATCTTTGTCAGATTTGTCCACAATGAATTAGACTTTATTTATGTTATAATTTCAATAGGACCCTGAAGTCATATAGAGAAGGGTCAAAAGATTTTGCAGATTTTAGTTACCTAATTCTAGTAGATTAGAATATTCATTGTTCAAACAATTTAAAAAACAAACCAACAACAATCCCAAAACTACCAGTAGGGCTAAAAAACATTATTTAAATCAATTTCCTTATTTTCTGGTAAACATTTGCTTATGCTTTCATTGCAGAGCTATAATAGCATTAGTTATTTTGTAGTCCTCTTGAGCCAATGAAATATTACAGTAATACACTTATTTTAACACAATCCCTTGTACAGAGTAGTTGCTTAGTGGTAAAAGAATTTAAATCGATAAAAAGGAAGTGATATAAAAACAACATCATTTTTACCTATTGTTGGTAGAGGCCATTCAGAATGATAACCTTTGAATTGGAATTTGATTTCTGGTATTTGATCAGTTGATTAAAGAACAGATTTAATTACAGGGAAGTTAATAATGAAAAGTCTGGTTTTTCCAATTTAACAAACTAGGGAGAGTTAACAGTTTGCATATGATAAACAATGAAACTTTAAATTTGAAACCTTGAGAAATACAGAAAATTTGAAGTTAGCACTGTTTTTATCATTCTGTGATGAAATCTTAGTGAATCTTGATAGATTTTATAAGTGATACATCAGAGATAGTATATTGTGTCTTAGCTAATTGTTGGAAATAACTTTAAGATGATAGCTTTGGAATTTGTTTTATTCCTTTCCCGTTTTTGTGTATCATTTGCATGTATTATTATTTTCTCCATATCCTTTTATTTTGGAGAATAATATTTCAAAATTATCACCTCATCAGGACACCAATTGTTCCTTCCTAGATTTCGTGGCTAATTAAACTTTCAAATTATTACTATTTTTTATTAATTTATTAAGCCTTTTAAGATTTGGTTTTGATTAGGATCATAGATCTAGGGCTAGAAGGGACCTCAGAGGCCATCTAGTCCAACCCCTTCATTTTATATTTATAACCTCATATAAATTTAGTAAGAATGACCATTATTTGTGTCTTTTAAGGCTAATAAAGATGTTGTGGAACAAATGGAAAGAAGGTAAGAATTTTGAATTTTCTTTCTTTTGAAGCCATTTTTCTTAAATTTGAGGGTACTAAGACCTTCAATTAGCTACATAAGAAATCTAGATGCTGCACTTATTATATGCAGTAGTGGAAGAGAGCAATGGTCCTTGAGGCCCCAGAAGTCATTAATGCTTATCTAAGGGCTCAATCTTTTTTTCTCCCCAACAGATCAACTGTTTTATTTAGAATAATCACAGCTGAATTTCCTGAGTATATATCAACTGATGACACAGGAGAAGCAGCTCAAAAATGTCCTTGGATGAGCATGGGAAACTAGCCTAGAATTTAAAATTTGACCATGAATATTGATCAAAATAGGTGTTCTAAATGAAATTTACTGAGAATTTTATTTGCATGTAAAGAATGTCAAATGTGTTTAAATTTTTAGTATTCAAGAAAAGGATGAGAAATTAAAGACTGTAGAAGAACTACTTGAAACTGGTCTTATACAAGTGGCTAATAAAGAGGAAGAATTAAAGGTAAAATATATTTCACTGTCTTAAATAAAAGCCAGTTGTGATGAGACGATGAGATTTAATATGATGTGCAAATGCTTTTCATAGCTTATAAAACTTGTATTTTAGAATACTCAGAATGCCTTAAAAAACTTGATCTTACTTGGTTTTTATTTCAGTGAAACTTAGATCTGTTAGAATAATGTAATTGAGTCATGAGATTGCTAACATTATCATGTAGAGTTTCAGTGGGATAAAAAGTGTGTAGAATGCAGAGTTCTCCTTTCTGAAAGTTATTGCCTGTTGAAATAGGAAGATTATTTTGGGAAATTTGAACTAAAGGTGGGATTTTAGTTATGTTTTGTGATATGTGTTGGTAGCCTTACCTAACTTAAGGTAGATTTAATGAAGAAAAGAAGCATCAAAATAAATATTTGAATAGAAAAAGAAATAAGGCTTAGTGGTTACAAGGTGGGTCCTATGGTATCATGGAATAAGGCATGGAAGTAGGTTAGAAGAACAACATGAAAAAAGAAAGTTTCTATTTGAACTCCAGGAATGTGCACAAGATTAGGAAAAGAAATGTTGGTGATCCAGAAAGAAGTAGTAAGATGTTATGTATATGGGAACTGTCAAATAAGCAGTTGAAAAATGAGAAAATAAAAATAGAAGTTTAGGAAATAATTACATGTATTGACATAATATGTTTAAAATGTTTTCTGATCTAATTTATTGAAAAGGTATTAAGAACAGAAAATTCATCCTTGAAAAATGAAGTTCAGAATTTAAAGGCTCAACAGACGTCTCAGGTAATAATTAAAATTGCTAAGGTATTGTAAATTTTACCTTTTATTTGAAGCATTAAAAAACTGTGTAGTGTAGCAAGTAGATAGAGGAATTCAAGAAGACATGGGAATTCAAGTCCTGCTTCAGCTCTCCAAGTCTATCAGTTAGTTATAGGTGAATTGCTTATCTGCTTTGCTGCAGCAAGTTTTGTTCACAATGAATTATAGCTGTGGAGTAGGTTTTCTTTGATTGCTTCCTCCCCATCATTATCCTATCTCTCCCTTTCTTCCCCCCTCTTCTCCTTCCCCCCTCCAAAAAAAAAAAAAAAAGCATTTCAAAGAAATAGTTTAGTTTAAATAAACCACTAAAATATTAGTTAATAGCAATCATGGTGAATTTTTGTACAAATAGTCTTTAGTACAAAATTGTCTTTTATGACATGCTTTGGGACGCTATAACTAGATATATTATGATTTTTAACATAGTGATACTTTGGCTTTATTGGTATTTAACTGTCATGATCATTTTATTGCATCAGTATTCAAAAAACTTCTGTGGTTTCCTACTGTTTACTAAATAAAGACTGAACTCCTTGTCCTGGCTATATTTGTATCCTGACTATATCCTGGCTTCTGCATTTTGGATCTAAACTACCTTTTCAGCTTTTTTTCCGTAGTAGTCATCTTATCTTTCTACATTTTCCCATCTACTGAATAGATCCTATACTGTCTCTCCCAGCTCTCTACAAGTTACTTCTTATATTCTTTTCTCATCCCACCCTACTTCTTACCCTTAGTCTAAAATTATTTTGGATGTTATCTCCCTCAGTCAGTCACAAAGTATTATTGATCACCTATCCTGTGCATGATACTATGTTAATTAAACATAATGAGTCAGTACCTGCCCTCAAGGAGTTTACATTCTGTCTGGGTTGACAGTATGTGTTTATGAAACAAAAAAGTAATAGATGAGAGAAGCATCTCATAAAACTTCATGAAGAAAGGAGTATTTGAGCTGAGTTTTGAAGGAAACAAGAAATTCTAAGGTAGAGTTAAGTAGAGTTTTCATTCTAAGCATGGAATTTAACCAGTACAAAGTCATGGAGCTGGGAGGTGAAATATCTTGTATGACTAACAGTAAGAATACCAGTCTGATCATATAGAATCCAGGAAGTGAAGTAAAGTTGAATTAATGTTAATTAATGTATAAAGGTTAATGTTGAAGGTTAAATGTTGAATTAATGTTAAGGTTAAAGTAAAAATAAGGTTGGAAAGGCTGCATTGCAAATAGAAGTTTATATTTGAACCTTAAGGCAATAAAGGGCAATAAAGGGCAATTTGAGTTTATTAAGTAAGAGAATAATATAATTCTTTTTTTTTAAAATAACTTTTTAATATTTTATTTTACAAATATATGTAAAGATAGTTTGTTTTTGTAAGACTGTGTTGCAAATTTTCATCTATCCCTTACCTCCCCCTTTCCCAAGAGAGCAAGTAATGTGATATAGATTAAATATGTATAGTTCTTTTAAGCATGTTTTCATATTTGTTAACATGATCATTCTGTTGGAAAATCCCTTTAGCAGCTACATGAAAGAAGAATTGAGAAAGAGAATTGAGGAAGGGAGAACAATTAGGAAGTTATTACAGTAGTCCAAGTGAAAGGTGATATGTAGGCTTGAACCTGGGTAGTAACTTTGTGAGTAGAAAGAAGGGGGCTGGTTTAATAGATATTGTTATACTAGAAAAACTTAAACTTGACAGTTGATTAGATATGAAGTGTGAGAAGTTGAGAATAATGCTGAATTTGTGAACCTGGGTGACTTGAAGGATGACAGTGCTCCCAAAAGATAAGGGAAGTTTTGAAGAAGTGTGGGTTTTGGGAGAAAGAAATTGTTTTTTTTTTTTTATTTTTTATTTTTTATTTTTTAACTATTTTGAGTTTGATGCCTTGGGGACATGAGATTTGTAATGTTTCTTAGATAGAGGGAGTAGGAGACTGGAACTCAAGAAATATGAGTCAGGGGTCATCTGCAAAGAAATAACAAAACCATGATCTCTGATGAGGTTTTGGAGATAATCTAGAGTGAAAAAGTGAAGGCTAAAATCTTTCCGCAAGCACAGTCGAGTGAAAATATATGTTATGAACTACAAAGAAGCTTGAAAAGGGATAGGAGAATGAAGAAGAGTGATAGCATGAATAAACCAAAAGGAAACTTTTTTGCATCTTCCAAAACTTGGAAGTAATTTTTCCCTGCCAACCCTCTGCCCTAAATCATAGTGCTTTGGACTCTTATATTTTTATATGTGTACATACCCAAAGCTGTTTGTTTTAAATAGTACATTTTTTCAGTTATATGTAACAACAATTTTTAATATTTTTTAGTAACATTTTGAGTTTCAAATTTCTCTCCCTTTCCCCCTCCCCCAATAGCTGCTAATACCTAGTCTGTAGTCATGGTGTTTAAAAAGTTTGTAGCATTGTTTGATCTGCACGAAGTGAGATTGATTCAGGTACCTATTATTAGAAAATCTGAACATTCAAGGGGACTCTTAAGTAAAGCAGTTATAACCTAGAGAGTATCTGTGTAATCACATCAGAAGTTACTTCTCACTTCCTCCTCTTTTCCCCTATTCTTTAGGTGAGATTAATTTGTGTCATCTTTTTATGTTACTTTTATGCTGATAACCCTGGTACTTAAATATTTAAGGAAGCTTATGATAGACTGTGTTATTGTGGCCAGACCTCTCACTTGGATTTCAAAATTTACTTCCTGGGCCTTGTTGTAAATCCCTTTATATCTTCAAGGTTCAGTTTCCTCATCTAATAAAATACTTACAAGAATATTCATCTCATGATTCATTTTGTGTATTACAGATAGAATTATATTTGGGGGGTTTTTAATAGGAGTATTTCTTTAATAAAAATAAAGATTCATGATATAGGAGAAAATATACCATACTTATCACTGTATTTTCTCCATTTTTAGGTATCTTTTACAGCCATAGTTGAAGATCTTCAGAACATGTAAGTAATATTAATATGTGTTTTGGTTAATTAATATGTAATTTAACTTGTATATACATATGTTTCTCAATGTTTTTTCTTCCCTTATTTTTCTTAAATCCACAAAAATTTGAATAGCTGTCACATGCAAAGTAACATGAAATTTGTAATGTCTCTTGATTAAATATACATATGTTTAAATGTATATTCATATTTAACCTTGATGTTAATGAAAATATATTTGTATGAAGTCAGTGACTAATGCTGAAGTTTAATATTATTTTACATATTTCCTATATTTGGTAAAATTATCAAACTTGGATTGACACCAGAATTTTAAGTTACTCTTATTTCTAGAATAATAGTATTCTTTGAAATCATCTGAGTTAAAGAGAAAACCACTTGAATGTTAGCTCTCACATACATTGGTTCTCCAAAAGTTGTTGGTGCTGCTGGAGAATTAAGTTGTTCAAACTTTGTCTTAAAAGAGAGTAGAGTAGAACAGTGTTCTTGCCCAATAAACTAGGATAGTGGTTCCCATTTAGTGATTCAAGTTGATGATCTATAGGGTTTTAGTTAAAAAATCATTTAATAGCATTATAAGCAGTATTATTTGTGTGTTAAATTTCCCTAGGGTTTCATAGCACATCTTTGTTGTTTTTGAAAAAGGGATTCAAGAAATAGAAACCATTGGGAACCACTTCTCTAGGGCAATGTGTTTGTTATTTATTTATTTATTTTTAAGGGTTTTTGAAGTAGCATCATCATTCTGGCCATGATAATCTGCCTTGATTCTTTTGGCCAGAACTGAAAAAGAGGGAGAGATGGGTTTCTTCACTTTTTTTTCCCTAGAAGGATAAACTGTCATGATGTAGATGTGCAGAAGACATTTGGGCAACTTATCAATGGGCAGTTTCTATTTGTGAATCCTTGGGGTGGGTGTGTGTGTGTGTGTGTGTGTGTGTGTGTGTGTGTGTGTGTTGGACTCAATACTCTGTTTCTTTTTTTAAGAATCCATGAAAAAGATGGAAAGATTAAGTCTGCGGAACAGCTCATGGAAGCTGAACTTCTTAAAGTTGCTAACAAGGAGAAAACTGTTCAGGTATTAAGTAGGAGATAGTTGTTTTCCTATCCTCAATTCACATCATTAACTTTCATTTGTTTGACCTTGCATTGCATTTTATAATAGAAACTCAGTCCATTTTTGTCAACTTTTGTGTTTCCATTGTCCAATCTTGTCTGTTTTGTCATTGTAAAGGCTTTGAAACAGGAAATAGAGGCTCTGAAAGAAGAAGTAGGAAATATCCAGCTTGAAAAGGCTCAACAGGTAAAAATGCTCAGAGCCAGAGCATGATAGATTTTTAGGGTGGTGGTGATGATTTTTTTCTGCTACGCAAGAAAATTTAGTTTCATTAATATGCATAGGTCTTCTGACCACAGTCAGATGTTGAAGGATCATGAAAAGAATTCTTCTGCTTTGCTGTTAGTTTGTCACCTTTTAAAATTTAGGTAATTAAATTCATTTTTTCAGTATTTTGTTTACTTTCATATTCTTTCTTTTATAGTCTACAGATGAATTTATAGACTATTTCACTTTGTGGTTCCCCTGCTTTTAAAAATACAACATAGTCATGACAAAGTTTGAGCTTCCTCTATAAATAAGTGGTGAAAGGTTATGAAAGAATTCTTGATTCCCCACCTCCTTTAAGGAGTTTATAATCTTGAGTAGGAAGAAAAAAAGAAATAGTAAACAAAAAGCAAAGCAATAGAATACCATTAAAAAATGTCAGTAATTATTTAGGTCTCTGGAAATTGATGGGTTTTAATCTGGGATGCCTTTATGGGAAGAAAAAATGGTATGATTGTGTTGAAGAGGATCCATGGAAAGGAGAGAAAAGAAGTTATTGATGACCATGATAGGAGGGTGAGAAGGTGCTAAGAAGAGGGTTATATTGAGGGCAATGGTAGGTGAGAAAGTGTACTGTACAGGAAAGAGTCCTGAACTAAGGAGTCAGGTAACATTTTTATTAGTTTTAATTCATTGGTGAAATAATGCTTATGAATTTGGACTAAATTATATTTCTTCTTTCTGCACCATGATCTTAAAATAAGGAATGACCTTGAGATTTGTTTCTAGAATTAGTAGTTTATAATTTTGTTGTTTGGCTTTGAGGTGTAGGTAGGAAACAATTCCAATATTTTTAAGAAGGAGTATTAAAAATATCTTCTATTTTTCACAGTTATCAAATTTTTGGAGTGAGTTGCTTTTATTACTGAGGATTGTGAGTTGTTTGTAGTCAGCTGCCTTCTTTAATTGTGATAATAGTATTTATTATAATACTGGTTTTGGAAAGGAGAATTAAAACACTCCTGCTTAGGATGAATTGTTCAAAGTGTTCCACCTAAAAAGGATTCCCAGTCACAGTTATAGCTTAGAAATATACTAGATATCTTAAATCCATTAATAATTTGCCCTGGTTTTGAATTTTTTTTCTTTTTTTAAAGGTATTAGTTGCTTCTCAAATTCAAGAACTTCAAAATTTGTAAGTATCATTTTCTTAATTTTCATTGTGTATGTTCTCAAAATAGATATCGTTATGATGAAAATTTCTATTGAGTTTCCAAAACCTGGTTGATTGAACTTTTATAGGTGCATGACCCATATGCTTTTTTAATTTGATATTTAAATTTGATATTTAAGAGATATTTTGTATGACAAATTGTCGTCTTTGATTTTTTTGTTTGGCATTCAAGCTGAACCACATTCTTATATAATGCTCTTAAGCTAACCTATAGAAAACAAATTCTGTGCTCCATTTTCAAACTTATTGTAATAAGATTACCAATCCTGATATCGATTTTATTTTTAATGCAACATTTTCCTTTTAGATCTAGGTGAAAGCTTATTGGTGAAACCAGACTACCTTATTTTTTTGTCAAGCTATGTTGTATGTTGTAACTGTTACTTCTTTAAAATCCAAAGTTTAAAAAAAACCCTCTTATTTTAAAATACAGTATTGGTCTACATTCAACAAATAAGTATCTACTAAGCACATAATACATTGTAGACTTCAAGTATACATAGACAAAAATGAAACTGTTTCTAACCTTAAATTTGTTTAAGGTTTGTTATTTGGGGGAGGGGATGTGATAGAGTTTGTTCATTAGTAAATACAAGTTATATATGAGGTAACTTTCTGTGGAAAAGGATGCTTATATTTGTAATGTTCAGAAAAAGGCCTCAGCTGGCAACTGAGGTGTTCTTTGAAAAAAGCCAAACCTCAGAGGCACAAGTGAGGACACTGTTCCAGACATTTGAGGGGCTGGGACATGGAGGACCCTTTTGGAAAGACAGAAACAGTAACTAAAATAGCTTGTGTATGGAATATCAAGTAAATTGTTTTGGAATGGAAAATATGAAAAACAATAATATGAAATAAAACTGGAAAACTAGGTGGGAGCCAAATTGTCGTCTAGGTAAAAGGTGATGAAGAGTGGACCCAGTATAAGTAATGAGAAAGATGGATATGAGATATTGTAAAGATATAATTGATGAGACATAACAAATTGAATGTGGCAGTTGAGAGAGAGATTGTGGGTTTGATTGCCTGAAAGAATAGCACATCCCTAATCAATAGGAGTCTTTTGGGGAAATGAAAGCTACATTTTGGACATGTTAAGTTTGAAATTCTTTTATTACATCCTGGGGAGATATGTCCAAAAGTCAGTTGATGATACAAGACTGGAGCTCAAGAGAGAGAGTAGGATGCCATGCAAAATAAAATAACTAGATAAAATTTTTTAATATTTCTTTAGAATAAAATAAAATGTTTTCTTCATTTTTGTTCTGTTTTCCTTTGCCATCACCATTTTTATTATTTTCTTTCTATTTAGAATGTGAAAAATAAACTGTATTGAGATTTGAGTGGAAAAGACATGGCTTATGTTTGGATATATATATATATATCTATCTATCTAACATAATATCTAATTAGTAACACTTTTATAAATCTCAAATTTAAAATTTATTTTGAAACATTTTTGAATGAGGAAACACTGGGAAAAATATTACTAAGTCGTTGGAATACATATTGAGTTTAAAAAAACCAAACATACTGTTTCTTTTCTTTTCTTTCTTTTTTTTTTTTTTAATAGCCTTTTATTTACAAATTATATGTATGGGTAATTTTACAGCATTGACAATTGCCAAACCTTTTGTTCCAATTTATCCCCTCCTTCCCCCACCCCCTCCCCTAGATGGCAGGATGACCAGTAGATGTTAAATATATTAAAGTATAAATTAGATACACAATAAATATACATGATCAAACTGTTATTTTGCTGTATAAAAAGAATCGGATTCTGAAATATTGTACAATTAGCCTGTGAAGGAAATCCAAAATTCTGGCAGGCAAAAATATAGGGATTGGGAATTCAATGTAATGGTTCTTAGTCATCTCCCAGAGTTCTTTCGCTGGGCGTAGTTCAGTTCATTATTGCTCCATTGGAACTGGTTTGGTTCATCTCGTTGCTGAGGATAGCCAGGTCCATCAGAATGTATTGTTGTTGAAGTATATAATGATCTCCTGGCCCTGCTCGTTTACTCAGTATCAGTTCGTGTAAGTCTCTCCAGGCCTTTCTGAAATCATCCTCTGTAGTCTCAATATTTTGTTTACTTTCATATTCTTTCTTTTATAGACTATAGATGAATTTATAGAACATTTTACTTTGTAGTTCTTGTCAATTTGTTATACAGATTGAAAGGGAAAGAAGAACAGGAGAATACCATGAAAGCTGTATTAGAAGAGAAAGAAAAAGATCTTGTTAACCAAGGAAATTTGTTACAGGTGAGAAGTTTCTAAATAAAGACACTATGCACATTCTGGGGCATGAATAAGAATTCTTCATTCCAGTCTCACTTTGAAGCCTCATTGCGCTATGAAAATACCCCTCTGATGGCTGTGGGGCACAGGTCTGCAGGTCTCTTTCCAATGTAGAAACAGTTCCAGTGTGGAATTTGGGACACTTGAATAAAAATGAGCTCAGCTAAGTTCCAGAATCTTCACCATCCTATCATGAATTCTTAGCTATATTAAATCATGAAGAAAATCTACTAAGATTTTTGATCGTTTACAATCTGCTTCTGTAGAGGACACTGGTCTAATTATGGATATGTTGAAATTGAAGAATCAAAATACCACTAAATTTATCTTTATTCTTATATTTAAGGACCTTCAAGATGAAAATGCAGCTTTAAAGGCACATGTTCAGGAAATAACACAAGAGAAATTACAGCAGGTATGTCATGAATTATACTTGGGGATTGTGTATGGATTTAATTTGTTGAATTGGATAACAGAATAGCAGGTGTATCTTGCTTAACTTTATTTTTAGGGAAATTGTGTTCTGATCAATGTATACTTTCTGTTTACAAAAAACTGCTTTTTGCTTTGTTTTAGCCACCAGAAAATTGAAAGCCAGATATTTGGCCAGTTATTATAATTTTCTCAACTCTTGTAATTGAATGAATCTATTCATAAATTTTGTACTTTTATATTTATTTTGCCTTGAACAGTTTTAATCTGTCAATGGCTTTATGTCCTTCTGGAAAGGGAAAATTATTTATCTTAAATTCAGAAATTAAATGAGATAATCTCTTTTTTTGTAATATGTCATGGAGAATGTTGAAAAGTAAATCTATATTCACTTTGAACTTTATGAAGGTAAATTGTATTTTATTTGCATATATGATATCTTTCCAATAAATAATAATTTTGATGTGATACAAAAATATGAATTTTTTTCTTAGGCATCTTCTGAATCACAAATTCAGGAACTTGAGAATATGTGAGTATTTATTTAGCCATAGCCATATATAGCCAGTACCTTTAAATGCATTTTTTTAACTTCTCTGAGTTTGTCTATAAATAATGTTGTGTGATTTTTTTTTTTTTTCAAAACCAAAAATTTTGACTTTTAGTCATGCAAGTTGTTATCCAAGGACAAGTGAGCACAGTAAGATTCATGGTAAAGCAGTTAGATGAATTTTTTATGAATATCTAGAGGCATTTCTCCCCTTTCTTTCTTTTTCTCATATGGTTCTCTGCATGCTTAGCGCACATAGTTTTAAAAATTTGAATTAGTAAATAAAGTATTAAGTCCTTACTATGTGCAAAATATTCTTCTAAGTGCTGAGGACTGAAATAAAAAAAATTAGATAGTTCCTTCTTTCAAGAAGCCCACCTTCTAACAATTGTACATGTACAAATGTACATTTGCAAGTCAGATGGAAAAGTCTCATGGTTCTTAGAGCACAATGACAGTACAGATGATCAATGACTTTTTTCTAATATCATTTTCAATGAGAAAATAATTATCAGTTTCTGAGATTGAACCATTTGACGTTGGCAACAAGAACTTTCTTTTGGGGCATCTTCAAGGAGATGGTGATTAAATTCTACTGAGTCTTACTGAATTAAAATTCAGTAAAGCTGAATGAATTCAGCTTTAATAAAATCTTTTTACTTTAATTGTCAGACATCTGAAGGACATTAAATAACATTTTATTAATTGATACATTATTTATAAGAGTGCTTATGTTGTTTATATATGTTGCTTATATATATATGCAAATGTGTGGTTATGTATATATCTATAACTTTATAGTATGATTTGAAACAGTGGTTGCTGTTGTTCAGAACAGTTATGATCAAGAAGCCCTTTTTAGCTAAAAGTAGTTATTATCATTACTTTTATAAGTATTAAGCATCAAATAAACAATAGCAACAATTACAAAACATAGTTTGAGTGATCTAGGATAATGAAGTGCAGATTTAAACTAAAGAAGATAGCTGTAGGAAAAGTTTGAGGGGTATTCAATATATTTATGAAAGGAAAGCCACAGGTATTTTTTATGTTGTGCCTATTTTAGATTAAGACATATTTCTTTTTTTTGTGACAGATGAATTTAAGGATTTAAATTTTTTTTTCTTCTAGCTTAAAGGCAAAGGAGGATCAAATGAAGTTAATGGAAACTATTTTAAAAGAAAAAGAGAGAGATCTTTGTTGCAAAGGGAAACTACTACAGGTGAAGAGATAGTTGATTGGGTTAATTGATTTCTATTTATGTGAATTTAATACAAATCAACAAGTGGCTTATTATCTATTTTTATAGGATGTGCAAGATGAAAATAAACTGTTTAAATCTCAACTTGAGGTACTTCAACAGCAGAACTACCAACAGGTACTGTCATATCTTAATTTTTTTAGTTTTATATAATCTTTAAGCTGGAAACCTAGTCATTTCCAAATTTTATGAAGTGATAGTCCATTTTTATTTTTAAAATGTGTTTTATTCCTCATACACATTTTCTGAAATCATGAAAGAAAGCAATTTTCCTGGTGTTCAATCAGATAAAATAAAGTTAGCACAATTTTTGTAATACAGATATCAGTCTTATAAAAATAAATGTAAATTGTGGTCATACTATACCTAGATGTACAATCATGGCATTATAGACTTGGAGTAGAAGAGACCTTCAAGATGTATCTAGTCTATTCTCCTCATTTTACATTTGAGGAAATTGAGGCCAGGAGATTCTAAGGGTGCCCAACATTGGCAGGTAGAGCAGAGTCAGTGTTGAAATTTTGTTCCTTTGACTCCAATCCCAGCACTCCTTTCATTGTCCACAATATCCTTCAAAGATAAACAAGAAAACACACTAGTGCCTTGTAAACTCTACAGATATATAAACCTCTGTGAGGAAACCTGTGAGATACTTGGGACCCAGGGGTTGGGGAATGGCATGGGGTTATTGTCCCACTTCTTATTGGTAGGCTTAAGTAGAGCTTCGGCTGGTAATCCTACAGTACCTGGTGGTGGGAACATTCCAAGAGTATCTGAGGATGGTGGTGGGAACATTCCAAGAGTATCTGAGAGGAGCACATGCTATTCTGGCGTTGGAGGGGGCCAAAGAGCTTTACCACCACAGTCATGACTGCTAGACTTTTACTTTGGGACTGTACTATATACTCCATTTATAGAGAAATTAGTAAGTTTATTCCTGTTTGCCACAGAGTAGGGCTGGTGAGAAATACTGACTGGGACTGGGGGTACACCATCACTGCTCTTCCTCCAATGAAGTGTCCTGACATTACTTGCTTATGGTGTGGTGTCTACCTGAAGAAGGAAGAGAACACAGGCTCCATGCATCATTATGAAATCCTTTTCTACATTATAGTTTCATTGGAGCAAATTTGCATGTTAGTGTGAATTTTCATGGTGGTGTTTTCAACTTTATTTTGGAAAAAAAAATAGATCATTTATGCATGAGTTTTTCTAAAAATGTTTTGTACTCCAGGGTGGTAACACAACAGTTTGCATAGCTTTGTTTAGTCATCTTGTCTAAGCTCCTTTCTAATCTATGAAATGCCTTTGATAATAGTTGGCAGATAAAAGTTTGAACATTTTCAGTAACAGGGAGTTTACTTAAGGAAGCAACTTTTCGCACTTTTTTGGTAGTTACAATTATTAATTTCCTGTTTCATTGAAATCTGGCTCTTTTAAACTTAAATATGTTCCTAGTTTTGTACTTTGTAACTCTGGCATGAAGAGACAGTATGTGTTATAAGAGACATCCATGAAGTTGGAATCTGAATAGCTTGTTAGTCAGGTGATTGTATCATTTAGCCACTATAAATCTCATTTTACTCACAACTTCCCTCTTAAGGTAGAGAGTGTAAATGCTATTAATTCCATTTTATAAAGTGCTATGTAAACTGTAAAGTGCCATTTAAATGTGAGAAAAAGACCATCAGAATTGGCAATTAAGAAATCTTTGGTACCTTTGAAGAGTGCCCTTTCAGTTAGGATGAAAGGTCAGGAGTCAGATTGTTGATTGAAGCAGGTGAAATTGTTAAAGATAGTATATAGTTGTGTTTAAAGGAGTATTTTCTTGGATATTTTCTTCTGCATTACCTTTTCTGTCACTTGTATCATGTTATAGGCTCAAAGATTTACTTCTTAATCTTTTATCATAAGAACTTTTTAGATGTATCTGTCATCTACACTTATTTTTTAAATGTTTTTTTAAATCTAGGAACATTTGATTGTTCAGTTGGTATTCATGGATCCAAAAACTTTCTATTTATGCTTTAATTTGTAGATTAGAATATTGTGTATATTTACTGATACTTTGTTACAATAAGTTAGCAATTACTAATTTAAAAGAATATCCCAACAATGGCAGACTTCATTAAAACTGCCTACAATACCCTGGGACTGAATAGTAACCGATAAAAGAATTAAGCTAAATAATTTCAACATCCTTTACTATAGACTAATTATTCTTGGCTTGTATAATCACTTGTTTTTTAAGTCATTACAATTTGTTAAGAAACTAAAATATGTAAATAGTTTTTGTAGAATATATTAGCCTGTATGTTTAAGAAGTTTTTTTCTTTTCATTCTAAAAGAGAGGAAAATATGCAAATATTTGCTGAAATTTCAAATTGACAGGCATAATGACCAAGAGATATTTTACATGAGTAAAGCAGGGCTAAATAAAGCAGAGGTTAAAATGTGCCATATGGAGGGAAAAAATGTACTTCACCTTTATATAGGGCTTTAAAGTTTACCAAGTGTTTTTAAAACCATAACAATCCTGTGTGAGAGATAGTAATAAATGTGATTATTCCTGTTGCAATCTGAGGCTCAGGGAAGGGGAAGTGATTTATACCTTGACACAGAGCCTTAGAAGACATTCTTGAGAGCTTTCATGAAAACTTAGCTCCTAGCTCTAAGTTTATGACTTCTTCAGTTATACCCTGACTCTGGAAGCTAGTTCTTTGTACAAAGTAGTTTTACAACGTTGAAAATTTGGAGGTTTTCATGGCAGTGGCTCTCTGTCTTATACGTGTCTCATTCATTCTCAACTTCCTTTGCTGATTTATCATGCACATTCTATTTTGGGCAGACCCTAAGACTCTGTTCTGAACCCTCTTGTTTTCTTAATCGGTGATATAATCAGGTCCCATACATTTGAATAACATTTTAATACAGATTACTCTCTAATTTTGTTCTTTCCACAAGTTAGTTATTGGCAGTTTCAGAACTTTACTGTCCTTTAGTTATTTCCAGAGCAGCCTGCCCAAAAGAAAATTTATTATACTTTCTTCAGTATATATAATTTATTATATTTCCCCCAAACTTCAGATTAGAAATTTTTGTGTCATCCATTTCCTTCTCTTCCACATATTCTATCTGTTGGAAATACTTTTCGATTCTTATTCTACATCTTTTCTCTTATCTCTTCCTTTTCTCTATTTGTAAGTAGACTAAGTATTTTCCACCATACTTCAGGTCTTCAACACTCCTGAGTCGGAGGATCACTATCGAATGTCTTCATTCAATCATATAGACACTCTGTCTACCAAGACAGATCACAATTTTCTTCTATTTTAAATAGTTTTCTTTCACCATTAAATAATCATAACCTTGTGGCCAACTTTCTTATACTTTTAGCTTTTTCTTGGCATTTAATATTCTATCATTGGTGTATAGATGGTTGGTATGTGTTAAGTTTATGTGAATAAGTTTAGATTGTAAGCTCCATTGTTAAAACAAATGGTGTAGAAGAAACAAGTGAGAGAGGAAGATGGGTTTTAATTTTATCTTGGAGTGGGAAATCTCTTCCTCTTTCTTTGACCTTAGAAAAATGCTGGTATTAAGATTCTAAGAATATTGGAAATACAAATGAATTGCATGTGTGACACTTTTATAAAATATGAAATGCTAAATATCATCCAGAAAACATTGTTTTTAAAATAAAATTTAAAACTATTTTGTAGATATCTTCTGTACCCCCACATGAAGAATTGTTACAAATGTAAGTAAAAATTTGGCGTTTCCCTCATTCAGTGTTTTTGTGCTCTTTGTGCTACAGGGTTCTGAGATACTCAGTTCTGTGCATCTTGCAAACTTATTATATGAAATAATATTCTCTTCTTTCACTTCCTTGTATTCTATGGATGCACTGAACTACCAGCACTAGAATGTATTTCTGGCTACTGAAGGGGAACAATGGTAGTTGATTTCCTCAAATTTTCTGTTTGTATTTTTGAATCATATTTTTATATGTTATTTCTTTTTTGACTTTGTTTTTATTGGTATGTTTTGTTTTTTACATTATCTTCACTTCTAATATGTTCTTATCCTCTCCCTACCCATCCATCCCTTGTTACAATGGCTAACAAAAAAATGAAAGAAAGAAAAAGCACTTTAGTAAAATCAACACATCATTTTTATCTGGAAGTTTATCTAGTTTTATTAATTTATCAAGGATATGTTCAGTTTTTTAGAGTTTACAGTCCTTCAAACCAAACAACAAAGCCAACAAAGGCTTACTTGGCCTTTCCTAGAAGCAATTTCAGTTTCCTTTTTCTTTTAGTTTTTATATGGCTACATTCAATTTCTCTTTTTTTAAATTGAATGAACAGCTCAGTTTGTATCAAATAAGGTAGTATCTACCTATTGTGTCAAAGTTAAATAAATAGAAATTATTATAAAAGATAGTTAAAAATAAATTTTTTTCCCTTTAAATGCATGTTATTGAGAGTTTAGAAATTAAAATTGAGAATAATAATCCACAGAGGGAATAAATAATTTTCTAGAAATTAACCTAAAATTGACTGGGGCTTTAGCATGAGGAAAGGGTTAGTTGTATTTTTGACCTTCCCTTTAACTATTAATTTTTTTCAGTAACTAAGATTGTTACATATACACAGCCTCCTTTTTTTTTGTGCTTGTTATTGTATTCTTGCATTGTTCTTTAGTAAAATGTAGAAGATGGATTATAAGAAAATGAATTTGACTAAGAAAAAATGTCAGGTATATAATAATATGAAAGAGGAAGAAATAAGTTAGTGTCATACTACTTTTCAGTATAAAATTTTCAGGAAAAAAAGGATTTTCATTTTCAAATTAGACTGCATATAATTTTATTTCACATCTTTGAAAATACACGCTTTCTATTGCTATTACAACCAACATCTGACATTTATATAATGCTTTAAGGTTTGCAAAGCATGTCGTCACTTTTATTGTCATTCTTTCTGTCTCACCTTCTTACTCCCTAACCACTTTGAAGTTGGTACTGTTGACTCCATTTTATATATTAGGATATCCAGGTTGAGGGATCAAGTGACTGAATCATTGATTGTTAGCAAGTAAATGGCAGAAGTATTATTTGAATTTCTTTTCCTAACTCCAGACCCAGTATTATTACATTTAGTTTAAATGAAAATGGCATCAGTCACAATTACCTTATCAGATCCCTGGGTAGGGAATTTTCATCTTGACATAAGCAGCAAATTTTTGGCACTTGAAAATCGTAAAAAAAACTTCCTTTAATCCATGTTTACAATTAGTTTAATTTTAAGGCAGGCTTATTTTTTAATGATGTGGTGATGATTCTTGTTTAAGATGTTTACTGGTGAACTGTTTGAGAATATGTGTGCTGCTTTTCATTTGGTCACTTATTCATCACTGTTTAGGATTTCAGCAAAAGAAAAAGAAGTTACTGGTCTTCATGGTGAGCTAGATGCCCTGAAAAATGCAGTTGAACAACAAAGAAAGAAAAATAATGTAAGTATGTGTCTTTAAAGAAGTTTTTTCTGCACTTCAGTTCTGAAGTACCTTTATTTATTTATTTATTTTTGTTTTACTTCAGGTCTCTAACAGATAGCTTTTTGGTATATGGAAATTTTTTCCATGACCATTTCATTTTGCAGGATAATGAATTTGCTTTGGGAAAAAAACTTAATAGTCAATATAAATTCAAAGAATTTATAAGTTGCAGTTATAATTTTACATTGTCAAAGCTTTTCATTTGATTGACCCAGTTTTTTGACACTAAAAAATAAATCATAGAAAGCTATTGTCCATCTTATAGAACTTAGATTTTTAAGTGAGAGAAATGCAAGGATCAGTTGCCAGTTGGTGAAGTTTGCTAATTGAGTTGTAAGTGGAAGTAACAGGAGTATTGTTTAAGCTTACTATTTGTCTGGAGAGTGAAGGAGGTGATACTTTCTGGAATTGTAGCCTAGTTTTAGCTACTTCTAATCTAGTCAGTTGAGTCAGTGAATTCTAAATGATTTCATGATTATTCAGGCTACCTAATCTGGAGACCAATATAACTAGAAGCCAAGGTGTGTTTACTTGCAAACGGATAATTGCTAGTGTTAGATAGGAAGGAAAACTCCTAAAACTATTAGGTAATTGTTATAATCAGTGATGTGTATGTTTTAAAATGCAGCTTTAGTGTGTAAAATGTTTGTTATATATTTCAAGTAACATTTTCCTGCCAATCTAGGTTTGTCAGAATTAGGACTATGAAATGCCATTTGTGCATGCTTGTAACAACTCTAATTGGAAGGCATATCTCTAATACTTAAGGGAGAGCTTACCAAATTGCTGTACTTTGACATTTCATTTAATTGTTTTGGTTCTTAATGGATTCTGGGAAGTAACAATTCATATAGAACCAATATTGTATTAAGGCCACTGTTTGGATTTACAATCTTCAAGTAGTAACTAACAATACAAATAATAATATATTTGCTAATATGCTGTTAAATTAAATCCTGAGAAAGCTAGATTTTCAGCTACCAGTACTTGTTCTGCAGAAAGAAGAAATTGTTTTGTGGTCTGTAAACTTGACTTCAGTTGCCTAGTTTAGACAATTCATATCAAGCTGTTTTGTGGAGTATGTATTGATTGACCCTACCATTAAAGATGTAGGAATGTGTTTCTTTCCTTAGAAGAGTTGGAATGTCTTTCTAAGTTAAGGAAAAAATCTAAAGGAAAATTCAGTTGGAAATAATAAGTAGTTTCTGTTATTGATATTGGGCTTTGCTTTTGGTAACTGTAAACACCATGTAAACTTTTGATATGCTGCTGTATTTTAGTCTGTTTATTAATTCTTTGCAGTTCATTATGCCTAAAATTCTGTTTATCTTGTATGTGCTTTACTTTTTAATGCTTTCTTTTTCTGTCTCACAAGGAAAGTCAAAGTACTGAACTATATGATAATAACACTCTTAAGACTACTGTATTAGGTGTCTATTCAAAGCACATGAGATGACTGTCATTTTTCTCTCTCCATTTTAATGCTTGAACATCACATTTATTGGTTTTTTTTGTTGCTATATTTCCCTCAACAAAATAATTTTGCAGTAACCAGCAAGTAAATGCAAATTACTAAATGTAATGCAAAATATTGACAAAATTAAAGACAAAAAGATACTTTTAATATTGGCTGAACTGAAATAATTCTTTCTAAAAATAATTAGGACCTTCGGGAGAAAAACTGGAAAGCAATGGAAGCATTGGCATCAACTGAAAAAATGCTGCAGGACAAAGTGAACAAGACTGCCAAGGTTGTAATGCTAACTCCTAAAAAACAATGAGTTGAACAGAAACAATCTGCAGCCTGTCTTTACACCCCACCCCCCCCAAAAAAAAAAAAATATATATATATATATATATATATAAAATATATATCAAACTAGTGCATTTAACTTTTACTGCAATTTCAATACAAAGATTTATTATTGATGGACATCCATATACATTCACCTGCTTCTATCTGTCTATTTGTTAAGCTTTTTTCTTTAATTTCTGGGCATGCTGATTTATTTGTTCACTTAATTGTTTTAAGCTTTGGTGACATGTACTCTTGCTTGAAGTAACTGAGAACAGAGACCTGATTTGTGATTTGTTAGTGGCTATGTGTTTTGTTTAGTGAGTTTATTCTGTTGGCCTAAGGGAAATGTGTGTGCTTGGCTTCTAAAGATTTCTATAGTTGGAATTAACACAACTTTAAATCAAACTATCTTTACTTAAAATTATTTAGCAGTAATGAATGGTTAGACTCCATCCCTCTTCTTGTGAATATTAGGGACAGGTCTTGAGCACAGAGTATTTTAGCCCTCAGGATTCCTGAAAAAAAATTTGATATTGTTACTTGAAGTGATTAGTTTAGCATATACAAATTTGCCTCAACAATAGTGACTGAAGAATAGTTATATTTAATCATGTGCAGTTTCTGGTGGAAAAATAGCTAACTTATAAAATTTAAAATGCAAATCTTAAATGTTTGATAAAGAAAGGATAACAGTGCCTTAAACTACTGTGAATGGTGTCAGAATTGTAAAATGTGTTGTGCTTATGGTAATTGACACTGTTGGACAACTACTTTTGTTGTTTCCAGAATTGTTAATAAATTACTGGATTTACTTATGTATACTCTTGACTTGAAAGACACCTTTTCTTCTTCCCCTTATCTATGTTTTTGGCTCAGAGGATAGGTAACATCTGGAATTTTACACGTACATAGACACATACACATGCATACACATATCCTTTACCAGGTAGCAAAACTAATACTTTCATTTTGCAGATGGGGAAGTTGAGGCTCATAGGTTGTGACTTGCCCATAATTATATGGCTAGTCAGTAGATGAATTATGACTCTAAACCCTGATCTTTTAATTTTTGTACTTTTCACCATCCGACATTTTTTCATATTACACAATTTCCAATCTTTTTATATATTCCAGCAATCTAGGGAAATAGTGGTATTAAGCAGCCAATCTTATAAATAAGTTTGTTTCTTTATATCCTTTTGAACTGATCTGGACTGCACTTTCAGTTCTGATTACAAATGTAAAGGGTAGAGAAAGGTAGAAACACAGCTGGCCTCAGAGTCAGGCGCACCTGTGTTTGATACCAACTTCTGATATATATAGGCTCTGTGTCACTGAACAAATTACTTAGCCTCTTAGTTTTCTTAGGAAACTTCCAAACTTAAGTTACAGAATAAATATAAGGGAGTTTCCTCACTGGGAGTTGATCCCTGTTGGTGGAAAAAACCAAACTGCTCCTATAACTTCCCAACTTGGTTTCTATGAGACTATGTCGACTATATTGCCTACCATTTATGTTAAGTGGTCAGGTTTTCTCTCTTATCTCAGGGACATGAATAAGTTATTTCTCTTGCATAAGTGGAATGTGATGGGTCTCTTTTGGAATCTGATATACTATCCTAATAATAGCTTATTATTGTCATTGATTAAAGTGATATTGACTTAACTTAATAAATTGTATGAAATTGAAAACATCTTCTACTCTGAGAATATATATATTTTTAAATATAATGACACTATTAAAGGATAGTAAAAACTCAGTCACAAAAGAATAAAATGTATTTCCAAGCTAATTTAAAATGGCAGATATATTTATTATTTGTACTGTATTTTCAGTGACCAATTCAATTTGAAACTCTATTGGTATCTGTTATATTCAGACAAATAGTAAGAGAGTTAGGTATTTTATTTTAGTTTCAATTTGACACTAATTAGAAATACTGATAGTTTGATATTGATATGTACTTAAAAATGGAAATAAATTCAGTATAAACTCCTAAACTGCTAAGGTGATAAATGGAAGAATTTACATAATACAGTAAAAAAGAATTCATTATCTTGTGAGAGATCCTAGTTTTGAATTCTAGTCCTGCTGCTTATTACTAATGTGTATGACCTTGGCAAGGGCACTCAGCCCCTCTGGGCTGCTTTTGCTTCCTATGTGATGAGATAATCACTAAATGATTTCTGACACTAAATTTATCATCCTAAGAACTTTTTCCCTTAATCTCACTGTCAGAAAGAAATAAAATTCCTTTCCTTTATAATAATAATAATAATAATAATAATTATATATATATATATATTAAACTTTGGGAGATGTTCCCTGAGTTGATATAAATGGTTATTGTATTTCTAAACTGAAAAATTTTAAATTGTTTCACCAATTCCATAGTTAAGAATGATAGTGCTTATTATTTTGTCCTTTTTTGTTGTTTTTGAAATTGTAGTTTGTGGCTTTTCTGTAGAAATACACTTTGCATTTTACAGATGTCTTCTTGAAAAATGGCATGTGAATTGCCATAAATTAAACAATTTAAAACATATTTCAGGAATCAACTTTTAATGGAATTCTGCTTTGCATTGGGAAAGAAACCTTTTTGTAAAGGGTTTTGTAAAAATCACTCCCTCGTTTGTCTGTTTGGATTTTTAAAAATGTATTAGGCCTGCCTAAAGAGCAGTTCTTCTTACTTGTGCAGACTTCAAGCTAGTAATTATCTTTATGATATGTTTCTACATCACAGTCTAAAATATGGATAAAAAAATGTTTTTCAAATCATGCCAATTCTAGTAAAATTCTCTTGAGTTCAATGCATGGTTAGAAAAGTTTGAATGAACCCTATAAAATTTGACAATTACTGTTTTGAAAAGAGAAGGCTATTTTCTCAGCTTGATTCAAATATGCTTTTACACAGTTTTTCTTCTGATTTAATAAAATTATAGATATGTTTTTAGATTAGATAATCTTTTTATTAAATTAAACAAATAGAATATAGTTAAAACAATCTAATTTTGACATATCTTAGTTTGCAAAGTATAATACTCATTATACCCATTTGTCATAAATACTAAAATATTTTGTCTATATTATTTGCATAGCATTATGAAATAATCATTTCCTTTTTGAATCTTCTCCAACTTCCTCCTTCCTTAAAAATGTGGTATTTATCAAATTATAGCATTCCAAATTTCTTGCTTTCTTGTTCAAGCTAGATTAAATAGATTAAATTCATATTGAAGCTGGTTTTATGAAATACCTAAAAATTTGAATCTGTACCACCGTACTTATTTAGCCCATTAATTGCGAGCTGTGTGCACATTGTTGTTTCTAGTCCAATTGCTTGTTTGCCTGACTTGTGCATTCCTCAGATGAAAATCCAAGGGGGCTGGTTGGTATGAATACTTTTCAAGCCAAAAATCAGCAAAGTTTTAAGTACTGTTTCATTCTATTAGATGTTGTTATTATACTTAGCATTACTTTATTGCTCTTGTTGAAAAAGGACTCATTGTCCTTGCTTTACATGATATAACATATCTGGCTTTGATATCCCAGATGCCTTCACCATTTATAGTTTTTTAAAAACTAATTTGGAATTATTTTGATATCTTGACTGGAAGTATTTCTTAATACTACTTGAAAATAAAACTTTAAACTAGGTGACATTCTTATATAAAAAAAAAGATTACATCTTTATTATCTCATGTTATACCAGTGTGTATGTATGTGTATGTCTGTATGCTTTAGGAGAGACAACAACAATTGGAAACTGTTGAGACCCAAGCTAAAGAAATTCTGAAAAAATTGTTTCCTGGAGTTTCTGTTCCTTCTAATTTGGTAAGTACCTATTCTGTATTTTACATATCTCTGATGATTTTTTTTAAGAGCAATTGGCTTACTAATAGTTAACATGATAGACTTGCTTTTGAAAGAAGGTAATTCTGTAATCCTTGTTATAGCTCTTAGATGCATTTTGTCATACAGAAACCAAACTTATTCTAAAGCTTATTTACAAGTCTCAAAATTTTCTATTATAAACTTATGCTTTCTATATATGAAGAGTCTATTAAGTTGCTGCAGACATTATAGGGAAAGGAATAATGCCTTTTTTTTTTCCACGTGGGATTATTTAAAATGCAACTTTCTATTAAGTGATGCTTATTTCTTAGTCATTTGGACTCTATATTTTAATAAAATATATTGGGCAATCCTAACTAGGTTCTTGCTTATAATTATAAGCCTTCCTTACAAGGTAGTTGTGAGGAACAAATAAGAAATACATAAAGTACCTTTCAAAAGTTTGAAGAATTATGTACATGCCAATTATTGTGAGATGCTTCAAACCTCAGATTTGTGTATCACATCTCTGCAGTATCTTTGACATCTGATTCTTCCACTCATTCCTGTAGTTACCTCTTTAATGGAAACTTTCAGTACCCTCCTTTGAATTTATTCAGTAATTTTCTGATTTCTTTTTTGTATTTCATCTTTCACATTGCTATCAGATTAATCTTCTGATTGTGTAGATCTATTCATATCATTCTACTTGTTTAAAAACTATTAATTAGCTTCCACATGCTAAATGAATTCAGATTTATTTAACAAACATTTAATAAATACTTGTTGCATGCTGGACATTGGGACTACCAAGATAAAAACAACCAGCCCTTGACCTGAAGTAGTTTGCTTTCTATTGGAGGAATCTGCTGAGTATATAAGATAGGTAAATATAAGATAAATTGATAGGGAAAATGATATTTTATCAGAAATGATCAGAAAAATCTTTCTATAAAAGGCAACATTCAAGTTAAGCTTCAAAAAAAGTTAGGGATTCCAAGAAGTAGGGCTATCCAAAAAAGGGTATATTTCAAACATGGCAGGTAACGTACCCAAAATATATAGAGGCAGGAGATAAAATTAGGACTTTACCTAATAGGTCAGTTTGTCTGGAATATAGAGGATTTAAAGAGAAATAATCTGTGCAGTCTGAAAAGGTAGATAGGTAGTCAAGTTGTTGAGCCCATGCTAAAGAGTCCCTAGTTTTTCTCAGAGGCAGTAGGAAATTAATTTGCCAGCACTGTAAAAAGAGATTGCAGAGGAAAGATTTACTGGAAATAGACTTACTGGAAGTAGGGAGCCATTTAGGAAGCTATTGCAATAGTACACATGAGTAGCAGTGATGACCTTAGCTAGAAGAATGGATGAATGTGTGAGATGATGCAAAGATAGAATCAACATGGTTTGGCAACAGATTGTATAAAGAAAAATGAGTGAGATTGTGAACCTAGGTGACTAATGATAATGTAAACAAAAACATTAGACTCCTTTTAAAGTGAACAGACATAAGTTTTTACTATATGCTAGGTGCTAGAGATGCTGAGCTAAAACATGACTCCTCAAGGAACTATTCTTTTGGGAGAAAACAACATGTATACAAATAAGTAAGTATACAATATATGCAAAGGATCTTCCTCTCAGTGAGGACATAAGTCTGATTCAAAAAACCCATATAATAAAAGAACAAGAATTCCTTATGTCATAATATAATGACATAGAAATGTGATATAAGTACAGTGAAGGGAGGGAGATGGGCCTGATACATACAGATAGAAGTCAGGAAAAAACCTTCATTTTGCAAAAGCACTGGGAATTTGTTTTTGCTTCCCTTAATACCTAGCATGATATTTTGGAATAAAGGGCTTAATAGTGCTTTGTTGTATATATCTTTTAGGGAGGAATTATAAAAACTATATTGGTTTATATATTACAATCACAAGTATTTAATAGCATACAGGCTACTAGTATAAGCATAATTTTCTACATGTCTTATTGGCTTAATAGCAAAAAACAATTGTGTAAAAGACTTGTTGGAAATTTTTTCTGTGAATATAATTTAACTAAACTAATTAATTTCTGAGTTAGCTGTTTATTTATGGTAGCAATTAAAGTAATGAAAAAGAAGCACAAAATGCTAAACATTTGTCTAAGCAAATGACAGCTTAGTTGAACTGATAGATAAAATAGTCTTGATTAGGTTTAGCTGGTAAGTTTATGGTATGCTCTTCAATATTTTACTTAATATTTTAACATTATGAATTTCACAGTGAAATAAAGAATGATTATAATGAATGATAACTAATTTTTTGATTGCTCATTTTTATGAGAAAGTGAATTTTGGTCTTTTGGTTTGAATAATAATAATATAAACAAGAGTCCACTTACATGCATATTTTTAAAGGCCATTGGCCAGTATAACAGCCTTTTCTCAATCCTCATTCTTTTGAATTCTTTGTGGCAGCTTTTGATACTGTTGATCATAATTTTCTCTTGGAATACTCTCTCTCTCTCTCTCTCTCTCTCTCTCTCTCTCTTTCTTTCTCTCTCTCTCTCTCTCTCTCTCTATTTTGTTTTATGACCTTTTTCTCTCTTGATTCTTCTTCTGTCTGTCTTATCAGTTGTTGGTGGTCTTTTGTTAGATCTTCATTTAGGCCACGCCTACTAATTGATTGTTCTGAAGGTCCTTTTCTGGTTCCTCTTTTCCCTCCATGATTGCTTCATGATCTTTTTTTAGCTCCTGTGAATTCAATTATTATCTCTATGCTGATTATTCTTAAATGTAGTTCTAATCTCCCACCATTCACTAATTATATTTTGGATTTCTTCCTCTGAGTATTCTTTAGGTAACTCAGATTTACTCTTTTTTTTTGCTCTTAAACTCTCTGCTCTTCTCAACTTTACTGTTTCTGTCAAGGGTACGGCCATCCTCCCAGTCAAACAAGTTTAGCCTAATACCTGGCATGTGTTAAGTATTTAATTCAGTACTTAATTGACTGATTTGAGGGCAGGTGGGGATGTCGAAAAAACATTTATTAAGTGCCAATTAAATGCTAGGCACTGAGCTAAGTGTTTTACATATATATATAAAAATAATCTTATTTAATACTCACAACAACCTGAAAGGTAGGTGTTATTATTATTATCCTCCTTTGAGGATAGCTTGAGGAAGCTGAGGCAGATAGTTGTTAAGTATCTGAGGCTGGATTTGAATTCAGGTCTTTCTGATTCCAGGCCCAGTGCTCTATCCACTGCACCACCTAGCTGCTATTGGGGCAAGAACTCACTATTCGACAAAAACTGTTGGGAAAACTGGAAAGCAGTCTGGCAGAAACTAGGTATAGACCAATATCTCATATCATATACCTAGACAAACTTCAGAAGGGTACATGTTTTAAACATAAAGGGTGACATCATAAACAAATTGGAGGAGAAAGGAAGAAATTACTGTTTAGATCTTTAGATAGGGTGAAAATTCATGACCAGATAAGAGTTCACAGGAGGTAAAATGGACAATTTTGATTATTAGTAAACAGTTTTTGCATTAAAAAAAAACCCAACTTAACTAAAATTAGAAGCAATAAATTGGGGGGAAATTATTTGCACCAAGTTTCTCCTATAAAGATCTCATTTCTAAGCTACATATGCAGCTTATTCAAATTTTTAATAACAAGAGCAATTTCTCAGTTAATAAAGGCTGAAAAGTATTAATATGCAGGTTTCAGAGGAAGAAATCCAAACTATCAATAACCATATGAAAAAAATTTAAAGAATTTATAATATGGATTTTTTTCTTCTTTTAAACATTTGCTTTTTAAAACATGGGATTTGAAAATGCATCAATACCTTGCATCATTTTTTGTTTTGGTTAGTTGAATAAATTGGTACATTTAGAGGCAATGTGGGGTAGCTGAGTTGGTGTCAGAAAGACTTGCATTTGATTCTGGCATTGCCATTTAATATTGTATACTCTGAGGTAAATAACTTAAACGTTACATTGTCTATCTCATCTGTAAAGTGAGATATTTGAACCAGGTAATTTTTAATTAATATTATCTTTTGTTTAATAATTGCCTTAATTCACAAATATATCCCTCCCTGACTTTCTGCCAATCAAGCCATTCCTTATAAGAAAGAAGGGCAATTTAGCAACAAAACTAACCAAATGCTAATAGCATATAATTATCTCCCTCCCATCCTCCTTCCCCCCAACCTTTCCTTTACCACCTAGTTCTACAATTGAGGGAGAGAAAAGGTTCGTTTTTGTACTATCTCATTTCATGAACTTCAGTATTAAGTTTGGTAATTTTAAGTAGACAGCAGCCTTTATTTTTGTTTCTTCTTCATTCTTTTCACTTACATTGTTACGATTATGTACATTCTGAGGTCTTTTTATTTCACTTTGCCAAAGTTAGTATATCTTTCCATGTTTCTTTTGACTTAGTATTATATTTGTTGTTTCTTATTTAACAATAATATTCTATTATGCTCATGTACCACATTTTATTGAACCATTCTGAAGTCAATGAATATCTACAAAGACTATCTGTCAGTTCTTTGTTACCAAAAAAATACTGATATAATATTGGCCCATAAGGGTATGTTTCTTTCTGTCTTTGACTTCCTTGGAGGAGGTCTGTGCCTAAAAGGGGGTTCTCTTAAGTCAAACAATTGAACGTTTTCTACACTTTTTAAAAAACAATTCCAAATAGCTTTTTAGAAACTTTGGATCAGTTCATAATTCCACACAATTTCTTATGACTTTATCATTGACTATTTCTGTTTCTGTCATTTTTTCTTTCCTGCTCAGTGTGAGGCAAAACTCTAGTTATTTTCATTATTTGGATATGGAATATTCTTTCATATGGTTATTAATGTTTGCAATTGTTCCTTTGAGAGCTCTTTGTTCACATCCTTTGACTATTGGTCCCTTAAGGAATATGTTGGTCCAGATTGGGGTGGATTGGGATGAAGAGTAATAATGTAAAATAATTGCAAGAAATACTTGAATCCATGTATTACTAGTCAATAATAAACTTATTAAGCATCTATGATGTGCCAGGCACTGTGCTAAGCATTGGGGATACAGTAAGAAGCAAAAGGCAATCCTTGATCTCAAAACTTATAATTTAATGGGTGAAAAAACAGTTAAGCAAATATTTAATAGAAAATGATTAAAAGAGAATATACTAGAATTAAGAGGGATTAGAAAACTTCCTGTATAAGATAGGATTTTAGTTGCAACTTAAAGGAAACCAAGGAATGCTTCCATCTACTGATGGAGATGAAGTAAAAGAAGATTCTAGGCAAAAAGATTAGATAGTAAGAGAATGTGACTATACTTTTGACCTTTGATTACAGTAAAATATATGGCAATTACTAAATCATATTGAGAATACTAGATATTTTTTGACATTTAAATAGGGGTCCTCGAAAAGATTGGGAACCACTATAAACTGTTTTGGTCATTTTTTATTCTCCATTGCAGCTGGATTTTGGAATCGGAGGACTAGGTTTGTATCCAAGTGCTTCCATTTTTAAATTTTCTATGAGGTTATACTAAAATGGTCTCTATGGTCTTTTCCTATATGCATTCTTATATCCTATATGATTCTTATATCTTGATTGTTGGATGCTTCTCAGAGATATTTGATAAAAGATTTTTCCCCCATTTGATATTTTGACTCTTCTCTATACTCCTGTACCTTAATGGCATAGATTTTGTTCTGGAAAAGCATTCTGTTTCAGATAGATAAAATTATGTTTCATCTTTTGTGATTGTCTCTATTATTACTGTGGTTAAGAAATTTTATTAATGTGATTAAGAAATCTGTCCCTAAATTATAAGAGACATATCTGATTTCTTTTTAAATTTTTTTTGTGGTGAATCTCAAATATTCAGGACAGTATTCATTTTGAGATAAACTTATTTCTATCACAGTGTTTCCCAGTTTTGTTAGCTGTTTTTGTAATAGTAGGAAGTTTTTGCCTTTCAGTAATATCACTTTATCAAACACTGGGCTGTCAAGTGTATTTTGTTTTATATTCTTGTTTATCTAGCTTGATAAACTATTTTGCTTTTTAACTTCTATCCAGTACCAAATAATTTTGATGACGACTGCTTTATAAATGAATTTGCAGTCCGGAAATGCTATTTCCTTTTTCGTTTAATTTAAAACTTTTTTTTCTCCTTGAAATTTTAGAATTTGTTTCTTCAGATATATGATTACTATTTTGTCCAACTCTATAAACTATTCCCATTTTTATTTGACTCAACAAAGCCTTAACTATGTCCATTAATTTTGGTGGTGTTATTTTTTTTTATGCTATGACCATTTTGTGAATAATGACTGTTCCTCCAGTTGTCATTTTTTTGTTTCTTTAAAGAATGTTTTATAATTCCTTGTGTTTATGTAGTTATTGAGGATATATTGGTTAATTGACTTGCAGATTTTATTATTATTTCGAATACAATTTTACTATTGATCCTTCTTTGTTTTGTTATTCTCATAGCAAAATGTTCGTTTTTTTGATGTTTGTTTTGTACTCTGTTATTTTAGCCATTGTCTCAGTTTCTTTGCTGATTCTCTGGGATTTTCATAAATAAACTGTCCTGTTGTAAGCAGATTAGAATAATTTTTTTCCCCTCTTTCCCTGTATTTAAGTGTTTAATTTACTACATTTGCCTTATTACCATGATGATAGTTGCTAAAATTATGATACTTAACAATAGGAAAAGAGACCATCCTTTTTTTTTTTTTTTAACTCTTATTTTTTTTATCAAGAAAATGTCTAATGTTTTCCTATACATGAAAGAACAAACTTTTGGTGGGAGAAATATACTTTTTAGTATATTAAAAGTGGTCTTTCTATACTCTGTTTTATATTAAATCTTAACTATAAGTGAACATTGTAATTAAAGGATTTTTCTGTAGCTACTGATTTAATCATATATTTCGAAGTGTTTATATTTTTAATATTATGTTCTAACAATTAAGTTAGTACTTTTCCTGATGTTGAACTATCCTTGCATTCCTGGTGATATGAAATCCAAATTTGTCATGGTGAATAATTTTTTGATGTATTGCTGTCATCTTTTTATTAAGATTTTATTTAAAATTTTTGTCACTCTTCATTAGTGTGAAGCAGAGTTCCTTCTAGAACCAAAATTTTTTGAAGAAAATATGTTGTTCAGATATATTAATATTATGAATATTGAAAGGTCTTTTAAAAGTGAAGAGAAAGAACTATAAATTACAAGTTATTTTTTGCTAATCTAGAATTATAATCACAGTATATGGTAAAAAGTCTATTTTATATTGGAATTCATTGTTTTCTTTCTTGTCAGTCTTAATAAAGAAGCGAATGGAAGCACCAGTCTGTATTAATTGGAGTGGGTCATGTCTTTTTTGCAAGTACATGCTTGTCTGAAGGTGGAAAAAACCCAACAACTCGGTGTACTTTGTTTTTGTCCTAATGGGGGAATGAGTAAAATTTTAGTTTTTATTTGCAAGCCTGGATTACATACAAAATAAGTTTCCTTTGGAGGTGGTTGTGCTTGCCTGACTTCTCCAGTAAATTTCTTTATAATTTTAATTATATTTAAAAAAATAGTACCTTTTTAAAATTGAGATTAATTTCCTTTTATTCCTTTCCTCCCCTCCAGAATTTTAGTGAATGGTTACACAGATTTGAAAAGAAGGCAAAAGAAAATGCAACTGTACCTTTCATTTCAGAAGATGTCAAGGTTAGTTTGATTCAACAAATGGTTTTCAAGTATTCAATTAAGAAAAAAACATGTATCAAGTATCTGCTGTGACAATGTACTCTTAGGTCCTAGACATACAAAGACAAAAACTTCTGCCTTCAAGAAGCTTATATAGTAGAGGAAGAGAGTATCAGGAAATATTTATATAAATGACCTTTGCTTTTGAAGAAAACTTATAGGGGTACTTGGAGGAAAATGTGAAGAAGTAAAGGCATTCTAGGCATGAGGAACACTCTGTGTAAAGGAACAAAAGATGGAATATTGAATTCAGGAAATAATCTAAGAAGCTTGTGTAAGCTTTTTATGAAGTAAGCTAAGATTATTGAATATTTGGAAAGGTAGATGCAGTAAGATAATAGGGAATCTTAAATGCCAGACTATTATGTTTTTTCCTATACATATTAGGGAACTATGGAAATGTTTTTGAGCAAGAGGTTATAGTCAGGCCTGTGTTTAAGGAATGTAAAGTAGCTTTGTGGAAAACTTTGATTCTGAAATTGTTAAAACCCATTTGAAGGAGGTTGTTACAATAGCATAGGTGGGATATGATAAGGTTTTTTTTTTTTTTGGGCGGTGGGGAGGAATTGTCTTCATTTTTAATTTACAGCAGATAGAATATAAACCATTTCAGAAAACATTTGCCATATTTTAAGGACAATTCAAAACATTTTACATGGTTCTAGCTACTGAGTTCTTCAGTAGAGCCATTGATTCAGTGATATTTTACATGCACAATTAAAAAATGAAAACTTACAAAAAGGCTATATCTAGACTAATTTTACATATATATCTTGGGGTCACCCCCAATTATTGTGTGGAACTTCCATGAACAACCATGCAGTAGAACAACAGAAGGGATTCATGTTATAGTCTTTTTCATTTACACAGTACAGCTGATTTCAAATGTGTAATAATAGCAATTACATTTTCTGGACACAGAATAATATTAGCTATTAATGAAAATGAAATTTATAATGAAATCCTACTACTGTACTTGGGGAATTCAGATTATATGATAAAATTTTTAACTAGTATAGTGTAGTATAGTATAATATGGTATAGTATAGTGTGAAATGGAAAGGAGGTAGATGAGAAACATATTTTGGAAGAGTAGTTGGCAAAACTTGGGGGGTTGAACGTGAGGTAGTGTTGGGGAGCACTTTGAGTATAAAATTTAAAGGCACAAAAAAATTTGTGTACATTAAGGGAAATTTATTTTAAGTGTCTTGAGAGTATTATAAATAACCTATGTTCTGAGCTGCTGAAAACCAGACAAAAAATGGAATTGTGTGGAAATGTTACTGTGCTGTCTTACTTTGATTTGTATAATTCTATTTGGAGAGAAAACCTTTAGCTCAATGCGTAACATATTTTTAAAGTTTAATTAGCACAAAATGTTTATCAGTATAAAATTTCCCTTCTAAAACTGACATTCTTTGTATTGCTTTGTATTCAGAGAACTAAATAGTCAGGGAAAACAAAATTTCTGTAACATGTTACCAGCAATGACTTGCATGCAAAAAAATGTTGTTAAAATATTATTCAGTCTATTTAAGATTTAAAAAGGTGGTTGGACTGGTCACATGCAAAAAAAAAAAATGAAGAAAGATGGATAATTCCAATAGTCTCCCCCAAATAATAAAGAATAAGTACAAGGGTCCAAGTGTAGTGACACAAGCTTGTAATTCCCTGCTGCTGGGAATACAGCCTGGTGAATTGCTTGGCTTGGAAACTCTGAGGAGTAGGCTAGGCTAATTAATTAAATGGTTGCGTTGAAACTGGCACCAATATTAATTGGCCCTAGTTGGAAATAGATGAGGTTCAAAGCTCTTTTGCTGATTAGGAGTAGAATTGGGCCACGCATGGCCAGTACATCTTCAGCCTTGGCAAGTTGGGGAAACCCAATTTTCCTCTGTCCCAAAAGGCAGGTCATCATTTTACAATCTCTTAGAATCCTTTATTTTCTTAGAAATCTTCCTTAGGAACCACTATCTATATGAAAGCTTCCTTGATTCCTATCAATATGTTTCCCTTAAAAACCGTGCTCTTCACCTTACTTCAGTCCATTCTCTACAAAAAATGATTTTCATTTTCCTAAGTGTAAGTCTGACTATATATCATGTTTCTCCTGAATAAATTATAGTTTAGCTAGGATCAAATATAAATTCTTATATTTTGTCTATAATAGTATTCACAGTTTTATCTTTTTCCCCCAATCTTTAAAAAAAAACCAAACATATTATGGCACCAACCATACACACATACACAGAAACACACACACACAACAGACACACACGCATGCACATCTTCTATATACAAAGAACAAAATATGAGAAAAGGTTGTTAAACTGCATCTCTTGTGTATATAGCAAAATTTATTTATTTTTTGCTGAGGCAATTGGGGTTAAATGACTTGCTTAAGGTCACACAGCTAGGAAGTGTTAAGTATCTGAGGCCAAATTTGAACTTGAGTCCTCCTGAATTCAGGGCTGGTACTCTATCCACTGTGCTATCTAGTTGCCCGACAGCATGATTTTTAAAATATATATATTTTACATTTGACATGGCAGTGGGAATTTTTTCTTTCTCTGAACTCCCTTCTGCTCTCCTGTGAATTTTTAAAAATGTTTCATTGATGCTTTTCCTTTCCCCCCCCTTTTCTTCTTTTCCTTTCCTCCTTATCTTCCTTTCCATGCCATTCTTCTTTTTCCTACTCTCATTATCCCCAATTTCATAACTCCTCCTATAAGTTCTTTTCTGTAACAAATAATTATAACAAATAAAAACCATACATTGACTATGTTTGAACACGTATGCCTTATTCTGTATCTCTAAACTATCAGCTCTGTTGAGCTGAGAAACATGCTTCAACCACAGTCTTCTGAGGTCATAATTAATCATTGTATTGATTAGACTTCTTAATTCAAAATTATTTTTCTTCACAATGTTGTAGATTCTACCAGTTCTGCTTATTTCTTTCTGCATTATCTTGTATAAATTTCTCCAGCTTTATTTGAAACCATCCTTTTGCATTTTTTGTGGCCTGAGAATGTTTCCTTACATTCTTATATCATGATTTGTTCAGGCATCCCCAATTGATGAGCAGTAACTTTGTTTCCAGTTCTTAACTATAACTAAGAATGCTGCTATAAGTATTTTTGTGCATATTGGCCTTCCTCTTTGATTAGTATGTATGTATATGTGTATACATATATACATATAAAACATGTATAACATAGATATATATTGCTAAAAAGGATGTATATGCAGTTTAGTGACTGAACATAGTTTTGAATGGCTTTCCAGAATGTCTAAATTCGGAGCTCCAGCATTTCCCAGCCCTTCCATCAGTGTTCATTTTCTATTTTTGGTCATTTTTGCCAATCTGATGGATGTGAGACAGAACCTTAGAGTTGTTTGAATGTACATTTCTTTTAGTGATTTGAAGCTTTTTTTTTCATAACACGTTCTTTCTTTGACAATTGCCTTTTCATAGCTTTTAATCATTTATCTATTAGAGCATGGCTTATATATTTGTATCTATTTATTCCTACATATTTATATCAATACCCTGTATATTTTGGGTATAAGACTGTCATTAGATAATTTTGCTATAAAAGATTCCCTCCTCTTCACCTGCCAGTTATTTGTTTCTCTTCTAATTCTAACTGTGTTTTCTTTTTCCAGAAACTTTTCAATTTTAAATTGTTCAAATTGTCCTTTTTATCTCTGGTAATTTCTTTTCCCCATCCTTTTTGGGTCAAGAATTTCTTCCACTATCCCTAGAAGGGTGTTTTCTTTCCTTGTTTCTAATTTTTTTATAAAGATTATAGCTAGGTTATGAATTTCTTTGAAGCTTATTGTGGTATGAGATGCTGGTTAGAAGAGATTGAACTATTCAGTACTGTTAGTATGTTCATTTGTTTTTGGAGTCTTTGGTACCTAATCTGTTACAGTGATCAACTTTTCTATATTTTTTAGCTATTATTATTAAATTATTTTAATTACTATTTTAATTACAATATTAAATACTGTTATAATATAATTTGAGACCTGGTTCTGATAGGGTTCCTTTTTTTAGCTATTTTATTTTGTAATTTTCTTTGAAATTCTTAATATTTTATTCCTCTAGATAAATTATTGTTATTTTGTCTAACTCTAAAAAGATACCTATTTGGTATTTTGGTATGGCACTGAATCTGTATATTAATTTAAACTAGTATTATAATTTTTATCATATTGTTATGGCCCACATACAAGCAATAAGTGTTTCTGATTGCTTTTCCTTATTTCTGAAAAATAGTCTGTAATTAAATTCATTTGATTCTTGCCTCTTTCTAAATAATTAAACTCAGGTATTTTGCATATTCTGTAATTATTTTAAAATTAGATTCTTCTTGATCATTTTGATTGGCATTATGCAGAATACCTGATGATTTAAATGGATTTGTTTTTATTGTTATTTTGCTGGAGTTATTGTTTCATTGAAGATTTTTGCATCTCTGATTTCTATAAATAAACCATAATATTATTTGCAGAAAGCAATTATTGTTTCCTTTTTGCCTGTGCTTACAAAAAGTACTTCAATTACTTTTTCTTGACAAATTGTTAATAAAGCACCAATAGTGGTGATGCTGGAAAAGCTTCCAAAATTTCTCTTTTACAGATAATAACTTTATATTTACAATATACATATAACCATTTTAAGATAATATTGGTTCCTAATATTATTTTTTAAACAATTGAATATTGTGTTTTGTCAAAAACTTTGTTTACATTTAGTAATATAAATACTATTTTTAGCATAGATCCCATATAAAAACAATAGTCTAATTCATGAAGAATTTCATATTTTTATTGTAGTTTTTTAGTCTGTTGTCTCATATTTTTTTTCTATTCCAATCCAATCTCTGTAAATTTGCTGAAGTAATCTTTCTAAACTGTGGCTCTGACCATTTCTCCCCTTCTAAGATCAGTAGATTCTAATAAGCATTCAGCTTTTTTAGTTATATGTAATGAACTCCATTAAGTATTTAAAGCTCTTCACAAGATAATTCCTTCCTACTTTTTCAGATTTCTTTTCATATCTGCTCTATATATTATCCATATAGCCCTACTTGTTTCTTATTGTATATGGCATCCTATTTTTCATCTATGTGCTTTTCGAATTGGCTGTTCCCTAGGTATGGAATGCTCTCCCTATTTATCTCTTATCATGTCCTTGGTTTCTTTGAAGATGGCTTTTTAAGGTTTTTGGCCATAAAATGGGGATTACAGTTTTCAAAAAATAAAAGTTTTTTTAGACTAAAAATTTGTGATTTTTAAAAATTGTTTTTGTAATTAGTTGTCTTCCTGGTACTGAGTTTATATTTCTGTTATAATACCTTTTCATAGTATACTATCTTTTAAATATGTAAAAATAGCCACACATTTAAAGTTTTTTCATCTATATTCAATTAGAGATATTAGTCTAGTTTTGTTTTGTTTTTCCCTGGTTTAGGTATCAAGTTCATATTCAAAGAAGGAGTTTGGTAGGATATCTTTTCCTGTTTTTGCAAACTCCATAATATTGAAATTAATTGATCTTTGATTTTTGGAAAAGTCATTTGCAAACCCATCTGGTCCTGAGATTTTTTTTTTTTCCTTTGAAAATTTTTTTATGCCTTGTCCATTTTTTTTTTTTTGAGATATAATTATTTAAATTTCCTTTGTTTAGTTAGTCTGGGTATTTTAAATATTAATTTCATTTAAGTTTTATGTTTTGTTGGGTTAAAAAGTTTCCAATAGTTCCCTTTATTTAATTTATTGTAAATTGTTTAATTTTTGTTTTGGCAATTTGGTTTCCTTTCTTTCTTTCTTTTTTTTTAATTAAAAAAGCACAATAGTTATTTGTTAGTCTTAACCCACAAAATTAAGTTCCTAATCTAATATTGATCAAGTTAATTAATATATTTTAGAATTTTTGGTTTCTCTCCTTTGAGTTTTAGAAAATTTATTTTTCTATTTAATTGGGGGTTGTGTTATCTTTTCGTGTGTGTGTGTGCGCGTGTGTGTGTGTGTTTAAATTGAACGTTGTATTTATTGATCTAGTCTTTCTCTCTTTTGTTGATGAAAATATTTGGAGATAAACATTTTTCCCTAAAGACTACTTTTCTTGCATCTCAAAAGTTTTGGAATATTGTCTTGTTACTTTTTTTTGAAATTATTCTTGATTTGATTTGTTTGTGCCACAATTTCTTAGGAGTAAATTATTTAAACTTGATTTTTCCAAATGCCTTTTTTGATAATTTTTAATACTTTATTGTCAGCACGTATCCCCTTTTTGTGTAGCAAGAAACTGGAAACTGAGTGGGATGCCCATCATTTGGAGAATGGTTGAATAAGTTATGATATATGAATGTTATGGAATATTATTGTGCTGATCATTTACAGAACATGAACTGATGCTGAATGAAATAAGCAGACCAATAATTGTACATGATAAGAACAATGATGATCAATTCTGATGGACATGGCTCTCTTCAACAATGAAATGATTTAGATCAGTTCCAATGATCTTGTGATGAAGAAAGCCTTACATCCAGAGAGAGGACTGTGGGAAGCAAGTGTGGTTCACAACTAGCATTTTCACTCTTTTTGTTGTTTGCCTTTTTATTTTCTTCCTCATTTTTTTCTGGTTTAATTTGATTTTTCTTGTGTAGCAAGATAATTGTATAAATATGTATGCATGTATTAGATTTAACATTTCTATCATGTTTGACTTATATTGGACTACTTGCCATCTAGGGGAGGAAGTGGGAGGGGGATTGGAACACTAGATTTTGCAAGAGTTAAAGTTGAGGAAGAACATGCAAATGTTTAGAAAATAAAAAGCTTTAATTAAAAAAAAATAGACTTTGTGGTCAGTAAAGGTTACTTTTAATTTTTCTATATTTGTGTATAGTTTATGCTGTAAAAATACCTGGTCATCTTTTACAAAGATGCCATGCTCAGTTTTCAAAAATATCCATACTCTTTTTCTGGTTCAGTAATAACTCTTTTCATATGGATTTTTATTCAGGCCCTTCTGAATTATTAATCTTTTTATTTTTGTCTATATGTAATTCAATTAGTTTTTTAAGTACTGAGAAACTTTTGGCATTTGGTGCCTAAAGTTAAAGACTAATATTATTTTATTGTCTATGATGCCTTGAAGTAAAATGAAGTTTCCTTGCTTATCTTTTAAAAACCATATGTACTTTTATTACTATTTTGATTATGATCACTATCACTGACTTTTTTGGACTTATCTGCAGCATAATATTTTTTGCTATAGCTCTTCATTTTTTGCTTGTCTTCAATCTTTGCTTCAGTTGTTTTTTGCAAACATTATTGTTGATTTTTTTTTTCTTTCTTATTGTTTTACCCTTCCATTTTGTGGGTGAATTCATGCAGTTCAAATTCAAGTTCTTTGTTTTGATTGTTAATTGTGTCTTTTCCTCCATTATTATTCTCTTATACTTTTTCTTCTCCCTCTTCTTTTTTCATCTTTTGTTATAGAAGAGGTTGTGGAAAAAGAATATTAATGTGATCAGTACAAATAATCTGTAATTATTACTTTTTGTTTGATTTTTCTGGCCAGATCTCTGTATTTAAGGTATTTCTTTCTCTTTCATGCTCTATTCTCCAAAATTGAAATTAGTTTTACATTTAATTGTTCCCTCCCCAATTTTATCAAAATCACACTTTCCACCCAACTTGTTATTCTGTTGACTTTAATTTATTTCTATACTAACTGGATACAGTTAAGAGTGAGATTCCTAAGATGTTCACTTCTCCCTTCATTTTTTCCTATATTTCTTCATCCCTACATTACTTACTCTTATTGTGTACTCTTATGAGAAATAGTGCCTACCCCCTTGTCTTCCCTACTATATTCCATTTTGTCTCTTTTTTAACCCGTTTTTTAAAACAAGAAAACAGAACAAAAATCATTTCTTTCTTTTGCCAGGCCTTGTTTTGTCTTTTAAAACTCTTTCTTTGACCCTTGAAAATAGTAGTATTTTTGTAGGGGCTGCTTGTTTCTTCTCTTCTTATTAGAATGTAAGCACTCAGTCATCTTTTAGTCCCTTCCAGTTGCTCAAATATATTAACCTTTTTTTTTGTTTTGTTTTTCTCTTGTTTATTATGTTTGCTTTTCAAAATATCTTTCTTCTGTGTATCTTTGAACTTGCTGTCTTCTGTGCCTAAAATGCTTCTCTTTTCACTTCTTTTCTGAAGTCAGGAATGTCTGACTTCAAGTTTGAGTTTAAATACCATTTTCTCTCAGAGGCCTTTGTCAGTCTTCCTAGATGTTAGTGCTTCCTCTCTAAGATTCCTTGAATCTACTATATATGTATATGTTGTCCTCTCTGTTTGAATACAGTCTCTTTGACAACAGAAATTAGGTGGTTGTTGTTGTGTTTTTTTTTTTTTTTTTTTTTTTTAATTCACAAAGCTTATATAGTATCTGGAACCTTGTATGCATTTAGCAATTCTTTTTGATTGCCTTGTATTTTATATATACTGATTTATATTTATATTAACTTCTTGATTGATTGTAAGCTCCTTGAAGATAGGGGATATTTTCCCCCTTTTATATTTGTAGGCTTAATGTAGTGTCCTGGTATATATATATATTTATCAGTGGAGGGAATGCCCATTCTCATCTAATTGTAGCTTTTTCAACAAAGATATCATACAGACTAGGAAGGAGGCAATATCTGAAGGGACATGACAAGAGTGGTCTCAGGTTGAATGGATTTTTATCCTTTGATATTGAAATTTGTGTGCTTAGGTGATGACGTAATATGTTGGATGAGATTTCCAAGAGTAGCTATTGGAATGAAAATGAGACCTGTTCTAGACATGGGTTTGCTATGGAGGCTTTTTATTTCCATACTTTATTGTCAGTGCTGTGTTTGTTTTGGGGGCTTTCCTCAATGATCATCCAACAGCCACTTGGAATGGTTTGTGACAGGTTGACACCAAAGAATTTTAGGGAGCTGTTTTACTACTCTTTTAGCAGTCTGCGTTAGCTTGGTTATTTACTTTAGGTGTTTTGTTTTAGCTATGCTCTGCCTCTTAAAGACTGCCTTCCATTAATTAACTACTCTCCTGTCTAGAGATGACTATGGGGAATGGTTAGCATATATTAATGTCTTTAAGATTGCCGCAAGATTTCTCAAACATAAGTATCAAATCTTTTTATTTAAAAATTATACTTTCTGATAATACCAACAAATGCAAACAATTAGAATTTTAATAAAAAACTAAGTTGGGGGTATTGAATTACTTTCTCATCAATTGAGTAGTCTTAAGAAATGTCTTTTTAGGAAACAGTTGAAAGCTATTTATCATGCCATATTGCAATTATGTATTGAATATTGAATATTGAGAATAAAATTATAGTATAAAATTTTTATGTACAAATAAATGAATACTGGCATTTTGTGATTTTATTATTGCAGGTTCTACAACAAAAGTTGAAAGAAGCTGATGATATGCACGCAATGTTACAGCTAGAATGTGAAAAGTACAAGTCTGTTCTTGCAGAAACAGTAGGAATTATTTTTAATCCACATTGTTATGTTTTCATATGACTCTTAACATCTAGTAGCATCTTAATAATTTTTTCTATAATATGTATGTTATAAAACAACTAATCTATTATTCTTGTAGGAGGGGATTTTACAGAGATTACAGCAAAGTGTGGAGCAAGAAGAAAACAAATGGAAAATTAAAGTTGAAGAATCACAGAAAGCTACTAGACAGGTATTTATATGCCAAGAAGGATTTATAATACTAGAAAAGATTATTAACATGTGAAGTGATTTGAAAGTATTATAAACTAATGTAACTTGAAATCTTTTTAGAGAAAAAGTAAAAATTTTTTTAAAAAAAGTTAAATGAATAACTATTTTCTCTTAAGGATATCCATACTTGAATGAATTTCTAATTTCAATGATAAAGGTACTTCTTCCATTTATATAGAGTCCATTCTTTACTTAACACTCATTCTGGGTGATTTCTTAAACAATGAACCTTGAAGAAAGGAAGATTTCTACCTTTTGGGAAAAGTGGTAGTTAGTAATCTGTTTCAGTCATCTACCAATAGATTCTAGTCTAATGTACTTCTATTTATGTAGCATATACTCTATTCCTTCTACTTTGCCTGTCCCATTCTGTGACAAAATATGTGATTTCTCTTAAGAGCAATACTCTTATTTTTATGCATTTTGTGTTTATTAATGAACATATTAAAAGTTACTTTCAAATATTAGTTGTTGAGTATATTAGGACTAGACCTAGAGTAAAAGTAGATCTCATTCCATCTAGTTTAAAAGATGAATCTAAGTCCCACTTGGTTATGTGATTTGACCAAGATAAAACAGATAGTAAATGGCAGAGTTGGAATGTGAGCACATTATAACCTAGAAAAAGATTGTACTTACTCTAGGGTTAATGCTTTATAATATTTTTGACATTTCTTGCCCCCCCCCCCCCCTCCCCCGAGGCAATTGGGGTTAAGTGACTTGCCCAAGATCACACACTAGGAAATGTTAAATGTCTGAGGTCACATTTGAACTCAGTTCTTCCTAATTTCAGGGCTGGTGCTCTATCACTGCGCCACCTAGCTGTCCCTATTGTTTGCACTCATTTCATCAATTTTCTCTCGGGAGATGGATAGCATTTTTCCTGATAAATTCTTCAGAATTGTCTTGTGATTTTTGTATCGATCGGAATAACAAAATCTTTCATAATTGATCATCAAAACAATATTGCTGATACAGTGATCTCCTATATATATGTCTTCCCAGGTTTTCTCTGAAACTATCCAGTTTGTTATTTTTTATAGTACAGTAGTATTCTGTCACAATTATATACTTGAATTTGTCCAGTTGACAACTATCTTCTTATTTTCCAATTCTTTGTTTCTTCAAAAAGCTTCTAAAAATAATTTTGTATATAACAGTCTTCTTTTTTTCTTTTCTTTCTTGGTTTTTTTTTTGGCCTTTGCTCTCTTTGGGATTCAGACCTACTAGTGGTCTTGTTAGATCAAAAAGTATACATGGTTTTATAACTCTTTGGGCAGGACTCTAAATTGTTTTCCAGAATGGTTGGGTCAGTTCACAACTCTCCTAGTTTATTAGTTTAGTACACTTAATTTTCCACATCCCTTCCAGCATTGGGCATTTCTGATATTTGTCAAGTGGTACCTCAGAATTGTTTTAATTTGCCTTTTTATATTAGTAGTGATTTAGAAATGCTCTCTAATTTTTAATTTTATATGTAAAGAATATTTTCATCACAATTTTGGTCAACTTGAGAAATATGGGTGCCTAACTTCATTTTAGACTTCATTTTAATATGCATTTTGATTCTTAAGACTCATTTTAAGAATTTGCAATTGTGAATTGGTTATTAGTAACTGCACAATTATTGATTGACTTGGGTATTTATTTTAGCATGCCTTTTGAGTTTCATTTTAAATTGCAGATACATTTTTCATTAAATTCTTTGGAACAAGAGGCAGAGAGATTGAGGAGAAGATACTGTTATATTACTAGTAACTGTACAATTATTGGTTGACTTAGATATTTATTTTAGCATGTCTTTTGATCTCTGTTTTAAATTGCAGATACATTTTTCATTAAGTTCTTTGGAACAAGAGGCAGAGAGATTAAGAGGAGAAAATAAAGAACTTGAAACTGTACGTACAGTTATATAAAATAATTTATTATTTCATTATTTGATACATTTTAGTCTCTTATATTGTTAGCCTTAATAAGAATTGTGATTTTTTTTTTAAAAAGATCTTTTTTGTCTTAAATTGTTAAATGATGATATGCCAAACGGTTTTTGAGAGTGTAATTTCTTATTCAAGAGTATTATGAGTATACTTTTTGTTGTTGTAGGGAAGCAGGAAAAATATAATCTTCAAAACTTAAGTATTTTAACCTTTTTCCCCTTCTAGCTGAGAAGAGAGAGAGAACATTTGGAAAGTGAACTAGAGAAGGCAGAAATAGAACGATCTACTTATGTTTCAGAAGTTAGAGAGGTAAATATAATTTGTCTCGACTTTGTTGCCCTTTTGAAATTAATTTTCTGATTAGTGATATTTCAGTATAAGTTTTGGGGAGTTCATGGCTGAAGTTCTGTCTAAGTGGATATCCTAATAACTTAGCAGAAGAAAAATGGAACATCATAAGGAGATGAATCTTAAACTCTAAACTTCATTTCAGCTGAAAGATCTGTTGACTGAATTGCAGAAAAAACTTGATGATTCATATTCTGAAGCAGTAAGACAGAATGAAGAGCTAGATTTGGTAAGAAGTTTCTTCTCCACTGAGTATAAAATAAACTCTCAAAATATTTGTTCTGGTATGTGGAGAAACCATCCAAACCTTTTCTTTCTGCTAACATCTTTAGCTTGGCATTTTTTCCCCTAAATCATGATTATTTTTATATTCTGATGGTCCTTAAAATTATCTTCTTTTCTTAGCTCCTAACAAATGGCATGTTTGCTTCCAACTCTTTTCATACTTTTTTATATTTTATAAAATCTAACTTTTCCGAGACCGTATTATTTTTGTCAACAAAAATTATAAATATGCAAATAAGGAATTGTTGGTTTGCAGAGATATTCATAGGATCATTGATTTTGGACTAAAAGAGACCTTCACTAAAACATTTAGATGTAGCTAATTGAAAACAATAAATGTGGAATTTGTATATAATGGCTTAGCTTATCAGGGTATTTTTTTCATGATATTTAGACCCATGTGAGAGGCATGGCTTTAGAAAGCCAACTGTACTACTTTTACTGTCAAGGTATATATATATATATATATTCAGAATATTACTAAATTAGTTTAGGTATTCTTGTCCTATACTATAAAAATCTGTTACTGTGTTAGAATTAAATCTGATTCTCAAATAGATGCAAAGTTTATGATTTGTATTGTCTTACTTTGGTAGTAAGAGCAAATATGGTTGTCTTAATTTTATTTACTATATTTTAAAAATTCATTTTAGATTTTTCCTACCAAGTTTTATTTTTTGGTTTCCTAAAAACAAAGTAAAACAAAACAACTTTAGACTTTAAATAGTCTATGGTTTATTTAGGTTAGGATTCCTTCATTCAACTCTGCTACTGTGCCAAAGTAGAACATTTGCTGTCTTCATTCATGTACAGTGGTTTTTCCAACTATTTATCATTGAACTGTTATGCCAGCAAACTATTCTCTATTTCACTGAAGATAAAAGTTGTTTGTATTGTGTATTTTAAATTACCATACTTTTATCCATCTCTGCCAAAATGTTACAGTGATTATGTAGTGATCATGACTGCCTATTGCATGATGATATTACAGTATTATGTAAGGAACTATTTTACTTTAATTACTATTTTACTCTAAATCTATATATTCAGAAAATAATTTCTTCCATTTTCTTGATTTTCTAACCACTTTACACTTTCAGTTATATGTATTTGTATTATGACATGATATATCATAATCATATTAGATATTATAAATGTGTATTTTCTCAGAATTGGTAACTTAGAGGAAGTGAATCAACATTTACAAAATTATAGAATACCATTATTAATAAAAGGAGAAATATATTAAATAGCTCAGTAGCAGAAAAAGACATTGAACAAGCTATAAATGATCTCCAAATAAAAAATATTTTAAGACCAATTGTATTCACATGTGAATTTTATTAAACATTAAAAGATAATCCCAATACCACCTATAAGTTGTTTGCATTAATAACAAAAGAAGACATTCTTCCAGTGGGGGCCCCCCCCCCATAATTTAGCAAATAGGTAATAATTTGATGTTTTACCCCAATTACATATAAAAACTGTTTTTAACATACATTAAAAAATTTTTTTTGCATTCCTAGCAGCCCTTTTTTGTAGTGGCAAAGAACTGGAAATTGAGTGGTTGCCCATTAGTTGAGGAATGTCTAAATAAGTTTTGATACATGAATGCAATGGAATATTACTATTCTGTAAGAAATGATGAGTAGACTGATCTTAGAAAAGCCTGGAAAGACTTTATGAACTTATGCTGTGTGGTAGCTGTAATAGGTGAAGTGAGTAGAACCAACAGAACACTGTACACAGCAACAATAAGATTTATGTGATGATCAACTGTGATAGACTTAACTCTTTTAACATAGAGATAATTCAAGGCAATTCCAAGAGACTTAGAATGGAAAGCTCCAACTGCAACCAGAGAGAGAATACTAAAGACTGAATATGGAGCAAAGTATAATATTTTCACCTTTTTGGGGATTTGTCATTTGTTGGCTTTTTTTTTTCTTTCACCTTTTGATCTGATTTTTCTTGTACATGACAAATGTGAAAATATGTTTTGAAGAATTGCCTATATTAAAACTTATTTTAGATTGCTTGCTGTCTGTGGGAGGATGTTGGAGGAAGGGAGGGAAAAAAAATTGGAAGACAAGGTTTTAAAGCAAAGTTGAATGTTGAAAATAATCTTTGTATGGATAGGGAAAAATAAAAAGCTAAAAAAATTTTTTTGAGTTACAAATTCTCTCCCTTCCTCTTTTCTCTGCCCCGTTTTTGAGAAGGCAAAACAATTTTATACAGATTTGACATGAGTAGTTATGCATATTTCCATATTGTTGAAGAAATCACAGGTAAATACATGTCTTTCCCCTTCCCCCCCTCAATTTAAAACACAAGAGCCCTCAAAAAGCAAATAAGAAAAAGAAAGTTTGATCCTCATTCATATGTCACCAGTTCTTTCTCTGGAAAGTGGATTTTATTTTTCATCATAAGTCCATCAGAATTGTCTTGTTTCATTATATTGCTGAGAATAGCTAAGGCATTCACAGTTGATTATTATACAATATTGTTATTGTGTTCGTTGTTCTTCTGGTTCTGCTCATTTCTCTTTGCATTTATTCATGTAAGTTTTTTCAGGTTTTTCTAAATGTATCCTGCTTGTCATTTCTTTATAGCATAGTAATATTTTATCACAATTATATGCCACACCTTGTTCAGCCATTCACTAGTTTATAGACTTACCATTTCTCCCCCAGTTTTTGCCATTTTATAAAGAGCTACTATAAGTAGTTTTGTCCATATAGATGCTTTTCAGTTTTGTTTTTTATTTCTTTATGATATAGAACTGAGAGGAACAAAGAATCTGCATGGTTTTATAGCCTTTTGGGGATAATTCTAAATTATTCTCAAGAATGATTGAATCAATTAATAATTTCATTAATAATGCACTAATGTCTCAATTTTCCTGCCTTCTCTCCAATTTTTTTCATTTCCTCTTTCTGCCATATTAGCTGATCTCCTAGATGTGAAATGGTACCTCAGATTTATTTTAATTTGCATTTTTCTAATCAGTCCTTTATAGTATCTATATGATTATAGATAACTTTGATCCATTCCTCAAACTGCCTATTCTTGTATTTTGATCCATTGGGAAATGATTTATATTCTCATTAATTTGACTTAGTTCTCTATATATTTGAAAAATGAGATCTTTCTCAGAGAAACTTGAAATATTTTTTTTTAGTTATGAAAAATTTATTTTCTGTTATCTTATTTTCCCCATTTATTTTGTTCTGTCCTTTTATTCCATCTACTCTTAACTTTGCACGTATATTTTGTTTCTGACTATTGTCTCCCCCAATCCATCATCCCTTTCAACAATTTCTCCCTTTTTTCTATCCCCCTTTTTCTTTTTTCCCTTGCCCTAGTACTTTCTTGTAGAGTAAGATGGATTTCTATAGCCAACTGAGTATGCACATTACTCCCTTTTTGAGGCAATTCCAATGAGAGTAAGGTTCAAGCTTCCCTTACATATCCCATTTTCTCCACTGTAAAAGCTCTTTTATGCCTCTTTAATATGAGATAATTTATCCCATTCTATGTCTCACTTTCCCCCTTTCCCAGTGCATTCTCATCCCTTACTTTTATTTTTTTAGATGTTATCCCATAATAGTCAACTCACATCCATGCCTTTTGTATATGTATATTCCTTCTAACTGCCCTAATAATGATAAAGTTCTTAGGAATTACAAATTAATCTTTCCACATAGGAATATAAACAATTTAACCTTATTAAATCATTTATAATTTACTGTTTACCTTTTTATACCTCTATTGAGTATTGTATTTAAAAGTAAAATTTTCTTATTTTGCTCTGGTCTTTGATTTAGGTATGTTTAAAACTTCTCTATTTCATTAAATATTTATTTTTAAAAAAGAATGCAAAATATATTTCCATATTAGCCATATCACCAAAAATATAAAGTGGAAAAATTATATTTCAATTTGCATTTAGGTATCATCAGTTCTCTTATATGTACATATATATATATGTGTGTATACACATACACACATATATACATATTTATATGTATGTATTTTCCAGTTACATGTAAAAAAGAATTTTTTTTACATTTGTTTTGAGTTTCAGATTCTTTCCTTTCCTCCCTCCCCCACGTCATTCCTCTATTGAGAAGAGACATGAAGTTATGCAAAACATTTTTATAAAAGTAACATTGCAGGGGGAAAAAACAGATTCCCCTTGTATACACCCAAGAAAAATCTCAAGAAAAATGAAGTTTAAAAATAAAAAAAAGTATGTATGTATGTGTGTGTGTACACACATATATACACACAGAGAGAGAGAGAGAGAGAGAGAGAGAGAGAGAGAGAGAGACAGAGACAGAGACAAACACAATTAATTCTTTTTCTGGGTTTGGAAAGCATTTTTTATCATGAGTCCTTCAGAGTAGTATTGATCATATTGCTGAAAATAGCAAAATCATTCATAGCTGATTATCCCACAAGATTGATAATTACTTTTACAAAGTACATTTCACTTTATATGAACTCATGGAGGACTTTCCAGGATTTTCTGAAAGCATCCAGCTCATTAATTCTTATAGAATAATAGAATTTCATTATAGTCACACATCATAATTTATATTCAGCTATTCCCCAATTGATGGGCATCCCCTTAATTTTCATTCTTTGCCCCCCAAAAAAGAGCTCATATAGATATTTTTGTATATATGGGTAATTTTCCTTTTTTTATTTTATTTTATTTTATTTTTTACATCCCTTTTGGGATTCATATTTAGTAGTGGTATTGTTAAATTAAAGGGTATGTATGCTTTTATAGCTTTTTGGGCATAATCATATCTTTTGATCATTTATCAATTGGGGAATGGCTATTTTTAAAAATAAATTTGACTCGGTTCCCTCTACACTTGAGAAATGAGATCCTCATCAGAGAAACTTGCTTCAAAATTTATATCACAATTACTATTGCTATTTCCTTAAAAGTTCGTTGCTTCTGACTATCTTATCCCCTAATATTCCTTTTCTTCTGTCACCCTCCTCCTTTTTAGTATTCCATTTTCTTTTACTTTCTTGCAGGATAAGATAGATTTCTCTATCCTATTGAGTGCGGATGTTTAAATGTCTTTTTTTCCCCTGAGGGATGATGCTCATTTTTGGTTGTAATCCTTCTTTGTCCTCCAGAATATCATGTTCCAAACCCTGTAATTCTTTAATGTAGAAGCTGATAAATCTTATGCTATCCTGACTGTGGTTACACAATATTTGATTTATTTCTTTCTGTTTGAAAAATTTTCTTTTTGATTTGGGCACTCTGGAATTTGGCTCTACTATTCTTGGGGGTTTTCATTTTTGGATCTCTTTCAGGAGGTGATCAGTGGATTCTTTTAATATCTATTTTACTCTGTAGTTCCCAGAATATGAGGGCAGTTTTTCCTTGATAATTTCTTTGAAGATCATTGATATTTAGGCTTTTTTTGAGCATGACTTTCAAATAGTCCAAAAATTCTTAAAGAGTCTCTCCTGGATCTGTTATCCAAGACAGTTGTGTTTCCAATGAGATGTTTCATATTTTCTTGTAGTTTTTTATTCTTTTGGTTTATTTTATTGTTTCTTGATGTCTCATGGAGTCATTAGCTTGTTAGATGAATCCTAATTTTTAAGGAATTATTTTCTTCATTGGACTTTTGTACTTCCTTCTCCTTTTGGCCAATTCTTTTATGTAAGTAGTTTTTATCTTCAATGGAGTCTTGTGCCTCTTTTATCATTTAGCCTATTTTGTTTTTTAAGATGTTATGCCAGTATTTTTTGGTGGCTCCTTTATCAGGCTATTGATTCTTTTTTCATGATTTTCTTAAATTGTTGTCATTTTTTTCCCCCAGTTTTTCTTCTACCTTTCTTTGATTTTTAAAATCCTTTTTGAGCTCTTCCTGGAATTCTTTTTGGACCTGAAAACAAGTCATATTTTCCTTTGATGCTTTAGATGTGGTCATTTTGATTATTTTTTCCTTCTGAGTTTGTGTTTTGATCTTCCCTGTTAACTTTTATCCCTGTTAACAACTTTATTATTGTTCTTGCTCATTTTCCCAGCCTATTAATTTTTAACTCTACCTTAAAGTGAAGCTTTGCTCTTGGGGTAGGAGGGGGGAAACTGTCTTCAATTTAAGGTTTTTCTGGCTGCTAATCTCAGAGGTAATTCTGAGGGTCTGTATGTTTTCAGTTCTTCCAAAGTGGTATGATCTAAGAACAGCTGTGTTTACTACACTCCTGGCCTGTTTTCTGGTTTGTGGGTACCCTTCTTTCCCATTCTGGAACTGTGACAAAGGGTCCTTGCTCCCCTGCAGCTACAACTTCTGATAGGCTAGTGTTCCTCCTTGCCCTGCAACTAAGACTCAGATTGACATATGGGCAATGAAACAGAATTCTATATCTAGAGCCAGCAAAGTAATCTCTGCTATAATCCTCTGTAATCTCTTTTTGATCACTTATCTGACCTACATCTTACTTGTGGACTGAGAGTCAGTACTGCCCATTCAGGTGCCCCCAAGACCTGCTCCTGACTTCCCAAAGTGTTGTCTGCTACACTCTTACCCTAGTTTGATAGACCTTTCCTGCTGGCCTAAATTGTCTTGGACTGGCACATTTGTTTCGCACCAAACTTTTGTATTTTTTGCTACTCCAGATTTCATTTTGAGGCATTATTTAAAGTTATTTGGAAGGGAATTTGGGAGAGCTTAATTGAGATCCTTCCTTTTTTCTGCCCTCTGTGAATTTTAGCAAATTCTAGAATTACAGTTTTAGTTTGCATGGTTCTTGATGATAATCTATTTTTCATGCCCCCTTTTTTGAGCTTAAAGGTAAATAAGGTCATTTACAATCACTTTAATTATTGCCTTTATTAGCATCAAACAGAAATGTACATCCAGAATTTTTTTGTGTTTGGCCATATGTAGAAATAAAATAATCATAGAGTGGTGGAGACCGATTAACCTTAAAGGTTAGTCCAACTGCTACCCAAAGCATTAATGTTATCTACAGTATAATCGATTAGCATTCATTAGTATGTCTTTCACTTCCATTATAGGAACGAGATATGAATGAAGAAGTGGAAACAATGTATTTAAATTTGAGAATCTCAAACTAAGTTTCATATTGTACCTTCCAGTGAACTTGTGAAGTACTTTTCTCATATATCTCCCTTTTGAGGATTCTAAGTAACAGAGGACCCCCTTGAGCATTTTTCATGTTCAGAACTTTTTATACAAAATGTGAATGAGAGAGGAAGTATAACTTAGTGGATAGAAGGCTTGTAGTTAGGAGAACTTAAATTTCAAATCCTGCCTCTCAAATACAAGTAGCTATATAACCAAGATTTTTAATTATAGATAAATTATTAATCTATGTGGATGAAGAGAATTTCCAGCCTTAGGAGAACCCTATACACAAGTGAAATGGAAGATGTGAGTGTGTGAATATGTGCAAATACATAATGGAATTAATGTTGATTTTATTATGTTCTCTTTACAATATTTTTGTGAGTTTATGAGTTTTATGTGAGTTTGTGAGAATAGTAATCAGAGATGAAAGGAGAATATTTTTAAGTAAATCACAGGATTCCTTTTTTGGGATTAAGTTATTTTAAAAATTTATCCAAAACCAGGACTTTAATCAAGAATTGAAAAAATAGTGGAATTTGGGGCTAGGTATATATGATACTACTTTTTATATTTATTACCATAATGAAGTTTTAAATAATATCTTGAATTTTCTCAAGATTTTACCTTACTGAAGTGTTTAAATTAGCCCCCTGATTTTTAGTTTATTCTTATTAATTAACATTATACATTCCATTTTTTGTAGTCAAGTGAGTTTTAATAACTAATAAGATTAGAATGTATATTTGCAAAATCAGTTATTTTACATAATTTAAATACCTGTTTCATAAATAGTGAATGAAAATAACCTTCTTAAGCCAATTTCCTCATTTTGTTTTTGCATTTACAATTTTCTATACTTTCTAAATACTTTCATTCTTAAAGCTTTCTTTTCTTGCATTTAGTATTACAGATGGAGCCACCTCTGCTTAGCTTTCCTGTATATCTATCTGGTGCGGTATATTAACTAATATCTTGTTTATAGAAACAATTAGTGATCACATTCCCTTTGCAGTTATTAAGGCACTTACTTAATCTGAGAAAAATACAAGTTAATTTCATCATGATCTTGATTTATGTTCACAGCTGAAAACACAATTAAATGAAACACGTACAAAACTTAAAATGGAACAAAGTGAAAGACTGAAAGTAGCCGGTGACCTGCATAAGGTAACACAGCTCTTTTGTATTAAAGATTTTTTTGCATTGACATTTAAATCTCAAACAAATTCAGAATAAGCTTCTTAGTTTTGAATTTTCATTTGATTTTGCAATTTTTAATCGTGTGTTTCTTGCTGTGGCTTGTTTTCTAGTGATTTTTCTTAATAACATTTATTTTGCTATAAATTTTGAAGGAGTTCAATCAGTTACTGTTTAGGTACTTAAAAGTTTTTCTTTAACAGACTTTAAAAAGCCTGCCCATACTTAAAATCTAATGCATCCATGTTCTTTTTTTTTTTTTTTTTTTTGGCACTATATAAGTATATATAGTATATACTTGTTTATATATACTTGTATATATAAGTATATATATACTTGTTTATATAAGTACTTGTTTATAAAGCATTCTATTTGCTACATACTTCAAGTATAAAATAAGAAGATATGTATGTAAATGATGTATATCAGCAATATATTTCTTCCATTCATTATTTCTGTGGAGAATTAAATTGCGTTTGTATAATTGGACTGACTTATAGAGAAATCTTACTTTTAAGACCAAGGTTCACTTATCTTGGCTTAGTAGTTGTTGTTCTTCATGAGTTTTTGCAAGGGTGAATATTGAAAACTATTTATGCCTATGTTTCGAAAAAAGCTTTAAAAAACTAAATTTAAAAACATGTAAAAAAATAAAATAGTTGTTGCTCTATTTGCATTTGCTGCTTATGTAACATTTATATTGAAATATGCTCATCAGTTTTCACTAATGCTTGAACTACAACTGGTATTCATGGAATAGATGCTTGATTGACTTTCATAGTTGAGGGTAACATTAAGGGTAACTTTTGCTGGCAATTATACTCTGAAATTATCTCATTAAGTTAGTGAATGCAGTTTTTAATGAAGTACATAAACTTATGGGCATTGTATTTAAATATTTTTGATATCTTAAAACACAAACCTATAAAGCTTTTCTTTGAACAAAGTTCAGTAAATGCTTGTGTCAGTGATCTTTCTGTCAAAGCTTCTTGTTTCCTTTAAATTGACTTTAAATTTTTGTTGATTTAAGTAAAACTGGGTCATGTTTTTTTAGAGGAGGTTTTTCAGATATATTTATCTAAACTCTGTCAACAAGCTCTTAATTTGTCATATGTTCTGTGTGTCCTTTAATAATTGCTGACTTGTAAATTTTTTTTAAATTTTTTTTAATAGGCTCAGCAATCATTGGATCTTATTCAATCAGAAATAGTAAAAGCTGCTGGAGATACCAGTATTATTGAAAATAGTGATGTTTCTTCTGAAGTGGTGTGTATTTTTTTCAATCCCCTTTAGGGACTAATTGCATTAGAATTTCTGTGAATGATGTTCACTTCAAAATGTAACTGGAAAAATCTTCTGGAAAAATAGTCTATTAACAGCAATTATGTTGAACTCAAATTCATTTTCTTATTAAAAAGAAATGCTGCCATTTAAATTTCTTAGCCTTGAATTGCAGTTATTGGAGAGCTACTGGTTTTGATATTTTTGTTTCATTGTTTTAGGGATTACATAATGCTGCAATTTAGAGTACTAATTTAGAGAATCTGAAATATAACACTATTCAACTCTTGTCTACTTGGTTATATAGAGAAGAAAAAAGGGCAGATTCATACTGGTAGCTACTATTTTGCCTGTAGTTTTAATTGCTAAAGTTATTTCAGTATTGGTTTGGTTGAGACTTTGCATTACTCAATCTGAAAATCTGCTGTTTATCAGTCTCTCAGACTCTCTGTCTGCATTTTTCACATGTACCTACTAAAAGTCTTATATTTAGTTTTGGACAACATGATTTAATTATGACTCAAATGAATTTTCTAGAATGTTATGTACTTACCAAAAAGACCATCTTTGACCTCATAGAGTATATCTGATTTTGATACTAAGATTTAAATGTATTTATATTAAATAGATGAATTTAATATACTAGCTCTTTGTTAAATGAAAGTATACTAGGAAATTTGCTGACTAATTAACAGAGGAATGATAAAATTCAATGACAAGTTTGAGTAGTTATAGGTCAGAGTGAGCGGATTTTTTATTTTATGGAAAGATCATCATACTTTAAAAGCTTTGCTTATTTTGAAGACCAAATCTGATATTTTTTGATGGGAATTCTAAATGTTGTACTTCCCGTTTAATTTCTCCTACCAAAAATGTGCTGCTCTCTATCATTTTTAAGTTGTACTGGAAGTGCAGCCTTATTATAGGAGCTTGTTTTCTGCCCTCAATCAATACTTTTTTGGGGATTTTTAGTCATTAAAAGAGTTTGGAAAGTGATTGCTAGAAAATTGATATGTTAATGTGTTCAGCTTATTCTTCAACACTTAATAGGCCTGTAGCTCAAATTTTAAAATGAACTACAAGGCACTAATCTGGTATTTAATCAAATGTGGATTATGTTTTAGTCTTATTGTAGTGGGAAGGAATATGATAAGAACTATGTCTTTATTTCCAAAATATTTCAAATGTGTAGAACATCATTCTTTGCCCCTATTCTCCATTTTGTTGTATAGTGAAATAAATGTGATTTATCTGCAACACTATTTTTGGTTATGTATTTTATTCCAGTGGCAAAATGCCCCTCAGAAATAGCCTAATCCGCTCCTTTAGACCATTCTAGGGTTTCCCTTTATTCATTTCTAAATTAGAATTGCATTAAGAGAGGCATAGATTTTGGAGGAGATATTACTTTTTCTGCTCTGGTGAGACACATTTGGAATATGTATTCAGTTCTGGATACTACAGTTTGAAAATAACTTAATTAAATTAGAGAGCCACTAGAAAAGGGTAACCAGAATGGTGAAGGCCCTCCCCCTCCTTTTAGTAGGTAAATATGAAAAATGCAGGTTGAGAGACTGAGAGAGAAACAGTAGATTTTCAGATTGATTAATGCAAAGTCTCAACCAAACCAATACTGAAATAACTATAGTAATTAAAATTACAGGGGAAAAGAAAAAAGAGACATGATAGCTGTGTTTGAAGGGCTGTCACATGGAAAGATTGTTTGTCCTATTTGGCCACAGAGAGCAAAAATAGAAGCAATAGGTAGATGCATAGTGTCAAATTTAGATTTCATATCAGGAAAAAATGTCCTAACAAGTAGAACCATCTATAAATGGAAAGCAGTCTAAAGAGATCTCTATCTAGAGCTATAAGAGAAACTGGATGACCACTTGTCAAGAGTGGGAATTCCTTTTTTAGTATGAATTGCATTGGGTGGGTAGAAGACATAGTAGTGAACATTTTATATCTCTTCACTTCATCCTCTTTGCCTTAGTTTCCTCATTTGTAGAATGAGTGGGAAAAGGAAATGGCAGAGCAGTCTAGTATCTTTTTCATGAAAATCCCAAGTGAGCTTGCAAAGAATCAGACATGACTAAAAAGTATTGAACTGGAATGGATTGTATTAGATGATTGATCACTCAGGTCCCTTCCAACTCTAAATTCTGTGATTATTCCTTTTGGTTGCTGAGAAAACTGATCCATGAATTCAGGGTTAATGTTAAATGATGAAATATTGTATATAAAGATGAAGGTGGTGGGATAGCTAGGTGGCGCAGTAGATAGAGCACCAGCCCTGAAGTCAGGAGGAGCTGAGTTCAAATGTGGTTTCACTTAAGTGTGGCACTTAACACTGCCTAGCTGTGTGACCTTGGGTAAGTCACTTAACCACAATTGCCTTAGCAAAAACAAACAAACAAAAATGAAGATGGTGACTTACTGTTTAAAAAGTAAATCAGATCAAGCGCCCTACTATTCATAGGAATTGATTTACTTGTTTCATCCTTGCTTTGATCAAACACTTTTATATTTTGCATTAGTGATACAGGTTTCCCCTGCCTTATCACCATCCTTTGAAGCATAACTGTTGTATTTTCCATGTGTATGATTCTCATAATTTTTTTTAGCTTACTCATAATATCTAAAAAATAAAATCAATATAAATTATTTTGGGATATTGTTGAAAAAGCGTTTTGAATTGTTTTTTGAATTGTTGGTTGTGTTTTTTTTTTTTTTTTTTTTTTGCCTTTGAATTTTTTTTAGGAGTCTTCTGAGAAAGAGACAATATCTGTTAGTTTAAACCAGACTGTAGCACAATTACAGCAGCTACTCCAAGCAGTAAACCAACAGCTCACAAAGGAATAAGAAAACTTTCAAATTGTAGGTAAGACATGAATAAAGAATGCTACACAATTTATTCGTAAGTGTTGCATGACAGTTATTAATATAAGTAAGTTTTCCTTAAAATCAAATGAAATTTATAACAGTAGCACTTTTGGAGCTATTCTACTTGGTGTCATCAAATTAGGTATGAATATGGGATCCTCATGATGATCTTCAGTTCTCTGAGGAAAACAGTATTGTAAACAGATTTCCTTCCCTTTAGTATTGTCTGAGGACTTATGGCTTGACAAAAAACTGGAATTCTTAGTTCCAGCTTAATTTTGTATGGCTGTAATTCTTTGTCAATTTTCATATAAGTTTGCCTTTTTTTTTTTAAATTCATTTCCATGATTCATGAAGCTTTGCAGTATTTCTGTTAGTTTGCTTGGAAATACCATGTAATTCTAAAATAATAGAGAATTATGCTGTGCTGGATAGAAGATACTTGGTACAATTTTGTAGTTACTTGGCATTGATTTTTAAATACAATTGAAGATTAATGTGAATATAATTACTTTGAAATTTCTTTTAAATATTTAACAATTTTAGTTTTCTATGGGATACTCCAAGAGAACCGTTTCTCTTTGATTTATGAAAATAGATGCTTTTAGTTAAAGTTAAATTCATTATTGTTACATGAATAGTGATGTAATATTTTCTTAAATTTCTGCTGCATCTTGGTAAGTTGATTTGTTTTGGTATTTTTGAGACAGATCCTTTTTGGCCTGAGGGATTGAGTTACCTATAGATAAAATTAATAATCTCCAAGTAAGCTTTATGCACCAAGTTTTCTGTACACTTGCATATACTAGGCTTTTAATATGGTTCTTCTGAGACCCTGAAAGATATATACATTTCAGAAAGACAATGACATTAATGGTATGCTAGTCATAAATTTTTCTATATTGTAGATGGATCTGAGCACACCAGGGAACTAGGCACCCAAATTCTTTTCATTAATAACACCAGTGCCATTTAAAGTTCTGGTTTCTTATGATGGTACTGATGACTCTCTGTGACCAGATCTTTTCTACTAATGGGAAGGACCATTCTGTACTACTGTTAAAGAATGACCTACCTATTTCTACCTATCTTAAAATTCCCCTGTTTTTGAAATTGAAGAGTTAGCAAACTTCTTTAAAACCTAAGGACTATGGGTAAGATTTTCTACTTTGTTTTTTTACATTTATTTGATTTTGTTGACTGTTGTTGTTTATGATAATGTTTTTAAAGTTGCAAAGATAGGCTCATTTCCTTCAAAAAAGGGTGCTAAATAAGTCCAAGACCTGCTCTAACATAGCAACAAAATTCCTTCCCTGTCTTTTCTAACACACTCATAAGTTATTGTGATTATATATATTTTAGATATTTGGTTACATATCCTTGAGAGTAGAAACTGTTTTTATTTTTAAATACTATATCTTACATGTAGATAAACATGCATAAGTAGCCCACATACCTTATTTTGTAATTGTTTTGTTTATATTGAGAAATCAGGACAGACTGGCAATACAAAGTATGAGGAATATATTTCATGTTTTTGTGTTATATTAAATAATAATTTTAAAACTAGAAGCCGTTTGTTTTAAATACTCTTAAGTCTAATCTCAATTTCAGGACATTGCTGCTGAAAATACAACATATCCTTCTTCTTTGAAAAGAGATTGATGATCTGGGAAGGGCTTTCAGACTATGTAAATTTAGTTAACATATACTTCTTGTTTCTGAGTTTGACAGTTCTAAAATTTCTTACTTTTAGTCCCCATGTATCTGTTGTTTTAAACATCTTCTAACCATATTATGCTGGTTTAAAAAAAAATTCCTATCTAAGATTTATGGGCAAATAAATCTCTTTGGGTCCTTGTTTTCTCATCTGTAAAATATAGGGACTAAAGATAGTCTTTAAGATTTCTTGTACCTCCCAGCATATTATAATAATATACTTGATCATCTTGATTCTTTGACTTATTTGTCACAGAATTTTTGGAAACCTTGAGAGATACTAAGTGCTTTCTCTGAGTTTTTACTAATATATTTGTGGATTTTTAAATCTCTGAAGGCTTTTTCAATTGTTCTGATAACTTTTAAGTGCTAGTACTTCAAAAGTGGTTAAAATACCCATTATTAGAACCAAGTAAGCTGTGAACATAAAATATATTCAACAGTTTTCTTTTAAATACATTTCCTTTCTTTGTTTTGAATAGATATACTTCCTTTTTTTTTTTTTTTTTTTGCAGAGTGACGTCACTGGGAAACAAACTGTTCTTTTGAGGATGGCAGAAGGCATTGTATTATATTTTGCCAAATTAAAGCCTTATTTATGTTTTCACCCTTTCTACTTTGTCAGAAACACTGAACAGCGTTTTGTCTTTTCTAATTCTTGTTAGACTACTGATTTAAAGAGAGAAATAAAAACCTCAACTCTGTAGACACCTTCAGAGTTTAGTTTTATAATAAAAATTGTTTGGATAATTAGACCTTTACATTCCTGAAGATAAACATGTAATCTTTTATCTTATTTTGCTTAATAAAATTTCAAAAGATTACAAAGCTCTAAAACGCTAACATTTTAATACTGATGTTATACACTGTTTTACTTAACATTTTGGGGAGTAGCAGCCTCTGACTTCAACCTCAAGTAAACACTTTTTTTGTTGTTGCTCATGTTAATCAGTTTTTGTACAGGTGTCAGCAAATAAAGGGATGCTTATTATTCAAACATGGCTTCTATTTTTATTTTGTTCAAATAATTTCATCATTTTTTAATCCTTACAGTATATATCTACACATAGTCTAAGGGCAAAACTATTGTTGAAATACTTGCTCGATTAAAGAGAGAGCTACTAAGTTAATTATTACTGCTTTCCCTTCTATTGCACTGTTTCCTTTTTCCCTATTCTGCTTCCCTCTTTCATCCAAAAAATCATGTAGGGCTATTCCAGTTTTTACTCATTTTTTCTTCAAAGTTGCTTTTTTGTCTATGTTCCCATTTAGAGCTAGCACTGTTAATGCATCTTGTTTCCACTAGGAGAGGAAGAGAGTGAATGAATGAAAAGACATTTGATAAGTGTTTTCTAAGTTCAAACACTGTGCTAAGTACTGGGGATACATGAAATATACAACAATCCCTATTTTCAAGGAACTCATTTTTCATCAGGGGTCAACATGTAGAGGTGCTTTTAGCTGCAAATCAAAAGAAAAGCCCAGTGATCCTTAGAATGTAGTGGCAAAGTGGAAGGTGAAGTCCAGACATCTAAATATTGCAAAACAAAGAGATATGAATGAACACCTGATAAGACAAAGGGTCCTGTCGATTTCTAAGAAGACATTCTTATGGAATAGTTCTTAGTGATTTAAATGAGAAAGAATTGTTAAAGAAGAATTTATGGCCTGTATAGCAGAGATGATTGACAGAATAGAAAAACTTGAATACATGTTAACTAGTCTCATCAAAGAGACAAAAAAAAAAAAAAAAGAGTAAGAGGGATTGTAGATAGAAATAAAGGACAAATCTGGAAGAAGAGAAGCACAAATTAACATTAAAAGAAAATAATTTTCAGATAAGCATTTGTCTCAGAGACAAGCTGTATAAGGAACAATTTAAGCATTACAAGTTTCCCCAAACACACATACACATTAACCACAGGAAAAACAACAACAACCTAAAACTATACTGCAGCTCAAGTCATGTAGTGGAAACAAACAATTCCACTGAAAAGTTCTGTAAATGACCAGGAAAAACCTTTCAAAAGTAAAGGAAAGAAAATTCAAATAAAGATTGCACCTATGAGAGGATTGGAATGATGTAGTCAGTGGAAACAAGGATGTACAAGATGCAGTTTAAGGTGATCTATTTGACAAACCTAACCACCAATGAGAAAAGGTGAATATTTAGTCAGAGGCATTTCAAAGTATTCCTAAAAAGAAAACTAGTCCTGAGGAAATTATTGGTGTCTTAATGCCGCAGCCAACAGAAACAAATAAAGGGTTAAGTGAGGAAATAAAATAATTAACTTTTAAGAGAATTTTTTCTAAATACACTAGGTAGGAGAGAAGGGTGAAAGCAGAACTCAAGTAGAAGTAGGGAAATGGGCCTGATAATAATGACTGAGTAAAGCTCATGATATCTCACCTACAAGTGAATTAGTGTTTTTTTGTGTGACTAAATTACAGAATGGGAGAGTATAGGGAAGAAGAAAATGAAGGGGAATATGCTGTGTACACCTAAGTCAAAGGTTAATAATTAAGGGAGAATAATTATAATTTTAATTGGTAACTATTGTAATTGTACAATTTTCAAAAAAGAAGAGAACTTACAGGAAAATGGGCAATGAGATAAAAGTAGGATTGAAAAGGGGGAAAGAGAGAAATCTTGTTTCAGTAGTGAGATGGTGTGCCCCTGATGAAATTTTTCCATGAGTTAAGAGGTGCTCTGTAAACAAAAATGCGGATCTTGATATAATCTATAGGGAGGAGAATCAGTTTCTGGGGATAACTCTTCCCCCCCTGTGGTGAGCTTTTTCTTCTCAAAACGCAGCCAGGTGATAAAAGTTCAGATCTTTTATTATCCCAATATAGCCCGGTTAGCTTAGAGGCCTATCTCTCTGCTTGGTTCCAAGAGCTCTCTCCGAATGTCACCAAATCCAAAGGTCTGGTCCTTCAGCCTCTGCCTCTGCTTTCTTCAGCCTCCAGCCAGCTCCAACTCTTCATGTCATTCCGCTGAAATCTCGACTTGTAGCGTCTTCACTCTCTCCAGAACTCTCCGACTGGCCCATTGGCCTATTTATGCTCCTTCCAGAGAGAGGGATTATGGGTAGTTCTACTTAGTACCTTGTTTCAGGTTCTGCCCAAAACATCTTCTTGTAAGATTAGATCAACTCTAATTACTTAGCAGTTAGTAAGGATTCCAACATCTCCCCCTTTCTTTTGTTTTAAAACATAGGGGGTTTCTGAGGGGGTACACATAAATCCATCAATATGGGCCAGAACTTTGTAACAGATATACATGGTATACATAAATCCATCAATATGGGAGGCATTATACATAATTTACATGAGCACATAGCAATATAACACAGGCTAGTAGTAATGTAACAACATGAATCAACCTAAAAATTTACACATGTCCATAAGTCCTAGAAACAGTCCAATAGGATTCCATTGTCCATTAGTTCATGTGCCAGGAATCCAATAGTTCCTGTAAGCCCTGAAGTACTGCAAAAGTCTCATCAACAATTTTTCATCTCAGGGAACTCAATGATTCTTGCTGGTTTTTCAAGAAGTAAAACAGTTTCATCTTGTGTTAGGAAATCCAATGATTCCTGAAGCTTTTAAAAGTCTTTTTAACAGTTTCATAGTCAGCCATCTGATTCTTTCTCCATCTGTGGAAATATAAGCAGATACTCTTCCCCAAGCAGTTAATCTAATTCCCTTCTGTTTACCAAGTTTGGGATTTCTCCTCATCATCTGGTAATTACATTGGAGCTGTTTGCACTGGATATTGCCTTGTTGTCTTAAAAGGCCTGTATTCTTCCCAACTGTAATCCTGATTGCTTTTCTGTTGGTTGATGACATCAGAGTTCTGAATTTCTAAAGTCTCTCTGGGTGTAACCTCAGCTGCTATCATGCCCCACCTGTCCTTTGATTGATACTTTGGAGCTGGGCCTTGCCTCTCCTTCCTCTGGGTCAATATACATTTAGAGGCCCAATGAAAGCCTCGGTTACATTTTGGACATGGGGTTTTGGGTTTTCTCTCACCCTGTCTTCTCACTCTATCTCCATTTCTACAATGAGCTCTCAAATGTCCAATTTTTCTGCACTGAAAACATCGACGAGTTTCTCTAGAATTCCTCTGCCAAGAAGGACCTTGTCTTTCCATGTTCATCATAGTCTGGGCATAATAAGCATTTGTGCCTACTGTGGCACAGCGTCTAATGATTTCTTCTAAAGGAGCATTTTTGTCTAGCCCCCATATAATTCTCTTGCAAATCTCATTGGCATTTTCCTTAGCCAAATGTCTAGTCATTATTTCTGTTGCTGCATTGTCTCCAATGGTTCTTATTACAGCTGTTTGTAAACGTCCCACAAAATCTGCAAAAGGTTCATTGGGACCTTGCTCTATTTTTGTGAAAACATTATTTCCATCTTTCTGTCCAGGGAGAGAATTCCAAGCTTTTATGGCAGCCTTAGAAATTTGCTCATACACTGTTATGGGATAATAAATCTGTTCTGAACTCTCTGCATACTGACCTTCACCAGCTAGTTGGTCAAAAGCAACTTGTACAATAGCTCCTGTTTGCCTATTGCGTTGGGCTTGAATCCTACATAATTCATGAAACTCTGAAAGCCACAATAAATTTTGTCTTGGTTCAAGACATGTTTTAGTGATGGATTTCCAGTCATTCGGGGTTAAGATTTCATAAGACAAATTATCCAGTAACATCTTCACATAAGATGATGTAGCCCCATAAAGAGTGCAACCCTTTTTCAAATCTTTAATTTTTCCCAAATTAAAAGGAGTGTATTTTCTCTCTTTTTGACCTGAGGAGTTGAGCTCTTCAGTCACAGGATATGCATTTATAAAATCAGATATATCTTCTCCTTCATTTTTTGCTTTAATTAATGCTTTTTCTAATCTTGTCAAATTCTGCTTTACAGGAGAAGCTGACTGTGTTTCTGTCTCTCTCCCTCCCCCTTGTTTCACCCATGAAGGGTTAATTGCGGGGGGAGGGTCATGAGATGTGGAATCACCTAATTCCTCCTGCTGTGAAGTATCACACTCAGAATTGTAATTAACTCCATTCTCATCTGATTCGTCCTCCTTTTCACCTAGTAAAGTTGGTACTTCTTCCTCCTGTACTTTCCTTTTCATCATTCTATCACTTAAATAACTTCTTATAGCCAATTGTATTACATTATATGTATTAATTATTGAGTTAGGCCCATTTTTATTATAGAATTGACAAAGATCCTCTCCAACCAATTTCCATTCATTTAGATCTAATTCCTTATCAAGAGAGAAACAAGGACATATGTCCTTTATAGTTTGTAAAAGTTCAGTGATTTGCTGTAAACTTATAATTAAACCTTGGCTTTCCATAACTTTGACAATGCTCTCTAAACATTTTCCTTGAACAGAAACAGGCTGTTTTCTAAATATCTGTCCCATCTTAGCTGAAATTCTACTTTAACTCTTCTAACAAAATTTCTTTGTTGCACTCACCCTAATTTCTGGGTTGAAGTCTTTTCCACTGGATCAGGATCGGAGCTTTTCCACTGAAATCCACTGAGGGGTCTGTTTGCCCCACGTTGGGCGCCAAAATGTTGTGAGCTTTTTCTTCTCAAAACGCAGCCAGGTGATAAAAGTTCGGATCTTTTATTATCCCAATATAGCCCGGTTAGCTTAGAGGCCTATCTCTCTGCTTGGTTCCAAGAGCTCTCTCCGAATGTCACCAAATCCAAAGGTCTGGTCCTTCAGCCTCTGCCTCTGCTTTCTTCAGCCTCCAGCCAGCTCCAACTCTTCATGTCATTCCGCTGAAATCTCGACTTGTAGCGTCTTCACTCTCTCCAGAACTCTCCGACTGGCCCATTGGCCTATTTATGCTCCTTCCAGAGAGAGGGATTATGGGTAGTTCTACTTAGTACCTTGTTTCAGGTTCTGCCCAAAACATCTTCTTGTAAGATTAGATCAACTCTAATTACTTAGCAGTTAGTAAGGATTCCAACACCCCCCCCCCCAAAAAAAAAAAAAAGAAAAAAAAAGAAAAGTGTTATGTGAGATAGCATGGAAGTAGGAAGATTTTTTTAAGGCAAATGAATGAAAAAAGTACACGGAAAAGACAAAGGTCAATAATGGAATAATTTCTTGGAAAATTTCTTCCATGGGACTTTTTCCTTTCTAAGATTTAAGATAACAGAAAAAAGGAACCATAGGCAAGATTTACAAGGCAATAATATATAAACTGATGAGGAATAAAGAAAAACTTAAGTATAAGGACAAATCAAAAAATAAAAACCTAGAATAGAATAGGAAAATAAATAATGAAGAAAATTAAGGAAACACTTTTTAGAGAAAGGTACATAAAATGAAATTTTAAAACACTGATAAATGTGGAGTAGAGCCATTTTAAAGAAATAGAATAAAGAATGTAATGGAATGCAGGGAGAATTGGGAAAGTATGGGCCAAAGGTAGAATATTAAACCTCCTATCAAGTTGTTGCCTGTAATTCTATTAGTTTCTGACTGTTTTGGAAAGCATTGGCATTTTTCTATACCTACTCTATTCCCATTGTGCAGAACAAAGAAAGATACTGGCTAAGAAATAACTCTTTGGGTTTTGTGAATAACTTAAGACTTACTGATTAACTGGTTCACAAAATAAGTCATAAAGGGGATTTCTAAAAAAAAAAAGTCTTAAGTTAAAATATTTATCTTAGAATTTTTTTGCCCTTATTAAGAATGCACATTTCATTTTTTGATATTCCATTATTTGCAGATTATACTTTTATGTTTAAATTTTTCCTCTTGGCTAATTTTTTTGTCTCCTTTTCCATCTTACAATACCAGCAGCAAAGATAATGAATCTCATTTCTAGATTAGATTTACTTGAGTTGGTAGTTTGAGAGAAAAAAGAAGATGGAAATGAAGAAGGCAAATTTTTGTTAGGAATATTACCTTGAATATATTTTGAAAAATCATTTATCCAACACTGTTAGCACTGGAAGAGAAGAATAAGAGATCTTCTTGTTGCAATCTCCCCACTCCTACCCCCCAACACATTTATATTAAATAGTGAGGAAATTCTAAATTTAATCTTTGAGGGTTGGAGTGAGGAAATATAATGGAGTATTATATACTCAGTTTTGTTGGATGGGTGATTCTTGATTGCAATCCTAGCTCCATTACTCTCAGTAATATCATTTTCCAAGCCCTCTGCTCCTTTAAGGTAGAAGCTGTTAAATCTTGTGTTATCCTAACTGTGGCTCCACTATACTTAAATTGTTTCTTTTTGGATGCTTATTTTCTCCTTGACCTGGGAGTTCCGGAATTTGGCTATAATATTCCTGGGAATTTTTATTTTGGGATCTCTTTTAGGAGGTGATTGGTGGAGTCTTTCAATTTCTACTTTACTCTCTGGTTTTAGAATATCAGGACAGTTTTTCTTGATAATTTCTTAAAAGATGATATCCAAGCTCTTTTTTTGAACATAGCTTTCAGGTAGACCAATAATTTTAAAAGTCTCTCTCCTGGATTTATTTTCCAGGTCAGTTGTTTTTCCAAGGAGACATTTTACATTTTTTCTCCCTCCTCCCCTCTCACTTCCTCCTTCCCTCTCTCTCTTCCTTCCTTCTTTTTTCCTTCCCTTCCTCCTTCCCTCTCTTCTTTCCCTCTTTCCTTCCCTCCTTCCTTCTTTCCTTCCTTCTTTCCTTTCTTCCTCCTTCCTCCCTCCCTCTCTTTTCCCTTCCTTCCCTCTTTTCCCTTCTTCCTTCTTTCCTTCCTCCCTCCTTCCCTTCATTCCTTCCTTCCTGTCTTTTTCCCTCTTTCCCTCCCTCTCAATTCTATTTTCATCAGTGACCTTTTGTACCTCCTTTCCCAATATTGTCTTTTCTCTTTTTGCACCTCTCTTAGTTTTCCCTAATTTTTTCTCTTTCTCTCTTGATTTTCAAAATCCCTTTTGAGCTCTTCCATAGCCTGAGCTCAATTCTTATTTTCTTGAAGGCTTTGCATGTAGGACCTTTGCCTTTGTTATCTTCTCAGTATTAAGTTTTGATCTTCCTTGTTAACACTTTCACTGGTCAGAAACATTTTCTGTTGACTTTTCATTTTTCTAGCCAATTACTTAACTTTTAATTCTTTGTTAAAACAGGGCAGACTCTGTTTCCAGGGTGGAGGGTATCCTGTCTCAAGCTTCAGAAGTTTTATGTAGCTATTTTCAGAGTTCCTTCTAGGGATCTGACCACAAGCACTCTTTTTTGTCCTGGACCTGTTAGGTGTGTTCCTGCCACTCTGTAGTGTGCTGGCCTGGGCTCCATTGACTGGAGCTCCACTGGGACTGCACACCAGACTCCCATCCCCACAGACTCTCTCCACTGATCTTCAGAGTTCTCCCTGGTGCCCCTGGGCTGAGAGGTCCAGAAACCTCCAGCACTGCTACTGATTCAAAGGTTCTGCCTGGCTGATGCTGGAGTCTGGCCTGAATTACACATTATAATCCCACTCTGTTTCTACAGCCTTTTTCTGCTGATTTTTCAGGTTTTCTTCCCAACCTTACTTATTGCTAACTCTTTGAGGGTGCTATGTCCCTTTCAGGATTTAGTCTGCCAGCTAAGAGCTTGCTCTAACCTAATGGGGTGTTTCCTTTCTCCTGATAAGTGGCAAGTGCCATTAGGGAACTTGCCCTCTCTATCATTAAGGATTAAAACCCTTTTTTGAATTCTCCCATTCTTATTTCATATTTACCATTCCCACTGTCTATTGTATCCCTTCATTTTGGACTGTAACCTCTTCCCTAAATAAATGCCAAAGAGAATGGTCATTATGAATTCTTCACATAACTGAACCCCAACTTTTGGTATCCACATCATTTTGATGTCAAAAAACCACATCATTTTGGTACCAAAACCTGGGACTATAATATTATTTCTCGAGTTTGAATCCAAGTATGAGTGAGGACTAATAAATTAGAAAATCCACCATCCCAGAGAAATGCTACAGAACTATAGAAGGTGGAGGTTTGGGGCAGCTAGATGGCGCAGTGGATAGAGCACCTGAGTTCAGATCTGGTCTCAGACACTTAGCACTTCCTAGCTGTGTGACCCTGGGCAAATCACTTAACCCCAATTGCCGCAGCAAAAAAGAAAGAAAAAAAGATGGGGGTTTGTTCATCTGGACAAAAAGGAGTTTGAAAGATAGCATTTTTGAGCTCCACTTAAGGTCAGATCCTTCTAATTTGATTTCCTCAAATTCTATTCCTTTCTACAGGAATTATTCTCACCTATTTCTGAATCTGGCATGGGGGCAGAATTCCTGAGTGGTTTTCCACTGAAGTCGCAAACAGCTAAGGATGCTTTGTTCTGTTCCTGCTCTTTTTCTCTTATAGCAAATCTCTATATTCAGAGCAAGTGGTTAGCTTAAAAATCATGAGCAAAATACAAGCATATAATCTTCCCTGTTTTCTGTCTGAAAATGTGCAGTCATCAGAGAAATGACTTTTCCATCAATGGATAGATGAAATATCATCTGCCTGTTGCTAGAGATATATCTTACTAGAAATATGTTTCTGTAAGGTTTCTAAATCTTCTAAAATGTTAGAACATTTAAGCTACTGATGCAATTATTCTTACACAGTGTAACTTAGAGAATTTTAGTGCCACTTTAAAAAAAAATGTAACTTAGCTTTTTGTTATATCCATGTAAAAAGTCAATTCTATTTAAGCTAATGGGGAACAACATCTGTTTATCCTATATCTCTGTGGCACAAACATGTTTTCTTATAAATAACTTATTTGATATACACAAATCAGCCATAGAAAATTGCTGATGATTATAAAAAATAGTATGCTTCAAACCACAATAAGTCTCCATAATCCCATCTTTTGTCTTGGTTCAATGTATTGCTGAGAAGTCCATCATAGTTGATCATCACACAGTCTTGCTATTATTATATACAATGTTCTCCTGGTTTTGCTTACTTCACTTAGCATCAGTCATAGTGCTTATTTTCAAATAAATGTAGCAGAGGAACCAGACTTGTTTTGCTTATATTCCCATGTCCCATATCCCAATATTTCCACCCAGTAGAATTAGTGTCAATGAGTAAAAGTTAAAGATTCAAATTTTGGCTAAATATAGGAGTATTTTCTAACAATTGAAACTACCTTATCCCTCTGTCCCCCACCAAAAATGAAAATGTATTAACTAGATAATTTTCCCAAATAGTATTTCCCAAATAACTAGAAATTTTAAAATAAAAGCAGGAAGGCCATTTATCAGTGATGTAAAATGGGATTCATGATATGTCTGAGGATTTGATAGATGACCTCTGATAACTCTTTTAATTCTGTAATTCAATGATTCTAGAAAGTGTTAATGAATTAATGATACTGCTGACATATATTAATAAAAGACATCAATGGTTATGGACAAAAAAAAAAAAAGAAAGAAAATTGCTGATGCAGCCACAAAAGAGGCTGCTGTGACATTGGCCTTCTTACTCCCTCAATTCTCCAGTCTTGAGACTTTTGATGGACTTTTAATTAAAGTCCATCCCAGATGGGAATCTCTGGAAACTCCAGCTTTGCTTTATCCAAACCTCAAGTTATATTTTCCTGTTGGTGTCATATCTTCCTAATAAAGTCTGTTTTCACTCCTGATGCAGAGAAAATTCCTCAGGAGGAACAGCCAGGCCAGCAAAGTACTAAAAAATACCATACTTTGTTTTGACCTGCTTAGCTCTTCATGTCACCTAGACTGGGACTAAAGCACTTTCAATTATTATCTCTACTCTGGCTGGCAGACTTCATCTTCAGAGGAAGGTAGGGAAGATTATATTCTCTTAACCCCCCTACCCAGCCCCCAGGAATGAGAGCTTTGCTCTTCCTGGTTCTCTCTCTAGCTCTCCTTGCCCATTCTGTGGGCTCTCAGTGTAGAATAGGATGGGTTTTGATCACACTAGGACAAAATCCTATCTCAACCTATTATTCTCTTTACCCAAAGCCTAAGTCTTTTTGAACATACATTGTCTTTGGCCACTCAAGCAATCTCTTTACTGTTTGAAATGATACTATCGCTCTGGTTTGTAGGTTTGTTTTCTTCTAGGTTTTGCTCAATTCACCTTTAAATGACCAGCACTAGACAGTTGTATTGACCAGCTTCAGAGATCTGACTCAGAACCTCACTGGATAACTCTCTTCAGTCACCTCCAAGCCCATTCCCAACAGGAAATAGTTTCAGAACATGAGATCATTGTCCCATACTCCAAAAGGACTTTGAGCCCCATTTATTTGAAGGAAAACTGATATTTGGGGCAAATGGACCTCAGCAAAATACTACCCAGCATCTGAGTGAGCTCCCAATAAGGTCCAAACTGACTGTGCTAATCTCTGCAATTGTGTCCTGGTAACTAACTTTGTATCCCTGTGTTGTCTCCAAACTTTGGCTTCAGTTCATCCCTGTAACTGCAATCCTAACGACCACCGTATTTCACTCCCAGTTTTTGGATAGTTCTTAACAAATGAACCAGAATTTGGCCCCTGAAATTTTAGCATTGGTCTGATAGACCCCCTTCTGTTTAGAGATCTCCAACCCACTTTTAAAAAGATTTCTTTAATAGAAGAGTGAGGAAATGATGATGTCTTCACTGTTAGGTATGGTTAGCAGAGGAGTTGATAGAAAATAATCCCTGAGGCAGGCAGGGACAAGGCTCTGATGGAGAACAGTTTTAGTTAAGTGGTCTGGGGAGGTTTTCCAATTTGAAATCCAAGTTATGTCAACCCCCTGAGCCCCACTCCCTGTAGAAGTTTCCAGCAGTCTCACCTTGCCATGCCCTGTCAGAAATCCTGGTCATTTCCCTGAAAAATCATGGACCATGCCATAGCAGCTGCTTTCCTTTGGATTAGTCTGCTATGGCACTCTGACTCATAGTGTCTTTCCTTTTCCCCTTTCCCCATATCATGTAGTATCTCTCCTAACTCCACTATGCTTCTCAACCCCACTTCTCCTTACAGCTAGCTAACTATCTTGGCGTGCTAAGTCTCTTTCAGGATTTAGCCTGCCAGCCAAGGGCATACCCCAAATCTTATGGAGTGTTTCCTTTATTCTTTACATCAATAATGATTAAAACTTTTTTTTGTGCTCTCCCATTTTTATTTCATATTTACCATTGCCAGTGTCTATTGTATTCCTTCATTTTGTCTGTAACCTTTTCCCTAAATAAACCTACCTTTTGCCAAAGAGAATGTCCATTGTGAATTCTTCACATGACTGAACCCAACTTTTGGTGGCTAGTATCATCTGGTGTGTACAGCACCCACATCAGCAAGCTAGGATTAGAATTTGCTCTTCTGGAGTTTTGAGTGAAGGTTCAAACTGAGACTAAAGTTTATCTCCATTCATCCTCCTATAAAGACCTTTCTCAAAATATGTTTTCTTCACTAATGGCATGCTTTGTAATGTTTTCAGAAATGTTTGTTCAAATCAATGTTTTGGGACAGTCCCCTTGATGTAATAAAGACTCTGTGTCTCCCTTATCTTTGTGGAGGGTGGACTACCTGGCCTGGGGAAATTTCTAAAAATTCCTAAAAAAAAAAAAATCCCCACCCACCTGAATTTCCCAGCCCTGAGAAAGCTACATGATTCTCACGGGAAACTCCCACTTTCCAATTGATCTGGGAATCACTTTTCTGGGAAACAATTACCCTTTATTGATTTGGAAATTAGCCCCTAATTGCTCCCTACCCCCAAACCATAGAAAACTAATAAAAAAAAAATATGATTTCTATACCCAAAATTTTGCTGTCTTTCTAATCGGGAAAAAGTTCACTGAGGGAAATTGTTTCTCAGTGAAAATAAACCTATTTTTTGCCAAAAACCTCTCTTGGAGATCAGGACTGTGAATTTTTTCACAAAAACCTGCAACACTAGCCTGGGGACCCCATCGCTGTTAGGGTGTCACTCAAAATTTGTTGGCCCAGTACGGGGATCCTCAAAATTTTACATCCTCCTGGCCAAGGTAAGCATCCTCTTCCCTGTTATCTTTGTTCTATAGCAAAGGACACCCAAATACCTGGGAAGGTTTGGGGCCATTGGGAACTTGACAGGGGACGCCTGGACTTGGAATTCCTGCATCTGTTAGCAGATCACCCTTAACCAGGGGACTTCTGTCACTGCTCTTCCTCTCAGGGACACCTGAGAAGACAGGGCACTATAGAATCCAGAAAATCTAAGACTTGTGACAAAAAAATGGGACAATCTATCTCTATCCCTTAGGCTGTGTCTTAAAGAACAGAGACCAATTTGGCCTAAAAGATCTCAAAACTAAAAACTTCAAAACAGCATTGCAGAATGCTGCTAGTAAAATTTACTGGAGGGAAATCAAAATTAGATACCTTTTAAATAACCCCCTCCTTTACACTCCTCTAGGGAGACAGGCCCTCTCTGCAACCCCATGTAGTTTTTATCAGGAGGCCTGTGAATGCCTTCCAGAATCACCTTATCAAAGACAGGACCTTATGTCTGAGAATATTTCTTCAACTCTGTCCCTCTCACCTCATGAACCAGATCCTGAGACCTCCCTACCCCCACTCCTTATTCCCACTGATACAAGGAGTAGAATCTCTTTTTCTCCTCAGAATCCTGATTCAGCCACCCCTTCTAACCTCTGCCCCTTGAGAGAAGCAGCTGACTCTCAGGTCTATTTAAAATATCTGGGATATCTGGGAACCGCAGGAGTTTGTGCTTCAGGTGTAATGGACAGGGCCATTGGGCTCGCACCTGTAAACCCCCTGGCCCTTGCCCCAATGCAAACAGGAGGGGCACTGAGAGACTGCCCACAGAGGACAAGCTGCCCCCCATTGCCCTGCCCTCCGGCAGGCTTTTGGGACTTGGTCAGGCTCCCCCTTGCTCCACCACAAAAGCTGAACCCTGAGTATCTCTGGATGTGGCAGGTAAGACCATTGAATTTCTTTTTTGATACGGGGGATTCTCTTTCTGTCTTGCTCTGGCTCTCTGGTCTCAACTGCCCCTTCCCTCCACAGGATAATGGGGATTGAAAGGAAACTTAAAAATTGTTGTGAGACTTTTCCTCTGACTTGACAGTTTAATGACCTGTTATTTAAACACTCCTTTCTTATTATTCCCTCCTGTCCTGCTCCATTATTGGGGCATTAATGGTGAATCTGGAGACCCAATTCTCTCTTCTCAGACCCCCAGGTGACCTTTTTGTGCTTCTTTCAAAGCTCTCCCAAAATCCCAAAATCTGAAATCTGGGAGAAAATAGATTCCTCTGTCTGGGACCAAAGAATCCCTGGGAGAGCCACTCATGCCTCTGCAACCTTAGGCTGGGGGACCCCTGTGCATTTCCCCATAAACGTCAATACCCAATAAAGGCAGAAGCTGGGGAGGGATTGCAACCCCTGACTGAAATTTCTTAAGCACAAGCTTTTGGTTCCCTACAAGCTTTCCTGCAGTGCTCCACTTTATCCCTGTTAGAAAACTGAATGGGGAGTTTCAGGATTCTTAACTCAGGTTCTTGGACCTGATCCCAGCCTGGTTGCCTACTTCTCAAAGAAACTGGACTCAGTTTTCCCTAGGATGGCTCTTGACTTAGAGTGGTGGCTGCTATGGCCCTTTTAATTGAAGAAGCCTCAAAACTAATTTTGGGGCAGCCATTAGAGGGTCCACCCAGCTCAGAGCATTTTAGAAGCCAAAGGGCATCAGTGGCTTGATGGTGGAAGGCTTACTAGATAATCAGGCTCTCCTACTAGACATTCCCGACCTGACTCTCTGGGTGTGTCACACCTTTAACCCTTCCACCCTGCTCCCTGACAGCACTCGGATCGGGTGACATCATTCATAATTGTGAGGAAGCATTAGATCTACTCTAGCCCACCTGACTTGAGGGACATTCCTCTTGACAACCCAGATGGTGAATGGTTTACAGATAGGTCCAGTTTTCTTGAAAACAGGGAAAGGAGGGCAGATTATTCTGTGGTGACCCTCAATGGCACCCTGCAGGCTAATTGCCTCCTGGAATTTCTGCCCAGAAAGCTCAACTCATTGCCCTGACCACAGCTTTGGAACTTGGGAAGGGAATGAGAGTGAACATCTATACTGACTCCAAATATGCTTTTCATATTTTGCATGCTCATAGGGCTTTATGGAAAAAAGGGGGACTTTGACAGCAAAGAATTCTCCTATTAAATATGTGGGGGAAATTCTATAACTATGGCAAGCTGTCTATGAACCCAGAGAGGTTTCAGTCATATTTTGTAAAGGATACCAGAACAGAGATTCATTCCAGGCCAAGGGCAATAGGTTTGCAGATTCAGCTGTTGGAGCTGCTGCCCATTTACCCCTGACTATGGCACCTTTATCCTCCCAGCTTTAATCCCCCAGGTGATTCTTATACCCCTTATACCTCATAGGAACAAGCTCTTGCAGAAGAAAGGGGGTCTACCCTTTGTCCTTCTGACTGGTTTCAAACACCCTCAAGCCAACTTTTAATACCAGAGGTAAGTCAGTGGAAACTTATTTTTGGTCTTCACCAAGCTGCTCACTTGGGAAGAAATGCTCTTCAACCCCTTGTGAAACACATTTTTTCCTGGTCACAACTGGGAGAAACAATCAGGCTGGTCTGCTAGGCCTGCCCAATTTGTGCCCAAGTAAATCCTGAAAGAGCTGTTAAACCTCCCCATTCTTAAGCCTTTTCAGAGAAGGGTCATACACCCAGGGGAAGATTGGCAAATAGACTTTATGCATATGCCACCTTGCAGAGGTTTCAAGTTTTTGATCTTTGTTGATACCTTTACTAACTGGGTAGAAATTTTTCCCTGCAAGAATGAGAAAGCTAAGGAGCTCTCAAAGTGCTTGCTAAGAGGTCATACCTCACTCTGGCCTGCCTGGCTCCTTGTAGAGCAATAATGGCCTGGCCTTCACTTCCCAGGTAACCCAAAATGTAGCCATAGCGCTCAAAATCACCTTCCATCTCCACTCTGCCTGGAGTCCTCAGGCTTCTGGGAAGGTGGAGAAAATGAATCACACCCTCAAGAGAGTCCTTACTAAACTATGCTTAGAGACTCAAGAGGATTGGATGGAGAACCTTCCACTAAGACTTCTTAGATCCACATTGCACCTCAGGACAACATTAAGCTGAGCCCCTTTGAACTTTTGTATGGGAGGCCCTTCTTAACCATCGACATTCTTGTAGATCCAGAACAGCATCTGGTCACTCAGTTTGCCATACAGCTTGGTGCAGTCCAGAAGGCCCTTTCTGAATATGCAAATGAACATATTCCTAAAACTACAGATGCTCATACTCAAACTGCCTCCGCTGTAAACCCAGGAGACATGGTAGACTTGAAATCTTGGAAGCCTGAAGGGGCTGACCCTCTAGATATAAAGTGGAAAGGCCCATAATAAGTCATTCTGACTACTACAAAGTCAGTTAAACTGGAAGGGTTCCCCAGCTAGACTCATTTCTGAGATTAAAAATGCTGCTTCTGTTACCTCTCTTTTAGATATTTCAGAATATTCCTGTGAATCCCTAGAGGACCTGAAGCTATTCTTCCACAGGACCCCTGAAAACACTCTTGAGAAAGAAGGGTGAAATTGTCTGAGTCCTTCTTTCTCTCACTCCTCTAGTCTTTTTCCTAACTCTTTCTCACTCCGAGGACGAGAACTTTTCTCATAGCATTTTCTCTCCAGCTTTTCTTGACATCATTCTGTGGCCCCTGCAGTGGGGGCATTCAGGAATGTTGGGTAGGCCATCAGCATCCTCAGTACAGCCCACAGATGGGACCTGATGCATTATTCACAAAGGCCTCTTTCCCTAATGTCACCATCTCCACCCTGGATGCCACCCCATTTTTAATCTGCAAGGTCAGATTCATTTCTTCCAGGCTCCAAGTTATAAACTTCTAGCTACTCCTTCAGTCTGAAGATCCTGGTACAACTGACTTGGACACTCAACATCTCCTAGATGTTGCTGCTACCACCTTCAGATCTTGCACTTCCCTTCCTGGCCTGAACCCCCATTGTCCATAGGGGACAGCTCTGTCAGCTTGAAGCAGCTCCAGAAGATAAGACTTCTGTCCCTTTGCCCCAAATGAATTTGGGGTGACTGTTTGAGGGGGGAATGATGTAATAAGAATTTTGTGTCTCCCTGATCTTTGTGGAGGGTGGGCCACTTGGCCTGGGAAAATTCCAGAAAATAATCCCTACCCTCCTACCTGGTTCCCACGGGAATCTCCTACCTCCAATTAATTTGAGAATCATTTTGGTTGGTGAAACAGTCACCACTCTTTATTGATTTGAAAAGTAGCCCCTAATCGTTCCCTATCCCTAAACCATAGAAGGTTGAATAAAAGTCAAAATTCTATACCCAAACTTTTGCTAGTTCCTATCAGGAAGTGGCCCAATGAGTGGCTTCACAAGTGTATAAACCTATATTTTTTTTGGCCAAAAAACCTTGCTTGGAGATCGGGACTGTAAATTCTTTTGAAAAAACCTGCAATGTGATGACTGTGTATTTAAAATCAGCTGGAGTCAGGAATTCAGGTTAAGGGAAAAAATCTTCAATCTTTATTCTCAGTAGAGGTGAAGAAGGATTGCGATAGCAATATGGGCAGTTGCGACAGGAAGCCAACTAGCAGAGGGGGATTGGAGGTGAAAGGGGGTGGCAATAGCAATGTGAGCAGTTGTGACAAGACGCCAGCCAGTCTCTCTTTTCGCTTCCCTTTCCATTCCCCTGCCTCCACCCACCAAAAATGTCATTTCCTATACAACACATCAGGACTTGCACAAAGAGTGGGCGGGGGCCATTCTTTCTCCAAACATATATATTAATAGAGTATGGTCCAATTACTATTTAGCCTCACGTGCTTGGGACCTCAGTGCATCAACTCGAGCCTCAGCCCATTACACTGCGACACTGGGTTGAGGACTCCATCGCTGTTAGGGTATCTCTCACTTCTCATTTCTTACCCCTCAACAGGAATCATCATTCCCCCAGGTCTTATCTTTACCTTAAAGAAACCATCTTTTTCTTTCAGAAGAAGTTCAAACATGATATTCTCTATAAAACCTTTCTTGATTCTCCCAATTGTTAAGTGCCTTCTCTCCTTAACTTTTGTTATTATTGTTCATTTATTTTCAGTAATTTCTAATTCTTTGTGATTCCATTTGGGATTTTCTTGGTAGAGACACTGATATAGTTTGTCATTTCCTTCTCAAGCTCCTTTTATTGATGAGAAAATGGCCTTGCCCAAGGTCACAAAGTTAATAAGTGTCTTAGATCAGATTTAAACTCAGGAAGATGAATCTTTTTGACTCTGGGCTGGGCACTGTATAGTGTCACCTAACTGCCCCTGAACTCCTTACTTACTTTGTGTGAATTTATATTTATTAGCTTTATACTACATATTTTTCACATATGATTGTTGTTTTCTCTGTTAGAATGTAAGAATATAATTCCTCGCCAATAGGAATTGTTATACTCTTTGTATTTATATTCTTGGCTCAATACATAGTAGACATTTAGTACATATTGATTGACTGATTGATACGTATTCCAAGGAGTCCTGCATGATCTTAATGTATGAATGGATAACCTAGTAAATAATATTTTGTTCTGACTTAATTTTTTTTTATATTTGACAGCCTTTCTTCTGATGTCTTGTATAATTTGTTTCTGAATTGAAAATTAACTACAATATATCTTGGAGTTTGCAGCTATGTTTTTTTTTTTTTTCCTGGAGGTAATCTGCTGAGTTCTTTCCATTGGAATTTCATTTTCTATATTTTGACATTCTTGGGCATTTCTCTTCTCTTCTTTCCTTCATAATAACGTTAAGGGTTTTGTTTTGTTTTGTTTTTTTGTCCTATGGCATTCTTCTGGGAGACTTCTTATCCTTAGGCTGTTTCTGCATATCCCATCTTTAAGAACTATATGTTTTTCTTGTGTAGTGAGCATACATTCTTTTAATGTTATTTTTGTTTTTTTGTTTTTTTTTTTTAGTTGAAGTTGACATCTATTTCTATATATTTGCATTCCCAATCAATTGTTCTTTCTTCTGTCTCTTTGATGGTGCTTGCCATTGCATATTCCTGTTTTTCTGTTTTGTTCATTTTGTTACTTGCTGTGCAGGCCATAAATTTTGTTCTTATAATTCTCATTTCTCTTGTAAACCATTCAGGCACAGTGCATTGTGGTTCCATGTTTTCAAATCCTACAGAATCTTTTGGCTCATTAAGTATTGGATCATTTTCCTTTATTTTTCAGTATTTATTATTTTTTATCATAGATACCTGAACTTGTTAACTAGATCTGGAGACCTTATTTTTTTCTGTTGTTACTATTTTTCGTATTGATTTATCGGTATATATTCAAAGTCTTTGAATTTTCTTCTTCCTGAAATCTTTGGTACTTTCAATATGTATTTTTTTCTTCTTATTTTCCTTATCTCTCATTCCCTAACTTCCTCTGATTGTATTTTATTTGAGGGCTGAATCTCATATTTCACAGAGAAACTAAGGCCCAGAGAAGTAAAGTCATTTTCTCAAAATTACATAGCTAATATTAATAGCTGGAACTAGAACTCAGGTTTCTCTGACCTCAATTTATGATCCCTATATGCATGAATACACTAATTCACTAAACCCTTGTTGTTTAGTTATGTCTGACTCTTTATGATCTCATTTGAGATTTTCTTGGCAAAGATACTAGAGTGGTTTGTTATTTCTTTCTCCAGCTCATTTTATACATGAGGAAACTGAGGCAAAAGGGGTAAAGTGACACAATTAGTATCTGAGATCGAATTTGACCTCATGAAGATGAGTTTTCTTGATTCTAAGCCTGGCTTTCTTTCCACTGTGCCACCTAGCTGTTCATAATTCTAATGCCTTCTTATTCTTTACCTCCTATTTATCTTAAATAAAGCATTTGTAAATATATGCTTGACTGCTGTCTCCTTTATTAAATTATAAGCTCATTGAGGACAAAGACTGTCTTTTGTCTCTTTTTTGCATCCTTAGCACTTCAAAACATTGAATTTGGTATTCGAAGTATATCCATGAGAAAAATTGTTTTAGCACTTGATCCTTGCTTGGTACTCATCACAAGCTTGGTTGTTGATGCTGTTACCTTGGTTGAGCAGCAGCGATGTGAAGTTGGCCAGGTGTACTATCCAGCCCACACTGATGCTGCAGTTGCCATCAGTGGTGGGCAGCTCCTGCCAGTGTAAGGAATGTCAGGTTGGAACCCCCAATGCTGAGGCTGTTAGCATGGCAGGGCAGGGGATGGGACATATCCTGCACGATGATATAGCTGCAGTGTATAGTCTCCTGGCTCCCAAAACAGTATTACTGGGGCACAGAGCAGCTGACAAGTTCAACAGAAGTAACAGGAGCAGAAGCATTGGGAGACCAGGCAGAGGCAGGGGCATGGAGAAGTGACTAGATTTAAGAAGGCTATGCTAGCAGAGAGCAGACATATAGGAAAAAAAGTCCTTTGTTTAGTATTCAAAAAGCTCTTCATAACTGGACGTCTCCCTACCTTTTCAGTCTTCTTACACCTTACTCATCTCCACGTACTCTGATTAAGACACTGGCCTTGCTTTTTCTTGTACAAGACAATCTATCTTCCTAGTTTATTCATTTTCTATTTGATGGGGTTTTTGTTTTTTGGAAAGACAATTGGGGTTAAGTGACTTGCCTAGTTGTTACCCAGCTAGTAAGTGGAAAATGGAAGTGATAAGTGTCTGAGGTTGAATTTGAACTCAGGTCCTCCTGACTTCAGGGTATAGAATTATCTCTGTTTTCATCATCATTTTTTTCCATTCCTGGCTTCCTTCAAGTTCCAAATAAAATCTTACCTCTACAAGAATCCTTTCCGGCTCTCCCTTAATATCAGTGTCTTTCCTGTTTCTTATCTCCAATTTATCATATATATGATATGTTAAGCACATAGAAATTATATAGCATGTGTGTAATATATCATATATGTAATATATAAACATGCATGATTTTGTTTACATGTTCTCTTCTCCCTCCTTCCTTCAGAGCAGATTTTTGTCTTTTTTCCCCCTTCCATTCCTGGGATTGATTATGTTCTGTGATATAGCCACTAGAGGGAGACAATTCCTATAAACATTTTCTTTTGAGAACCAATAGGACACTTCTTTCAGTGGACAACGAACAATTGTTATAGGAAAACAAGAGTTTGTCTTTAGTGGGTGAATTAAAGTATGAATTCTGAAGGTTTTTTGTCACGTTGATAATTTAAAATTTAAGTTTGAAATTGAGTTTATCATCTTCCATATCACTAATTGGACTGATACTTTTATTTAGAATCTATATGAAATTATCTAAGTAAAATCAAAATTTAGATTAGATAGTAGATTAGAAATTATCTAATCTCAATATCCTAAATCCATAAAGGAATCCACTCTATGGATTCCCCTCACATTGTTAGCTTACTTTTATATTGTGAATATTTATTCACCAAATGAGAGGGAAATCCATTTAAATAAATGGAAATCAAAAAATAGAACCCAAAATTTAACTCCTCTCATTATATCCCCGATGGCTGTCTTTGATTTACTCTATGCTTTGGGATCACATCTTTCTAATTACTTTTAGAAATATTTTCCAATCCATTACTCCATTTCAACTTTATTAAATTTTCACAGCAACATTCCCTAGAAGAAATTCATCTCAGCAATTCAGTTGAATAATCATTTATTGAACTGAGGAACTTTGTTAAAGATAGGGATATATAAATTCAAAGACAATGAAATTGTTCTTTCCTTCAGGGACACTATCTTCTAAGGGATATAAAATACACACATAGAGATAAGCAAAAACAATTTGAAGAGGAAAGGAGCTTAGACTAGGAGAGATCTTGACACAGAATATTTTCTGCATGCTTTTAGTTGAGCTTGATGCACTTCGCTTCTAGCATTTAGGTGGATATTGCGGATGTGTGTGTGTGTACACAATACATATATGTACATACATTCATATACATGTGTGCATATACACTTATACATACATACACACATTTATACATATATTGTCCTAGACATGAAATCAGGAAGACCTGAACTTAAAATCCTATAAGAAACTTAGTAACTATATGACTCTGGGCAAGTGATTTAACTTCTCTGTTTTTCTCATTTGTAAAATGAAGATAATAACAGCACCAACCTCCCAAGGTAGGTATGAGAATAAAATGAGTTATTATTTATAAAGCATTTCATTAGTGTTAAAGTGTTATTATTATTACTATTATTAAAAGTCTGGTCCATAATACAATGAGAAATAGTCATCCTTTGGGAGCTATTTTTACCTAATTGTATGGAAACAAAACTGACAATCTAAATGAATGGATATTTATAAAAATATAAATTTTTCAGATTAGCAGAAAAGGAAATAAAATATTTAAATAGCCCTATCATATAAAAAAATTAAGTCATAAACGAGTTGTTAAAGTAGATAAGATACTGGACCTGAATCAAGAAGACAGATGATTAAATCAGACCTCACACACTTGATAGCTATGTTACTTTGGGGAAGTTCCTTAAGCTCCTAAGGCTGTTGTGAGAATCAAATTAGATAATATTTGTAAAGTCCTTTCCAAGCATTAAAGTGCTATATAAATGTGACATTATTATTTTTTAGTCCCTCTTCATATATATTGGTATCTTACTGAATATAATCTGTTTTCCCTACTCTCTCACACAAGAGTAAGTAGTATTATCATAAAACTGAAGGTTTGGAAAGCAATATACTGGTAGTTAGGATTTAGTTAAGTTTATTTGATATCTTACTAGTGATTTATGGTATAGCCTTGAGCCAATCATCTAAACTCCTTCAATCTAATTTTCTCTTTCTCCCAAAAAAGGCCATATCTGACAATGTGAGACATTGAGCACCATGAAATTTATCTCATTCTTCAAAATACACTTTAAGGAATTCTGGATGCAATATAATTCTGTATAGTAACAATAATCACCACAGTTCCCATTTGTATAGCACTTGAGAGTAGACAGGGAAAGATAACCTATAATTTATCAACATTATTGAGCTATACCTTTGATACAGAATAGAAAGTTTTCTGATTCAAATGCCTAAAATAATTTAGTAGTCTTTGTAATGGTTGATATTACCTTGTCAATTAGATAAAAGCAGGCTCACTACTCATGGAGAAGTTAAATTATTATTTGCAAATGAAATGAGTTTACAAGTGAAAAGAAGATACATGTCCTCAGCTTCTCTCTCTCTTCATCTGTTTCTTTTATCTATTTTTCTCTCTCCTTACTCTCCCTTTCTAATAAGTGTACAAATTCCAAATAGTTTCTGCCATTAAAAATGCAGATTTCTATATGAAATCTTTCCTAATTTCCCAGCTATTAGTGTATCTTCCCCAAATTATGTTGTACTTATTTTACATAAATTGCACACCTCTGAAATATTTTCCTAGCTAGCATTCACACTTACAGATTGGGTAGAAATTGGCTGCTGCTCTCAGTTTATAGTGTATAATCTTTGTGATATGTTGCTGTAGTCTCTATGCTAATATTTTATTTAAATTTTTGCATCAATATTCATTAGGAACTAGTCTATAGTTTTCTTTCTATTCAACTTTTGTTAGTTTAGGTACTAAGACCCTGTTTGTATAATAGAAGGAATTTGGCAGGCAGGATCTCTTCCTGTTTTTCAAACATTTTATGTAATAGTGGAATTAATTATTCTTTAAATGTTTGATAGGGTTTTCTTGATCTTGTTTTTTTTTTTTTTCCTTTTTGGGGTTTCATTTATCCTTTATTCACTTTCTCTTTATGAGATTAGATTATTTAAGTTCTCTATTTCTCATTCTATTATTCTGGCTTTTTAATATTTTTCTAAATATTCTTCCAAATCATTTAAATTGTCAGTTTTATTAACTTACAGTTAGGTGAAATAGTTCCTAAAATTAATAGTAATGATAATAATGATGATGCTATTTGTAGAGAGCTCCTTCTATTCATTTGTTCCTTAGAGGGCTTCTATAACTATCTCTTTATTCATTCGTGTTTCACATGAATAAGTGGCCTTTCTCCTTGTCAAGGCAAACCCTTCTACATGCATAAGTAATCTTATTTCATCCTTTCTCTTCTGCAGATTTTCCCCTGAATCATACCTACTCTCTCACTGATTTTTAATTTTTTCCTTTTACTTGCTGCCTCCGTACTACTGCCTACAAACATCTCTTCCCCATCCTGGAAGAACCCTCACTTGTTGCATCCATCCCCAATAGCTATCATGCCACATCGCCTCCCTTTTGTGTTACGTACTTTAAATAGGCTGTGCACAGTAGATACTTCTACTTTCTTTTCTTTCATTCTTCTTTTTAACTCTTTACAGTCTGTTTTTTTTTTTACCTCATCATTTAAGTAAAATTGCTTTTTTCCAAAATTCCTAAAAATATCTTAGTTACCAAATCCAAAGGCCCTTTTCCAATCCTCATTCTCACTGCTCTCTCTGCAGGCTTTGACATTGTTTTTTTTCCAATCTCCTCTTGAGAGTTTATGACTTTGTTCTTTCCTACTTCTCCTTTTACCTGTTGGACCACTCAGTCTCTCTCTCCTTTACTTGATCTTCATTCAGGTCATACCAGCCAACCATGACTAGGTCCAGGACTCTGTCCTGGGGCCTCTTCTCTTTATATATTATTTCATTTAGTAAGCTCTTTAGCTCCCATGTTTTCATTTGTCATCTCTGTGGAGCCAACTTGTTTAGCCTTCCTCCTAACCTCCAGTGTCTCATCTCCAATTGCCTATTGAACTTTTCAAACTTTATTTGTTAAGCATCATTAAAAAATATCCAAAATATAACCCATTCTTTTTACTCCTCTCTTCTTAATTTCTCTTTTACTCTTGAGGGGGTCACCATCCTCCCAATCACTGAAATTAGAAACTTAGGTATCATTTTCTACTTCTCACTTTCTTTTTCTCTCCCCATCCACCACATCCAATCTGTTACTGAATCTTATGTTTTTGCTTTTGCAACATCTCACACTATATACCCCGTTTTTCTCCTCTAATATTGCCACTATCCTGGCATGAGGCACTTCACACTCAAATTATTGCCATAACCTAATGTATTATTATATATAATTATTATATTGTTTCCTTCTTTGCTTGAAGTCCTTCCCAACTCCAAGTAATTTTCCATTCAACCATCAAATTTATCTTCCTTTATAAAAATAGTATTTTATTTTTCCAAATACATAGTTTTCAACATTCATTTTTGTAAAACTTTGTGTCCCAAATTTTTCTCCTTTCCTTCCTTACCTCTCCCCTTCCCAAAACAGCAAGCAATCTGATATAGGTTAAACATGTGCAATTCTTTTAAGCATATTTCCATATTTCTCATATTGTGCTGGAAAAATTAAACCAAAAGGGAAAAAAGCATTAAAGAGAAAGAATCAAACAAAAGATGAAATGCTGTTTTGATCCACATTTAATCTTCATAGTTCTCTCTCTGAATGTGGATGCATTTTCCATCCCAAATCTGTTGGAATTGCCTTGAATCACTGCATTGCTGAGAAGAGGCACAGTTGATCATAACATAATCTTCTTGTTGCTGTGTACAATGTTCTCTAGGTTCTGCTCACTTCACTCAGCATCAGTTCATGTATGTCTTTCCAGGCTTTTTTTTTTTTTTAATCAGTCTGCTCATTATCATCATCATCATCATCATCATCATCATCATTATTATTTGCTGAGACAATTGGGGTTAAGTGACTTGCCCAGGGTCACACAGCCAGGAAGTGTTAAGTGTCTGAGACCAGATTTGAACTCAGCTCCTCCTGACTTCAGGGCTGGTGCTCTATCCACTACACCACCTAGCTGCCCCAGCTCATTTTTTTATTGAAGAATAATATTATGTTACATTCATATACTATAACTTATTCGGCTGTTCCCCAATTAGTGGGCATCTACTCAATTTCCACTTCAAATTGATCTTTCTGAAAGACAGGCCTAACTGTCATTCCATCCCTAGCCCCTCATTCAATAAATTCCAGTGGTTTCTAGTACCCCTAGGATTAAATATAAAACCCTCTTTTTGGCTATTAGAACCCTTCAAAAGCTTCTTTCCTTTCATTCTTCTTATGTCTTACTCCTCTCTATATACTCTTTGATCCAGTGACAATTGGATTCCTTGCCACTTTTTGAACAAGATGCTACATCTTCTGACTAAGCATTTTCACTGGTCCCTGCCTAGAACTCTCTCTGCCTCCTCATCTCTGCCTCTTAGCTTCCCTCTATCTTCCTTTAAGTCTCAGCTAAAACCCTACTTTATGCATAAAGCTGTTAGTGGCCCTCAGTTTAAGTACTTTCCTTTTGAAACTATCTTGAATTTATCTTGTATGTATCTTCTTTATATACTTGTTTTCTTGTTATCTCTCTTATACACGGTGAGTTCCTTGAGAGCAAAACCAGTTTTTAAACTTTGTCTCCCAGGGGCTTAGCACAGTGCCTTGCACATAGTAGGAACTTAATTAATGTTAAGTTAACTTACTAAACCTGAGGTATACATTTTCTCCTAAGGACTTCTTTAGCTTCATCCTCAGAATATGTTATATTGCCTCTTGGTTGTCATTTTCTTTAATGAAATTTTCAATTGTTACTATGGTTTCTTCTTTGATCCTTCTATTGTTTAAGATTAAAATTTTCTGTTTCCAATTAATTTTTAATGTTTCTTTAGTAGGTTTTTATTGGATAAAATTCTTATTGCATTTTGACCTGTAAAAATGTATTTAATATTTCTGCTTTTCTGCATTTATTTGTGAGGTTTTTATCCTATAATACATGGTCAGTTTTTGTAAGGGTTTATCACTGTCAAGAGGTGAAAAATATGCATATTCCTTTCTATTCTCATTCAGTAATCTCTAGATGTCTAGAATATTAAAATTTCCTCAAATTCTATTATATCTTTAGCTGTTTTTTTTTTTTTTCAGTTGGTTTTGTTTCGATTTATCTTAGTCTGAGAGGAATAAATTCAGGTCCCCTACTATTATAGTTTTACTATCAATTTCTCTCTAAAACTCATTTAACTTTTCCTTTAAATATTTGGATACTATGCCAATTGTTACAAAAGTGTTTAATATTGGTGTTACTTCACTGTCTATGATATCTTTCAGCAAAATATAGTTTCCCATTTTTCTTGTAATTAAATCCATTTTTGCTGTTGCTCTCTCTGACTTCTTGTTAAATGTCAGCTAATGCATAATGGATTTTTTTTCAAACCCCTCATTTTTATTCTTTGTATATCTATTTCAGGTATGTTTCTTTTAAAATATATTATTGGATTCTGCTTCCCAATACATCATTTTATAGGTAAATCCATCCTATTCAGATTCATATTTATAATTGTTAGTTGGTTATTTCCCCCAATTTTATTCTCTTATACTTTTTCTTCTTTTTTGTTTCACTCTCTCTCTCCAAAAAGAAAAAGAGGGTGATGAGAGAGGAATAAATGCAATCAGTGCTCTAGATTTGGTGTAATCTTCTGCTCCTCTTAATAACATGTTCCTATTCTTTATTTTATTTAAAAAATTGATTTTTTTAAATTGTGGGATTATACAGTTTTGCTAGGTAAGTTATTTTTGACTGTAAGTCTATATCCTTTGTCTCTTGGACAGCTAGGACATCTATCTCTTAGGATATTCTAAGCTCTCTTTCTTTAGAGTGATGACTATTACATCTTGTATGAGTCTTACTGTGACTCCTTGGTACTTGAATTCTTTCTGACTGTTTGCATTTTTCCTTTGACCTGAAAGCTTTGGATTTTGGCTAAGATGTTCTTAATTATTTGAATTTTGGAGTTTTGTTCAGGAGGTAACATGGACTCTTTTGATTTCACTTTGATCCTCTGATTCTAAGAGATCTTGGCAGTTTTCTTTTTAAGATTTTTTTGAAAGATGATGTTTAGGTTCTTTGGTCACAAATTTCAAGTAATTCACTGATTTTTATATTTTCCTCTCCTTGATCTATTTTCAAGGTTATTTTATCCATTTTGTTTTATTTAGCTGTCTAGTTTATCCATTCTAATTTTCCAGAAGTTTATTTCTTACATGAGGCTTTGTATTTGTTGTTCCAAGGTATTAATTTTCTTTCCAAATTTGTCTTTGCTTTTATTTATTTCCTGAGATTTTTCCTGTAATAGTCATTCATTTTAAAAATATTAGCTCTTTTAAAAATTCCTGTTTATTTGGAACTATGCCGAAAAGGGTATCAAACTGTGCATACCCTTTGATCCAGCAATGTTTCTACTGGGCTTATTTCCCAAAAAGATCATAAAGGAGGGAAAGAGACTCACATATGCAAAAATGTTTTTGGCAGCCTTTTTTGTAGTCACAAGAAACTGGAAACTGAGTGGATGTCTATCAGTTGGAGAATGGCTGAATAATGAATGTTATGGAATATTATTATTCTATAAGAAATGATTAGCAGGATAATTTCAGAGGGGCCTGGAGAGACTTACATGATCTGATACTGAATGAAATGAGCAGAACCAGGAGATCATTGTAGACAGCAACAACAAGATTATATGATGATGAGGCCTGATGGATGTGACTCTTTTCAACAATGAGATGATTGAGGCCAGTTCCAATGATCTTGTGATGAAGAGAGTCATCTACACCCAGAGAGAGAGGACTGTGGGAATTGAGTGTGGATCACAACATAGCATTTTCATTCTTTTTTTTTTTTTGTTTGCTTGCATTTTGTTTTCTTTCTCATTTTTTTTTTTTTTTGATCTGATTTTTCTTGTGCGGCAAGATAATTGTATAAATATGCATACATATATTGAATTTAATATATATTTTTAAAATGTTTAACATATATTGTTAAATTTCCATTAAACTTTCCATATAGGGGAGGGGGTAGGGGAGAAGGAAGGGGGAATTTGGAACACAAAGTTAGCAAGGGTTAATATTGGAAAATTATCCATGCATATGCTTTGAAAATAAAAACTTTAATTAAAAAAAGAACCCCCCCAAATAAAAAAAAAACAAATCAGACAAAAAAATACTTTTTGCTTTATATTTTCCATAGTTGAACCTGTGCTCAAGCCATGTTTTCTCTTGAGACTTTCTTTGTAGATGTTTTGGAGCCATTTTCTTCTTCTGGGTATGTATTTTGATTGTTTGTGTTGCCTTAATAATTCTTAATGGTGAGATTTTTTTTTTAGCTCAGTCCTAAATCTACTTCCTGACTCTGGCCTTTGTATTAGGGCTTTACTCTGAGCATTTCTGCGGAGATTGTGCCCTGTTGGATCCTTCTGATGCTTTCTTGGAAGAACTGACTGTTGTGATTTTTCACACTCTCAAAGACAATTTAAGGTAGACACCTATAAACTTTTACCAATATCAGGATGATCTAGTCCAGAGCAAAATCTGATCAATACAATACAAGTAAATAATAATAAATAATAATAAATTTGCTTTAAATTTCTCCAGACTGCTATATAAGCAGATATCCTTAGTTAAGATTTCAAAGCTATCATCATTTTTAAAAGAAGTACTTAAATGCTAATTTAAGTGGTGAGAAACTGGAGAGGACAAACACCCGCAATTTTTAGCTATAGTTCAATTTGTTATAAAGTCTCAAGTCACAATTAAAATATAGTTTAAGGCTATATTCCCATAAAAGTGTCTTTATTCAGTTAATTCCACACAATTCCTCCACTTTAGTTTATCCTTTGAAGACCTCTCACACTACTCTTGATACATCAACTAGTTTGTTCTCAATCTCACATCCCTCTGGATCTGGCTTGTCTTTTTTCTCTTCTGGGGTCCATCCTTGTCTAACTGCATCTCCCTTTCCAGGTTGCTCAATTTTTATAAATTGGGTTTCTGTACCCCCAACTCCTAGTTGGGGCCATCTATCACTCCAACCATTTGTGTCCCTAGTAATTAGGGTAGGTAACTTTATACAAATAAAAATGCCTATCAGCAACAACAAAAATACTAAAAGAAATAGACAGATCACAAGCTTCCTACACATATTCTCAAGGCTAATGTATCCATCCAGTGGGAAGTCACCAGGATGGTTTGAATCCACAGTCCACTCCATGGGATTACTGGTCCCTTAGTCCAGGGGCCTTCTTCCTGCTGGTCTTGGTACTAGAGAGAATTATTTGTTCTTTGACAAATAAGGCAACCATCCACTAGGTGGTGTGCAAGAGTATACAGGCCAGGAGATATGACCTAGGTTAAGACTGCTTCACACTGGTTTTGAACATCCCAGTGACAGCCCTGGTGAAGCTGCTATAAAATCTGCCTCAACTTGCCTTATTCAGCACTTCCCAGCCATCAGGGAGGTATCACACACAGAAAGCTCACCAGTTCTTGACTTTACTTGGGTTGCATGATTAATTACAAATTTTTCTCAGCTGGCTTATCTCCTGAATCAAATTAATCTTCTATCTTTGCTAGTTCACTTCTCTGAGTGTGTGTCTTCAGGAGTTTACTTGACTGGGAATAGGAGTTCTTGAGCTAAGTCCAAGGACCATTGTAGAACAGAGTGTAGGACACTCTGTACAGGAGAGACCCCTCAGGAATAAGAAATATCCTGGATGAGCCCCCAAACTGTGTGGGATGATATCATTCACAAAACTAATCAGAAACTCAGAGTAACAAAAAGCAAAAAGGGGCTTATTACAATGTCCTGAGAAAGGGCATCTTCCATCTGACAAGATGTGCAAAGCATAAATTGTAAAACATCAGATTAAATAGGACAGAAACTCCCCACCTTGACCTTTTCTTCCATTGTTTGGGGGAATCCAGACTTATGTCTCAAACCCAGAAATCTATTTCAGAAACAAAAAAATACAAGTCAACTTAATTCAAATTTCCCTAGAGAACTGCTGTACAAGCAGATATCCTTAGGGAAGAGAATTCAAAGCCATCATCACCTTTAAAAGAAGTGCTTAAATGTTAATTAAGAGGAAGGAAACTGGAGGAAGCAAACACCTGCAACTTTTATCTATGGCTCTATTTGTTATTATAAAGTCTCAAGTCACAATTCAAGTATAGCTTAAGGCTATATTCCCATGAGAGTTAATTCCACTCAGTTAATTCCACACATACTTGACCATCTCCAACAATCATATCAGTCATGAAGAGAAGCAGATGTATCTGTCAAAGTCTCAGAAGAAACAGCAAAATAGCAAGCAACAGGGGCACTGCTTGACTCTTGTTTGCCTACCTGGCCAAAAGATGGAGAGCAAATCCTCTTTTTAGCTCTGCTCTCACAGAATTTCTTAGAAGTTCTCATTGATAACATGTCACCAACCAGTAAACTGCTTGTAGTGTCTCATTCCCATAACAATACTACAGCTTCCACAGATACTACATATATGTGTAAGAAACAAAATATTTTACCACAAACTCCAGAAACATTGATAAATGCAGGAAAGATTTATTTTACATTCTTGCAAGAATGGGTGCCTAGGAGAGTTGACACACCTTTGAGACTCCAAAGGCAGCATTTTATTTCCTATCCTGAAGCACAAGTACTTCCCCTATTTGCTCATTAATTGGATGTTATAGAAGTTACATAATATGATTCTTCACCTTCTCATTACATAGCCAGTCTCTGCCCCCAAAGGAGCTTCTCATACTCTAGAAAGGGGAAGGGTAACAGAAGAAGGGACAGGCTAAAAGAAGAGAACAAAAGATTCTTCTCAAATCTTAAGCCACCATCCCTGATTATGAAAGTCAGTCCCTGCTTCCAAAGAGTTTACATTCTTTTTGGGGAAGATAATCTTTACTCTTGATTATTCTTCAATGTGCTTGTGGGTTTCGGTTTTTAATTTGTTTCACTTCTCCAATTTAATTTTCATATCTGGGGAAAACAAATTTTCATCTATTTCTCACATATATATGTATTATTACCTCCTCTCCCTCCTAAAATGTAAGATTTCTGAAAATAAGGATTATTTCATTTTTGCTTTTTGTACCCCTCGGTGCCTGACACATAGAAAATGCTTAATTATTAATTGACAAGTTGATAGAATATGATTTATTGTAATCATATTATTAAAGTCTGCTGACTGAAATTTTTCTTTAAATATACAAAACAATCAGAGAAATCCGCTTCTCATTTTGTTGCAATATTTTAAAAGTCTAATACCCCACCCCAACCTCAGTTACCTTAATACTACATCTGCATGGCCTAAGAAGGATCCTTGGGAATCCTCTTGGCTTTGTATTTATGCCAGTGCCAGTGATAGATTAACTAAGACCCCAGCAAAAAGTCATGTCCCTGCTAGCAACTCAGTGTCTAAAGGGGCCATAGGGAAGGGAATTGATAGGAGAAAGCTTTTGTTGGATTTAAGTGAAATTTAAATGGACCTTTATGGAAATGGGTGTAATCTAGTTGAATTCTCACTGTTACTCCCTGAGGCAAGCAGGGAGCAATTTCAACAGGATTATCAAGTAAAATCAGAGAAGTGCAAATTAAAACAACTCTGAGGTATCACTATATACTTCTCAGATTGGCTAAAATTACAGGAAAAGATAATATGAATGTTGGAGGGTATGTGAGAAAACTGGGACACTAATTTGTTGGTGGAGCTGTAAACTAATTCAACCATTTTGGAGAGCAAGTTGGAACTGTACCGAAAGGGCTATCAAGCTGTGCATACCTTTTGATCCAGCAGTGTCTCTACTGAGCCAATATCCCAAAGATATCATAAAAATGAAGGACTCATGTGCAAAAATGTTTGTAACAGCCCCTTCTGTAGTGGCAAGCAACTGGAGTGAATGCCCATCAGTTGGAGAATGGCTGAATAAGTTATGATATATGACTGTTATGTAATATTATTGTTCTATAAGAAATGATCAGCAGGGTAATTTTGGAGATATCTGGAGAGACTTACATGAATTGATGCTAAGTGAACATTGTACACAGCAACAAGAAGACTATATGACAATCAATTCTGATGGACTTGGCTCTTTTCAATAGAGAGATGATTCAGGCCAGTTCCAATGGTCTTGTGTTGAAGATCACAACATAGTATTTTTACTTTTTTTTTGTTGTTTGCTTACATTTTGTTTTCTTTCTTTTTTTTTTTTTTTCCTTTTTGATCTGATTTTTCTTGTGCTGCATGATAATTGTGGAAATATGTATAGAAGAATTGCACATGTTTAACATATTTTGGATTACTTGTGGTCTAAGTGAGGTGAAGGGAGGGGAAAAAATTTGGAACATAAGGTTTTGCAAGGGTGAATGTTGAAGATTATCTGAGCATATATTTTGAAAATAAAAAGCTGTTATGGGCCAGAACTGTGAACTTGAAACAAAGGATTCTTAGAAAGTGCTAACTCAGTGAAATTGATAGAGACAATGGTTATCTAGTTTAGCATGGTTCAGTATGATTGATTTAATCTTACAACAAATAATGGTTTTCTAGTGATATAATGATTGGTTTATACTCAGTGTAGAGCATATAAACTAGGAGCCTTAGCCAGGATTCATTCGGAGAGATTCAGAGGGCAGAGAAAAAAGGTGGGAGCTCAAGCTCTCGGGACCAAGGAGAGAGACTGGCCTCTAAGAAAGCTAACTGGGCCCCAGGAAAGTAGACAAGACTTCAAGGAGATAATAAAGGATTTGGACTTTAACACCTGGCTGCACTTGTGGTGATTACTGGACTGAAACGAAGGCTGGTCCCAGAGACCCCAAGAGAACACTATAAAAAGCTTTAATAAAATTTTTTAAAAAAGGTTTGACAATCTAAAAAAAAGTAAAATAAAAATGATCTTTTAGCTGGGCTAGTTAATAAGTGTAATGTTCTCTGTTTCTGTTTTCCTCGTCTCCTTCAAAGTCTTGTCTCCTTTCCTGGGGCCCGGTTAGCTTTCTTAGAGGCCTATCTCTCTCCTTGGTTCCGAGAGCTTGAGCTCCTGTCGCCAGTCCTTTGTGTTCTCTGCTTCTGCCAGCTTCTGAATCTCCCTGAATTCTCTCTGCCCTTTTATTATCAAAACCCACAGTACTTCCCTAACCTACCCCATTCCTATTGGCTTCTAATTTCACTGGCTAGGACCTTCCCTGCAGGGAATAAGGAAACTCGGCAAGGTCTTATTATTAGGAAGCTTGTGGCCTTCCTGCAAGGTACTTTTGCAAAGGCCTTATAGGAATATTGTTATCACACCAGCATTTTGCAAGGTCTGACATTAACATTATAGTAAAGGGGTTAGTAATTTTATTTCTGAGAAATGGAAACTCGGGCTCTCAGACTTTAATTATTTTAATAAACTGTCTCTGGAAGACTTTCAATATGTTTCATTCGGAAGGAAGGAAGGAAGGAAGGAAGGAAGGTTCTTCTCTTTTGCAAATTCTTCCTCTCTGTTCCAGATATTTCTTCACTGATAGAATTTTCCTCCCTCCCTCCCTCCCTCCTTTTGTTGCTTATCTCCTTCTCTCTTTTCCTCCCTTCCTTTTTCCCTCCCTCCCTTCTTCTCTTCTCCCCATCCCGCTCTCTCTCTTTTTGTCTTTGTATTCCTGATGTACAGTTCTTAGAACATAGTAGGCACTTCATAAATTTTTGTTGATTTATTGAAGCTCAAAGTTACTGCTTTTATTTGGACTAAAGAAAATAAAATGACGTTTACATAGGGCAATTTTGATTTTATACATAAATTTTGTGTTCATCTGTCACTATGTGAGCTTAACTACTTTGCACCCTACTTTTCTTTTAACATTTTTGTATCCCATTTGAATTGTCTTAGGATGATTCTGAAAGTCACCTGACAGGATAAGATACTAGACACTGAGGTCCTTTCTTGAACTAAGCTACCAAACATTCCAGCTCTGCTGCAGAGAGTACAACTGCACCAGGCTGGCCACATTGTTTGAATGCCAAGCATATGGTTGCCAAAAAGGTTATTTTATGAAGAACTCATAGGACAAGCACTTACTTACATGGTAATCAGAAAAAGTGATACAAGAATGCTCTCAAGGCCTCCCTTAAGAACTTTAGAATTGATTGTCTGACATAGGAGACACTGGTATGGGACCACCCAGCATGACGTGCCCGCATCAGAGAAAGTACTGTGCTCTATGAACAAAGCAGAATTGAATCAGAAGAAACATGAGATGTACAAAGTTAGAGATTCCTCCCCAAATGTTCATAGGGACTATTTGTATCCAACTTGTAGCAGAGCATTCTGACCTTATATTGATCTTATTAGCCATGGTTGGACATATTGTAACTTGACTAGAGTCAAGTGATATAGTGATATCATTTTAATGTTCTTCAAGAACAAAGGACAACAACCAACCATTATTTATTCCAGGTCATTTTTGAACTCCTATCTTCCTGACTCCAATTCAGTCTAATCCAATAAGCATTTATTAGTAATACTATGTGTGAGGCACTGAGCTAAATGCTGTGATTACAAATAACAAAATGAAAAACAGTTCTGTCCTCAAGGAGCTTACTATCCAAAAGAGGAGAAAACACACAAAAGGAAGCAGGAAAGCTGAATTGGGTGGGCACTGGGGCCTCCAGGAGATATCTTGTTCCATGGAGTTGAAATCAGGCAGAACAGCAGATGCAAATGGAATGGGCTGAGAGTTTAATTTCAGCCCTCCAAGGAATTTGATAGATCACTCTCTAGCTCTCCAATCAGAGAATAGATGAGACTAAGGGCAATGTCAATCAAGGCTTGAGTTAGGAACATAGTGGGAAGATTAGAAGTGATGAGGTTAAATTCTCTCATTGATAAATGGTCAAAGGATATTAACAGACAGTGTTCAAATGAAGAAATTAAAATCATTGCTAGTCATATGAAAAAATGCTCTAAACCACTATTGATCAGAGAAATGCAAATTAAGACAACTCTGAGGTATCACCTCATACTTCTCAGATTGACTAAGATGACAGGAAAAAATAATGATTAATGTTGGAGGGAATGTGAAAAAAATTGAGACACCAATACATTGTTTGGTGGAGTTGTGAACTGATCCAACTATTTAGGAGAGCAATATGGAATTATGCCCAAAGTAAAAAGTATTTGAAAATACCACTGTTAAAAGGATTTCAGTGTATGCATCAACATTGGTTTCTGAGGAAGAAGGGGTAGGGAAATCTTGTGAAGAACTTGTTAAAATCCTCCAAACCAAATCAACATACATTATGATATTAGATTATTTTAATACAAATAAGTAACAGTGGGAGAAACATACAGGAATATATATGTATATGCACATATATTAGAATAGAATTTATATATCTCATAGAATTATGCAATCATTCTATATATAATACATATATAGAAATATAGAATTAAACTATGGAATTGATAACATGTATATAAGTACATATATATGTACATTCAGGATAGAGTTAGAATAGAATATATATTTAGAAGAAAGAAATGAGAGCCAAATACTTGTAGATTTTTCAGAAGCCTTACAACTGTGTATCATGAAGATATTTTTTTTCAAAAATAGAATTGGAAGGAGACATATTGAGCACAAATAACACAGAATAACATTGACAATGTATTTTAACATTTTTTATTTTTCCTAAGTAATAAAAATCTATTTTTTCTCCCTTATACTGGATTAGAATATAAATTCTAAAACTGTAAATTAACCTAAGCACATGGATTCTCCCCCCTCCCCCCAAAGTGATTCCAAACTGGATTCCTATGAGTGTATGGCCACTCTTTTACCTTACTATTGAGTGTATTGATGGAAGACTATGATCTGGGTTTATGTATGTATTGCGGTGTATTTTAGTATTTATGTATTTGATTAATATATAAATATATATAATATTTCTTTTGCCTTATTCTTAAATCAGTAGTCATATTTAAGATTGCAGAGGCAACTAGGTAGTGCAAAGAATAAGCACTGATTCTGGAGTCTGGAGAATTTGAGTTCAAATCTAACCTTAGACACTTGACATATACTACCTGTGTGACCCTGGGCAAGTCATTTAACTCCCATAGCTTCCCTCTCAAAAAAAAGTATATCGTGTGTAGCTGGCTGTGTAGATAGGAAACATATTGAATGAAGGCTTAGGAACTAGAATGGTGAGTTGAAAAAAAATATTTTCTCCCAGTAAGGTTACCTAAAACTCTGAGAGAATTTGAATATAACTAAGCTTACTCTGAAGTAGATTTATACTACATTGCTTTTCTTTGCTTTATGAGGCAATACTACTTATAATCATCCACCATCTTTCTTCAGAAGATTGCACAGAGGAGTTTATGTTCTAATTCTCCCTTACCTTTGGCAGCTCTGTCCTTTTGGCAAGTATGTTAAATGATTGCTAAGAGCTGGCCTCTTTTGCTCTCTTTGTAGTAGCACTCAATTTACACTGGTCTAACTTCTGGATGAAATTATTATAACTGGTCAATGTTATTTCTGTTATCCATTTGCCATTTTAATTTTCAATAACTTGTTTGAATAATTTAGAATTAGATCATAATTGTACAGGATCTTTTTCTCATTATCATTCATTCTTGTTTACTATCAGTTCTGATCTTAGCTCTGATGAGTTAATGATCTTTCATCTTAACTCATCAGAATGAGTTGGTGCTCTATGTACAGATTAAAAGTAGATTCAGAGTCAACTCCTGTGTCAGTTGTAAATATTTTTTTGTCTGTTAAAATGTGGTTATGAAGCATATTACTCATCTCCCAATAGGTTAACACCTTCCCCCCCACCATTTTTTAAGATGTGGTCAGTATGAGAGTTTATTTTGCTTTGTATATTTGTTATAAGAATTTTATTTTATTTCTCTTTCATTGGAGAAGAAAAATACATTTTTATTACTCAAAAAAAAGTCTTATAGTATGTAACCAATTTTATTCTCTGCATGTTATTTGTTGCTCACTATGTCTCTTATCTTCCGATTCTATTTTTGAAAAAAAAATTATGATTTATTATGGTTTATTTGTTTCTTTTTTTTTAAAAACCAGACTTTCCTGTATATTTTTCATTTGTCCCACAGCAACTTTGTAAGACTGTATGTCAAAGAACAGATGCTGATCTGATCTGTTATGGGTCCATTCAGGAAATATGAAACTGCTTCTATGCTAATTGGTTGACTGTTGATTCTCACCACTGTAGCTTGGGAAATTCTCTTCCCTGCTTAAACGTGGCCTTATAAACTCTTTCAATTAACTTCCACTAAGACATTTGTCCCCCATTTGTCCTTTGACTTAGTTTTACAGAGTTGCTAGGGGACATTGAGAGATAAGGTGACTCGTCCACAGTCACAGAGCCAGTGTTAGAGGCTGGATTTTGACTCAGGTCTTTCTGACCCAAAGGCTCTTAAGCTATCTGTTTCACTACTTTGTCATTTAGGGAATGCATTTTCTCCCAAATTACAGATGTGGGAAATGAAGTTTAATATGGTTACTTGAGTTTTTCAGAATTATGTGACAAAGTTAAGATTCAAGTCCAAGATCTCTTGACACTAAGTGCAGGTCACTTCCCACTAGATGATAATGTCTTTTACTGGAAAGAAATATGATGCTTAGGCTAGCCAAAAATTCCATCTTGGAAACCTGAACTTAACCTTTTCTTTTTTTCAAGAAATTCTATATTTCATGATATAACCTATATTCTAGTCAGCCTGACTTGTTAGCTGCCATTAAAGGATAACTTTAGTGGATTCTACCAACTTGGAATGTTTTTGAGAATGAACCAGTGGTAGAATTTGTATCTACTGTCTGAAGAATAGATTAGCTAAGAACAATAAAAAGTTGACTATTAGGTATTGATTTTTTGGGTGGAATTGGGGGTTCATGACAAGAAACATAAATAAAAACATGAAATGTTTCTCAGTCCTATAGAGTCTATTTGCATCTATAGTGACAATAAGTAAGTACTGGAAATGGGGCAAAGAATAATAAGAATCACATTGTTATTAAGCCATCATTACTTTGATGGTTGGTATATTTATCCAATGACTAGAGTTAACATATTGCTGGAGGAAATGGTCCACATTAAAGGAACCAAAGGGAGATACCCAATAGGTTGGATGAGTCCTTTGTGTAGTATTTATGGAAAGACATGGAAAAGAATCACATAGAATGAGTAATGGGAGGATTGTGTTCTCCATTGGTGAAAGAATTATCCCTATAGATTGAATAATGAATTTCACTTAGCTAAAAGATTGTTAGTGGTTGGAGGGGGGTTGATCCTTATGACAAAGTATCAATCACCTAGTCAAGATGTCAGATCACTCTTATTCATGCAAGCAAGAAAGATGAGAGAATGGTATTTTTAAAAGCAGGTACTAACTTGAAGACAGATTACTGTAGAAAACACTATTGTAAAGTAATTTAAAGAGTGAATATCACATGACAATGTTTCCTCTTTTCTTTTTTTAAATAAGAAGAATTTATAAATAACATGGTTCCTGCCCTCAGAGTACTTACATACAATTGAGTTGTTTAAACACTATTTATAAAATTTATGCATAATGGTATCTAGAAATACACATGATAGTCCTGTGAAAGCTATATCACTCCAAATGGCCCTTTCACCTCTACTTTCTCCAGATACAAGTAAAACTTGTCATATAATTAATAACTAGCTTGGAGGGGATGTAGTATATAATTTGGCCACCAGGTGGTACTACCCTCAGGCCAATAATCCAGTAACTAATCAGATACCCCTATGCTAGCTTTTATCAATAGCTGAAGTCTCTCTCATTGCACACCAGATGGTGAGCTGACTCCACACGAGTAAGCTGCTACTCCCTCCCAGAGCTTATTCTTTCCTGAGCTGGTGGCTCTAGCTATCCCCAGATTCCATATAATCCTAAATAAGACTTAGAAAATGTTAAGAAAAAAAGAGAGAAAGGAAGGAAGGGGAGAGTAGGAAGGAGGGAGAGAAGGAAGGAGGGAAGGAAGGAAATAAAAAAGGAAGGAAGGAAGGAGGAAGGGAGGGAAAAAAGGAGGAAGGAAGGAAAGAAAGAAGGGAGGGAGGGAGGAAGGAAGGAAGGGAAGAAGGAAAGGAGGAAAGAAGGAAGGAAGGAATGGAGAGAGGGAGGAAGGAAGGTATATGGGGGAAGAATAAGGAGAGGTTATGGAAAGCTTTAGAATCCACTATGATTTTCTTGTCCTACTACAGAAATCTAGAGGAGATACTGCAATTGATCTTTCTTGATCTCCTATAGCTGTTGTTAATGAAAACTGCATTTTCCTCCACTTGTCTGTAACAAGAGTGACATAGTCATAGAACTTCTCTTTATTACAGCCACTCAGAAGGAAAACCCAAATTGGATTCCAACTAGTATCACTTTTCTGTCCCTAACTTGGGGAGGAAGCATTTTTAAAGTCAAAGGAAAATGGAAAACCAAGAACTTTGGGAAATTTATATGTATTTACATTTCCTACTTTCCTCATGGTATTACTGATCTATTAGCTGGTGTCTTGGACAGTTGTTGTTCAGTCATTTCAACTCTTTGTGACCCTGTTTGGGGTTTTCTTGGCAAAAAACACTGGAGTAGTTTGCCATTTCCTTCTTCCATTACTTTTACAGATGAGGAAATAGAGGTAACCAGGATTAAATGACTTGCCCTGAGTCACACAGCCGAAAGTGTCAGGCTGAATTTGAACTAAAAATTTTCCTAGAAGAATCTTCCTAACTCCAGTCCAGATACTCTATCTACTGTGCCACCTAGCTGTCCTGTCACTTTCCAGACCTATTAGCAAAGCCTTGTTCTATAACTTTAGATCTGCTATCTCTTTTGAGTCATATAGGGAAATGTAAAGGGGCACAGACAGTGGGGGAACTCTGGGTGAGGTATAAGACCCTTCAGCTCAGAGGGAACTTGCTAACAATGTCTGGTTCAGCTTCTCATCTCCCCTAAGGCTCTCGGCCTTCCTGAGAAGTCAGGGAGTGGTGACAACCTGTGTTGAGACTGAAGCAGAGTGATACCAGGTGGCAAAGAGCTACCAGGTGGCAATCTACATATAATATAGCAAGTTGTTTATGTGGTCCCATGTGTGCAGTATATACTTAGGGCATGCTCAGTATTGTTTTGTTTACATAAGGTATTAGGGTATATAAAGGGGAAAGAACTTTGAATAAATAGACTCCATTTTTCCATCATCCTCCAGAGTCTTGCCTCATCACTTCTCTACTAAGATGGTATGTTTTAATCTTTCGGCCATGGGGGCTCTGAAAAGCACAGTACGTTTTGTCATCCCAACTTGGGGTCTGGAGAAAACAGGACACAACAGGGAAAGAAAGACTTAAATTCAAATGAAGTGTTCATTAATTCATTTCACAAAATTCAACACAAATTTATTCATCTTTGTGCCAGACACTGATGATACAAAGACAAAAATAAAAGTTGTCCCTTAATCAAGGAATTTAAATTCTATTGCGGGATGGGGGTGGGGAAACAACATGTATATAGATAAACAAATACAAAATATATAAGAAGAAAATAAAAAGTAATTTGGGGAGAGAGAACACAAACAAATGGAGAAGTCAGGCACTATGTAGAAGATAGCTCTTGAATTGGGTTAATGGACAAAGGTAACAGCCTGCCAGCCATGGAGGATATGGCCTATATCAAGTCAGGTTCAGAGCACAATGTAAAGTTGTTACTTCCATATCACAAAGGTTAGGGACATAATATCCCTATAATCTGAAAAATCCATGTAAGATATTTTTGACCCTCCTTTTGTACCAAAGAAGTCTAAATTTTTTCTTTTATGGGGTGTTTACATTATCTTATTATAAAATTTGGGTTGATATTATACAATACTCTCTATGTCATCTGCAGCTTCTACAAAACTCACCCATTTAATTTCTTATACTGAATCATGATATATCAGAATCACACTAAGGAAAGTTGTTAAGGGGAAGGATAACTACAAAGAATAAAAAGCTAGTTTGGCTGGAATTTAGAATGTGGGAAGGATAATAATATGAAATAAGTTTGGAAAGATAGTTTGGAGCCAAATTTTTAGTGGTTTTTAGGGCCTAGAAGAGAAGTTAAAATTTTTATCCCATGTCCTATAGAAAACAAAGAGTGACATCATCAGAGTTATACTTTAAGAATATCATTTCAGTCATTGCTTGGAGTATGGACATACAGAGGCAAAAGACTGGAAGCAAGGAGATCAATTGGGTGGCTTGTGCAATAGTACAGGTAGGAAAGGATAAGAGTCTGAACTAGAGTATGTGTGGTATGATTGGAGAGAAAGGGAAAGATTTGAGAGGTTGTGGAGTAATCAAAAAGACTTGAAAAAGTGTGGATGAGGGACACTGAAGAGTTAGGATGACTTTCCCTCTTTTAATTATTTCCATTTATTCTGTATATTGCTGGCTTTTTATATATTTATTTACATGCTGTCTTACGTACTAGATTGTAAACTCTCTGAGGGCAGGGACTGTCTTTTGCCCCCCTTTCATATCTCCAGCACATAGCACTGTGCTTAGAACAAAGGAGGCACTTAATAATTTGTTGAGTTATGGAATTGAATTGAATTGTGCCCAGGACAGAAGTAGGAAAGTTCAAAAGAGGAGTGCATTTTGGGGAAAAGACAGTGAATACCATTTTGGACATACTGAGTCTGAGATACTTATTAGACATCTAGCTGGAGGCAGTCATTGATTGGGACTAGGTTTCAGGAAAGAGATAAGGATAAAAGAGTTATCTTTGAGATTAATTTACGTAGAAATGATAGTTTGATCCATGTGAATTGATTATGTCATCTGCCAAGAAAGAGTGGGGGAGGGGCACTTGGCTAGAGGATTAATATACATCAATTTGTGGATTGGACTGGATGGGACATGGATGGACAATCTAGCAACAAAGCCTAAGGAGTTTCCATATAGGTAGGAGAAGACAGCTTTGTATTGAAAGTCATGAAGGACAGAATATGCAAGATGAGAGAGCAGCCAAAAGTGTTCAATACTGCAGAGAAGGACGAAGACTGGGTCCATTAGATTCAGGAATTAAGAGGTCATTAGTAATCTTGAAGATACCTGAAAGGTGTTATCATCCAGTACTAATGGAAGGTGCTTGAAAATATAGTTGAAAATGTAGTCACTGTTTTTGCTATATGCTTGAATGTTGCTTTTATAAGTGTGAGACTTCACGGATAGACAATCCTCTGTCAGTTAACATAGGATATCAGAGTCATTGTTCTGCCTCTTCACACCCAGAAGGATTGCTTGAGCCCCATGATTGGGGTGGAAGAGAACAAAATCTGGAATTCTTCATTTGTAGAAACCCTAGAGCCATATGAGATGTGAGTATAGGATCAACAGTGTCTCCCACTCCCAAATTACATAAGTCACTCCAAGTGACATGCCAGGGTAGGGATCTGAGGTGCTGTTTTGGTCAGTGGTTGCCACTCCACACAGGTCTTATCCTCAAAACAAAATCTCTCCTCTTCAGAGGAAAAAAACAACAACATAGTGATACAGAAAAAAATAATTATAAAGAACTGTCTTGTTAAACAATTCACCAGCTTGGTTTTTTTTTTTTTTTTTTTTTTTTTACATTTTTTTCAATTGAAATAAAGATGTTTTATTCATTTTTTATCAACATAGTTCTTCTTTTTCATCACTTCCATCACCAATCTATTTTCCCCAATCTCCTTACAACATGTCATGTCCACTACCATCCATTATATTTGAAGGACAGCATTTTTTTTAAAGCTACAGATGATAGATAAGTGATATTCTTTCCTACACAGATATCGAAATGACTGAAGGGTACTGAATACTAATAGCATGATTATATGGTTCATCTTCATTTTGCACAAGCCAGATTTTATAGGAAAAAAAAGGCACAGACTATATTCAAACAAATATGGTAATTACAAAGAGGGAGGGAGGGAAGAACAGAGATGGGGAGGGGGCCATGAAGGGTTGGGGGAAGGGAGAGAGGGGCAGGGGAAAGGAGGAGAGGGGAAGAGAAGGAGGAGAGAGAGAAGCTGGTCTATTTCCTCCTATAAGACAGACCTTGAATTTAGTAGTAAAAGGAATAGAATCTTCTGTTACATTTTTATCCATCTAGGAGCCTGTCAACTTTGGAGAGCTAAATAATTTCCTCTCTCTACATCAAAAGATCTAGTGGGCCTTCAAGAACTGCTGAAATGATAAGATGTAAACAGTTCATTATCTGAGGCCACAGAAATCAATTCACACTCCTCTTTTTTGTGACCCTTTCCCCCTTCCCTTCCTAACTGCAAAGACAAGCCATAACTATTCAAATGTCATACAATTCAACAGGGGACCAAACACCTCTTTGAAACTACATTTTTGTGGTATAAAATCTTTTCTTGGATGTGACAGAAAACATTTTCTTCCTCCTCCCACTCCAGGTTTTGAAAAGAAGTATCATATTTTGGCAGTGTTACATTTCATTTGAGTGGGCAATTACTTATTAACATAGAATTCCCTGTGCCACATTTGAGTTTGTAAAGTAGGGTCAGGAATAGAGATCATAGACTGTTGCAGAACATGGACAGTGACTAATTGGAAACCAACTATTTTCATCAATGTTGTGATGCCAAACTTTTTTTTTCTTTATCAGTACAGTTACATGTGAAAAATTGTGAAACTATATGTTGCCATGGCAAGTGATACTCCTAAATCTGGTCTGTCCTGTAATATATCATGAGATAGAATTTTTATTTGCCTCTGAATTATACAAAGTGTCCCAAAAGTCTTAGGACAGTTTTACATTTAATAACTTAAAATTGCTCTAAGATGTTTGTGACACCTTTTCTGGATTTCTGGATGTCAGTAAACAATTGTCAGAATTCTCAAAGGTACTTGTTTAATTTTTTCCCAATTTTACTTTAGTATCCAGAAAAGACCAAAAAAAAATCTATTAGGAAGATAGTATTTAACACCCTCTAATAGCACCATTAGATGAATAAACATCTTTAGGGAAGGGAGAAAGGGTCCTATAATATAAGCACTATGGCTGTTTTGAAATGTTTTGGATGACCAATAAAGAAGTGAATGCCTCAAATTAGTACTCATTATCTGTTTATGTGTATTTATTAAGTTCTCTCTAGATATCTACATAGCAATTGTATTCTGACCCACAAAAATGCTGTTCCATAGGGAATCAGTTTCTATATGCCAAAAGTCCTATAATATTTAGGGTATAAATATTTGCAAAATATGAATCAAGTTGGGAAAACAGTAAAAAACAACTTCAACATTCAGCAGAGTTTGTGAATCATTGTATTCTTGAATTTATGACATGCATTGCAAAAAGCACTCACATGAAAATCAGGACTCAGTACCGAAGCTCACATTTGTTACTTTGGAAAAGCTTTTGTACTAAAGTGTGTGTGCTGTTATTGTTGTTGTTGAGAACTATATGCCTTTAAAAAATCAGATATCAAATCAAACCCTGAGTTTATTGTACTTCATTTTAAAAGATAATGTTGCAGCTTCTGTTGCTACTAATAACAATGATAATAATAATGGTAGTAATAACAAGCATCACCTTCTGCAAGAAACTTTTTTTTAGTCCTACCGTCTATTAGAAGCTTCCTTTCCAAGAAAGGAAGTATATCTTGCATATACTTTGTATTTCTCTTATCTATCCCTATATATGTATAAGTTATATTCCTCTTTAGAATATAAACTTCATGAGGTTTGTTTCCTAGAATTTAGCTCAGTATGTGTCTTTTTTTTTATTAGATAAGGTTTAATATTATAGCTTGTTCTACAATCCAATCTCTCAATCATTCTTTCCATTTTTTCCTCTACTACATCTTTGCTTTTCATCTTGAAGCTGACATCAGTCCTTGAATTCATCAGTATGTGTCTTATAGTAAATGCTAATCAAGTGACTAACTGGTCTCTAGTACATCTTTTTACTCATGTTAAAACTATTATGTATTCCTCCATTTCAGTGGGAACTCTTTTCCAAAGTTTTCCCTAAAAATTCCAGTTGGGGAAAGAAGCCCAGATTTACCATCCCATATTCTATAGTCTTAGCCCTACTCACTTTCAGTGTTTTCGAAAAATTTTAAAGATATAATGGTATTTTATTTTTCCCTCAAATACATAATAAGGAAATTTTTAGCTTTCATTTTTACGTTTTGAATTCGTTTTTTTTTCTCTCTCCCTCTAAAGAAGGTAGGCAGTTTCATCTAATTTGTAATGTGCTATCATGTAAAACATATTTCCATATTAGTCACAGTTCTGAAATGCTACAAATGAAAATTAAAAATACCCACAAGAAAGAATAAAGTGAAAATAGAATCCCTTGATCTGCATTAAGTTCTTTCTCTGAATATGGATAACATTTTCCAACATGAGTCCTTTGTACCTGGATATTGTGTTACTGATAAGAGACAAATACTTCATAGTCGATCAACCTACAATGTTGCTGATAGTGTGTATAATGTTTCTTGGTTCTGCTCATATCATTTTGTATCAGTTTGCACTTTGCAAGTCTTTCCAGGTTTTTCTGAAATTTGCCTGTTCATCATTTCTTTTTGCATTATAGTATTCTATTTCTTCCACATACCACAGCTTATTCAGACATTCCTCAATTGATGGACATCCCCTCAATTTCCAATATTCTGCTTCCATGAAAAGGGCTACTATAAATATTTTAGCATTTAGGTTTTTTCCCTCCTTTTTAATATCTCTTTGGGATACAGACCTAGTAGTGGTTTTTAAGTTTTCAATCTTTTGTATACTATTTTCCCCAATTGGAATATAAGCTCCCTGAGGGCAAGGACTATCTTTCTGTTTATATTTTTTCCCAGAGTGGATATTTAACACAGTGCTTGGCACAATGTAGGAACTTAATAAATACTTGTTGATTGACTTCAAGGATGTAAATTCTAGTTTTTGAGTTCTAGAATTTAGTAAAGAAGTGCATGTTCATCCTACCTATACCTTTTAAGAATTTTTAGAATTGGTAATAATCTACAGAAACATGTAGTTAGAAAGGGCCTGCTTTTATAGATGAGGAAACTTCCTTCTCAGTCATTGTCTTTGTAGGTCAAAAATCTTTGTTTATTTGATAGTATTCATATCCATGTGTGAAATGAGTCCTGGGAGTCTTTTGGAGATCACAGGCAAGTAAGGTTGGGTGGTATAAATCCAGCAGAAATGAGCAGGAAGGAAACCCTGAGGTTACACAAAATTTCCTAATGTGAGTACAGGGTGAGAACAAATCTGGAGACAGGAGGGAACACAGGTAGAAAAGGAAATTTCTAAGCAGAGAAGGCAAAATGATTGAGGCAGTGTGATTGAAGATTGTAGGCAGGAACAGATACTTGTTGAATATATGTGATCAGCAAGTTGGGATAGGAGAAACCAAGAAAATTGTAAGTTAGGAGCTGGAACTGAACTATACGGCTGATAGAAGGACAAATTGAGATAACAGAAACTTGCCATTTAGTTGTTTTTGTTTGTTCTTTGTTTTTGAATAGGGCCATGACAGCAAGGAGGTGATGGATATTTAAATGAAGGAGGGAAGTGCAAAGCCTCACTTTCTCCTCCAGAATCATCTGAGTCCAGTGGCAAGATGTAAATCAGGATGAGTCAAAATGGCTCTTGATGCAGTGGGAGACCTTGGCTTAGTGCTGCCTTTTAAAGTAACTTTTCTGGGTAACCATTTTTTGCTGGAATGAGAAGCATGAGATTATAAATACAATCTTGGGATACATTAAGAGAGAATTAATATTTAAGGAAGGGAAAATAATAATTCCACTATTTTCTTGCCTGGTCAGACCATATGTACAATACTATGTTCAGTATGCCCAAAGTCTATAAAACTGCATACCCTTTAATCCAGTAGAGTGTCTCTACTGGTCTGTATCCAAAAGATCATAAAAGAGGGAAAAGGACCCACATGTGCAAAAATGTTTGTAGCAGGGTTTTTTTTTTTTTTTTTGTGGTTAGTAAAGAATTGAAAATTGAGTGGATGCCTATCACTTGGGAATGGTTGAATAAGTCATAGTATATGCATGTAATGGAATATTATTGTTCCATAAGAAATGACTTGCAGGATGTTTTCAGAAAGGCCTGGAGAGACTTACATGAACTGATGCTAAGTGAAGTGAGTAGAACCAAGAAAATGTACTTAGCAACAATAAGATCATGTGATGATCAACTGTGATATACTTGGCACTTTTCAATAATGAAGTGATTCAAAGCATTTCCAATAGTTTTGTGATGAAAAGTGCCATCTACATCCACAGAGAACTATGGAGACTGAATATGGATCAAAGTATGGTATTTTCGCCTTTGTTGTTTGCTTGTTTTTTTCTTGTGTTTTTTCTTCCTTTTGATCTGATTTTTCTTGCACAGTATGACAAACATGAAACTATGTTTAGAAGAACTGCATGTATACTATCTATACTGGATTGCTTGCTGTCTTGGGGAAGAAAAGGGAGATAGAGGAAAAAAAAATTTGGAACACAAGGTTTTGCAAAGGTGAATGTTGGAAACTATCTTTGCATAAAATAATATTATTCAATTGTGGAAGCCATTTTGGGAAGGACATTGATAAACTAGAATCAGAGTCACCAATTTAGTGAAGGATAGCAATATAATTCTACGTGAGGATTAGTAGAACGAGTTTTGGGCTGTTCAGCTAGGGGAAGAGAAGATATGAGGGAGATAAGATTAATTTTCCATGTCAATGAAATAAAATGTGTCTTCAAATATTTGAAGGATTGGCATGTGGAAGAGGAATGAAGCTTTTTTCTCCTTGTTCCTCCAAGGAAGAACTAGGAAAAGCAAGCAGATGTTTCAGAGACAGGTTTAGACTTGTAAGGAGGAATTTCCTAAAATTAGTTATTCAGAATTGGAATAGGCTTCCTTAGGAAGTAGTGGGTTAAGGAAAGACAGAGAACCCTTTTCAGATTTTATATAAAGGATTTCTTTGCAGGTTTGGGTTGAACTAGATGGCCTCTAAAATCCCTTCCAACTTAAAAAGCATGTAGTTCTATGAGTTTCTCTTTTTTTTTAGTGGGGGGGATGGTGGCGGAGAGAGGAATTATTTATAAAAGTCAAAATGATTTATTTGCTCAAAATTGTTCTTAAAACATTACACTGTTACTATATACAATGTGCTCGTGCTTCTGCTCATTTCAGTCTTCATTCATGCAAATCTATCTATGTTTTTTGGAACTCATCTTTTCTTATAGCACAATAGTACTCCATTACAATCTTATACCATAACTTGTTCAATCATTCTTTCCATAATTGATAGGCAATTTCTAGTTCTTTACCACCACAAAGAGAGCTGCTATTACTATTTCAGAGCATATAGGTTCTTTTCCTTTTTCCTTAATCATCTTTGGAAATAGACTTAACAGTGATCAAAAGCTATAACCAGTTTAATAACTCTTTGGGCATAATTTCATATTGCTCTACATAATGGTTGGATCAATTCACAATTCCACCAACAATGAATTAGTGTCCCAATTTTCCACATTCTCTTTAATGTTTATTGACTCTCCCTTTAGTTATTTTAGCCAATCTGATAGGTGTAAAATTATTTCCCAGAATTGCTTTAATTTGTACTTCTCTAATTAATAATTATTTAGAGTTTTTTTTCATATGAATATAAGTTGCTTTGATTTCTTTGTCTAAAAACTGTTCATATCCTTTAACTATTTTTCAGTTGGAGAATAACTTAGTTCCATTAGACCAGTGCTTTTAAAAGTTTTTCTGCTTGCCAACTTTTTTCATCCAAGAAATTTTTATGCAACCCTAGGCATATAGTTATAAAATAAGTATACAGTCAATATAATACAATACAAATATGATAATAAATCATATTTTGTGACCTTCAGTTATGTGACCCTTCTGGGCTTATGAACCACAGTTTAAGAAGCCTTACATTAGACAATGATTTTATCTTATTTTGCTTAAGAAATATATGTGAATTTGATTGTAAACATCTTAAATTTGCTAATTTATGTCTAAGGCACACAAGTTTTCCCCTTTCTCCTTAGCTGATATAATCATTCAGGATGAGATTTTAATATAAAAATGAAATGTACCCCCTTATGAGGTATGAACCCTTCTCTGGATTGAGTCAAGAAAGAATAGGTGTAATTTAATTGTCTGAGCAAGCATGTTAGATACAGTTTCCAGGACCAAATGACTGGGTTTTAGATGAATTCCAGAGTTTGGAAGTTATAGGAGGTTGTGGAAGAGGCCCTTGAACTTATACTAGAAAGCAGTAAAGTAGAAAAAAGATTTTATTTTCAGATCACATTACATTTTTTGTGACTGCTGAAAAGTCATTTCACCTTTAACTTGGATCTGTATTTTTGATACAACTATCTTAAGTGCATATCCTCTATAAAGCCAGGGCATGATTTGGGGAGCTTATTCCTGACCCTTGTCATCTTCTTCTCCAAGAAGTGTTCAACAAGTAGAACTATACCATACTTACTAACTTTAGTAGGCTATGGTAAGTAAATATAGTGATAGAAATCTTGTAAAAATTTACATCTAATTAGACGTTAAGTAGTTCTAACAATGAAAAGAAATTAGATGATAGGAAAGTTAGCTATATAGTTTGAACAGCCTTTAGATAACTCTCAAATCAGGGATTTTATTAGAGAGGATACTTCCTATAGGGAAGCAATTCTCACTGCTTCCATGCCTTTTCAACCTGTGTAATTCTTTTACATGTCATTTTATAAATTCTCCATAGAGAATATATCCAACTGATTGGAAACTATTGTTTTGCTACTTATTTTTTACTTACTTTTCTCAATGGAAGTGACATTAAAGAAGATGTATTACTACTGATTTTACTGCTGTGGTTATGGTAAAGACTTTCCAGAGGGTTTTTTTTTTTTTTTGAGAGGAGAGAATATCTCTGCTTTTACTATTAATATCCTTGGTGCTTAGTACAATACATTGCAGATAATAATGCTTAGCAGTCACATTTTCATTCATTCACTTACTTCCTGGGGTTTACCTCATAAGGAAATAATGAACTGTTTGTTACTAGGAGAATCTGATTGAAGTATTAGAGGCAGAGAAGAACACAGCAGGAGAGAATGTAAGAAGCTAAAGAGTAGGAAGGCAACAAGAGCTGAGCGAGCAAATGCTTGCAGAGTCAGTCAGTTGACAGGAAGGCTTTAGATTCTGTATGAACATCCTTTTTCTCATTGAAAAGGGTAAGAGACAGCTCATTGGAAGAATGCTGAGTTCAGTTATTGATCATTAAAGTAATTTATGGCTTGAGGGAAGTTAAACTTTTGTGAGGTGTCTGGATGTCTTTATGGTCATCCTCTAGTTTCAGAGTAAAAAACAGTGGGGGGAAAGCCCTGACAAGGCTTGAGAGCTAATTGGATGAACCAATATCCTGTTGAGTAAAGAACTGACTGGTCTTCTGTGTTGCCCAGAGAACCTAAGGAAGTTTTTTTTTTTTTTAATTCTTGGCTTTAGGGACTTGCTTCTATCATTACAATGTTGTAACTGTTCTTAAACACTTTTTAAAGAATAATTTTGACTTAAAAGATATTGTTACTGCTTCTTTGATTTGAGATTAGAAAAAGAGTAGATTTGCCTGACAAGAAAATGGTGAGGAGTAGAAGGGTAATAATTCATAGAGACACAGCTTCATTTAGTACAGATTGCATATGAAGGGACAAAGATGATGAAAACTTGCAGTTCATAGTTGAATTGCCTTGAACACATGGAGTATTCTTAAGCACATGTCTCTCTGCTAGATTTCTCAAAGTATGTTCTCACTTTGCCCCATGGATATTGTGTGCACTGGTAGGAGTGTGATGCTGGTTTATGTATTAATTGTGATGTATTAATAATTATTGGTTTTACCTAATCATTAAGGGTTTTAATGTTTGTGGTATTATCATTTTAATGAACTGTTTTTGGATAAATGGAAAGCACATAGGGTTTAGGAGCTACAGTTACAAGTGAGAGAAATATATTCTCCCAAAACAGAATTGCCCCAAGACCCTGAAAGAAATATCTGTAGCTACATGATGGTGATCCTTCCCTGGGAACCATATGTATCAGTTTGAGGGAAGATTAATGTGAATGAGTCAACCCAAGTAAGGTTTTATGCAAGTTTTATACATAAATTTCATAACTTTAAATATTTAACAAATATTAACTCATTCACTCTTGGATTTTTGTATGTTTAGTTAAACATGCAAATCAAAATGCCTTTTCAAAGGTTTTAATGTATATCAAATCACTATTTTCATTTTTGCACTAAGTAGCAAATTGTGATTATGTTAACTTGAAAGTATTCCAGGGTTCTCTATAACCTTAAAAGTTTCCTGTTTAAGCTTGTAGATATGTAGGACATACAGCATTTTGCTATGGTCCCACCTGTCATGAAATATACATTTTCTTATAATGTCCTAAGTCAGTTATGGACAGTTTATATGCTGCATTGTTAATCTTGAAATATTCAGAGAATTTGGGGAATGACTATCCCATTGGTTAGACCTTTTGTGGTGAATATTGGGAGGAGATTGATCAGTCATACAGGATGGATGGGCATGAATGTATTGTGATCTACTTTGCTAGAATGAATACCTATCATTATGAGATCATAGATCAATTGAAGTGTTAAATTTTTTTAGCAAAGGCACTTCTTGGCATCCTTCCCCCCTCTTTCCTTATACATGAAAACTTTAATCTAAAAAAACTTAAATGAGGTTATCAGATTTTGTTTAATTCATCAATCAATATGCCAGGCACTATGCTAAGTATCTGGGATACAATAATAGCAACAACGATGACAACAAAAGAAATTCCACCTTCCCTCAGAGAGTTTACCATCTTCCAAGGAAGGGTGACAGACACATATAAAAATAAATGCAAAATACAGAAAAAATAAAATAAAAAATTCAAGATAATTTTTTGAAGGCACTGGCAGCTGGAGGAAGGATAAGTAAATGCCTCTTGTAGAAGATGACATGATTTGAACTTTGAAGGAAATTAAGGATTTTGAGATTATTAATACTTTTCCAAAGCACCATCTTATTTATTTCAAATTTATCCTGTTTTCATAACTTGGCTTTATTAGTCTGAATGTCGAGCTTCATGGGATGATGCCTGCTGAAGATAATCCTTTGTTTCTGGGTGACTAAGACAGCTCCTTACACAGTTGGTGATCAGGATCAGGCTAGTTATAATTAAAGAGAAAATAGAGTGCATTCTTAAAAACCAGTCATGCAGTATCTTCAGCAGAAAGTGATAAATGGACATGGTTTTATTAGAGTAAGAACAGCAAGGAGATTCAAATAAAATAAAAGGTTAGCAGCATCCGAAGGTTTCTTATGTATATAATTACAGAAGGTGGTGGCAATGAGATAGTGACTACTGACAAAGTAGGGAATGGACAAGTGTTCAGATCAGGCTGGGATATACACAACCAAATGAGATACTGGAGAGACAGTGAATTTAAAACTTATTTCTGTACTGAATTAAAATGAAAGAATAGCAGGATAGCATCTTGAAATATTGTATCTCAGGTTGGCTATGTTTTCTTCCGTCAAAAAAAAAGTAAACCACAAAGGGACTTTTCCCCCTCCTAATAAGAATCTGAGTCAAAGAATAGTAATAAAGGAATTGTGTGGCAGGAATTTGAGTTAGTCCCCTGCCCCATTAATTAAAGACTAATCCCTACTGCAAAGGAAATCCTATTTTTTCCCCTCAGTTCTAATCTGAGTAAAACCCAAATTATATATGCCCTTTTAACCCACAAAAGAATTTCAGTTTTCTTGGGAAAAACATTCTTCATTTGATAACAAGTTAATGTAAAGGTGCTGATCACAGAAAACAGATTGGTTAAACTGACTACAAAAATCTGGCCAATGCCAGTTTATATCTTTTTGAAGTACAATTAAATTAAGAAAGGAAAAATTAATATGAAAAATGGTTATTTTAATCAATTTAGTTGCAACTCAAATTCAAGGAAGAAATCTATTTCTGATAAAGTGTTTAGAAGAAACTTGGAGAATTAAGATCTGTAAGAAACTGTGTGGAGCTGAGAGAGCAGAAGGATGGATAGAGGGAGCTTCCGGGAGGAATGGGGCCAGGAAACCAATATTGAGACTGTGTGGAGCAATCAAATGCAAAGGAGTAATGGGACACATGAAGCATATGTTGCAGAATCTGAGGCAGAAATTCTGTTTTTGTTTGTTTGTTTTGGGGCTCCCTCAAAGAAGCCTGAAGCTTTTCCCTCTGGGTGCAAAAAAGGCTGTTTATCTTCTTTATCTTAAAGGATTACTTGTTTTTTTTTTTTTTTTTTTTTTTTTTACAGTTTTAACCACAGGCAATAGCTAATCTGGGTGTATGTATTATGAATTTATTTGGGAGGAGACAATTGAAGAGGAGAGAAGACAGAAATGAATTATTTTGCCAGAGTACTGTTTATGATAGAGTGTCACAGAGCTTAAAGAAAATGAATGATATATTTAGTTGTTTTTGTTTAATTATGTCTGACTCTTTAATATTTCATTTGATATTTTCTTGGCAAAGATACTGGAGTGGTTTGCCATTTCTTTTTCCAACTCATTTTATAGATGAGGAAACTGAGGCAAATAGCATTAAGTGACTTCCTGAAGGTCACACAGCTAGTAAGTATCTGGGGCCAGTAAGTATCAGTCTTCTCGACTCCCCAGGCCTGGCATTCTATCTGTTGTACCACTTAGCTGTCCCTGGAAAATTCAGCTGGATTATGACACTACTACTACTATTACTTCCAAGTCCAAAACCCTTACAGTGAGGAGAGTTCCAGCCTATATGAGAAGGATTCTCACCTTCTTCATTGAACCTTCTGAGAGGTAGTCAACATACTGAATACTTACCTGAAATCCCAGGAGCATCAGGACAGTGTCAATTTTGTCTCCTAACCCCCTTCTGCATTTGGACCAAATTTTTCCCACGCAGAGATGGTAATCACACTCCATTTTATAATCATTATATCAATTCTCTTCCATTCAGTTGTAAGAGTTTAAAAATGTGGACTACACTATTTAACCACTGGAAATCACAGAAGGTACTTGGATCATCATTTTGTATATTAATTAGAAAATCATATGGGATCTTAAGTACATTTCTTTTGCCCCAATTAAATAGTGCAATAATAATAATTATTATTATTATTACTAGGCTTGTGATTGGGATAACAAGTAAATAATCCTTATCTGAAAAAAAAAGCCCTCTAGGATTGTGTGCTGGTAGTTGGTCTTCTTAGTGTTTCTCTGTAGAATTGGCCACAACATGTGACCTAGAATCCTGTCTCCAAGGTCACAAGGCTAAAATTTTTGGGCTTAGGAAATCCTCTGTCTGTCTAGAACTGAAAAGGACAAACAAAACAAGATCAAAACTCAAATTCATTTTGGGGGGCCATAGTGTCTCCACTTTAGGTGATCTGGGTATATATAAAAGCCACAAGCATGGTTTTCTTATCCCCTTAAAGGGAAACTAGCCCAACGTAAAAACAACAACAATAACAACAGCAACAACAACAACAATGCTCCTAACATATTCTACCACTTGGCTGGAAGGCCCAATTTTTTTTCTCAGGATCCTCCCTAAGTATTACAAGAGGAGTTATTTGCATCTTGTCAATTAAAGAGAACTTGAATTTTTTTTCTGGGTTATCAAAAACCTTCAGAGGGACAGAAACTTCAAGACTGGGGAGACTGGATAGAGAATGAAATACGAAAGATTTGGATACTGAGTGAAGGGAGCAGAACCAAGAAAATATTGTACACAGCAACAAGATTATGTGATCAACTATAATTGTCTTGGCTCTTTTCAACAATGAAGTGATTCAAAGCAGTTCCAACAGACTTTTGACGAAAAGAGCCATCCACATCCAGTGACAGAATAATGGAGATTGAATGTGGATCAAAGCATAATATTTGCATTTGTTATTGTTGTTGTTGTTTACTTGTTTGTTTTTTTTCTCATTTTTTTTCTTCTTTTGGTCTGAGTTTTCTTGCACAATATGACAAATATGGAAATGTGTTTAAAAGAATTTCATATGTTTATCCTATGTCAGATTGTTTGCTGTCTGGGAGAGGGGAGTGGTAAGAGAGAGAGAGGCAGAAAAATTTGGAACACAAAGTTTTACAAAAATGAATGTTGAAAACTATCTTTACATGTGTTTGGAAAAATAAAATACAAGTGAGGAAAAAAAAATCTGTAGAGGGTTAACTGTTCCCTTCAAAGTAATCAATGATCCCTTAATCTTTTTTTTTAAATAACTTTTTATTGATAGAACTCATGCCAGAGTAATTTTTTACAAAATTATCCCTTGCATTCACTTCTGTTCCGATTTTTCCCCTCCCTCCCTCCACCCCCTCCCCCAGATGGCAAGCAGTCTTTACATGTTGAATAGGTTACAGTATATCTTAGATACAATATACGTGTGCAGAACCGAACAGTTTTCTTGTTGCACAGGGAGAATTGAATTCAGAAGGTATAAATAATCCAGGAATGTGATCCCTTAATCTTAAATCTAACAGCCGTTTAAAAAAATAGCTTTTTATTTTCAAAATATATACAAAGATAGCATTTACCCTTGCCAAAACCTTGTATTCCAGTTTTTTCTCCTTCTCTTTCCCTTTTTTCCTTCCTAGACAGCAAGTAATCCAATATATGTCAATTTTTCAATACATATACCCACATATATCATGTGTACAAGAAAAGTCAGATCAAAAGGGAAAAAAGGAAAAAAAAAGCAAGCAAACTACAACAAAAAGGTGAAAATACCATGTAGTGATCCACATTCAACACCTCTTTCTGGTTATAGATGGCTCTCTCCATTATAAGTCTATTGGAATTGGCCTAACAGTCTTTCCTAATCCTTATCCTTCTTGATTTTTTTTTTTTGACACTGTCTATCACTCTTTTCCCCTGGTTATTCTCTTCTTTCTCATCAAGGGTTCAGAGCCTATCAGGGCTCAGTCAAGTCAAAGAGTCAATATGGTGGGGGCGGGGGGGAATTGCCCTTATCTGTAAGACCAACATATAAAGATTTTTTCCAAATTCTCTAACAAGGAATATGGAATGAAAAGTGAAGAAGGAAAAAAATTAATCCTGAAGATACTATTCTAGCAACAGGCTGAACAGAATTAATGCCCATTCTCTATATTTATAAATTTCAGCAGGCTAATATCCTAGAGGCCTGGGGTTATGCAGTCAAGTTCATTTTCACTAGTCAACAGGTTTATCTTCTATCTCATCTCTCATATGAATCACTATTTAACTTACATCTAAGGCCTCTGTCACTGTGTTGTCATCTGGTTAGTTAGGGGGATGTCAACCCCAAGCAAATGAAAATATTTTCCCCAATAGAATGGGTAGATGAGAACAAAATGGTCATAAAGGTGGTTGAAGCTGTGGAGCACTTAGAGCTTGGTCAGCCCTTGGAGACACCAAGGTTAGCCATTGCATCTTGGGCCATCATCAGTCATCTTGACTTTTTTCTTGCCATTGGACTTCAATAATTCTGGAAGAGAGAGGGAAGTTGACAACTTTGGGCAACTCTGCCTCTCTTAAATTTAATTTATTAACAAGTTAATATATCATCTGTTAAGTCATTGATCCTCTTCAAAAATGAAGTACAGACCACCACTACTACCAAATGTCCTAGTAATAGATATCAATGTCATTGCAAAGTAGAACTTTTTTCAAGTCTCTGCTCATCAATATATGACCTTGAGGAAGGACTATGAAGATACATTAATTTCTTCTCTCTCTCTGCCTAGCCTCAGCTGTTGTTCTAATAAGTGTCTTTTTAGAATTTTTTTCAATCTTCCCAAAGCTAAAAATCCACCCTTCTCTTTGATGCTCCTGTAGAGAAAATCACTTCCCACAAGGTAACATCCCTGGAGTAGTATTAGAATAAATCAAAGTTCTTTTCCATTGGCACTAGTTCCCTATTTTCATACTAAATACTGCTCCTACTGTATTCCCTTAGAATGCCAATGTTAATAGGATCTAAATATATTCTCTGGTAATATCGCAAAGATAAAGTCAAAGATCATATTTCCTACCTTTATCCTTTAAGCCTCAATCCACACATACTAATGTGTAATTTTTTTTTCACTTGCCTTGTTGTTAGATTCAAAGGTTTCTCTATTACCTTAAAAGCATGATTCTTAAAAATCAAATTTTAAAATGAAAATTTTAGTCAAATTTTAATTAAAAAAATCTCTGTTAAATACACAACAACAATCTATTTTCCTTTTCTTTACATTAGTGATTAATCTTTTCTTAATCATTAATAAGATCAAAGGGGTAGTCAGTCTGGTAATATTACTATTCTTCTTGTCAAACTCTTGAAGCACTCTTTGGACTAATTCTATAGAATTTGTGGTGGGAAAATCTTTATTCCATTTAAAAGGTTCTTTTTTTTTTTCCTGTTCACATTTGGCTTCATTGCTTCATGTATTATTTTTTCTTAATTACTTTTTACATTATTTTTACATCATAAATTGCCAATTTGACTTTCAACATTCTTTATACTCCTTGCCCCAGGCACCAAAAATTCAAGTTACAGCTCTAGACTTTGCTACAAGATACATGTTTACAAATGATACAGTGATATCTGAGACCAAAGTTTTCCTCTCCTTGCATGGCTTGTATAGGAATAGAATAGGTACAGGTGAACCTAACTACTCATACAGAGTTAGAGGCCAAGATACAGAATAGAATATATATATATATATTTCACACACACGCACACCTAAAACTGATGTAATGACAGGATGCCAGACTCTTGCTTCTGGTCATATCATTACCCAAGAATCCCTTTCTTTGGTCTGCTTTTCCCATTCTTCAGCAACGAAATTAACAAATAGATCCATGACTAATATCTAAAAGGTCACACTATAAACAAATTAGAGGAGCTAGGAAAGAAATATCTTAAGTAATTGTGTATAGGGGAAGACTCTCTAACCAAATAAGGCATAGAGAGGACAACAGAAGACAAAATGGTTAACTTGGATTATATAAAATTAAGACATTTTTGCACAAATAAAATAAATGAAATTAAAATTAAAAGTGAAAATGCTAATTAGGAAAAGAGACTTAGCAAGATTTTCCAATAAAATGTGATATACAAGGAACTGATTTAAATATATGAGAACAAGAGCAATTCCCCAATAGAAAAATGATCAAAAGATATGGCTAGGAAATTTCTCAAGGGAAGAAGATAAGCTATAATAGCTATATGAGAAAATGCTCCAAATCACTAATAATTATAAAATGCAAATGAAAATAACCCTGAGGTTTTATCTCATACTATCAGACTAGCAAAAATGATTGAAAAAGGAAAAATGGTAGTTGTTGGCATTGCTATGAGATGATAGGAATACTAATGTACTATTGATAGAGCTATGAATTGATTCAGTTCTTCTGGAAAGCAATTTGGAACTGCATAAAACAGGAGCCACTACTACTATGTGAGAGATACAGCATGTTCACAGATAACCAAATATAAGATGCATACAAAATAAATATAAAGTGACTGGTGAAGAGGAAACACTAACATCTAGGGGAATAAGATAAGCCATAGATTGGATGAGGGTGTAGCAATACCTTCAGGCATGATACTTTGCTTTGACAGACATTTTGGGATACTTTTGAAGGAAGATTATAGGACTAGATCACTTTCCATCAGTGAGTTAAATGAATAATTTCTCTTGGGAAGATTAATGTCCCTTTATCTCATATGTTACAAATGATTTTTGGAAGTTTTTTTTTTTTTTTTTTTTTTTGATGAAAGTAACTTGAAGAAATCCCCACTAAATATTTAGGTAGGGACAAGCTTATTATACATTTTTTTTGTAGGAGTTCTTAAACTGGGGTCCAGGAACTTAGGCTTAAAATATATTTTAATAGTTGTATTTCAACATAAGTGATTTCTTTTCTAATCCTATGAATTTTGTTTTATGCATTTACAAACATTTTAAAAGGGGTCTGTGCCACAAAAATAGTTAAAACTATCTGCTCTGTAGCTATTCTGATTTAAATAGTCCTGTAAACTAATAGCCTACCTCATAACCACCTCATAAAGCAGCTGGAAGGATAAGTTAAAAAGGATATTGCCTGTTTTTTTTCTCAGGCAATGAGTAGCATGGAGGGAAGCCAAGCTTTTGGAGAATGTAAAGTATAATCAATGACCATAACACACATACATACAAGCAAACACATATAGACACCTTCCCTGCAACCTATGTAATTAAAGACTAGTCTCTGTCTATACTGGTATTCATGCAGAAATGAACAATGCTAAAATAAGACTCAAGCTAGTAAGGTGTTTCTGCTAGCAATTTTCAAATCCTATAGGTTCAGGGGGTATATAATCCAGTGCAATTATATGCAATAAATAAACCAGCTGAAGCAGCTGCTCAGGAAGTCCTGACTAAAATCCAGTCTCAGACACTTTCTAGCAGTGTGAGTCTTAGAAAGCAACTTAACAGGGGCAGCTAGATGGCACAGTGGATAGAACACTGGCCCTGAAGTCAGGAGGACTTGAGTTCAAATCTGGCCTTAGACACTTAACATTTCCTATCTGTGTGACCCCAAGTCACACAAGTCACTTAACCCTAATTGCCTCAGCAAATAAATAAATGAATAAACAAGAAAGCAACAACTTCTGCCTTAGTTTCTTTAGTGCAAAATGTAGCTGGTAAGAACACCTATCTTGCAGAATTATGAGGATCAAATTAGATGATATTTATAAAAATAAAACATTTGGAGGTAGGAGTGGGGAGCCAAGATAGTAGATTAGAAGAAGCAACCCATTTGAACTTTTTCAACATTGCCTTTTAAACAAATTTAAAATGAAGCTTCAAAACAAATTTTGGAGCGGCAAAGCCATTGTAAAATCAGTAGGAAACTTTTTTTGACTTAAGAAAACTTAGGCGGTCCTCAGGAATGGTCTCTGACACTGAGATTGAGGCCCTTCTAGAATCACTCTCATATAGTGGCAGCAACAGTGGCCACAGCAGCAGCTTCAGGAGCTTTCATCCAAAGTGGTAAGAGGACTGGACAACTAGTCAGAAAGAGATTATAAGAGATCCATTGTTAACACTAGATTCAGCTGGTGCTAATCAAAAAGTTTCTTGGTTATATGCAGTTCTGGGTCACAATTCTAGGGTAGAGGGGAACATTTATGGTCAGTAACACAGAAGTGAATCTAGTCACAGTTCCAAGGCTAAAAGGAATTCTAGTGCTTGTGGCTATAGGGGAGTGTAATGTTCTCTTTTGGGTTTTCATGGAGGTCTCTGGAGGTCTTGGGAGCAGCCTTCCTTTCAGTTCAGTAATCACTACAAGTGCAGCCAGGTGTTAAAGTCCAAATCCTGTATTATCTATTTCAAAGTCCTATCTCCTTCACTTGGGGTTCAGCTAGTTTTCTTAGAGGCCTATCTCTCTCCTTGGTTCCAAGAGCTTGAGCTCCTGCCACCAATCTTTTGCCTTCTCTGCTTTTGCCAGCTTCCTTCTAGTTCTCCGAATCTACTGGCTGAGGCTTCTAGCTTATATGCTCTACACTGAATATAAACCAATCATTATATCACTAGGAAACCATTATTTGTTGTAGGATTAAATCAATGCTAAACTAGATATAGCCATTGTTTCTATCAACTCTACTTAGTACCTTGTTTCAAGTTCCGGCCCATAACAGGGGAGCAGTGACCCTTCCTGATTAAAGACCAGAACACATAATGGAAAAGCACTGATTACAACTCTCCTTGGATCATCCTATCTTTGAAGAACCAAAAACTTGTATACTCTCAGAGCCATCTCTAAAGAGTAGCATGAAAAATCCTGAACTTTGGAACAGTGCTTCCTTTCTTAATGTGAGCAGAACCTTACTTTATTATTTTTTTTATTATAGCTTTTTATTTACAAGATATATGCATGGGTAATTTTTCAGCACTGACAATTGCAAAACCTTTTGTTCCAACTTTTCTCCTCCTTCACCCCACCTCTTCCCCCAGATGGCAGGTAGACCAATACATATTAAATATGTTAAGGTATTAGTTGAATATAATATATGTGTACATATCCATATAGTTATTTTGCTGTACAAAAAATTTGGACTTTGAAATAGTGTACAATTAGCCTGTGAAGGAAATCAAAAATGCAGGTGGACAAAAATAGAGGGATTGGGAATTCTAGGTAGTGGTTCATTGTCATCTCCCAGAGTTCTTTCGCTGAGTGTAGCAGGTTGAATTCATTACTGCTCTATTGGAACTGATTTGGTTCATTTCATTGCCATGTCCATCAGAATTGATTATCACACAGTATCGTTGTTGAAGTATACAATGACCTCCTGGTCCTGCTCATTTCATTCAGCATCAGTTCGTGTAAGTCTCTCCAGGCCTTTCAGAAATCATCCTGCTGGTCATTTCTTACAGAACAATAATATTTCATAGCATTCATATACCATTACTTATTCAGCCATTTTCCAACTGATGGGCATCCACTCAGTTTCCAGTTTCTGGCCACTACAAAGAGGGCTGCCACAAACATTCTTGCACATACAGGTTCCTTTCCCTTCTTTAAAATCTTTTTGGGTATAAGCCCAGTAGTAACACTGCTGGATCAAAGGATATGCACAGTTTGATAATTTTTTGAGCATAGCAGAACCCTACTTTAAAATAAAGTTCAAAGTCAAGAAATAGTCTGGAAAAAAAGCAAACAACAACAACAAAAACTATATATGTTATAACATAAAGCTATTGTGGTAACAAGCCAAGGCACAAACTCAGAAGACAATAATTTAAAAACAGCTACAACCAAAGCCTCAAAGAAAAAGCTAATTGGACATAAATACAATAAGAATTCCTTGATGAGTAAAAAGAAGGAGATGAATAGTAGAGGAAAAATTGGATAAGAAATGAAAATGATGCAAGTAAATTATGAAAAGAAATGAACAGTTTAGTAAAAGAGGCACAGAAATATCAAAGAAAATAATGCTTTAAAAAAAGCAGAATTGACTTAATGTAAAAGAAACATAGAGATTCACTGAAGAAAAGAATTCCTTAAAAAGTAGAATAGGCCAAATGGAAAAAGAAATATCAAAAACTCACTCAAGAAAATAATTAGAATCAGGTAACTGGAAGCTAATGATATCATGAAGCAATAAAACAAAGACTTAAAAAAAAGAAAAGAAGAAGAAAACATGAAATATCTCATTGGAAAAATAAATGGAGTTAATTTAAGAATTATCAGACCACTAGAAAGTCATGATTTAAAAAAAAGAGCTTAGACATCATATTTCAATAAATTATAAAGGAAAACTGTTCTGATATTTAAAATCCAGAGGGTAACATAGAAATTGAAAGATTTTACCAATAATCCTTTGAAAGAGATCTCAAAATGAAAACTCCTAGGAATATTAGAGTCAAATTATCAAGCTCTTAGGTCAAAGAGAAAAAAAGTTCAAGCATCCAGAAAGAAACAATTCAAATATTTTGACACCATAGGGCTCAGTTGATAGAGCACTGGCCTTAAAAGTCAGGAGGACCTGAATTCAAATGTGGCCTTAGACATTGTGTGACCATAGCAAATCACTTAACCTCAATTGCCTAAAACAACAACAAAAAAATAAAAATAAACAAATGAAAAGAATAGCACAAGGCTTATCAGTTTCCATGTTAAAGGAGTGAAGAGTTTGAAATATATTATTCCAGAAGACAAAGGATCTAGGATTACAATCAAGAATAACCTAACCAATAAAACTGACTTTAATTCTTCAGGAGGAAAAATGGATATTTAATGAAATAAAGAACTTTCAAACATGAAAAGAATAGAGCTCAACAGAAAATTTGACATTCAAACACAAGACTTAAGAGAACCATAAAAGATTCAACATGAAAGAGAACTCATAAGAGACTCAATAAGGAAGATGATTTATGTAATTCCTAAGAAATTTATTTATATTCGGGCAGTCAAAAGGAATTTACATATACAGAGGGCATGAGTGTGAGTTGATTATATTGGAATGATCTTTCCCCCTTCCACCTCAAAAACTGAAGAAGTGAGAAAGGGATACACTGGGTGAAAGGAGGAAAGGGGAGGTTAAATGGATTAGAAACTAGAATTCAACAATAGATTGTTTACAAGAGACATATTTGAAACAGAAAACACGGTTAAAATAAAGGACTGGAACAGATCTAAAATGCTTCAGCTAGAATAAAAAAAAGGAAAAGAAAAATGGGGATATCAATCATAATTTCAGTCAAAATGAAAGCAAAAACAAATCTAATTAAAAGGAACAATCAGGATATTATATTTTGTTAAAATATACCATAGACAATGAAGTAATGTAAAAGTTTTTTTAATAGCAAGTTTCTCTGATAAAGACCTCCTTTGTCAAATATATTAAAAATTGAGTTAAATTTATAAAAACAAGAGGTATGCCCTAATTAATAAATGGCCAAAAGGAATTGACCATGCAGTTTTCAGAAGAAGAAATCAAAACTATTTATAGTCATATGAAAAAATGCTCTATGTCATTATTGATTAGAGAAATACAAATTAAAACAACTTTGAGATACTCCCTCACACGTATCAAAACTGACAAATGTTAAAGGGGTAAGAGAATAATTACATTAATGAACAATTCCAACTATTCTAGAAAACAATTTGGAACTATAAAGCTGTATCATTACTAAATCTGTATCCTAAAAAGATCAAAGAAAACAGGAAAGAACCTATATGTACAAAAATATTTATAGCAGCTCTTTTTGTGGTAGCAAAACATTGGAAATTAAGGTGATGCTCATAAACTGGGGAATGACTGAACAAGTTGAGGCATATTATTCTGATGGAGTACTATTGTGCTATTAGAAATGATGAGAGGGTGATTTCAGGGGAAAAAATCCATGGAAGACCTTTATGAATTGTAATGATCAACTGTGAGATCAGCTACTCTGATCAATACAGTGATTCAAAAACAATTTCAAAGGACTCATGATGAAAAATGCTCTCCATCTCCAGAGAGAGAAATGATTAACTCTGAGTGCAAATTGAAGTATAATTTTTACTTTTTTCTAGTTAATATGGAAGTGTATTTTTGCATGCTTTTCACTTGTATATAATAATTTATGTCATAATACTTGCTTTCTCAGTGGGGTGTGAAGTGGTGGGTAGGAGGTAGAGATTTGTACCTCAAAATTAAAAAAAATGTTTAAAAATAAACAATAAAACAAAAATAAAAAAGCACTCAGAACAATGTGTGGCATACGTAGGTATTATATAAATGCTTTTTCTGAACTCTTTTATATATATAAAATTACCATTTTTATTGTAAAGGAAAATAAACCTTCTAGCCACAGGTTAAGACATCCATGCCAGTTCAATTACTTAGTCTCTACTTGTAAAATTATAACAAGAACCATGGAATAATAATAAATCAAAAATATGATCACAGTTTTTACCAGGAAATAATATTTGGGGTGCTGACTAGTTACTATGTTTGCTTTGGGAGGCTAGTATGGTGCTGTGGAGGCCTAAGACTGAATAATTTGGACAAGTCACTCCTCTACACTTCTTCTGTGGACTGGATTAGTTTTATGATCTGTTTCAAGTTAAATCTATGATTCTATTTTAAGATGATAAAACTGTAAGTAGGAAATATAACCTACATCATACAATCTGGAGTAGTACATCTATGCAACTGTTGTTGCCTCCCTCTTTCTTTTTCCCTTCTTCATCTTTATCCATTTCTTCTGAGTCTCATGTTTCTGGAAAGAAAGTCTTAAAACATTATTTATCTTACAAAACCTGCATTGATGAAATAGAATAGAAATGAAAAATTTACCTAATTCTTGGCAATTTTCCATCATGAGAAGCACTTTTTCTAACACTTGTACTTAGCACTTGAAGAGAAAGAGGAAGAGGAGAAGGAGGAAGAAGAAGAGAAGGTGGAGAGGAGGAGGAGGAACAGTTATCATCTGAAGCAAAGCATGAAGCAATTCTCCTTTCATACTAGACAGTAATTGTGATCACATCTAGTGATGTGAGATCTTGAGCTCTACAAGTAATAGGGCCAAGGAGATATGAAAGATGGATCCAAGAGAACCATAAAAATGGTTAAAGGGTGGGAAGCTAAACCAAGTGTATTGATGGTTATTTCACATTTCCCTGGCTATTCTCTGATAATTTTAGACATCTTGGTTGCACAATGGATAGAGCATTGGATATGGAGAGGGGGAGAGTTGTTTTTAAGTTTGATTTGATTACTTACTAGCTATGTGATCCTAGGCAGATTACTTAAACTCTTGAAACCTCTGTTTCCTCATCTGTAAAATAGGGATAATAACAGCACTTACTACCAGAGTTTGTTGTGAGGCTCATGGGAAACATTTATAAAGTGATTTGCAAAGCATAAGGCTCTACATATATATTTTGCCACCTCCTTCTCTTCCTCCACCTTTCTTCCTGCTCCTTTTCTTCTACTTTCCCCTCCTTTTTTCTTCTCCTTTTTCTATTCCTTCTCCTCTTCTTTTTTCTCCTCTTCCTTCTCTTTCTCCTTCTTCTTCTCCTTTTTCTCCTTTGATACAGTGATTAGACCAGTCCCTGAGTCAGGGAGATGTGAGTTCAAATTGGCCTCAAGGTGACCTTGACCAAATCACTTAACCCTGTTTGACTCAGTCCCTTATGTGTAAAATGAACTGAAGAAAGAAATAGTAAACCACTCCAATATATTTGCCAATAAAACTCCAAATGGGATCATAAAAAATTGAATATGACAATTCAACAACAACAATGTAGTTGGTTGAATTTGATAAAATTTGAACACTATAACTAGAATTCTGTTCTGCATTTAGTTTGCTTCACAATCTTCAGGCAATCAATAAGCATTTATTTAGTGTCTTCTGTGTACCATGTACTTTAGAGAGAAAATGGCATAGTGGACAGAGAATTATCTTCATAGCCAGAAAGAACTGGATTCAAGTCCTGCTTTTTATATACACAGGCAGTGTGATTCTAATTAAATCACTTAACCCTTCAGTGCTCTGGGCAACTTTGTAAGAATATATAACAGAAGATGCTGACTTGCATCAGTAGAGGAAGTGTTCTTACCTGAGACGTTTATTCTCCATACCAATAAACCAAAGGTTCCCCTATGGAGGAAGTTGAATAATTTGCTCAAAGTGACACAACTAGTGTCAAAGTTAGAATTAAAATGCTTGCCTCCTGGCTCTAATTTCACTACTGGTTCCATTCCCTTAAACTCCCTTTCTGTTTATATGTCTTTCTTCAAGATAGATTATTTGTTCATTTAAATATGACCTTATGAGTTGGTTTCAGATATCAGCACATTAAAACTATGTCTGAGTCTGAGCTCTTGCTGTGAAATATGAAACTATGAAATTAAAATGCAGCTTAATTTATTAATGGCTTTAATCAAGGAAGAGCGTCTTATTCAAACATCTTCACAAGAAGAATGTAAACTAGACCCTAATTCATGAATGCCTAATGATATATTTATGTGTATGATGTAGTAGAGGAAATTGGAGGGTTGTCCCAAGCAATTAAGAGCAGAGGGGAAAAAATGGAAAGCTTTTTGATTGGTGTGTGGTTTACTTGGTTCATCATTTACTCACTATTACCCATCTCTCTTCTTAATACCCTGTCAATGCAAAGGTATCTATTATGAATCTTCTCCCCTCCCCCTTCAATTCTAGAATCAGGATTAAATCAACTTTGCTAATGTTTTCTGAAAAGACTCCCTGGGAGCTCCAATCACTAGATCTGTACTTTTCTGGACCAAAGTATCCTAGCCAGCATTCCATGTGTAATGAGTATCTTGCCCTCTTAGAATGTAAGATTGTTGAGAGTAGAGATTGTCTTTGCTTTTACATTTTTATCCCCAGCGTTTAGCACAAAGCCTAGCACAAAGTAAACATTTAAAAACACCATTTCTTTCTTTCACTCCTTCCTTCCTTCCTTCCTTCCTTCCTTCCTTCCTTCCTTCCTTCCTTCCTTCCTTCCTTCCTTCCTTCCTTCCTTCCTTCCTTCTCAAAGCAGGATGAGTAATAGAAGGGACAAATTAATATAAAATATCTGAAAAACAGATATTGTAATAGCTTGTATAAAACTATTTCAAAATCTGTTGCTATGCAATAACATATGACTGTCATCTCTACATAAGTGAATATCATTGTAATGTGGATTGTATAAAATATATACTTCTATAACCTATTTGATTCTCATTAAATGTAAGGGAAATTTGGAGGACAGTTTTTGGCCATAGACTTGAGGGTTGACTGTCTGAGACCCAAAAAAGGTGATGACTCAGTGGATATACAAAAGTACCAACTAGCTTCTTCCCCTTTTCTTCCTTTCAACTTCCAAAGTGTGAGGACTTAGTTGAATCCTGAAAGTTGAGTGAGTAGAGGGATGATTATTTTGTCTTTCTCCTGGCTTCTATGTAGCTCTGAGTATATGACTTCCAGCTCTGTGTGTTCCTCTCTTGTGTTGTTATTTTCTGTTATTAGACAAACAAGTATACCATGGTGGGAATATGAGTGACTGGTAGTGATCTGGTGAGATTTGAAAACTCTGAAAGTCTTGAGAGACTGCTGATGAGTCAGGTGTGGTGTCCCCAGAGTAGCAGGCATAGGAAAGAAAATTAAACTTTGATGTTTAATCAGTGTCTAGAAGACACAAAATTTAAATTTCCAGATTAGAAATTTCACAAAAACTTTATGTTCTTATGAGACTTGGGTATTAGTGTCCCAAGTGATTCTAATAATAGTTATAAGTTGTTACTGAATTCATTCTAAATCATTCTACTAATATACATTATGATTATTTTATGATTAGCATTCCTTTCCCCTCACTAAATAATATTTTATTTTTTTTCCAATTACATGTAAAGGTAGTTTTCAACATTTATTTTTATGAAATTTTAATTTCCATTTCTTCTCCTTTCTTCCTTCCCTGCCCACTAACATGACAAGCAATCTGATATAGGATTATATCTGATGTAGATTATGCATGTGCAGTTATATTAAATATATTTCTACATTAATCGTGTTGTGAAAGAAGAATCGGAACAAAAAGGAAAAGCCACAAGAAAGAAAATAAAGTAAAAATAGCTTACTTCAATCTGCATTCAGATTCCATAGTTCTTTCTCTGGATGTGGATAGCATTTTCTATCATGAGTTTTTTGGAGTTGTCCTGAATCATTGTATTACTGAGAAGAGCAAAGTCTATCAAAGTGGATCATCACACAATGGTGCTGTTACTATAAACAATGTTCTCCTGACTCTTCTCACTTCTCTCTTCATCAGTTCAAGTAAGTCTTCCCAGGTTTTTCTAAAATCTGTCTGCTCATTATTTGTTATAGAACAGTAATATTCCATTATATTAATATACTACAATTTGTTCAGCCATTCTCCAATTGATAGACAACCTCTCAATTTCTAATTCTTGATGATCACAAAGAGAGCTCCTATAAATATTTTTGTACATGTGGCTCCTTTTCCCTTTTGTAAGTAGAGATATATTAATTATCCCATATTCAATTCATCTTGTGCTGTGAATACCTTTGCTATTTTCCCCATTGCAGAAATCTGAACTTGTGAGTTGCAATTGGCAGTGTTTGCTAACAAGAAACTAAATGTAAGAAAAGAGAGATCTCTCTCATTCGAGTGTTAGGTTGCCCAGGTCTAGTTCACAAATCAATGACTATGGGCTAGGAAAGAAAAGGGTAAATATTATAATTATCATGATCTGAACTGAGTAGTCTTTCAATATTATACTATTAAAAAATTTATGGGGGTGAGGAAAGTAACAAAATTAATAACCAAAGACTAAGTAAGTGGATTGTGGCAGAATCTATTGTGTTCTTAAATAGAAAAAAAGTACTTCTAAACATTGCATGCTGTTAGTCCACAAATAAATTTGTTGTGCGACAGTACCTTGATTTATGTTTCTTAATGTGTGATTTATAATTTTGAAATTGCCTAATTAATTCTTTGCTTTCCTTATGAGTTATGTAAATTGGTGGATTTGTATGGTAAATATCATAATGAAGAAAACACATCAAACGAGCACAAGATGCTACCTTAATTCTTGAGCTCATTAAGTGAGGTTAAGCAAGGATATTTTCTCAGAATTAATTCAATACTTTAAAGGATTTTTTTTCTTGTTTACATTTGATCTTACCATTCATTTTGTGACTAATGTTATTCACAGATATTATCATTGTTTAGTCAGGTCTAATTCTTTGTGATACTGTGGATCATAGCAAGCCAATATCATCCATGGAGTTTCTTGGCAAAGATATTGGAGTGGTTTGCTATTTCCTCCTTCAGTGGATTAAGGAAAACAGGGTTAAGTGACTTGTCCAGGGTCACATAGCTAGTAAATGTCTGAGGCTGGATTTGAACTCAAGTCTTCCTGACTAGTCCTGGAGTTCTGACGACTGAAACATTTAGCTGCCTCTAGATCTGATACTTGAGTCAATAGCCCTCTTTTAGAGTACTTTTCTTTGGCATTCTTGTCTTTCTATATTTATGACACGAAGGGGAAAATGTAAAAAATATTTTCTAGAAATAGTTCTAGTTTCTTTGTCTCTCCTACTGCTTCCTTGTTTGGTTGATTGCATTGGAGAGCATCTCCAGTTGTCCTGCTCTATATCTTGCCACTGGACCTAGAATGATATTAAGGGCCATGCCTAGGTGAACAGGCAGGTCAATTCTTCAAGAGCCTCCATAGCTGTGAATCATAACATCTAAGAAGTTTCAGAGCAGCCTTTACAGACACAGATGTTGCTTGTGGACTGGGAATGAAATAAATTGGAAGCAGAAGGAAGAGGAAAGAGCTCAAACAATTGAAACTGCCTCTCAGTTGAGAGGTCAGATAACAGCAACTGCCTCTCAGTCTCTTTGTATTATCATCATCATCCTCTCACATGAAGAGATCCATTCTACAAGTCTGAGTTAGACCTCCAGCAGTCACTGGCAGGTGGCTCCTGTATCACAATACAGTGATCAGAAGGAGAGAGTGAGGCTGGTGACTTTGCATAGCCCTCTCTCACTTAAATCCTATTCAATCGCAAGTCAGGGCATCCATCACCTTCCTGATGTAATTGGTCCTCTTTGAGAATGAAGGACAAACAACAGCAACTACTCTGGGGTTTCAGAAAATTTGTCAAATCTAATAAAAAACAAGATATATTAGCTAGAAAAGATATTAAAGATTGTGGCATTTAAAAAGTTGGAGAGAGATAATTTTTGTGTAATTATTCATTTTATTAATAATACTGGTATTTCAAATAATTTGTCAGTGATAATCTTGAATGTCAAAAATCCTCTTGGCAGAGGGCTCATGGCCTTATATGCCCTTGAAAGAAAGTGTTCCTGAGGGTGGCAATGAAGTCTGATTGATTAACAATTAATGAGAGGTAGAGCTTACAAAGAGAAGTGAGCTCACTCTAATGAAGGGTGGAGAGTGACATCATGTCACTGTTGGCCAGAGAGAGACTATGAATATTTAAATAAAGTGTATATTCTCTACATAAACCTGAGCTAGTTGGAGGAAATAGCAATATCCAGGATGAGGAGAATGTTAATCCTTTTTTCCATCAGTCCTGTCCTTGAGAGACTGGACAAGGAAATAAGACAGGGGGAAAAAATCTGGAGTCTCCCCAATTTTAATAATTAGCTATTTCTTTTAAAATCATTTAGTCAAATCTCCTTATGCTATAGATGAAGAAGTTGAGATCCAAAGTGGCTGCATCTTGCTTGGCATCATATAGTTAAGGAGTTACAGAAAATAGGTTCAAAAATTCTCAGGATGACAAATCACCTTTGGGATAGAAATAAGAAAGGCAGACAAATAAAGAGTGAATGTTTGAAATACTCTAATCTTCTGTTTAACATTTTAAAAGGGATTTTGTAATAATTTTGTGACATTAGCTCACCAAATGGCCCCTTTGGTTGTGTAATTTGAATTAATACATTCCTTAGGCCTACAGTAAGACAGTGTGCCATGGTGTTAATTATTTACAAGGGAATTTGATAACAGGGTGGGACATATGAATTGTCTACTACATGATGCTTGAGCAATTAGCTCCTTGGATTTTTAAGTTACTTTCTTTGGCACATGTGCAAAACAGTCCTTTCCCAAGAGGTCACAGTATATCTGCTGGCTATCAGTGGGTATTCAGATTACAAATGCATAGGGTGCCCTCAGGGTACAAGAGTCTACCCTCCTGGTTCTTCAGTCTTCTCCTCCTCTTTTCCATCTGCCTTCCTACCCTGGAGAGTCTTCCATCCTGTGTCTCACATACACACACACACACACACACACACACACACACACACACACACACACACACATACTTCAAGAAAATTTGTGACTATCTCTTTAGACTATTAATACAAGAAAAGCCTCAGTTTTTCTTGCATCCCCAACTCTCAAACTTAATTCTCTTCCTCCCCCACCTCTCCATAGTCTCTTCTTTTAATCCATTTCCCCAGTTCTAGAGTCATGAATCACGACAAATTCTGCTATTGTTCCCAAATAAACTGTCAATGTATTATTCCTCTATGGCTCACTCATCATTCCTGAAACTTCACTTAGGTCATCTTTCCTAGCTATGTTGTATATTGTCTTCCTTGTTAAAATATAAACTCATTGAGATGAGAAGTTGTCTTTACTTTTTTTAAATTTGTATCTCCCTCCAGTGCTTAGCATAGTACTTGACACATAGAAAGCACTTAATAAATGCTTTTTTCATCTATTCATTCATTCATTCATTCATTCATATCACACACAATGGGGTGGGCAGAAGGTGGCAGCACTAAAATAGCTTTGAGGGAATTGCTTTCTGGGTTTGAATTAATCTAGAGGATAAAATGGAATATTATTCAAAAATACTAAAACACAAAACTGATGACTGCTAAATTCAGAGTTCCCTCTGCATCTTTGGATTTCCCTTCTCATTTTACTTTCCATTGCATTTATAGATCCAGAGACTTGAAATGCCATGATCATATAACTTCTTATACATAGAACAGAATGAAAGAGGAAATAACAGAATATGAAAATATTCTGTTATTTGCTTATATCTGATAAAATTGAGGTAGAGTACCAAATGAGATTGAAGAGAACAATTTACACCAATTGAAGAGATTGGTGCAGGCAACAGATGTTGGGATCTGGTTATGTGACAATTATGAAAAGAGGTTATAGACAAAATGAAGAAGTAAAGAAACACACCAGGAGAGGTTAATATGAAATGGAGTTGGGAAAGCATATAGTTAGCAAGGAAGTGGTTTTTAACAATTAACAATGGAAAAGACAAGTTCCCTAGTGGAGCTCACAGTTAGTTAGAAGAAAGGAAATACTCCATGAGGTGGGAAGATGCCACTGACTGGCAAGCTAAATCCATAATGAGACCATGAGGTGTAGGAGAGGGGTGAGGAGAAAGACACCAAGTGGCAGGCTACCCCCCAAAAGGATTCAACAAGGATAGTGTAGGCCATTGACAAATTTATAGGAGAATTTAATCTTGGGGGTTTGATATAACTTGGCTTTCTGATTAGATACTGTAAAGTGAGATTACCCAAGATTTCCACAGGGGATGGAACTATAAAGTTGAGCTAATCCCCATCAATGCCCTTTCCTTCCTGCCTCAGGGAGTCATCCTATCAATACTTCAGACTTTCTCTGCCAACCTGTCTAGTGACCAAGAACCTTGTCATATCTATCTTTTCCTTGCCAGATCTTAGAATACAACTGGAGGGAATCCCAACTATAATGTTATAATGGGAGTGGCATTCAATCTCAGTCTCAGGATCATGGATAAAAAGAAGGAAAAATGAGAAACTGTGGGGTGGGAGAAATATCTTAAGATTCTTTCCCAATATAGTTATTTTTCCCTTAAAAGATAATGAAACTGTTCTCAATTTAATTGGCTCTGAGCACTAAGGCTTAGGAAGTTGACATAGTTAACTGGTCACCTTAAAATAAAAAAAAGCCATGAGAAGCTTTCTGTTGCTTGACCAGCAGATCACTTTGGGCAATATAGAAGTAGAAGAGCAGAGTTTAGCTGAATTAATATAGTGTAATCATAGAGTATCTTTGTTGAGTATTTTTCACTTGCTATAGCTAAGTAAAATTCTTCTTGTTAACCTTAACATCTTCTAAAGTTCTAGTCTCAAACCTCAGGTATCAGACTGAATTGGCCTACAACAGATGGTGGGAAACACCCAATCCTTCTACTGATCGAGACTTATGTACTGATAGAGAAATCAACTTCTTCATCACCTCATCAACTCAAGAGGATTCATAATAATTGGGAGTCAGAGAAAACTGGGCCTTTTTTCCTTAAGGCTGCTTTGACTTTTCTTGGATCCCAGTCTCTGTTCCAGTTTCAGAACCTCTTCCAGCTATTTTCTCTTTAATGTCAATGTCTTCAGTGCAGCCTTAGTTAAAGTTTTTCTACCTCTTATTCGGTCATAGCTACTCCTTCTTTCTCTTCTGGAAATCCAAAGGAAGGGAAATAAAAAGAGAAAACTATAGCATAGAGATAGGATCCCTTCATCCTATTATGTAGCTTATCCTACCACTAAAAAAAAGGAAGAGGTCATTATGAATTTTACTTGCTGGATCAGAAATTATTTTCTTTTTGTGACTCACCATATCTGGTCCAGGGGAAAACAATTTAAAAAGTAGGCACTTACACACACACACACACACACACACACACACACACACACACACATACTTATATAATATTATTAAACATGAATGGGTCTGTTGTTCTCATTGCCTATATTTTCTATCATAAAAGTCTATATCAATTTACTAAACAATAAACAATTAAAACATTTATTAGGTACTATGTTAGCACTGGGGTTACAAAAAGAGGCAAAAGAGAGCCTGTCCTCAAGCATCTTACCATGGAACAGGGGAGCTATATGTAAGATAAATAGGAAATAATTAAAAGAAAGAAGACATTGGAATTAAGAAGGGTTGGGAAATGCTTCCTGGAGAAGGTGGAATTTTAGTTAAGACTTAAAGGAAGCTAGGGAGGCCAGTAGTCAGAATTGATGAGACACCATTCCTGGTATGGGGGAGATCAGGTGATGAGATGATGAGACGGAACCACAGTTATAGCCCTATCAGGAGAGAGAAGAAGGGGGCATATTGGAGAGATGTTATAAAGGTGAAATCAGAAAAGGTGAAATCGACAACAGCTTGGATATGGGGGGAAGGGGAGGTGAGAGGAGTGAAGACTCCAGGATGACTCCTAGGGTATAAGCCTGGGGGACTGACAGGTTGCAGTTGCCCTTCATAAGAATAGGGAAGACAAGGGGAGGAGGGAGAGGTAGGAGAGAGATAATGAATTCTGGTTTTGACATATTGAGTTTAAGCCAAATCCTATAAAAGCTTCTGTTGTGATTTTAGGACCTAAAGGGGATGAAAAGAAGACTACAGATCAGGAAGAGTCAACCTGAACACACTCAGGATTTCTAGGGGCCTGATAATTATAGGAAATACAGCACCAATTGGACCCAAGGGCACACCAGATGGAGGAAGGTCACCGTGACTGGATGTTGATGCTTAAAATGCTATCTTCAGGAACTGGTGGCTCTGGGAATTGTATAACTGCTGCCAGCTGTTGTGTGAATTCAAACTAAATTTGGCTAATAAGAAAATGGTTTTATGAATTACAGAAGTTTTAGTTTGCTTCCTATTTGTTCTGATGGATAGCTGGAATTGCCTCAAAAACCTCTTGAGATTCATCATGATTCAAGGTTTTTTGTTATTCTTATGGAGATTTACTACAAGAAGAGCAACAGAATATCTATTATTTTTCCCACTGTATTACTTCTGTCCATTGCAGTAACCCTTTCTTTTTTTTCATTTTTTTTCATTTATTTTTTAAAATAACTTTTTATTTACAAGTTATATGCATGGATAATTTTACAGCATTGACAACTGCCAAACCTTTTGTTCCAAGTTTTTCCCCTCCTTTCCCCTCATTCCTGCTCTAGTTGGCAGGATGACCAATATATGTTAAATATATTAAAGGATAAATTAAATACAAAATAAGTATGCAGTAACCTTTTCTAAAGTTGTGTCTCCATGTGGCTGGAGGAGAACATCACTATCTGTACTGTTCCATTCCAAACAGAGCTTAGTCTAAGTCTTAGTCTAAGTCTGAATCTATAATTTAAATTTAAATTAACTTTATATTCCTGAGTTTTTTTATTGAAAAAAAAGAATACTGTCACTAAGAATAACTGATAAATGTTTAATAACCACTTCTTTAAAAAAAAGCATACTTGGCACACTTTTAAGTTTAATGTGCATCATTAATATTTTCCCCCTACTTTCTTAAATCTAGACAATAGAGAAAATATTAATAAATAAAGCCCTGATTTATAGCATTGACTGATTTCTGAGGTGGTTACATGTGCGTGTATATATATATATATATGTGTGTGTGTGTGTGTGTGTGTATACACACACATACATTTTTATATATGTCTATACACACACACAGACATATATAAAATTTAACAATTGGTTTGAGAGCCAGTCTGAGATGACTATCATACCCTTGATTAATGTCTTTGAATAGATGGATAGATGAAAGATTTAGATGGTTTATCAAACACTGCTATAAGACTGCATAAGAAATGCATTTTACAGGGTTTGTTCTCTCATTCTCTTTTCTCTCTCATTCAATTCTTCTCAATTGTCTCTCACAAAATCTGTCTCTCTTTATCTGTCTCTGATTCTTATTCTTCATTCTTCTTTTCTCTCTAATTCTCTTTCTCATTCCTCATTCTCTGTCTCTCCCTTCTTCTCTGTCTCTGTTTCTGTCTCTGTCTCTTCTTTTCTCTGTCTCTGACTCTCCCTGAATCCCTCTGTTTCTTTGTCTCTGTCTCGTCTGTCTCTCTCTCTCTCAAATGGGCCTTCCTATCTCAACCAGGTTAAAAATGTAGCAGTTGCATATGGATATGATACCTGTGCTGATTTACTTTGGAGTTTTCATGTATTCCTTTTCCTACCTTGATGGGTTTGTTCCTTCTTGAGCAGCTGGTACCTCCCACTTCTGGGGTCTTCCATATTGCATGATTTAATGTAGAAAGCTGGTTGACATTAATCCATTGTAGTTCAAGCAATCTATTAGTTTCCCAACTAGCAGGGCACAGAGATATGCTACTATATCCAGCAGAGTTTGATTTTAAAGGGAGGCAGAGTTGATGAGGTAGAGTAGATTAGACAGCTAGGTGGCACAGTGGATAGACTGCTTAGTCTGGAATCAGGAAGACTCATCTTCTTGACTTCAAATCTGGTTTCTGGCATTTGTAGTTATGTGGCTCTGGACAAATCACTTAACTCTATTTTCCTTAATTTATTTACCAGTCAAGTGATCTGGAGAAGGAAATGTCAAACCTTTCTTTTTACTATCTGCCAAGAAAACTGTAAATGGAATCATAAAGACTTGGAAGCAACCGAACAACAGCAATAGAATGGATTGATATTCTGGTAGTGTGATTTTTAGGAGCACTAAGAATGCTCCCCTGCTATAAAAAAAAATACCAGCCCTACTTTTTTACACCAAGCAGAGAAACATAGCATCCAAGGTTAATATGATGGAGGGACAGAGAGAGACAGAGACAGACAGACACACATACAGAGAGAGAGAGAGGGAAGGAGAGACATATTAAGGATATATAAATGTGTCATGCACTGTAATAAGTGCAGGGAATACAAATGTTTTTTTTAATTTAATTTTATTTTATAATAACTTTATATTGATAGAATCCATGCCAGGGTAATTTTTTTTTTTACAACATTATCCCTTGCACTCGCTTCTATTCCGATTTTTCCCCTCCCTCCCTCCACCCCCTCCCCTAGATGGCAAGCAGTCCTATATATGTTAGATATGTTGCAGTATATCCTAGATACAATATATGTTTGCAGAGCCGAACAGTTCTCCTGTTGCACAGGGAGAATTGGATTCCGAAGGTAAAAATAACCCGGGAAGAAAAACAAAAATGCAAATAGTTCATATTCCTTTCCCAGTGTTCTTTCTTTGGATGTAGCTGCTTCTGTTCATCACTGATCAATTGAAACTGAGTTAGGTCTCTTTGTCAAAGAAATCCACTTCTATCAGAATACATCCTCATATAATATCGTTGTCGAAGTGTTACTATAATGATCTCCTGGTTCAGCTCATTTCACTCAGCATCAGTTCATGTAAGAGTCTCCAGGCCTCTCTGTATTCATCCTGCTGGTCATTTCTTACAGAACAATAATATTCCATAACATTCATATACCACAATTTACCCAACCATCCTCCAATTGATGGGCATCCATTCATTTTCCAGCTTCTAGCTACTACAAACAGGGCTGCCACAAACATTTTGGCACATACAGGTCCCTTTCAGGGAATACAAATGTAAGCAAAAAGCTAGATTGTTCCTGCCCTGTAGAGTTCCACATTCCATTGGAAGAAGACAACACAGAATGGAGGGATGGGAAAGTTCAAACACTGGGGGAAGATCCATAAAAAGTCTTGTGAGTCTCGGGATGAACTAGATTTGAGGTAAGTGTGTCTGTATTGAATGGTTCATTAAATGGAGATCTGGGGACAAATTCACTACTAGATAGGATAGTAAAGGTTGAGCTCATAAGAAAATAGGAGTTTAGAATATAAAATTGGAAAGGACCATAAACATAATCTGGTCCAACACTCTTAAACAGATAAGAAATTTGAAGTGCAGAGAGGTCAAATGACTTGCTTAATGTATGTTACATTAATGTATGTATGTAACATACATAGTAAATAGAGTACAATGTAATTTCAAAACATTATAAAGGAAAATGACAAAGTATTGTTTATATATAAACCTACTGGTCCAACCATTCTGGTGAACTTTTTGAAACTATGCTCAAAGGGCTATAAAACTGTGTATACTCTTTGATCCAGAAATTTTGATAGTAGATCTATTCACCAAGAAGATAAAATTAAAAAGGGGAAAAATCTTATATGTACAAAAATACAGAGCAGTTTGTTTTTGTAGTGATAAAAAATTAGAAATGGAGGAGATGCCCATAAGTAAGGGAATGGCTGAATAAGTTATGGCATATGATTGTAGTTGAATGTTGTAAGAAATTATAGAGAGAATGGTTTAAAATGGTTTAAAAAACTTGGGAAGACTTAGATGAAATGATGCAAAGTAAAGTGAGTAGAATCAGGATATCATTGTACACAATAATAATAATATTGTAGTGATTATCGATTGTGAAAGACTTAGTTACTCTGACTGATACAATGATGCAAGATAATTCCAAAAGATTAATAATGAAAAATACTATTAGCCTACAGAAAAAAAAAACTGATGAAACTGAAAAAAAAAAGAAAATTTTACAATTTGAGATTCATTCTTTTAGATTCAGACTTCTTGTCCCCTGTCACAATGCAAATATCTGAGAGTATAGTGCAAGGTTTCTCAATCATCCATACTCTCATGTGAATTAATTCATCTGATCTTTTTTCTGAGAACAACTTTTGATATGTTGAGAAAGGAGGAAATAAAGATGATGGAGGAGGCACTGTATGAGGAAATGAAAGGAAGCCACAGATAGAGGAGGCCAAAGATGGAAGGGAGACTTAAGCTTATTGTCCAATTTTATTTATAATTAAACTTATGTCCTTTTAAAAACTATGTCCATTTCTAGCAGAAAGTGATATGCTAGGAAGCAGTATGCTAGAAGGCATTGTGATAAGAATTAAGGGCTTCTAATCTTAGTTCTTATCACTTAGTAACTACTTGACCTCAATTTTCTCAGGTTCAGTTGTAAAATGTGAATAGCAATGACTGGAATTGAGTTAGTATCTTCTTCTTTGCTTCTGATTCATTAACTGCTTGCATCCCAAGGAGAGACTGAGTTTCTGTGAGATGATAATACATCAATCAATAAACATCTGTGAAGTACCTATTGTGTGACAGGCACTGTGTTAAGAATTGCAAAGAATGGAAAAGATAGTTTCTGTACTCAAAGGGTTCATACACTAGAGGCAACTAGATGGTCAGTGGAAAAAGTGGAAAGTCAAGAAAATCTGAGTTCAACTCTAACCTCAGATGCTTCCTAGCCAAGTGATTCTGGGCAAGTCACTAAACTTCTCTCTACCTCAGTTTTATTTTCTGTAAAATGCAGAAAAAGAATCAATATTGATCTTTCAGTGTTGTGAGGATACAATGAAATCTTCTTATAGCACTTTGCAAACTAGGTTTCAATTAGTGTGAATAATGACTTGAATAATGAATAATCACTTCCTTTGAAGTGATTGCATTATTTAAATTTGCAATACATATTTCCATCGAACTGGAACCAATTATCATATTTTACATAATTATAATCTTAGTGCAAATTCTTTTTTAAAATAGTAATTTTCCCCAATACTTGCAAAGAAAGTTTTCAACCTTTGCAAAAACTTCTGTAACAAATTTCTCTCTCTCTCTCTCTCTCTCTCTCTCTCTCTCTCTCTCTCTCTCTCTCTCTCTCTCTCTTCTCTCCCCTCCCCAAGACTGCAAGCAAGTTTAAACATGTGCAGTTCTTCTAAACATATTTCCATATTCCTCATACTGCACAGGAAAAATCAGATTATAAGGGAAAAACACAAGAAAGAAAGAAAAACAAGTAAGCAAACAACAACAGCAAAAAGGTACAAATAGTATGTTGTGATCCACGTTAAGTCTCCGTAGTTATATCTCTAGATGTGGATGGGATTTTCCATCACAAATCTTTTGGAATTGCCTTGTGTCATTGTTGAAAAGAGCCATGTCCATCAGAGTTGTTGCTGTGTATAATATTCTCTTGCTTTAGCTCACTTCCTTTAACATCAGTTCATATAAGTCTTTCCATGCTTTTCTGAAATCAGCCTAGTGCAAATTCAGATACATGTAACCATTTCAGAAAATTAAATATTCACACTATATAAGTATTAGCTATTATTATTGCTATAAATAGTAATGATAAATAAAAAATTATGAAAACTCGTGTTTCTATAGCTCTACTAGCTCACGATACCATTATGATAAACTGCTTAAATGTATGGTCCTCAAATTTCTTGTAAAGACCGAACTTTTTACTTTAAAAAAAATAGGTTGTATTTTTAACTTTTGTAATTTTTGTCAGTGAAAGTATTTTCCCCATTGATTTGGATCATACCTCCCTACAACATTAGTAGATAATCTTTGAGAGTAGATGAAATTAGTACTTTGAGATTAGAAAAATGTTTCACCTAAAGTACACTGGGTGATGAGCCTCACAATTCAGCTAGTCTGGTTTTCAGATAGCAAATATGTTGTCCCTCACTGTGCCTTTCCAGTTTGTTACTACCTGTCTGAGTTTGTGTTTTTTATTTTATTTTATTTTTTTGGCTTAGCATGCAAGAACTCAAGGTCACCTCCACGTCAAAATGATGCAAATTTTTCCTACAAAATTTTTGTGTAAAATTGTTTATAATAATTTCCTTAAGTATCTATGACAAACAAATGACAGTTATGTATCTATATGTAATATCTTTCTCTGCATGTAGGAGAGACAGACACATAGAGAGAAAGATTTTATTTTAAAGCTGACAAAATTATAGATTCCTTGGTAATGGGTGGCAATGATGTTCATGCCATAGAAGTTGTGCAGGAGGCTCTGCCTGGTTCCAACCCTATTGGATTCTGGCCCAGTCCTAAGAACATTCATGTATGCTAGTATCAGACATAATCCTCTGTTCATGTTCCCATAAGTTAACAAGTTGCTTTACAAAGTATTTCTTGAAAAGATAAGCAAGAACAGAAGTACAACAATGTTGTCCTGAACTGAAGCAGATTCTCTCCCATGTCAATCTGGGGAGACTAGGCTCAAAATTAAATTGAATAACTATAAGCATTCTTCCCACCATCTTTTGGGTGTGGTATAACTCATTGGATGAGTCATTCTCTTGCTTATATAATGTCTTGGTTGCCAGGTTAAAACACTTGTGAACTGGGTCTAGATAGTTATTTCTCAGGTCTGGCTCCTTCTGCTGCTAGACCTCTCTGGGCCCTTTTGGCTGGTTGAGACCTTAAGACCTTGTACCAGTGGAAATACGACACAAAGGAAGTTGTCCTATCCCAGATACAGTTTTATTTTTCTTAAGACTATGTAATCACAAACTTTCCAGGTGCAGGGTGGGAAAGTGAAGGGGAAGAGAATTCTTCACTGGTCAAGCAGAACTCAGAGAATTATCTTTGGATCCTGTTGCCAATAGAAGAAAACAGAGATTTAGTTTATGTATGCACAGTTCTAGCTCAACAGCCAATTAAAAGGCTTCTTGACATCATTCAGTAAGTAATTCAGTAAGTAAAAATCACAGAATACCTATATATGCTCTGGAAGGGGCCTCCATTTTACTTTTCCTGAAACAACTTTCCTAGGTATCTATATGAGTAGCTACCAGGTGGAACAAACTCTAAAGTAGCAAACTAGGTTCCTATAGTCATACACACCTCCATAATTAACATCTGCACACACATCTGGGACCAGGCCTTCATTAGTCAGTTCATCTATCACACATCTTTGTGACATGAAGATGACCTTGTTTTTCTGAAAGTTATAATAGTGAAACACAAGTGTTAGCAGGTTCTGCAAAGCTAAAAAGGTTGAAATACAATTCTAGCAGTAGACTGTTATTGGAAGACTGTTTAACTAATTTCTGCAGGGCGTATCTCATCAAAAAGTTAATAGTGTGATATATAGTTCTGGGGACTTGTTCTAGGATTAGAGGAGATGGGTTCAAAATACATTTCTGGTACTAATTACCTTTATGACTGTGATCAAGCCACTGCATCTCCCTATGGCTCAGTTTCCTCATTTATAAAATGAGGAAGTTGAACCAGATCTGGCATTTCAAGTTCTAAATCTATGTTCCTCTCTTTAAAAAAGTTTGGAAGTAAGATTTTTTTTTTTTTTTGGCTAAGGCAATTGGAGTTAAGTGACTTGCCCAGGGTCATACAACTAGGAAGTGTCTGAGGCTAGATTTGAACTGAGGTCCTTCAGATTTCAAGGTTGGTGATCTATCCACTGTACCACCTAGCTGCCCCTAGTAATAAGATTAAAACAAACTATGCTATAGGCTTGGTTCCATCTATTTAAACATTCCTAGGTCCTTTGCTGATCCTTTCTTTTTCGAGCAAGATAAAGATGTAAAATGTAAAGATCACTGGATTTGGGTTAAAGGACTTCATTTCAAATCCTGCCTCTAATAGTTTTGGCCTGTGTAATTCTAAGTAGTTATTTCATCTCTCTGGTAGTAAGTTTATTTACATATAAAATAAGTGGATTGGGTTAGACCATCACCAAGGTCCTTTCATCTCAGAATTTGATGTTACTGTACAGTTTTTCCCTTTTATCTCATGTTTTTGCAGTATGGCAAGCCATTCTCCAACTGATAAATGGTCAAAAGATGTGAACAGACAATTTTCAGATAAAGAAATTAAAACCATTTTTTGTCATTTGAAAAAATGCTCTAAATCACTATTGATTAGAGAAATGCAAATTAAAACAACTCTGAGGTACCACTACATACTTCTCAGATTGGCTAAGATGAAAGGAAGAGAGAATAATAAATGTTGGGGGGAATGGGCACAAATACATTCTTTTTGTTTATTAAAGTTTTTTATTTTGAAACCATAAATATAGATAATTGTTCAACATTGACCCTTGCAAAACCCTGTATTCCAAAATTTCCTCCCTTTCTCCCACCTACTCCCCTAGGTGACAAGCAATCTGATGTATGTTAAACATGATAAAATATATCTTAAATCCAATATATGTATACATATTTATACAATTATCTTGCTGCACAAGAAAAATCAGATCAAAAAGAAAAAAAATGAGAAAGAAAATAAAATGTAAGCAAACAAAAATAAAAAGGGTGAAAATGCTATGTTGTGATCCAAACTCAGTTCCCACAGTCTCTCCTCATCACAAGATCATTGGAACTGGCCTCAATCATCTCATTGTTGAAAAGAGATCATTATATAATCTTTTTGTTGCTGTGTACAATGATCTCCTGGTTCTACTCATTTCACTCAGCATTAGTTCATATAAGTCTCTCCAGACCTCTCTGATATAATCTTGCTGATCATTTCTTACAGAATAATAATATTCCATAACATCCATATACCATAACTTATTCAGCCATTTTCCAACAGATGGGCATCCGCTCAGTTTCCAGCTTCTTGCCATTACAAAAAGGGCTGCCACAAACATTTTTGCACATGTGGGTCCTTTTCCCTCCTTTATGATCTCTTTGGGATATAAACCCAGTAGAAACATTGCTGGATCAAATTTCATCTTGAGGTAAAAGATATTTGGTCATATTTGACAAATTCAATTTGTCAGCAGCCTTTATTATTGCTTGGTACAGTGATGTCTGCTTCTTCTAAAACTATTTCTGAATTTTTTTTTAATGTTTAAACTCTTTTCTACCTTTGACATCAATGTGTTGATCTTTCCATTATGTCTCAAGGCAATGAGCTCCATATTTTATTAATATTGTTCAGGTTTTTATCAGAATACTCCCTAAATATATAATTGTAAATTTTATAGTTCTGAAGCTTATAATTATTATCATTATCATCCATTATTTAATAGGCTTTAAAACATGTTGAAGGTACAGATTCTTCCATCTAAAAAGCCAAAAAAAAAAAAAAAGGTAGCTCCAGGTCAAGTATTATCCAATCATGCAATGTTTTTAGCTATCATTGACGGAGAAATTTTTCATCTACAACCCAGGTCATGCAATATCTATCTCAAATTGGTACTTCTCACTTTTCCTTCTTAGTAATTTTAGCTTGAGCTTTCTGCCTGATAACAGAATATGATTTTTTCTTTTGTATTTTAAGTCAACAACAACAATTTTGAGAAAGACTTGTTTGGAGTCTTGCTGACTTCTGCAGGAGCTCTAGAGTTGCAATGAAACAGTAAGCATCATTTGAAGGTTAAAAACTGGAATTTAGGTGAAATGTGATAGTGTGTGGAATAAGCTATCCAGGTCTTTAAAATTGAAGGGGAAAGTTTTTAGCCATCATTTAATCTACATTGTATAGTGGGGAATAAGGAATGATAGTAATATTGAAGGAGTTCTTGCAAAGGAAATAAAGTGAACAATAATAGATTTGCTTATAAGATAGTTTATCAATGAATTTAATGTTAATAAATAATTCATATGGTTCTTTATGTAAAAGAAACATAATTATGTCTTTGATCCAACTCAAAGTGTCCACTGTTGAAAATATAAAATGTTAATTAGCAACAAAATGCAGTTAGGAGAAAACTCTTAATTATGGAATAAAGCTTTTAATAATGAGCAATCAACAAGGCTACCAAATTAGTCCTTAGATGACATTTATCTATCTATGTAGCAAATAAACCTTTGTGGAAAATGTCTCTGAATAGATTGGCCTCCAAGAAGGGAACACTAATGAGCCTCAGGAAGAGTTAAAAATGACATTGTATTCTTCCAATTTAACGAATATATTTTTAGTATTGGTATTGTTTCATCGCCTGTACTATCTTTAGACATGATGTAATTTCACTGTTTATCTTTTAACATTGTAGGTTTTTTTCCCCTTCAGCTGATAGCTTAATTGTAGCTTTTGCTTTTTGAGAATCATCTGATGCATAGTGAAATTCCATCTTCTCCTTTTCATTTTGTACATCTTTATTCTTCAAAAATGCTTTGAGTGTACAGAAATTGTTTGGTTTTTCTATTCAACTTAATGTTTTATTTTGTTTTATTGGGTTGTTTAATACATTTGTATTTAAGATTATGATTGATTATTAGTGTTATACTTTCATGTATTTATTTCTTTTGAATTGATTTTTATCCTTTTTCCTTTTTAAGTCATTGCTTTTTCTCTTACTTGATTTAGTGTATACTACTTTGAAGTTAGTCTCTTCCCATAGGTTCTCCTACAGATCCTGTTTATCTCCCTTATTCTAAGTTCCTTGAATTTGCTTAAATTATCAATTTCCTTCCTTCCTTCCTTCCTTCCTTCCTTCCTTCCTTCCTTCCTTCCTTCCTTCCTTCCTTCCTTCCTTCCTTCCTTCCTTTCTTCCCTGCAACCTCCTTCTTTAGTTAACATTATTGTGTACTACCTTTTTTGCATTATGTTTTTTAAAACTTTGTCTTCTTCCTAATTTGTAATTTACTTTGAATTCTCTTCTTCACTTTTGGTATTTGATCCAGTTTTGAATTCTGTGAATAAGTTCTATTACCTTGACAGTATTCTTTCCAGGAATATACACATAGAAAATGAGGTTGACACATGCATTGTCAGAGCCAACTTAGTGTTTGGGAGGCATTGAAGGAAAGCATGGAAGAGAAAAAGTATTAGACCACTTACCAAACTAAAAATCTTATATATCCCTTGCGCTGATATCATTGTCATATGACCTTGAAACCTGGACAATAGATCAGACTCATGCCAGGAAATTGAATTGCTTCTATTTGAATTGTCTTAGAAAAATTCTGAAGATCACCCAGAAAGAGAAGGTACCAGACATGGAGGTCTTTTCTTGAGCTGAACTACCAGATTCTATTGCAAAGAGCACAACTCAGAAGGGTTGGTCAAGTACCAAAAGTATGTTTGCCTAAAAGTGTATTTTGCAAAAAGCAAGCAATCACACAGAGATCAGAAGAAGCAATACAAGAACATCTTAAAGTCTCTCTGAAGAACTTTGGAATTGATTTGAGACATGGGAAACACTGGCACAGGACCACTCACGATGATGTGCTTGCATCAAAGAAGGTACTACTGTACCTTATGAGCAAAGCTGAATTGCAGTAACTCAAAACAAATGTGAGATGCACAAATTTATAGACATCTGCACTCCAAATCTTCATATAGATAATTCGTGTCTGTTCTGTGGTAGAGCCTTCTGAATCCTATTAGTTTAATCATCCACTTAGACATATTGTACCTTGACCCAAAATAGTGATGTCATTTTGGTCATCATAACTAAGAAGCTCTGTTTCTTCTAGTTTCTTTGATATGACGACAACTTGCTTTTTGATTTAATATTTCTATCATTCTCAATTCCAGAAGAATGGGTGAAGGCAGATGAGATTCAAAAACAGTTTAAGTTATTTCCTTTTAGTCAACTACAAATTCCTTAATGGTTATGATAAAAGTATACCTTGAGAATGATCTATTTAAGATAGTTTTGCTCAGAGTCAATGAATCAATAAGTTATACTACTCATATATTCTGCATCATCCAGTTGTTTTCCCTTTTCTTCCTATGGCTAGAAAGAATTAATTTTTGTTACTGCCTTTTTTTTAAGGTAAAGAGGAACTCATGTTTAGTCACTAATGATAGGCAACCAGGTAGAGATCCCCCAATCCAGGGGTCCTTAACCTTTATTGTGTTTATCTTATGGATCTCTTTGATGAAAAATATGGACCCCTTTTCAGAATAATATTTTTTAAGGCATAAAATAAAAATATATAGAATTACAAAGGAGACCAATAATTTTAAAACTCAGCTGTCAAAATTTTTTTTATTTTTATTTTTTTTTTTTACAAACCACACCCACATTCATCAATCCCTGGCACATAAGGATAATTAGAGGTATGAGGATATTCGTTGAGTAGGAACTTTGAGTGTTTAAGTTCTTGTATATTAATTCATGTTTTTTTTAAACTTGTGTGGTAGTTCTGTCTTCTTATGCATTCAACTTTGTTTTTTTTTTCCCTTAATATAACGTTTCCCCCTATGGTTTGAAGGTTTGAGAGATCTACGGAAACCAACCAGTCTGCCATCTTGCTGATTACATTAGGATCAAGTTTCTCAGGAAATTTTAGCCACTAGAAATCAATAAATAGGAAGCTCTGTTTCTTCTAGTTTCTTTCATATGAAGACATAGCTTGCTTTCTGATTTAATATTTAAGTTATAGATTCCAGAAAAAAGGGTAAGGTGGATAAAGTAGAAAAAAAGAGCTTAAGTAATTTCTTTTTAGTCAGTTCTACAGTTCCTTAATAGTTCTGCTAGGGATACAACTTGAGAATGATTCATTAAAGACAGTCTTACTCAGAGTTAGTGAATCAATAAACTATTGCTTCATTAATAGGATAATATGGAGTTTCAAGGGAAAAATAAAAGCACATCACTTTTATGGAATTATCTTAAATGATTAAAAATCCTTTTAAAAAATTGAAATTTTATCATCGCTGGGCTATATATCTGCAATTAAGCATTCTTTTTGTGATTTTTATTTTTATTTTAAATAATAACTTATTATCAAAACATATGCAAAGATAGTTTTCAACATTCATCCTTGCAAAACCTTATGTTCCGAGTTTTCCTCCCTCCTTTTCTCCTACCCCTTTTCCTAGAGAGTTAGCAATCCAGTATATATAAAACATGTACAATTCTTTTGTACATCTTTCCATATTTATCCTGCTGCACAAGAAAAATCAGATCAAAAGAGGGAAAAATGAGAAAGAACAAAAAGCAAGCAAACAACAACAAAAAACTGAAAATACTATGCTGGAATCCACATTAAATCCCAATAGTCCTTTTTCTGGATACAGATGGTTCTCTCCATCACAAGTCTATTGGAATTCAATCAAGCATTCTTATCCTAAAAAATTAGCTTTAAGAAAACCTTTGATTTATATGTATTTGGCTATTTCATCCTCTGGTCAGTTTCCCATTTATTTCATCTCTGTGATCTAGAAGTCTAATTTAATAAAATTGCAAAAGATTCTAATCTGCTCAGCTTTTAATCAGCTAAGTTTAAGAGAATTAAATAAAGATCTCTAGATGTACATACTTTAAACTTCAGATGAAATCTTATTTTGGGAAGCAAATATAATTATTTGGTTACCAAGGATTTAAAGTGGGTAGGCATGTTGAAATTTGTGTGTTGGGGTGGAGAGGGAGACATTAGTTTGATTTTGAAGAAAAAAGTCAAGGATGGAAAAGAATTCAAATTGTTTGTAGATATATTCTTCTAATATATCTAATATATTAGAGCCTGGTATGATCAGAGGTAGAATATTAAAAAGTCAAAAAGAGGTAAATGAATGTTTTTCTTCCTGGGTCATGGCAGAAGCTTAGGAAACCAGAGACAGGTAAATTGGACTCCAGTGTGTTTGTATTTATTTTCTTGTGGTCTCTGGAACAACTCTCTCTTTTTCTTATTGTGGTGACAGAGAAAGCATCCTTGTTTTGATTTCATGTGAACTCAATCCTAGAATTTTTGGTCTGATGGCATAGTGAGGCTTCTAAAGTCCAAAGTATAGTGGTGTGGAAGGCAGATTCGTCAACATCAGCATCATACCCAAATTTTGCTAAATACTAGATGCGTGAATTCATTTTGCAAACTCAGGTATGGAAAGAAACTATTTAGAAGAATCCCAAGGACCATTAGGAAATTCCAGCACACATCATGTTGACATTGTGAAAGAACGTGTTCCTCTAAACCCCTCAATAAAAATGTAATGAAAATGTCCTGACTCATTATCAGGCTGTTAAATAAGGAGAAAAGCCCTCAAGGGAATTTCTACTAATGTGAAGTTTATTGATAATTGTACCCTCTAAAGAGGATATTTTGAACTGAAAAATTATTATTTCCTAGAATTTCCATAGAAATATCTGACTACCTCTATTGTGAGCCAAGCCTGCCTTGACAAGGTCTGTTTAGCTCAAGTTGCAGATTGGAATAAAATGTGACATTCCTAGATCATATTTCATTTAATATAAAGGAAGTTTACTTAGGTATAACATAGGAAGGATATTCAACAACAATACAGCTATTCTTTAGGTAGATAATATGACATGATTCAATAGCCTAGAAAACTAATCCAGAATGGAGCTAAATTATAGAAATCAAGTGTTCTCAGTGGGATTGTTCTAATTCTCAAACCTGTAAATTCTTAGCAGAATAAAAATTATATATAAACCAAAAAAGCATGGAATGGCATATAAAAGGCTACATATCATCAAAAAGAAGACTTGCATGTAAGAAATTATATAATTTAATATTGGTTGGTTGATTGTAGTCCTTTGTTCTCGAAGAAGACCAAAATAAGTAGAATTGAGTTACAGTGTGTCCAACTGTGGCTGATCAAACCAATATGAATTTTTAATGCTCTGCCACAGGTCAGGTACAAATAGTTCCTATGAACATTTGGGGTGGATTCTCTAACTGCGCATCTCTCACTTCTTCTGAGCAAATTCAATTCTATTTTGTTCATAGAGCACAGAGTCTTCTCTGATGAGGGCACACCATGATGGGTAGTTCTGTATCAGTGTCTCCCATATCATACAAACATTTCTAAAGTTTTATCTCTTGAGAGTATATCTGTATAGCTTTTTCTGACCACCTTTTGAGCACTTGCCCTCTGTGAGTTCTCCATAAAATAATCTTTTTGTCAAACAAACATTTGGCATTCAAACTAAGTGGCTAGTCCAATGGAGTAGTGCTCTTTGCAGGAGAGTTGAAATGCTGGGCAGTTTAGTTCAAGAAAGGATTATAATTTAAAGAGGGTGTTTAGATTCAAGGAGCCTGACTTCAAAACCTGCTTCTGTCATTTATAGACTATATGCTTGTAGACTATTCATCAGTTTTTTTATTTAGCGGTTTTACTTAGCAATAGCAGCAAAAAGATTTCAGTAAGGATAAAACATGATTCAGTTGGGAGCAGCTTCTTTGCATCTATATTGATCCTGCTGGTCAGAAGTATACAGGAATGTTGGAATCCTTACTAACTACTAACTAATTAGAGTTGATCTAATCTTACAAGAAGATTTTGGCCAGAACCTGAAACAAGGTACTAAGTAGAACTAATTAACACAAGGCTTGTGTTCACACCTTTACTCATTGGAGTTCACAAGTATGCCAGCTTCACAAAGTAAACTTTCTAACTTCAAGGGAGTTCACACCTCCCTTAAAGCTCTTTGGGCCAGAGAGCACTATGGGAGAAAACCCATAATCCCATTCTCTCAGAAGATTCACATATAAGGCGAGACAGCCATTCCAGAATACATTTTTTCCTCTTGGCTGGCTGGTGACAGACGAAGAGTTCTTCAGAGTGAAGAAGCTACAAGTCGAGATTTCACTGGAATGACATGAAGAGTGGAGCTGGCTGGAGACTGAAGAAAGCAGAGGCAGAGGCTGAAGGACCAGACCTTTGGATTTGGCGACATTTGGAGAGAGCTCTTGGAACCAAGCAGAGAGATAGGCCTCTAAGCTAACTGGGCTATATTGGAGATAATAAAAGATCTGAACTTTTATCATCTGGCTGTGTTTTTGAGAAGAAAAAGCTCACCACACAGGAAGAGTTCCTTATTCCTCACAAATTAGCCTTCTGTTCTTAGACTACCAGGAAATGACACTGAATGATCTGAGCTCTAGTTCCCCATTCTAATTGTTTCAAGAACTGTTTCTATATATATATTTTTATTTTTAATTTTAATTAATTTATTTCACTTACTTTTAAGAAGATACACGCTTAGCCTACATGGTAAATATTGCTTTTATCACAGACTAGATGACCTCCAAGGTCCTTTCCATCTCTAGATTTTAAGATCTGCAAAGAGAGATGTTTGGTTGAAGGAGTATGTTGACTTACATAGCAGTGGGACATTTATCAAATCTGAGGTGCTCCAATTTGGGGACTTTGTATGAATTCTGTTATGAAGAATTGGTATCAATAACTAGAACCCAAGACCCTCAGGTCAATCCAGTCTCAAACTTGGCTTCCATGACTTTTAGGGGAAAACATAGCCTATTTGGCTTGGGTACTAGTAAATGTTTTCCCTACACAATCTCTTTTCATTTACTTCTAATGATTCTGTTTTGGTCCTCTAGCTATGATGTTGTTGGTATCACTGGAGTGATGCTTGACAGGCACAGGAATTAGATTTAAGAGCTCTATAGAGTTGTATAAAGTCATCAATCTCACTCTTTCTTCTAGTTATCAAAATTCAGGGGCAAGACAAAAGTCAAGATGACTGGAGATGGCCTGGCTTATAAGACGTGTATATACTGAGGTGAAGCACTAAAGGGAAGCAACTGATATCATAGAAGCATTTTTTAAAATTAATATTGATATCAGGAGGAAAAGCAGTTTATAAATGCACAAAGGGGCCATTGCCACTATTATTGATAGTGATGGTGCATGTGGTTCACCATTCTCTTGGAATCTCAGTAAAAATAATACCTCACATTTATTTTCAATTTAATGTAGAAAATATTCATCAATGATCAACTATCAGTGCCTATGTAAGGATAAAAATTGTGCTAGGTGCTAGAAGACAAACAAAAACTGTGATAGTTTCTGCTCTCAAGGAACTTATATTCCACTGAGAGGATGAAACCTTTACCCAGATAATAAGAATATCTAACATTTATATTTATATAGCTCCCACTAGGTACTATAATAAGAGTATCTAAAAGATTATAAGAGTATCTAACATTTACATAGCACTTGGTGTTATGTAAATGTTAGATACTCTTAATCTGTGTAGAAGTTGCATCCTCCCAGTGGAATATAAGTATATAAATTCCTTGAGGTATGTGTGTGTGAACATACACATATATTATAGTAAGAACAACCAGGCACTGTGCTAAGTACTTTATAATTATTATCTCATTTGATCATCACAACAACTTTGGGAGCTAGGTGCTTATTATTATCTCCATTTTACAGAAGAGGAAACTGAGGCAAATAACTATTAAGTGATTTGCCCAGGGTTACGTAGATAGTAAGTGTCTGAGGCTTGATTTAAATGCAGGTCTTCTTGACTCCAGGCCCAGGGTTCTATTCACTGCACCATTTAGGACCAGATCAGTAACAGTTTCAAGGTTGTGTATGTTAGGGAAGAATCCCAGATTCAAGGTACTCTATGGGTTCACAGACCCTAAAACTGTAGATCACAAGCTGCCAATGTGTGTACTATTTTTATTGTTATAAAAACATATTTATCTTGGATTATATTGCTTGTTAATTGATAATTTGTATCATTAGAAATAATTATATAGTTGCATGCTTTGTTAAGACAAGAAAAATGGAATATTTCTGAGTCTAAATTTTATTTATGACTTTTCCTCTAGTTGAATAGTTTTTAGATTTTAAAATTATAAACTTAAACAAATATCAACAGACAAGAACATTTCAATACTCAAAGGACAGAAAAGAGGATTGTATATGAAATTGAGAATTTCTTTTGCATGTTCTTCATTTGAGGTAAAAATTAAACTTAACATAATAATAAAACCATTTTGCTTATCTCAACCCCCTTTTGAATTTCCCCTACCTCTATTATGTACATTTTTTAATGCTTCAAATGCATTCTTTTCTTTGTATCACTATCACTAACCACCCATTTCTTTACCCCAGAATTCTTTCTCCATTCCTTCCAAAAGTCTTTCCTTATAACAAATAAGTATAGTTAAACAGAACAAATTCATACATTGGTGGTCTGAAAATGTCTCATTCTCTACTTCTAAGTCATTACTATTCTGCTAAGAGATGGGAATCACACTTCTTCATCAGTTTTTAGGTGTAATGATTAATCATCGCATTGATCAGAGTTCTTTGATTCTCATAAGTTTTTTTCTCCTTTACAATGCTATAATCATTATATAATTAGTTCGCCTAGCTCTTCTCACTTCTGTCTTCATCAGATCATACAAATTTTTTCCAGTTTCTCTGAATCCATCCTTTTCAGAATCTCTTACTGCATAATAATATCATTGTTGTTCAGTCATGTCCTACTCTTTGTATCCTTTCTTGGGATTTGCTTGGTAAAAATACTGGAGTGTTGTGCAATTCCTTCTTCAACTCATCTTATAGATGTTATTATTGTTTTTCCTTCATTCTTGAAGAGGATCATAACATCTAGGAAGTGATGCCATGACATTCAAGTGAATTGGATTTTAATGAGAGAGGGTTGTGCAAGGTCACCTGCCTCACTTTTTCTTCCAGTGCTATCTGGGTCCAGAGGAGGAAACTTGGGCAAACAGGGTTAAGGCACTCTATCCATTGGACCACTCAGCTGTCACCACCACCACCACCACTACCATCATCCATAATATCCATATACTTTAATTTTATCAATTATTTCCCAATTGGTAGGCATTAAATTTGCTTTCAATTCTTTGCTACAAAAATGTGCTGCTATAAAAATGATTTTTGTAAATATGACTTCTTTCCCTCTTTCTTTTATCTCTTTCAAGGTCACATCTAGTAAATATCTGAGGTCAGATATGAGTCACTTTTAGGGTATAATTCCAAATTGTTTTCCAGAATGGTGGTCTAGTTCCACCAACAGTTCACCTGTCCTCTCATATCCTCTTTAGCAATTGCTGTTTGTCTTTTTAAAAAATATATATTTTTGCCTATCAGTCAGGTATAAGGCAGAATCTCAGAGTTTGAATTTATATTTCACTTATTACTTGTGCTTAGAGCAGTTTTTCATATGGTCATTGATAAGATTGGATTTCTTTTTTTGAAAATGATCTGTGTGTAACAGTTTGTGTGTACTTTTATTAGTCATCCTGAAGACAGATTAGTTCAAAGCAAAGCTTTTTTCCCAATTTGCTCAGACTCTGGGCCAACTACAGAAAAATGGCTTTTTTTCCTCAGACAAATATCCATCAGATGTCACTTCTTTTTCAATTCAACTGTCTTTCTATAGATACAAGGCTGAGCTCTTATGAATTTCCTTTCTCTGGCATTTTTAGGGTGGCAGATTCTTCTAGTCTTGAAGCTTTCTGTCACTGGTTATCTTTAAATGTTTCTGGCAGGATTCCTGATAGACCATTTTGGAAAACAAAAATTCATTACACACATCATTATTGATTTTCTTCTCCTTTATTATTGAAATGTCATGGTATTTCTCCTCTTCCTCCATCTCGTCCCCTCCAACTTTATGTCTCTTAGTCTCCCTCCCTCTTTCTTTCTGACAGTTTCTGTTTCCATTCTCTTACTCTCTTTGACCCTATCTGTTTGTCTCTTTTTCTCTCTCTCCTTTCCCTTCCCTTCCCCCGCAGCATTGCAATTACTGGAAGCTTAGCTATCCCTAACATTCTGTCATCGTTTTCCCACCCCCCTCTCGAAGGATCACAGGACCTTAGTTATGCTCTTCTTAGTGAAGGACCAGATACAACTCTTCCCCACCCCCATCATCTCAAAGTGAATCAGTCGATTGTCTCTTGCTTGCATATTCCCACAGTTACTCCTGTGTACCAGGACTCAGTGGTAGTGTAATATAGATAAATGTCTGAGCTGTGTCTTTTCGACGAGAGGACTTCTTATCAAGTTTCTTTCCCAGATAGTTTTGGAAGTAATTGGCATTGTGAAAATCTGTGTAAATGGGGTATTTTTAAACTCATAGAATGAAAACAAAATGGCCTGTGTTCTCTTCATGCTTTCCAGTGTCTCTCAGTGCTCCTGTGTAATACAGTCCTCTTCTAAACATCTCTAGGGGAAAGGGGTGCTCAAAATTTGCATAAATTATCAAGGGCATTGAGTGTGTGATAGCTAACATGTTTTGGTAATGCATATACATTCCCTGAAGTGGGTTTAAATGTACATTATTTCTATTTTCCATGTGCTGATAGTCATTTGCTGAGATGTCCCATGTGCAGGCAGTTTGTGCAAACTTGCTGGGCTGGAAGTGCTGAGTAAATCCTATGCTCGCCAATAATATGAGTCATTAGTTTTTCTCAGTCTTTCTATCTGTCTGCGATGTCTCTTTCCCTTCTCTATAGGAAGGCACCTGTTGAATTTGTGCATCTATTCAATTCAATTAGTATGGACTCCTCACCTGTTAAGGATCATGTCTAGGTGAAAAGACAGGTCAATTCTCTTAGAGCCTGCACAGCTGTGAATCATAACATCTGAAGGAGCTTCAAAGCCGCTTTTACTGACTCATGTGTTGCTTGTGGACTGGGAATGAAATAAATTTGAAGCAGAGGGAAGAGGAGAGAGGTCAGAGAACGCACCTGCCTCTCAGTGGAGAGGTCGGAGAACAGCAACTGCCTCTCAGTCTCCTTGTATCATCATCATCATCATCATCATCATCATCATCATCATCATCATCATCATCATCATCATCATCATCATCATCATCATCATCATCATCATCATCATCATCATCATCATCATCATCATCATCATCATCATCATCATCATCATCATCCTTTCACACGAAGAGACCCAGTCTACAGGTCTGAGTTAGACCTTTAGCACCACTGGTAGGTGGGTCCCTTATCACAACACTCACCCAGTGGTAAATCTTACTTCTTCATAATTGCTATTTGTTAATTAATAATGACCTAGAGGATCTTAGAAAGTAGTGTGAGGGGTGATAAGGCTTTGGGATCCTTAAACTACGGCCGCGGGCCAGATGCAGCAGCTGAGGACGTTTATCCGCCTCACCCAGGGCTATGAAGTTTCTTTATTTAAAGGCCCACAAAACAAAGTTTTTGTTTTTACTATAGTCCGGCCCTCCAACAATCTGAGGGACAGTGAACTGGCCCACTATTTAAAAAGTTTGAGGACTCCTGCTTTATGGTTCTCTATCTCATCAGAAGGAATAGCATTGGTAATCCCTTCTCATCCAACCTTTTGAATAGTGAAGAAATAAGGATGGGTTCTAAGTGACTAAGTTCAGAGAAAAGGGCAAAGGGAAAGATTATGGAAGTATGGTTCCCTTGGTAGTGGGAAGTTTTTTTATTGTCTGGTTTCCCAGAATGTCAGAGGACAAAAATAATATAATTAATACTGTATGGTATTTATATGATACTTTAAAGCTTATAAATACATTAATTTGCATTATTTCATATGATCTTCCTAACACTCTGTAAGACAGGCAGAATAGATAGTATTATCCCAATTTTACTAATAAGCAAACTGTGGCTTAAGAAGTTGTGACTTGCCCAAGATTAATAATGCTAGGATCTAGAAAAGGACCTATATTGTCTGACAACCCTGGCAATGGGTTTTGCATCACAGCAAGCTGAGAAGTAAGTGAATATAAGACTTTCTAGCTAGAAATAGTTTTAAATATGGAAACATTTATTAGAACTGCAAGTGACCTCAAAGGCTATCTCATCTTGGCTCCTCTTTTTATAGATGGGGAACCTGAGATACAAAAATGATGTAATTTCTTCAAAGCCAGGTAATGACAGAGGTGGTTTTGAAACTCAGGTCTTTTGGCCTGCTTCAATTTCATTATGTCAAGCTTACTGAGTCTACCTTTGGAGGGCCATTAAGAATCTGGGGGAAGCTTTTCAGATTGTCCAACAACACTTTAAAATTAAAAAAAAAACAATTTAAGTTGGCAAAGTTGCTGTCCTATAAACAAATGCTTTGCCTTAGGTTTCTCTGAATGGCATCTGTTATAGTAGTACTTTTAAGAAATTCTTAAGAAATCTAGGTGTGCTGTATTCATGTCAGGAAACTTATAGGAGAGTGAGGGAGAAAAGGAAAGGCTCTTTCCTTTAGCATTTGATGAAAAATATTTCGTTTATAGACCAAACCAAACTCAGTATTTGACAGTAAAAATTTAAAATATAATAAGATAAAGGACTGGATCATAAATCCTGGATTTTAAGTTTGAGTTTCCTATGTTATGAGAGAAATAATTACTTCTCTCTTGTATTTAAAACTAATTATTTAATTAAGACCAAGTTTTTTCTTATTTTCTACTTCCCTATTCAGAAATCAGCCCTTGTAGGTTATTAAGGCAAACTTTGAAGTGTAGGGCTGATACTGAGAGGGAGAGCTGAGATGTGTGCAAAAGATAAATTTGGGTGGATTGATGGATTGATGGATTCTGGCCTATTGTGTTTTACTTAGAAGGATCTGGGGAAATGTGGATTCTCCCTTTTATCAGACAGTGATATGGATACAGATAATTTTCTTTGACCAAAATAGAGTGATCAAAGTCACATATCCCAGAATATCACTGGAACAGGTTCACAATCCATTATCATATTAATTCTTTCATTAACTGTTAACCAATCAGAGCCGATTTCTGCCCTCAGGAAAACCCACTCTTCCAAAGGCATATAAGCACTGAGTGCATTACATAAGGGTTTTTGGTCTAAGAAAGACAGCCAAATGATCATCATTTTATTAATACATGCTATCATTATTAATAAAGTGATTAATTACCAGAAACTATGTCTTTTGAACTCTTTATACATCTCACTTAGTTTGTAAATAGTTACCTCAAAGATCATTCAATTGAATAGAAAAAGAAAATAATAAGGCATTGATGAAAAAGGAATCTCTAGAGCTAGTAATGTGGGCTCTGGTGAAAAATAATTAGTACCAGAGAGTTTTGAGGAGATGGACATGACGGGTTTGGTAGTTTAGGATCTATCCTTGGAGTGAGAATTGGGAGACTTGGGTTTTGGTTCTGATTCTGTCCTCAACATCCCTGTTAGACTTGGAGAAATAATTTCTCTCCTTATGCTCAGGTTTTCTCATCCATAAAATGGATGACTTGAACTGATAAGCTCTAAGATTCCTTCTAGTATCTGAGAACTCAGTTATATTCACTAAAGCTATTTCTTTCTTTTCTTCATCTTTGACCAGATTTTGTGTAAATTTGTCACCATCACAGGAGTGCCGTCAACAGGAAATTCAGTTGTTCATGTCAGAGAGATTTGGCTAATGATGATTCATTCCAAGCCAGGTCAGGGTTGGAGAATGGGCTGATTTGTTTTGAAACTAAAGACAAACATGCAGCAGGATAATAGCTCATTAAAAAGTCAGGAAGCTTATAATGACATTTAATTTTAGTAACCTGTTAGTCTTTAGATAAACATTTATTTTTATCCACTCTTCTGGTTCTTATACACACATTATAGACATGGCATTGGTGAAAGTGGAAAGGGTTGAGACTTCAAGGACTTTAGTACTGTTATTTTTTAAAAATTAGAATAACATCATGGAATGTTAGAATGGAAAATTTGGGAAGAACCTAAAAGATCATTTCATCATTTTATAGAACAAACTGAAGCCTGTAGACTCAAGAGATTCAGCAATCTGCCCAACATTACCCAACCAGTGATTAGAAGAGCTGGAATTGAAATTATGACTTCTAACTCTAAGCCTCTGCTATTTCTTGACTCTTTTCTTCTCTCCTGACTTTTTGCTTTTAAGCTTTTTTAAGGTGAAGAGTAATCAAAAGAATTCAATACTGAACCAAACAAATCAATTGGCATTTGAGGGGAAGGTGTGGGGAGAAACTTAAATCACCTGGCCCTTCAAGTTTTAGGATAGCTCTTCCCTCTTACAGTGTTCTGATCTAATGTATTTGGACTAATGTGTCCAATTGTGTTAGTTACATTTTAAAAAAAGATATTGATAAACTGGAGCACTTATAGAACAAGCCCATCAGGATGTAGGAACTGAGGACCATGCCATATGAAGATTAGCTGAAAGATTAAAGTATCAAAGAGAAGGCAGTTTAAAGAAGGCATTGTTTAAACAAGCCATTGCATTTGGAATTAACAGACAAGGGTTCAAATCCCCCTTTACCATTTAATACCTGTGTGACTTTAGATAAATCTCTGGGCTTTTATTTCTTCTTTGTAAAATGAGAGGATTGGAATAGATGAGAAGGGGAATAAATGGTCCCTTCTACTCCCAAATCTCCTATGATTTTATAAATTTAGAGACTGATGGAACCTCAGTAATCATCTGGCCCAAGTATGGATGTGTTGCCTTGCAATAGAATGCAAATTACTTAAGGGCTGGAATTATTTCATTTCACATATTTCATGTAAATGTTTTATATCTACAAAATAAACACATATATGTATATATAAGCACAAAAATAAAAATTAACAGAGAGGCAAAAGCTGGATGAAGTTTTGGGATCAAGAAGAATGTCATGTAGGAGATGACATTTTATCTGAACTTGGAAGGAAACTAGGAATTCCATGAGACAATGATAAGGAGAAATTATTTCCATGCATGGGAGAGAGCCTGTGCAAGGAAACAGAGATGGGAGTTGGAATCGTGTGTGAAAAGATGCAAGAATGCAGTTTGGTTGAATTGAAGGACATATGAAAGGAAATAATGTAATAATGTTTGAAAAGTAGATTGGAGCCTTGTAAAGGGCTTTTAAATGCTAATCAGAGTTTCTATTTTATCAGGGTAATAGGGAGACATTGGGATTTATTGATCCTAGGAATGAAAGCACATACCTGTGCTTTAGGAATATAATTTTGGCAACTGTGTAGAGGACTGAAGAAAGGACAGAACTGAGGCACATTGTGTGCCAATTAGGAGGCTATTGCAATAATCCGTGAGGTAATAAGGGCTTCCACTTGAGTACTGCATAATTAAAGGTAATAGCAGAGACTAGGACTTCATCTTTGATTTCACGGATGTAAGGAATTCCAACCAAGCCATCTCAACTTACAGTCTTAGCTGTTTGTCTAGATTATAGGCCATAGAAATGTAAGTATATTGAGAGGTTAAATGATTTATCCAGAGTCACATAGTCAGTATGTTAGAAGCTGAATTCAAAACTAGGTTTTCCTGACTCCAAGATAAGCTTTCCATCTATTAAGCCAGACTGTTTCTCTAAAGATAATAGCATTAAAAAAAAATAGCTAAATAAATTTTCTCCCTTGTGGAAAAAAAATTAAAAAAACATTAATTTGTCAAAAGGAAGCACATGCTATCACTGAAATAGTTGTGTTTTGGTTTTTTGAAGGTAGCATTAGCAGCTGCCAGGAGAGTAAAATGCTTCTAAATTTGGCTAATATGCCACAGTTCTTTGGCAAACAAGTGTCTTGCTTCTCATCAGCTAAACAGCTTTCTCTTTCTAATTCGGTCTTCTGATCTTTTTAATAGCTCACTGCCAAGTAGATTGGTCTCTTTTGGTCAGATTGGTTAAAGTCACTTGAAACCTAGTCAGCAATTGGGCTTGATTTTCTATGGATATCATTTTAGCCATTTATGTTTTCTAGCAATATTCTGGACGCCTTCAATGTAGTTGCTTCTTTAAAATTTCAGCTCTCAGGGCTGTGAATTACTTTTTTTGTATTATCATTATTGCAGATTGCTGAAGGATAGATAATTTTTTACCTGAATTGTCTCACTATAAATGTTATCCTTGCCTAGTATTTTCTGCTCCCCGTACCCTTATTTCTTCATAGAAAGATTAAAAGCAATTTATTTGAAACATGGTGATAATAAGAATAATAGCTTTGTCTTTAATATATGGCTTCCCTGTAATTGAAGCCTGCCTATAGGATTTTAGATTTAAATTTATTGAGATATTAGAAGCCATTTTATAAATGAAGAAACTTAGATGAAGTAACTTGACTAAGGTCACATAGGTGAGAATCAAACTCAAATTTACTTGAATTGATGCTAAGTAAAACATTGTACACAACAACAACAAGATTATGTGATGATCAACTCTGATGAACTTGGTTCTTTTCAACAATAAGGTGATTCAAAGCAATTCCAATAGACTTGGAATGGAATGAACCATTTGCATCCAAAGAGAGAAGAAATATGGAGTATAGTATTTTCACCTTTTTGATGTTGTTTGCTTGCTTGTTTTTTTCTTTCTCATTTTTCCTCTTTGGCCTGATTTTTCTTGTGCAAAGTGATAAATGTGGAAATATATTTAGAAGAATTGCGCATGTTTAATCTTTTTTTGATTATTTGCTGTGTAGAGGAGGGGAAGATGGGAAGGGAGAGAGAAAAATTTTAAAAAGCTATTAGTATTAAAAAAAAGAAATCTTAGACAAAAGAATTGAACTCAAATCACCCCAACACCAAGCTCGGCTCTACCTTCTATACCTTCTAGCTGACCAAAGAATATTGTAAATGTTGGAAACATCATCACTACCCCCCTCCTACAACATTACCATCGTATTCTTCATTCCTTATCTCTGTAACAGGTCGCTTTTTTGTTCCTGAGTATGCCTATAGAAGTTAGACTTAGAATTTTTTTTTTTTTTTGGCTAATGTCAAATCAGCTGATGTAGAGGAAACTGGGTCATAAGTGAGCTCCTAGCACCTGAAAATGAAAAGAGGGGAAAAAAAAAGATTTTGTAGCTGAGATGGCCTTTGAGTGATAGGCTGACCTGCTGAGGTTTTCCATAGTACTACAAAATTTAAATGGGTTTTTATGATTTTTTGAGTGTCTAAAATTACAGCTATTAACCAAAGGGCATTATTAAGTAATCATTGTAATAGAGGAGCTTCACATGAACTTAGATAGTGTTTGCTGTGGGTCTTATTACATGCTTTAGGTCCTGAGAACACTGAATGATAAAGTGATATGTTAACAAAGCAAAACCTTTCCACCTTTATAAGACTTGACAGAGATTATGATGGGATAACTTCCCCCAAACCTGTCTCTATACTACAGTAAAACAAAAGGATCTTCCCCAATGCTGAGGTTGCTCTTCATAATATTTCCTGCCAGATAAATTCTCTGTGGTAGCTACCATTTCTAGCTTCAGACTTGGCTGTGGTCCTCAACTAGGGATATGGCTGTACACTTTGACAAGAACAAAGGCCTTGGTACTAGGACCAACAGAATAGTCCTGCTTCCTCTTAGGAAGGTGAAAGAAGACCATGATTTTCCAGATAAGCCCTATAGGCTTAGCCTTTCCTTTCAACAACACTTCTTGGTTTAAGTCTGAGAGCTCTCACCCTTACTTAAAGCGACTATCTATTTCCCATGTCTTCATCTGCAGACGAGGCTGTAGCCAGACAATGGTTATTTGCTGAATGAATATTAAATATCTGAGGGTTCTGAATTCCCTAGACTCTCTTTCTCACATTGGTCTATGCAAATGAGAAGATGAGAAACTTACTAGAGACAATCTATGACCTGAGAGTTCATATTACAAAAATAATAGGTAACATTTATCAAATGTTTGTGATCAACTGTGTTGAACTTAGGTTCTTTTTAACAATGAAGTAATTCACAGTAATTCCAATACATTTGTGAAGGAAAGTGCCATCTGCATCCAGAGAGAAAACCATGGAGATGAATGTGGATAACAGTAAAAATAGAAGGAAAAAAGAGTTCAGAAGGAGATACAAAAATAAAAATTGATGTGTATGATGTACTTACATTAAAACATGTATTCCTTTATAATATTAGAAAACAAAAAACAATTATCTCATTTGATCCTTACAATAACCCTAGGAGGTAATGCTATTATTATTCCTGTTTTAAAAATGAAAAAAACTGAGTAAGAAAAAGGTTAAATGATTTTGTCCATGGTCACATAGCTGCTAATTGTTTGATTTGAACTTATGTCTTCTGGATCTCAAATTTTGAGCTCTAGTTGTCACCTAGCTACCTCTGATGTCTTCTTATTTCTTACCTTTTCTGTAATGCAAAAATTACTCAAAACCTTACATTCTTTATAAGATACAAATGAGCCTTTTTTAAGTTAACATCTTAGATATTGTTAAAAAAAAAAAGAAAAAGATTTACCTAAATCTGAGAGTTACCTTTTATAAATGTGCAAATACAGTCTGAATGGAATACACTTTTATATCTTATTGTCTTTGTTATCTGCCACTTGCAAACTGAAAATTTATTCATCTGAAAGGAGACTCATGGAGCATATCTTTGTGTGTGTGTGTGTGTGTGTGTGTGTGTGTGTGTATGTATATATACACATATATGCATATATATGTATATATATGTACCCAAATAAATATATCTATTTATTATATACAGAGATTACATATAAGATTTACACAAAGCAAGTTCAAGATGAAGAAAACACTATTAGGCAGATAAAGAAAGATTTCATGTAGCATTGAAAGAAAACCAGTAATTCTGAGAAGAAGAATATTTTAGACATGTGGACCAGCCTAATTATGCAGGTGCATGGAGATGGGTAGAATAATATCACACATAGGGAACAGCTAATAGGCCAGTTTGGTCATAATATTCATAAAGGGGAGTAAAATGAAAAGAATATTGGAAAGGTGGGTGGAAGTCAGTTCTTTCAATGTCAGGCTGAGGATTTTGTATTATATTCTAAAAGGTATAGAAAGTCACTGAGGATTTTTGAGTAGGCAAATGTCATAATCATGTCCACAGTCTAGAAATATCAATTTGACACTGTGTGAAGTATGGATTAGAGAAATGAGAGACTGGAAACAGGGAAACCAATAAGTAATCCATTGGAATAATCTAACCATGAGGGTAGAAATGATAGGAATGGAGAGAAGGGTAAAGATGAGAAAAGTATTTTGGGAATAGAATTAATGTCTTGGTGACTAATATAGACTGCAGAAGATGATGAAAAGGGAAGAGCCAACGATGACTAAGGCTGTGATCCTGGATAACTGGGGTGATTAGTGATAACTTCAATAGATACAAAAATGTTTAAAAGAAGAATGGCTTTTAAGAAAAATATGAGTGCTGTTTTGGACATGTTGAGTTTGAGATACCTATGAGGCATTCAAAGGGAGATGGCTAGTAGGATTTAGAGATAATTTAGAAGATTGTTAAGAAGAGAGATTAGAGATGAATATATGAATTTAGTAGTCATCTGTATTGAGGTGGTAATTGAATCCAGGGGAGGTGAGGAAATCCCAAAGGAAAATATAGGGAGAAGAGGACCTAGAAAACACCTTGGAAAATGACTACATCTAGTGGATGGGAATAGTGTGACTACTTAGCAAAAAATATTAAGAAGAAATAGCTGACAGATTGAAGGAGAACTATTAGAGTAGTATCAAGGAAGACAAATGAATAGAGAGTAGCCAGGAAGAAGTGAGCAACAAGCATTCATGTGGCAAAACAGAAAGAGGACTGATTAAAAAAAAACCATTGGATATAGCACTCTACTGGGTAAGTAGTATAACATACATAGAAAAACAAATATATAGCAATTCTTTTAGGCTTTGTATTTTTTCTTATTTTTGATGATGTCTTTTGTTTTTACATCTTATTCATGTCCAAATGTATATCTCTTACATTCTCCCCTGAGAGCCATTATTTGCAATAAAGATATTAAAACTAAAAGAAAAAATAAGCAACTCAGCAAAACTAATATCATACCATATTTAGCAATATTTACAAAATTATACACCCAAAGTCCTCTCACTTACAATGAAGGTACTTGTTATTTATCTAGTAGAGTCATCATCAATATAATCACACAGCATTCAGGATTTTGGGATTTTTTTATGGTGGTGTTCTTTTCATTTATATTTTTGTAGTTCTATGCTTCACTCTGAATAAGTTTATATATGTTCTCATACTTCTCTGAAATTTTTATAGACATCATTTCTTAGTATGTAGTATATTATATTATATTCCTTTCACAATTTATTCAGCTCTTTGCTAATTGATGGGCACCTACAAATGCTGCTATGAATATTTTGTTGTATATGGGCCCTTTCTTTTTATCTTTATTCTCCTTGGGATGTATTCCTAGCAATAAAATCTTTGCATCAAAGGATATGAATATTTTAATGATTTTTAAAACATTATTACAAATTGCTTTCCAGAAAGACTAATTCACAGCTCTATTAATAGTGTATTAAGTTGTCTGTCTTTCTGGAACTCCTCCAACATTGACTATTTCTGTCTTTTGTTTGCTTGCCAATTTTCTGGGTGTGGGTTGAAATCTCAGAATTATTTTGATTTGCATTTCTCTTATTATTGATAATTTGGAGCAAGCTTTGATTGTTAATAGTCTGTAATTCTTCCAATAATTATTTATTCAAATCCTTTGATCAGTTATCTAGATTTTATATATTTGTGTTAATTCCCAAATATACACTGGATATCAAATGCTTTAAGAAACATTTGATACAATTTTTTTTTTACCAGTTGTTTGTTTTTGATTTGGTGTCTGCAAAATTGTTTCAGTTTTACATTGAGAGTTATCTATTTTACCATATTTTGTAATATCCTCTATCCCTTCTCTGGTAAAGATATTCTTCCCTTAGCTAGAGATGTGAAAGTACCTGATCTGATCTAATTCTATACAATTATTTTTATGTGTGACCTTTAATACTCAAATCATAGATTTATTTTGAATCCCTTCTGATGAAGGGTATAAATTTTCACAAAGTCCCATTCTGATGCCTCATTGCAACATAGTGGTGAACCTAGGTTCTGAAATAGCATGCTAGTGGGGTATAATCATAGGTAGATTCAATGACTCTGGAAAGGCTTTGAGAATGGTCCTGAATCTGTTTTCTGAGGATCACTCTCTCTTATTACAGAGATGAATATCACTAATAGTCTGATTATAATCACTTTCTCGTCCTTTTGGCTAAAATCAAGTATAGTACCAATAGTCTGGCTCTGTGATGATATTTTTGCTTGTTTTTTTTTTTTGTGTGTGTGTGTGTGTGTGTGTGTGTGTGTGTGTGTGTTTGACATGGCACTCCATGAAACAAAGAATAATAGAAAAGTGAGATTCCTTTCTACTTTTCCATTAGAGTCAGATTATAAAGACAATGCTATAAGATTTCTCATTTGATCTTGGATATGATAGGGAACCACAGTAGTTTATTGAGTATAGGCATGATATGGTTGGATATGTGCTTTGGGAAGATTACTTTGGCAACTAAATGTAATTAAGGCATGAAATTAAGATGGCCTGCTGGATCAAAGAGGTTATGCACAGTTTTATAGCTCTTTAGGTAAAGCTCCAAATTGTTCTCCAGAATGGTTGGATCATTTCACAACTCCACCAACAATGCATTGGTATTCTAATTTTCCCACATCTCCTCCAACATTTATCATATTTTTTTCCTCTAATTTTAACCAATCTGATCTAAATCACTATTAATTAGAGAAATGCAAATTAAAACAGCTCTGAGGTACCACATCACATCTCTCAGGTTGACTAAATGACTATAGATGGTTTTAATTTCATCATCTGAAAATTGTCTGTTCATATCCTTTGACCATTTATTAGTTGGGGACATGAGATGTTTCAAAGGTAAAATTGACAGGTCACAGAACCAGATTAGCTATGAGGAGTTGAGGGATGAAGAAGAAAGAAGAAGAAGATAATCATGATTTTGGAAGAAGACATCAGAAAAGCCAAAGACATAGATTACGTAGAAGATACATAACTCTATAAATTGCGGCTTTAAAAAATGTGATTGATAGATGCTGGACATGATAAGTATCAAACACCAAAAAAATTTTATTAACAGGCAGAAAAATACTTATGTAACCATAGACATTTGATGGAATCTGCACAGATACATTCTGTCTGGCTCTGGTCACCACATGGAAGCTGTGGGGCTAACTCCTAGCCATATATGACTCAAATCTAAAAGATTCACTCTTTAAGATGATTAAAAAGTCTCTTTATTAGTTGCCGAGTCAGAGAAGCTAAATGTTTAATGGCTCTATGAAAAGGGAAATTCTTACCTTTGTCTCTCTTTTTTTGCTTATGGGCCGTTTCCAGCTATACTCCGCGAATCGGGTGGGAGGAGCAGTTGCCCTGTTTCTTACCTCCCTTCCATGAAATCATGAACACATATTGTGTTTATATAAGTCTCAGCTTGGGTTTGTCGTATAGTTATTCTTTCATAATCTGAGGTAACAAGAATCTCATTATGGATAAGTCCAGGCTGGGCAGCAAAATTGTGAGTTTGAAAGGTCTGAAGGCACAGGGTAAGAATTGTTGTTTGTTTCAGTGGTAGGGGTGGGCTAGTATTAAGGGAAGCTCCAGAATCATTGAGGACAACCAAATGAAGGAATATTGACTGAAGCTTGTGCTTTGATCAGACAGTGTCCAACTAAGGTAAAATGTAAAATGGCCAGTTATCAGTGTTGAAAATTGCTTTATATTTGATGAGTTTTAAACATTAATTTCCTAGCCAATTATAACTATTTATAAATTTCTAAATCCTGTTAATTCTGTTAATTTCTGCTATGAATAATTATGTTTATAATATTTTTTTCTTTATATGTAACAATTAATTACCTGTCACAGGCCCAATTAATTTATTTAATACATTGATATCTTTGTTATTTTCCCCTACTCCTATCTTTTGGGGAATCCTGTATGTCTGGAAGTCATCATCTCTTTCCTATAATTACCATCATATTCAAGATGTAGTAGGTTAATAAGACAATGAGTATAAGAAGAGAAAGCCTCTTCTTCCCAGAGGCAGGCTCCCCACAGTTGAGCCTGATCTAAACCATATAACCAGTAAAAGGACATGGAGTTGCAGATGTAAGTATGTAAAGATGAGATATATGTGGAAGGTAATAATAAGGGCATTGAGGAATTTATATTAAAAAGTATCTGGAGGAGGAGAATTTACCAAAAGTATGGAAAAATTTTGGGTTCTTACTAATACTAAACACACACACACACACACACATACAATCTCAACAACTGTTGATTTATGTACCTACTTTTATATCTATATAAAATCTGTGTAAGAATCTCTATATACAAATCAAGGACACCCTTGATAAGTGTATTAGCAGGGAACAATCAGGCTTTTGCAAATGATATATAACAATGGAACATGTCTTTACCATTTCATAATTAACTGAAAGAGCTAAAAACTACAAGTTCCCATTATACTTATTGTTTATAGATTGCAAAAAAAAGAAAAAAGAAAGGAAAAAAGAAAAAGGCAGTTGGTTTGGTAAAAACAAAATGGGACCCTTGTAGGTTCTAACTTGTCCCCACAAAGAGAACTGCTGGAGAGCTGCATAGGGATGTCCATAGGCAATTCAAACTCAACATTTACATAATGGAACCCATTATATTTCCCCCTAATACCCATCCTTCCTCCAAACTTGCTTATTTCTGTTAATGATGCTATTATCTTAGCTACCAAAGCTTAAAAGCTTAATTTTTCCCTTTCCTTCACTTTCTATAGCTATTCAGCTGCCAAGTCTTGTTGAATTTACATTTCTCACATCTGTCTGCTTCTTTCTATCTATACATTCCTTGGTCTGATTTAGACTTCCATCATCTCTCATCTAGACTATTATAATAGCCTGCTGGTTGGTCTCCCTGCTTCCAATCTCTCCTCTCTTCAATTCATCGTCTAATATTTCTAAGATACAGATCTGATCATTTCTAAGATACAGATCATTTGACTCTACTTGGAAATTTTCAATGATTTCAATGGTATAAAGGATAGCCTGCTGGGCTTGGAATCAGAAAGACCAGAGTTCAAATCTTATCTTAGATATTTAAGAGCTGTGTGACCACAAGGAAATCATTTAACCTCACTTTTTTCATCAGTTAAAAAAATTGGATTCAATCATTTCTAGGGTCTCTTTAGCTCTAAATATGTAATCCTACTATTTTAGGATAAAATGCAAAATTCTCAGCTTGGCTTTTAAAGGCCTTCACCATCTGAGTTGTGCAATGTTTCCAAGCTTATTTTATTCTTCTCTCCTTCTTGCATTCTATTTTCCAGCCAAACTGATTTATGATAATAACTGTTTGCCAGCTCAATATGCTATTTTCTAACTCTGGGCCTTTGTATAGGCCCCTTTTCTCTGTGTCTTAGAAATTTTGATATCCTTTAAGGCTTAATTGAAGTAACATCCATATGTATGTAAAATCTTTCCTGATACTTTCAGTTCTTTGTGATCCTCTTCCTCATGAAATTATGTGTGTGAACATATAAATATATGTGTATATAGATATATAGATTGTATATATACATATAGACATAATATATACCACACACATATATACATACAAATCTACCTATAAACAGATATACCAGCCTATATACATATATCTTCATATGTGTATGTGTATATATGTATCTATAATCACTTACAAATTCACACCATTGACTTCCCCCAGACCAGGCTACCTCAAGTGCAAAATGTTCTGTGGATCTTCAACCACTTTAAACCATAGCTCACAAATACTAATAACGTATGTCCTTTAAGTAATGATTGTAGAGCTAACAAATCTTCAACTGCTGTCATACTTTTCTTAATATCCGGTCTCTGTAATTCTATGTTCCTTTCTTTTTGTATATATGAGAATGGAGTTTTGTTTTTTTAGAATTATATCTGCAAGTGCTATTCCTTTTTTCTGAGTAATGTAAATGAATTGCTTTTGCTTGCTATGGTTACATACATAGACACTATATATAACTATATTCATCAATAAGGCTGTATGAGAATTTTTGTATATGTGAAGTCTAATTTCTCTCTTTCAATGAGGGGAATAAGTAGAGACAACATAAAATATAAGCATCTCTATGAAGTTTTTGATCCCTCATTTGAAAGAATGATCCAAGGCTGCTCTCCTGTACTTGTCAGAAAAATGGCATGCATTCCATTAGTGTTCATTGTGTTATACTTTCTACTTTTACCCCTAAAACTGGTCAAATTCTCTCTATTTATCCAATAATAATTTCATAAATAAATGTCCATGTGGATTAAGATAATTCCACAACACCTGGATTCTTAGGTAAGCTTCATCATAACCCTTATATAACTAAACTTGGGCACATTCATCTTCTGTGTTTTCATTCCATTATACCATTTGGCATATTTTAAGATCTCAGAGCATAGATCTGGAAACAGGGGAAGCAGATAACACTTTGATCTACCAGTAATACCATACTAAAATCCCTAAAAAGGAGAGAGTTTCCCTAATATAAATCAGAAACAAGGCTTTTCTCACCCAAAGGGAGAGCTGGGAAGCCGGGAACTGTATACCCCAATGTGAGGAAATGCTTTACCATTACCCCAATATGGATTTTTTTTTTTGCAAGGCAATTGGGTTAAATGACTTGTCCAGGGTCACACAGCTAGTAAGTGTTAAATGTCTGAAGCTGGATTTGAACTCAGAGCACTAGTCCTGGAGTCAGGAGAACCTATCTACTGAACCATCTAGCTGCTCCACTATGAACAAAGATTTGGGTCATTATAATTTCATAGCACTCAATTTTATTGCTGCTATTGTTTTCCTTTCCATTTACATTGTCGTAGTTTATGTGTATGCTGTTTTTCTTGGTTTTATATATTTCACTTTGCATAGGACATGAGTCTTCCCATGTTTCATTGCAGTCTTTTTATTTGTTGCTTTTTAGGGAGTGGGCAATATTCCATTTACATTCATTACCACAATGTGTTTAGTTTTTCCCAATCAATAGATAAATAGTTAACTAACAATTCTTTAGTATTGTGAAAAAAATAATACTCTGAATATAATGGTGTATGTAAGACTTTTCTTTTTTTTTTTTTTTTCCTTTAGGATATACATATTTTTTCTTTAGGATACATATTTAACAATGGAATCTCTAGGGTGAAGGATATGGATATTTAGTCAGTTTCTTAGCATAATTTCAAATTGCTTTCCAGAATGGTTGGATCTATCTTTCGCAGTTCCTCCAACATTTGACTTGCATTTCTCTTGTTAATGATTTGGAGCTATCTTTTATATGGTTGTCAATAGTTAGCAATTCTTTTGGGAACTGTTCATATTTTTTGACCACTTGTCTGTTGGAAAAGAGCTTTTGGTCATATATTTGACTAAGCTTAGATATTAGACTTCTTTGTTTGATGCAGTGTTTAAAAAAAAAAGTATTATTTTGAACTTGGGGGATGGAGTCAAGATGGAGAGCAGACATGACGCTCCGTAATCTCCTCTAATCTCTCAAAACATCAGCAGATTAAGCCTCTAAACTGGTTTTGAAGTCAAAGAATCCACAAATATTTAGAGTACAACACATTTCTAGAAGAAGATACCTTGGAAAAACTTCAGAACAGGTCTGTTTCAATTGGGCAGGGGGAACAGACTCCAGCATAGGGAGATCAGGGCAAGAAGCTGGAGCAGAGAGTTAAAATGTTGGAGCTTCAATATACATAGGAATCTTCTGTGAGTCTCTTAGATTTTTTTTTTAGATCATGATGTAATAAAAATTACATGCAATATAAGGCCAGGAGAAAATAGATCAAAAAGTAATTGGAAACTAAATAATGTCATCTTAAAGAATGAATGAGTGAAATAGCAAATCAGAGACACAATTAATAATTTCATCCAAGAGAATGACAATAATGAGACAACATACCAAAATTTGTGGGATAGCCAAAATGGTAATAAGGGGAAATTTTATATCTCTAGATACTAACTTGCATAAAATAGAGAAAGAGAAAAATCAATGAATTGGGCTTGCAACTAAAAAAGCTAGAAAAAGAACAAATTAAAAACCCCCAATTAAATACCAAACTTGAAATTCTAAAAATAAAAGGAGAGATTAATAAAATTGAAAGTAAAAAAAAACCTATTGAATTAAAAAATAAAACTAAAAGCTGGTTTTATTAAAAAACAAGAAATGTAGATAAATCTTTAGCTAATTTGATTAGAAAAAGGAAAGAAGAAAATCAAATTGTTAGTCTCAAAAATGAAAAGTGAGAACTTTCCACCAATGAAGAGGAAATTGGAGCAATAATTTGGAGTTACTTTGCCCAACTTTATCCTAATAAATTTGATAATCTAAGTGAAATGGAGGAATACCTACAAAAATGTAGATTGCTCAGATTAACAGAAGAAGAAATAAATTACTTAAATAGTCCCATTTTGGAAAAAGAAATAGAACAAGCTATTAATTAACTCCCTAAGAAAAAATCCCCAGGACCAGATGGATTTACATGTGAATTCTACCAAATATTTAAAGAACAATCAATTCCAATACTATATAAACTATTTGAAAAAATAGGGAATGACAGATTCCCATCAAACTCCTTTTATGACACAGACATGATGGGATAAAAACAGAGAAAGAAAATTATAGACCAATATTCCTAATGAATATTGATGCAAAAAATCTTAAATAAAATATTAGCAAAGAGCTTACAGAAAATCATTCCTAGGATAATACACCATAATCAAGTAGGATTTCTACCAGAATTCAGGGCTGGTTCAATATTAGGAAAACTATTAACATAATTGACTATATCAATAGCCAAATTAACAAAAAAAAATGATCATCTCAATAGATACAGAAAAAGCATTTGATAAACTCTAACATCCATTCCTATTAAAAACACTAGAGAATAAAGGAATAAATAGGCTTTTCCTTAAAATAATCCAGTAGTGTTATATTTAAAACCATCCACAAGCATTATGTATAATGGTGATTAACTGGAACCATTCCCAGTAAGATCAGGGGTAAAACAAGTTTGCTACTATCACCATAACTATTCAATATTGTATTAGAAATGCTAGCTTTGGCAAGAAGAGAAGAAAAAGAGATTAAAGGAATTAGAGTAGGTAATGAGGAAAACAAATTATCACTCTTTGCAGATGACATGATGATATGCTTAGAGAACCCCAGAAATTCTACTTAAAAGCTATTAGAAATAATCCACACCTTTAGCAAAGTTGCAGGAAACAAAATAAACCCACACAACTTATCAGCATTCTTATATATCACTAACAAAATCCAACTGTTAGAGTTACAAAGAGAAATTTCAGTTAAAGTAACTGCTGATAGTATAAAATATTTGGGAATCTATCTGCCATGGGGAAAGTCAGGAACTATCTGAGCAAAACTACAAAACACTTTCCACACAAATAAAGTCAGATCTAAGCAACTGGAAAAATATCAAGTGCTCTTGGATAGGTCAAGCAAATATAATAAAGATGACAATACTACCTAAACTAATCTATTTATTTAGTGCTATACCAATCAAACTCCCAAGAAACTATTTTACTGACCTAGAAAAAAATTAACATCAAAATTCATCTGGAACAACAAAAGTTCAAGTATTTCAAGGGAATTAATAAAAAAAAAAAAGCAAATGAAGGTGGCCTAGCTGTATCAGATCTAACACTACATTATAAAGCAGTGGTCATCAAAACCATTTGGTACTGACTAAGAAATAGACTAGTTGATCAGTGGAATAGGTTACTCTCACAGAACAAAATAACCAATGACTATAACAATCTCATATTTGACAAATCAAAAAGCCCCACTTTTTGGGATAAGAATTCACTGTTTGACAAAAACTTCTGAGAAAATTGGAAACTAGAATGGCAGAAAGTAGGCATAGACCCACACCTAACAGTGTATACCAAGAGAAGATTGAAATGGGTTCATGATCTAGAACTAAAGAATGATACTATAAACAAATTAGAAGAACATAGGATAGTTCATTTCTCAGATGTGTGAAGGAAGAAGGAATTTGTGACCAAAGAAGAACTAAAGATCATTATTGATCACAAAATAGATAATTTTGATTATATTAAGCTAAAAAGTTTTTGTACAAACAAAAGTAATGCAGACAAGATTAAAAGGGAAGCAATCAACTGGGAAAACATTTTTATAGTCAAAGGTTCTGATAAAGACCTCATTTCTAAACTATATAGAGAATTAATTTAAATTTATAAGAATTCAAGCCATTCTCTAATTGATAAATGGTTAAAGGATATGAAGAGTCAATTTTCAGATGAAGAAATTGAAACTATTTTTAGTCATATAAAAAGATGCTCCAAATCACTATTGACCAGAAAAATGCAAATTAATACAACTCTGAGATATCACTATACATCTCTCAGATTGGCTAAGATAACAGGAAAAAGATAATGAAGAATGTTGAAGGGGATGTGGGAAATTTGGGATACTAATACATTATTGGTGAAACTGTGAATGGATCCAACCATTCTGGAGAGCAATTTGGAACTATGTTCAAAAACTTATCAAATTGTGCATACCCTTTGATGCAGCAGTGTTTCTACTGGGCTTATTTCCCAAAGAAATCTTTTAAAGGAGGGAAAGGGACCCACATATGCAAAAAATGTTTGTGGCAGCCCTTTTTGTAGTGGCAAGAAGCTGGAAACTGAGTGGATGACCATCTGTTAGAGAATGGCTGAATAAGTTATGGATGTTATGAAATATTACTGTTCTATAAGAAATGATCAGCAAGATAATTTCAGAGAGGCCTGGAGAGTCTTACATGAACTGCTGCTAAGTGAAGTGAGTAAACCAGGAGATTGTTGTACATGGCAACAAGACTCATACAATGACCAATTCTGATGGACATGGCTTTCTTCAATAATGAGATGATTCAAACCAGTAGCAATTCTTCAGTGATGAAGAAAGCCATATACATCCAGAGAGAGGCCTGTGTAAACTGAGCGTGGACCACAACATAGAATTTTCACATTTCCTATTGATGTTTGCTTGCATTTTGTTTTCTTTCTCAGATTTTTTTTTTCTTTCTAGAGCCAATTTTTCTTGTGCAGCAAGATAAACTATATAAATATGTATACATATATTGGGTTTAACATACATTTTAAACATATTTAACATGTATTGAGCTACCTGCCATCTAGGGGAGGGGGTAAAGGGAAAGAGGGAAAAGTTTGGAACAGAAAGTTTTGTAAGGGTCAATGTTGAAAAATTGTCCATGCATATGTTAATAAAAAGTACCATTTCTTGCTTATCCTAATTACATTATTTTTGCTTATGAAAAAGCCTATCAATTTCATCTAATTAAAATGATCTATTTTTATATTTACACCCCTGCCCCCACCATAGATTACTGACTTGTGGTAGTGGAGAAGCTATTGTAGCTCAATGAAACTATGAGCTATGCTATGTAAATATATCTAAGATGGACAATATAGAGTGGAGACTTCTGACAAAAGATGTTTCACAGGAGAAAAATGGCAGACTACTCCAATATCTTTGCCATGAAATTTTCATGAACAATAAGTACTAAAATGATAAAAGAAATGACACCAGTAGTTGTCCAATATGTTACTGGAAAAGAGCTGACAACAACCACAAGTAGCTCCAGTACTAATGAAGCAGCTGGGACAAATCTGAAAGGAAGTTCCCCTGGGGATGCATCTGGTGATGAAAGGAAAATTTTGATGCTGCAAAGATTAATATTGCATAGGGACCTAGAATATAAATTCTATGAAGCAAGGTGAGCTGGATATGGTCAAACCGGAAGTGGAAAATTTAAATATCAACCTCTTGGGTATCAGTGAATTTAAATGGATGGGAATGAGTGAATTTAATTCAGATAATCACTATATATAATGCTGTGCACAAGAATCCCTTAGCAGAAATAGAGTAGTCTTCATTGTCAAGAAAAGAGTGAGAAAAACAGTGCTGGGGTATAATCTCAAAAATGATAGAATAATATATGTTCAAATACAAAGCAAACCATCCAACATCACAGTAATACAAGTTTATATGCCAAAGAGGTCAAAGTTGATCAGTTCTATGAAGAACTACAACATCTTTTAGTAGTAACATCAAAAAAAGGTATCACATGGATGATAGGGGAATGGAATACTAAAGTAGAAAATTTTTTAAAAATTGGAATTATAGACAAATTTAGCCTTGGAGTATAAGACAAGTCATTGGGCACAACGAACTTTTTTTTTTAATCATCAGAAAGGCAACTCTATATAGCAATGTCACCAAATGGTCAATACAGAAATCAGATCGATTATATACTTGGCAGTTAAAGGTCTGTTAAAATAAGACTGAAAGTTGACTGTGGCTCAGATTATGAACTTATTACAAAATTCAAACTTGAATTGAAGAAAGTACAGAAAACCATCCAACCATATAGGAAAACCTATAGATACAACATGTATCTATGTACAAGAAAATATGAAGGGGAGATAATGAATAGATTTAAGGGATTGGATCTGGTACATTGAGTGCCCGGAGGATTATGGGCTGGGGTTGCAATATCATATGGGAGGCAGCAACAAAAAACATTCCAAAGAAAAAGAAAAGCTAGAAAGCATAATGGTTGTCTCATGAAACTTTACAAATAGCTGAGGAAAGAAGGAAAGTGAAAGATAAAGAAGAAAGGAAAGATATACCTAACTGAATACAAAATTCCAGGGAATAGTATGGCGAGATAAGGTTTTCTTAAATGAACAATACAAACAAATAGAAGAAAACAATAGCATGAGAAAGACGACATCTCTTCAATAAAATTAGAGATATCAAAGGAACATTTCATGCAGAAATGGTATGATAAAGAAAAAAATGGTAGGAATTTAACAGAAGCAGAAGAGATTAAGAAGAGATGGCAAGAACAAATGAAAGAACTATGCAAGAAAAATCTTAACATCACCAATAACCATGATGTTGTGATTATTAATCTAGAGCCAGACATCTGGGAGAATGAAGGCAAGTAGGTCTGAGGAAACATTGTCAATAATAAGGCATGATTATTAAAGGTGATGAAATCCAGCTGAGCTATTTAAAACTCTAAAAGATGATGTTGCTAAGGTGTTGCACGTAATGTACAAGTATATTGGGAAATGTGATATTGGTCACTGGACTGGAAATGATCAATTTACATCTCAATCTTAAAGAAGGGCAATGCTAAGAAAAGTTCAAATTACCAAACAATTGCACTCATTTCAAATGCTAGCAAGGTTACGCTTAAGATTCTGCAGCAGGTTTCAGCAGTCTATAAACTGAGAATTACCAGAAGAGCACGATGATTTTCAAAGAGGAACAGGAATGAAACAACATATTGTCAACATTTGCTGAACTATGGAGAAAGTAAAGTAGTTCAGAAAACTTGTACTTTTGCTTTATTGACTACATTGCAGTCTTTGACTATGTTGATCACAACAAAATGTGGCAAATCCTCAATGATACCAGGAGTACCAGACCATCTTGCTTGGTTCCTGAGGAACCTGTTTGTGGGCCAAGAAATAATAGTTAGAACAGGGAACAAGTGATTACTTTTAAGATTAAAGAAGGAGTTGGAGGATTCTGAAAAGATGACAGAATAGGTTGGTAAATTTCAAGCTCTCCCAATTTCCCCCACAAACAGAACAGATTTGCATCTCAGGGCAAACATAGACTCCTAAAAAATCTAGAAGACTTGGGATAGGACAAGGTAGAACAACCAGAGAAGATCTGAGGAAAGACAAGAAACGATCATATGAGAGATTCTGGGCCTGGTTTAACTAGTATGAAGTACAGATAACTCCGGGCTAACTCCACTGAAACACCAAGTGTGGAGCCCTGGGGTGAGCTGGATGTGGCTGGAGCTAAGTAGGAACTACAGAAACTTTCACTATCCGCACTATTTGTCAAGTCGGGTTCTGAATTTGGGAAGACTAAGTAAAACATGACTGATTAGCAACACCAGGTCCATACCTCCTGGGAGGCAGGTGATGTTATTATCTCAATTTTATAGCTGAGGAAAAAGAAGCAAACAGAAATTAAATGTCTTGCCCAAGTTCACCAAGATAGTAAATACCTGAAAGAAAATTTGAACTAAGGTGTTCCTGACACCTTATAATCAATTTGACACTGTGTGAAATATGGATTAGAGAAACAAGAACAAAACACTAATTAGCTAAAGAAATTAAAATTAAAGGTATTTAATGAAATAGAATAGTAAAAAAAAAAAAAAAGCAACAAAACATTTTTTCCCATAAATCTGGAGCACACTTTCCCACAAAATTCTCATTCTAAGCAGGAATAGTAAATCTGAGTACAGCAGTATACAGGTAGGGAATATATATGGCCAAGATACATGTGTAGAGCAACATGTTTCTTTAGCCTACACTTCCTGTTTCAGAGCTACAGATAAATCGTGGTGATATCATCATGCTCTGCTTGTTGGGTATGTTGCTAGCTGGTCTCATGTGACATCTTCCAAATAGTATGTGGAGCCACACTCATTGCTACTCTTGTAGCAATGTACTCATTTGCTATTTATTGCTCTTTTGTAACTACTGTGTTACAGTGGTCCAATGTCATAACTGGCTACCATTAGCTCTACTGAACTCAAGGTTGTGGGATTCTTCTCTGTTTTTAGTTTATTAAGTCCTTATTTGTATGGATACAGGGATTTGTAGCAGCCTTAATATGTTTATGAACAAAGACTCATGATATGGTTAATGACCACCATCTGAACCTGTCCAACAATATTATCAACCTGCTTAGGCAGTGATTTTGGTTTGAACTTGGTTGGCCAGCAGAATAAAATCTGGAAATTTAAATGTCTCTCTAGGATTCATATCCAAGTTTAGTCAGGATAAAACCCCCACCTGAATTAGGCTAGTTGAAGCCTCTATTTAGATTCCACCAGTGAAGTTGAAAGCTTCTCTTATATGCTGCAATTGTCTTTCTCAGTTATTCTGCTAATATGAGTTTATCCCCACTCAAAAAAATTCTATTTGCCACTATGTTGTGGTTTTCTTGCCGGTTCTTGCTATCCTAGTACTCGTACAGCTCAAGCTGAGTCCCTGCCAAAGGCAAAACATAGTCATTGCAGGATCATAGGGCACCAGCTGGAGGCCATAGAATTGATAAAATCCAAGAAGAGAGGGTGTGGGAAGAGAAAGAAAAGAGAATTCTTTGTAAACTTAAAAAAAAAGAAAAGATGATAGATGATACATAGCCATAAACTGATCATGATTATCTGGTTGGGTATAGAGCCTTTTGCTTTCCAAGTAGTTGATATAGACCCTCACAGTGGAGACTGTGCTCAAACTAGAAGCTATTAGAACCAGATAATCACCAGTGGGGCTGGCCATACAAATTCAGGACCCTAAGTGTAGGAATTAGAGCTAAAAAAAATGCATGGGAATGGGAGCTGTGACCATTCTTTTCTTTTAAAGATCAAATATACACTTTGAATTTATTGTTCCCTTGTGGACTTTGGAAAAATTAACTTTGTTTTAGAAGTTTTCATTGTTCTTAAATTGATTGACAAACTATCTATTGATTCAGTGGTTACACCTAGAGGGCAGGAAAAGTTCCCTATTTTAGGGAGATGAAAGATTTGATTTTGCAAACTCATCTGGTAGTTTTGCAGCTATTTTATAATTAGACAAACTGGGAGAGCAGCCCTGCATTATACAAGAACGAGTATAATTCAAGATTCACCTACATCTCGAGATAAATAGTGAGATGGTAAGAATAGCAGGCTGAAAAGGAAGTAAAAGGAGTTTTATTTTTACTTTTTACAGGCCATGGACATTTACCATCTTTAATTCTTTGCTAGATAAAATGGGAATTAGTTGCTTGGAAAGGGAAAGTCACTTCCCTGAAAGATAGTGAATTTCTGGGGAAGCCACCCATACACAAAGAAAGGGAGAGCAAAGTTGTATGAGCATGGTCTCATGTATGAGCTAATTAGGTCTCATTAACTGAGTGAATGTTTGACAACTCACCCTGCCTAACTCTCCAGGGCCAACTATTGTCTAGGCATGTTGATTTTTAATTTTAAATTTCTACTCTTTTACTATGTAGTATCCTTGAGGTTTGAAGGCAGGTATTGTTTCACTTTTCTTTTTATATCCTCGGTGATTAGTACAGTAACTCTCATACTGTATGTTCTTAATAATGTATATTAAATTGACTTGATAGTAAGGAATTATAAATGGGGCAAATTCCTAAAGAATTTGGAATCAAGAATACAAATCAAAGGATTATCTTGGCAAGAAGGACTTCCTCATCTTCTGAGACTAGAACATAAGTAGAAAGGTAAAGATATAAAGACATCATGTGTGGAGGGTATCCTCTCAGTAAGTAGAAGTCACCTGCGAGAAAGAGGGCCCTTGATTGTGGGCTGAAGGAAAGGGGAAGATGTTTTGAACAGCCACTTCAGGAGTAGTGACAATGGATTGAACAGAAATGAATAAAAGGATTGTCGTGAGAGTGAAAACTCAGTCAAAATTGGATATTGAATGTTGGTAGTAGATCCAGACTGCAAGATTTTGTGACTTTTCTCAGAAATTTCACTAGCTCTTGTAAAAGGAAGCATAGAAAGCAAATTGTGAAATTGACTCAGTTTACTATATTGATAAGATATGCATTGTGGTAGGACAGCAAGTCAAGGAATTCAGTGGCAGAGAATGGCACCTTCTTGAACTGGTCAAACCTTCTCAACTTGTTTTATAACTTGTAATTTTATACCTTACTTTTTGGTAGACTGAAGAATTTATAGTTCAGAAGCAAAGCTGAAGGGTTCTTGCCTAAAGTTCTAGGCTGTCACTTCTATGAGCCCCTGTCTAATGGCATTCTTAGGTTCAGTGGAGAAAAGAAATACAGTAGAGAAGAAAGAATATATGGTGTGTTGCCTTATACTTTGGAGTATTGTACTAGTCCCAGAACCTATCCTTTTCTAAGAGGGCACCCTACCCCAACTTGATTTCTTCCTTCAGATTAAATCTTTATATAGTTATCCCTTTCCCCATCATGGTTTTGATATGTCCTGGGTAGGCACAGGAAATTAAATGGGAATTTTTTAAAGTAACTTTTTATTGATAGAACCCATGCCAGGGTAATTTTTTACAGCATTATCCCTTGCATTCACTTCTGTTCCGATTCCTTCCTCCCTCCACCCCCCTCCCCCAGATGGCAAGCAGTCCTTTACATGTTGAATAGGTTACAGTATATCCTAGATATAATATATGTGTGCAGAACCGAACAGTTCTCTTGTTGCACAGGGAGAATTGAACTCAGAAGGTAGAAATAACCCGGGATGAAAAACAAAAATGCAAGCAGTTTATATTCATTTCCCAGTGTTCTTTCTCTGGGTGTAGCTGCTTCTGTCCATCTTTGATCAATTGAAACTGAATTAGCTCTCTTTATCGAAGAGATCCACTTCCATCAGAATACATCCTCAAACAGTATCGTTGTTGAGGTATATAATGATCTCCTGGCCCTGCTCGTTTCAACATCAGTTCATGTAAGTCTTGCCAGTCCTCTCTGTATTCATCCTGCTGGTCATTCCTTACAGAACAATAATATTCCATAACGTTCATATACCACAATTTACTCAACCATTCTCCAATTGATGGGCATCCTTTCATTTTCCAGCTTCTAGCCACTACAAATAGGGCTGCCACAAACATTTTGGCACATACTGGTCCCTTTCCCTTCTTTAATATCTCTTTGGGGTAGAAACCCAGTAGAAACATTGCTGGATCAAAAGGTATGCACAGTTTGATAACTTTTTGAGCATAGTTCCAAATTGCTCTCCAGAATGGCTGGATGTGTTCACAATTCCACAAACAATGTATCAGTGTCCCTGTTTTCCCACATCCCGTCCAACATTCCCCATTATCTTTCCCTGTCACTCTAGCCAATCTGACAGGTGTGTAGTGGTATCTCAGAGTTATCTTAATTTGCATTTCTCTGATTAATAATGATTTGGAGCATATTTTCATATGTCTATAAATAGTTTCAATTTCTTTGTCTGAGAATTATCTGTTCATATCCTTTGACCATTTATCAATTGGAGAATGGTTTGATTTCCTATAAATTAGAGTCAATTCTCTATATATTTTGGAAATGAGGCCTTTATCAGAAACTTTGATTGTAAAAATGTTTTCTAAATGGGAATTTTTTGGAGTTTTGTGAAGGCTAGCAGATAACACAAAGCCTATGACAAAACACTAAATCCAAATTTTACAATAAGGTATTGTAAACACCCCAGAAAAGAAAAAGAAAAAAAACAGACATCTTTTTTTAATGAAGTGAAGGCCAAACATTTTAAAGCAGATTTTCTAGATCACAGGATGGGGGTATGGGGCAGGGTGTATGGTTTCCATTTATTCCCTCCACACAACCCTCACATCCCAAAATGTGAAAGGGATAATTGTATAGTTAACAAAGCATTTTATTTTTTAAAGCAGCATTATTCATCACCATTCTCACTCCCAAAGTGCTCAATGTTCTTACTCACGAATATTTTTTTTTTAAGAGAGCAGTTAAGTATCTACTTTACTCTGCATGTGCTTCCTTGCTTTGACCCATCTTTCTGGCTATAGTAAATGATCTATAGTGGTTTCTTGAGATACTCCCTGTTGTTTCCTAGATTGATCAAATATTCAAGTCCCTTGAAAGTCTTCTCATTTCCAGGAAATCTTTTTTTAATCTACCAATGATTTAGAATTCAGACATGTCCTCATTTCCTGCTTAGTCTTCAAGAACTAAGTTAAGCCATTTTATTCTGCTATAGGACATTTTTTATTAGTTATACTAAGACTCTTTACACTATATTCTTTTTAATTATTTTCAAGCATATTCATGGTACTTTGCTTGGCTAGACCCTAAATCCTTTGCTTACATTTGTGATATATTCCCTTTTTTATTATTCCATATATTATTTTAATGTCTCTTGTTACTAGACAAAATACTCATTTTTTTTAAACACAAGTATTGCTGTATAATCCACCCATCTGTCCATCCATCACTCCATTCAACAAATAAATATTGGGTACCACAACAAACAAGATATTGTGCTAGGAGTAAGAGATACAAAAGTAGTGAGTACCACCTAACACCAGAGACTATTATGAATACTGAAAAACTTGTCTGTTTCTTTCTCAAGATCTCAGGGCAGCTGGCTTCCTATCACATCTTAGCTCCTCTTTTACATAAGTGGTGTAAGGCTGATCTTTGTGTCCTGGTATATGTAGATGTTTACATCAATTAAATCATTCAGTTTGTAGGCCTCCTCCACTAGCCAGTATTTCCTTCCTTTCCCTGTCAAACAAAGATCTCTGCTGGAAAAATATCATTATATTAAAACATCAGTTCTCAAAGTGGTCTGTAAATCCCTGGGGGTCTCTAACACTCTTTTAGGCAATCTGCAAGATCAATACTTTTTATAATAATAGTAAAATGCTTATTTACTAATTAAAATCTTTCTTCCTTTTCCAACTATATATTTGGGTGACTTGATTTTTTTCATATACTTTAGCCAAAGCCAAAGTATATTTTCATATACTTAGGGACATTTCTCCTTCTTTGAGAATGGCCATGTATGTCATATCAGCTGGTAGGATGGGTCCAGCAGATAAAAAAAGGTTTGGCCTCTGAGGCAGGAGGTGTGTCTAATAGGTATTAAAGGTTCCTTGAGATGTTGAGGAGTGTGTCCTCTTGCTAGATCTTCTCTTAGGATGCAGCACTAACTCCAGATGTCTCCCTTCTGCGAATCCACCTATATTGTGCTGAGTGGGCTAGGCACAGGGTAATCCCAGAGGAGAGTAAATATAAATAATCAGCTTTAAGTCCAGAGAGAGATACAGAGAGATGCAGAGAGAGGGATGCAGAGACATACATACACTTGCTCTTGCTTCCTGCTAGCCTCTGCTGAGATTGGCTCATCTTCATGTGTATCTGGGGATATCCTGGAAGACTGATGTGTATGGTCCTGGCAATCTAGAATAGTGAACATGGACGGTCCGGTACACAAAGCAACAGATTATAATAGATTGAATGTAGAAGATATGAGCTATGAGCTGTCTTCTATTAGACCAGACACTAAAGAGATATGTAAATATATAAATATGAAATATGGAAAACAAAAACATTCTTCCTGATAATTTTTTATTTTGAAAAATTGTTTTTAAAATAAAATTTTTTATATTTATACAGGTTTATTTCTGTTATTTAAAGATGAATTATTTTAAATTAATTTCTAGTATTAATATGTAATTAATTAATATCAATACGTGAAATCCACATAAAGAAAAGAATCTTCAATAATTTTTAATAGTATAGGGTCTTGAAACTAAAAAAATTGAGATCCATCTATCTTAGTAAAGATCTTCAATAATTTTTAATAGTATAGGGTCTTGAAACTAAAAAAATTGAGATCCATCTATCTTAGTAAAGATCTTCAATAATTTTTAATAGTATAGGGTCTTGAAACTAAAAAAATTGAGATCCATCTATCTTAGTAAATGGTTTAAGTGAACTAGATAAGTAGGAACCATGTAAACTACAAATATTTAATTCATAAGCAATAGCTATCTCAAGTATTTTCAATCTCTACAGGGTAGAATCTCATTCATACTGCCTTTGAGATGAAGGAATCAAGACAGTTTAGGTGCTTGGGCAAATTTCTTATCTCCTGTTGATACAATAAAGGGGCAGATTTGAATCACTCACAAAATTAGCATTTCCAGGAAGTAGAACTTAATTCCTGCTTCAATACTTTATCCTTCTCCTAACTACATCTACAATACTCATTGATATAGCTGGATGAGGTCTCTGATGACATCTCTATTCAGAATCAGAAAAATTTGAAAGTTGAAAAGAACCTCACTGACCTTTTAAAAAGGTCTCAAACAATATACTTGACAAATGGTCATTTAGTTTTTGCTGAAGACCCCCAGAGAGGATCTAATACTGTTTGAAGCAGCCACTTTCACTTTTGAAAAATTAAGACATTGTCCCTGATATCAATCCTAAATTTGTTTCTTCGCAGCTTTCATGTTTTGCTCCAACTCTTTCCTCTAGGTTTAGACATTTAGACATTAAATGAAATTTAGTAGGAATAGAAAATTTATGCTTAGGCTAAAGAAAAAATAATCAGTTTTAGAAGTATGAGGTGGGGAAGATACGATGTTCCTCATAAGTACTTGAACATGGCTATCATGTTACTGCTGAATTTTCTCTTCTTTAAGTTGATCAAGCCCAAATTCTTCAACTTATCCTTTTTGACATGGAAATAAAGTTGTTCAACATTCTTGGCCTCTTTTAGTCACTGTATATATTATCAGTCTTCTTAAATTTAAGTGCACATATCTGAACATGATATTCAAAATGGAGTCTTAAAAAAGATAAGGAACAACAAGGCTAACACTTCCTTATTCTTGGAAGATATGTCTCTTTTAAAGTAATCCTCTAAATCATTTTAACTTTTTTGGCTGCCACATCACACTATTGTCTCATATTGAACCTGTGATCCCTTGAAGCCCTTAGATTATTTCAAATGAATATTTAATTATGCCTCCCCCACCTTATTCTTTTGAAGTTGATTTTTTGATCCTAAGTTTAAGACGTTGCATTTATTCCTATTGAATTTTATTTTATCAGATTCTGTCCATTGATCTAACCTACAAGATATTGGGTCTTGACTCAGTCATTCAGTGTGTTATGTTACCTCTTCCTTCCAGTTTTATGTAGTCTTCAAATTTGATGAGTATTCCAGATTAAATTGCAGAGTCAAATGTATGTATTTTGGGTACTCCACTGGAAACTCATTAATGCTTACTTTTGAGTTTAGTAATTAGATTCCATCTAATTGTAGTAACATCTAATCAACACCTTTCTTTTCTTTACAAGAATAACAAGATAACATCTTAGCCATCTAGGTGGTACAATAAAGTGGACCTGGAATCAGGAAGACCTAAGTTTGAATTTAGCCTCGGACACTAGCTGCAGGACACTGGGTAAATTACTTAATCTTTTATCTCATTTCCTCATCTTTAAAAGAGGGATAATGATAACAGTTACCTCTCAGTTGTTCTAAGAATCAAATCAAATAATGTTTGTAAAGTTCTTGGCAAAGTACCTGGTACTTTACATAAAATATAAATGTTTAGCTATTGTTATGTCATATTTTATATGATTTGCATATGTTATAATTTACATATAGCAATCTTCTCATCTACCAATTTGGTATTTCTTTTAAGAAAAAGAAGTAAGATTAGTCAAAGGATAATAGATTTAGAGCTGAATGTTGAAATTAAATAGTTTTTCCAGGGTCACATAGATTGTACAAGTTTGAGATAGGATTTGCTCTCAGATCTTTTTGACTGTAAGCACAGAGCTCTATGAAAACCAAGTTTGTAGGCTCTCTTTTCTTTCCTTTTTTGAAAATCAGAACAATTGCTCTTCTCTAAGCTTGGGAGTTCTTTCAAGTACCTGAGAAGTTGGGCCAGCTGATTTGAATTAATGACTGACAACTAGATTATTTCTCACTGTTTCCTTATTTATATTAGTCATCAACTCCCTTTTAGTCACTTTTATTCTGGAATTTTCTACAGGGAAAGTCATTATTTTTGGCAGAGAAGAAAGAATCAAAGTAAGTATTTGATAATTTTTCCTCCTCACTGTGGTTAGTTATTATTGTCCAATTCATCCTTTTTAAAATCTTCTTTTCTTTTCCAATACAGTAAAACAAGAACAACTATCTTTTCTGTTTTCTTAACTTCTCTCCTCAATCTTAGTTCATTCTGAACTTGGACATTTATGACATTTTTTAAAGGACCATGAATTGCTGTTATATTCATTCTCCATTAATTGACTTTCAGTAAATTTCTTTTTAAAATGTAAATCAGTCAAAGAACTGGCTGCAGAATTAGGAAGATCTGGGTTCAAATGCCACTTTTAACAAATAATAGATTGACTCAAACAAGTCATTTGATTTTTTCCCCAGTGTTTCAGGAAACTCTTCAAAAACATACATGACAAATCCAGTGACAATCTTGGTTGGTAGTGGAAACTCCTCTCTTGGTAGTCCCTTTACAGATGAAATAACAGATAAAAAAAGTTGGTTAATTATTCTTTGTACATTAAAATGAATTTCTTTAAACAAATCCTATTTTTCCTCTTCATTGGAATATTGTCCTTGGTATCTTCAGAATTTCATTCTTGGGATGACTTCCCTTTCAGAACTTTAATTTATAGAATCTCACTTACTTTGAATCCTTTGAAATCTGCTTTGCTAAAAGCTAAATTGCATGTCACACTATGCCTATGTGCGTCTAGGAGTCAAGTGGTCATTTCGCTTAGGGTGCCCATCATGTCTTATTCAAAAAGCACTTCTTTCCTATTATTAAGATTTAAAACCAGAATGACCTCTTTTTTTTTTTTTTCTTTCTTGTTTGACACAATTGGGGTTAAGTGATTTGCCAAGGGTGTCTGAGGTTGGATTTGAATTGAGTTTTCCCCTGACTCCAGGACTGATATTCTAACCACTGCACCACCTAGCTGCTCCTTTTCCTCCTTTCCCTTCTTTCCCTTCAATAGGCAACAGTGAAAGAAACCTAATCTTATGATTTCCTGTCCAAGACAATGTCATTTCTTTGTTAATACTTTTTAGGTTCCTTCTAGTTGTATCATTAATGTCCTTAGGAATCAACATTTCTTGGTAATTTGCATCCATTTTAATAAGCTTTGAAAAATTCTTTATCATGTTTTTTAGGAGAGGAAGATAATGAATTTCTGTTTTGTTGCTATAAGAATAACAGATAGCTAGCTACCTCAGTAACCCCTGGAGAGGAAATAAGCTTCTGCTACAACTACACTTACTCTCCTTCCAACTGTAACTATATAATCTCAGACTAAATAATTTCTATGACCCTACCATATCATTCTTTGGGGAATCAGCAGCTGCATCCTCAGTTAGGTCTCTTTGTCAAAGAAATCCACTTCCATCAGAATATATCCTCATACAGTATCGTTGTTGAAGTATATAATGATCTCCTGGTTCTGCTCATTTCACTTAGCATCAGTTCATGTAAGTCTCTCCAAGCCTTTCTGTATTCATCCTGCTGGTCATTTCTTACAGAACAATAATATTCCATAACATTCATATACCACAATTTACCCAGCCATTCTCCAATTGATGGGCATTCATTCAATTTCCAGTTTCTAGCCACTACAAACAGGGCTGCCACAAACATTTTGGCACATACAGGTCCTTTTCCCTTCTTTGGTATTTCTTTGGGATTTAAGCCCAGAAGTAACACTGCTGGATCAAAAGGTATGCATAGTTTGATAACTTTTTGGGCATAATTCCAGATTGCTCTCCAGAATGGTTGGATTCGTTCACAACTCCACCAACAATGCATCAGTGTCCCAGTTTTCCCGCAATGATTTACATTCTTATAAATTTGAATCACTTCTCTTTATATTTGAGAAATGAGGCCTTTATCACAAAATTTCCCCCCCAGCTTCCTGATTTCCTTCTAATCTTGGCAGCATTGGTTTGTTTGTGCAAAATCAAAATTATCTATTTTACATCTCATAATGCTCTCTACCTATTGTTTGGTCATAAAATTTTTCATTATCCTTAGATCAGATAGGTGAAATTTCCATGTTCTACTAATTTACTCACCCTTTGCACATGATTTAAATCATGTACCTTAACTGGATATATGATGTAAGATGTTTGTCTTTATCTAGTTTATCAAAATTCTTTATAGTTTCCCAGTAATTTTTGTCAAATAGTGAGTTCTTGTCCCCAAAGCATAGATCTTTGGTTTACTAAAAATACTAGATTACTATGATCATTTATTACTGTGTATTACGCACCCAATCTACTTCACTAATCTGCCACTTTATTTCTTAGCCAGTACCAGATTGCATTGATAATTACTGCTTTGTAATGCAGTTTGAGATGTGGTACTTCTAGGCCACCTTCCTTTATTAAAAAAAAAAAAAAAGATTTCTTTCATAGTTTTGGCTTTTTGTTTTTCCAGATGAATTTTGTTATTTTTTTCTAATTCTCTAAAATAATTTTTGGAAGTTTGATTGGTATGGCACTGAATAAGTAAATCAATTTAGGTAAATTTTTTTTATTATATTGCTTTAATCTACCTATGAGCAATTAATATTTCTGCAATTGTTTAGATATCATTGAATTTTATTTGAAAAGCGTTTTTTAATTGAGAGATAGAAAGCAAATAGTATAAAGTATTTGAGAGTCTATCTCTTTCTATCTCTCTTCCTGCTGGACTTTATTGGTAATATATAGCAATATTGATGATTTAAGTCAATTTATTTTATTTCCTGCAGCTTTGTGGAAGTTGTTAATTATTTCCAATGGTTTTTTAGTTGATTTTCTAGAATGCTTTTAAGTATAAAATCATCACATCTGCAAAGAGTGTTAGTTTTGTTTCCTCATTGCCTATTCTAATTCCTTCAATTTTATTTTCTTCTGTTATTGCTCTAGCTAGCAGTTCTAGTACAATATTGAATAATAGTGATGATAATGGGCATATTTGCTTCATTTGTGATCTTACTGAGAAGACTTCTAGTATCTTATTACAGGTAATGCTTGTTGGTGGTTTTAAAACAATATTACTTATCATTTAAGTTTTCCTTGGTAGTTTCTTGAAATATGATATGTAGGCTCCTTTTTGATCATGGATTTCAGGTGCTTCAATAGTTCTTAAATTATCTCTCCTCAAGCTATTTTCCAGGGAAGATGGTTTTCCATGATATATTTTGCATTTTCTCGTAATTTTTAATTCTTTTGTTCTTGTTTTATTATTCCTTGATGTCTTGTGGAGTCATTAACTTCTACTTGTCCAACTCTAATTTTTAAGGAATTATTTTCTTCAATAAACTTTTGTAGTTCTTTTGCCAATTTACCAGAATTTAACTAATTTTGTTTTTTTTTTAGCTTTAATTTACTTCAGTATTTTTTTGTTCCTCTCTTACCAAGCTGTTGAATCTTTTTTTTCCCATAATTTTCTTCCACTTCTCTCATTTCCTTTCCCAATTTTCCCTCTATCTCTCTTATTTAATTTTTAAGATTCTTTTCAGGCTCTTCCAGGAATTCTTATTGGGTTTGTGTCCAAGTCACTTTTATTTGAAGCCTAGTTTGTAAATGTTTTAATCTCATTGTCTTCTGCAATTGTATCTTGATCTTCCTTATCATCATAGTGACTTTTCATGGTAAGGTTTAAAAATTTTTTTTCCTTATTTTCCCAGTCAATTTCCTGACTTAATAACTTTATGCTCAAGTTAGACTGTGCTTCTGAGGTGCAAGGTGCACTGTCTGAAGCTTCAGGTTTTGTATGATGCTGTTTTTAGAACTACTTCTGGTGATCTGTAGGCTTTTGGTGCTTCCAGGATTGTATAATCTAAAGAGAAGTATGATTACTATTCTCCTGGCCTGTATTCTGGTGTTTATACGGGATGCAATCTTATTCATTTGTAAGAACAAGAACCAATCCTTCTCTTTGCCCTGAAGTTGTGACTTCTTGTAGCTTCAATTGCTAATGCTTTTTTCTTTCTTAGAACTGAATTCAATGAACAGATAATTTTCAGATGAAGAAATTAAAACTATTTATGCCATATGAAAAAATACTCTAAATCATTATTGATCAGAGAAATTCAAATTAAGACATTACTGAGATACAAACACATACCTCTCAGATTGGCTAAGATGACAGGAAAAGATAATGATGAATGTTGGAGGGCATATGGGAAACCTGGTACACTAATACTGCGGTGGAGCTGTGAATTAATCCAACCATTCTGGAGAGCAATTTGGAACTATGTCTAAAGGACTATCAAACTATGTATACTTTTTGATTCAGCAGTGTCTCTACTGGGTCTGTATCCCAAAGAGATTATAAAAAAGGGAAAAGAACACATGTGCCAAATGTTTGTAGCAGCTCTTTTTGTAGTGGCAATAAACCAGAAACTGAGCAGATGAGTTGGAGGATGGTTGAATAAGTTATCATATATGAACATTATGGAATATTATTGTTCTATAAGAAACAACAGGATGATTTCAGAAATGCCTTGAAAAACTTATATGAACTGATGGTAAGCGAAGTGAGTAGAATCAGGAGAACATTATTCACAGCAACAGCAAGATTATATGATGATCAATTCTGATGGATGTGTCTCTTTTCAACAACAAGGTGATTCAGACCAGTTCCAAAGGACTTGTGATGGAGAGAACCATCTGTACCCAGAGAGAGGACTGTGGAGACTGAATATGGATCATAACATAGCATTTTTACTTTTTTGTTGTTGTTTGCTTGCATTTTGTTGTCTGATCTGATTTTTCTTGTGCAGCATGATAATTGTGGAAATATATATAGAAGAATTGCACATGTTTAACATATATTTGATTACTTGCTCTCTAGGGAAGGGAGTAAGAGGAAGTGAGGGAAAAAAATGGAATACAAGGTTTTACAAGGGTGAATGTTGAAAATTATCTATACATATGTTTTGAAAATAAAAAAGCTTTAATAAAATAAAGGAGGGCGGGGGGAAAGAACTGAATTTAGTCTCCTGCTCTCTTGTGAGAGACCGCTTGTCTGTCCTAGAATTGTCCCTTGTGTCCAGAGCCACCAGTGCTCCTCTTCATTTCAAGACTATAATCCAGAACTGTGTATAGGAAATACAATAGAGCTATGAACCTATGTTATCCTCACAACAATTTTGGGAGATAGGTACAATTATTGTCACCATTTTACACATGGGAAACTGAAATAGAGAGGTTATAACTTGCTAATCATCTAGTAAATGTCACAAGCTGGATTTGAACTCAGAATTTTCGTATTCTAGAGCTAGTTTTCTGTCCATTGTATCACCTAGGTGCCTTTTGCAATAGTCAACAGGTCAACCAACAATAGTAACTCAAATAGCATTTATCAAGCACTTAACTATGTGCCAGACACTGTGTAAGTGCTGAGTACACAAAGAAAGGCAAAAAATCAGCTTCTGCCCTCATGGAGGAATATTTCATTGTCATTAATAACTTAGAGCTTATTGAGGTTTAACTCAAATCTCTTAAGCTTCTCCAGGAGAGAAAAGTCAGCTTACACTTGGAATACAGATAACAATTATTTAGCTATGGCAGAAATACAAACTTTAAACATTTAATGCAGTCACTGAACAATTTCTTCTATTCTCCATACTTATGGGAATATACATTCTTGTTAGCTTCTCTGCTAGAGAGTTTATTGCCTAAACAGAGAAACAAGCCATAGCATGAGGATGACCCTCCTACTGGCTGTCATTCCTTTGCATCTTTACTTCCAATATTCTACTTCCAAAAACCCAGAACCCACAGATCATGTCATGTAGTTTCCTGGAAAATAAAATCTTCAGAACTCTTAGTCCCTAAGCCTTATTGATTATGTAGTCCCAGAGAAAAGCTGTGAAGTCCCAAACATCATAGGTCTGGTACACAAAGATAAAAGGAGATACATTCTCTAAGTACAAAAAGCTTATAAAAGCAATAGATGTGTACAAATAACTTCAATATAATATACATTGTAAAATTCAAGAGAGATACAAGATACTGTAGAGTTCACAAAGGGGAGGTGACTTCTGTTTGTGTGCCTCCTGGGTACTCACCTCTTAATGCTGGTAAAATGTAATTCTTTGTTTCCATTTCAAAGGAAGAGGATTTGACAAATTAACGCATAACAGAAAACATGCAGGTGACTTCTGTTATCAATCATTTTTGGAGATTTATTGTACCATTATATACATTAGACAGGGGTGACTGGGTCAATATAACCTGGAATTGACTAAAAAGAAAAACTGATTTCCTGCTTATTATTTTTGTAATAACAGGGTCCATTGGGTACTACTCTGGCCCAGGAAATCCTGGGAAATCAATAATGCTCTTCTGACCTGGATAGTAATATACCTTAGTGTTAAGTTGGGAATGCTAACAGGGAGAAAGGGAAGGAAAGTATCAGTCACATGAACTAGGAAAGGCTTGTTTTCTGTGGACTGAGATTGATGAAGAGACGTCACTTTCCCTTGTCTAACACATTCTCCTCTTATGCATAAGAAATTTTTCTGAAACATCAACAGATCTACCATTTGACCTTTCTAGTGACTGATTGTGAATACTTTCCCCACTGTTTGCTTGAGGAAAGTTTTCTTTTCTTCTTTTTCTTTTTTAAATTGCAAGGGTGCTTTGTCAGAACATTAAGCTTTTTTCAAGGTAATAAGCATTTTCTAAACGCCTATTGTAAGCCAGACACTATGTTAATCATTGGGGATACAAAATAAAGTAAAAGATAGTTTGAAGCCAGATACTATGTTAATCATTGGGGATACAAAAAAGGTAAAAGACAGGTTGCTCTCAAGTAGCTCACAGTTTAATGGGGGAGACAATATACAAACAATGCTAAAAAACAAGATATAATACACAGGATTTTAAGAATCTCTCTTTGTTTTGTCTGTGCACCCATTTCAGTGGAACTACAATGGGAATACATTGTCACAATGACTGGCTGCATATTAGAGGCTAAGGATACTGCAGTTATGATGCTGGTATGATTTCTTATGGTGTAAAACAGAGGTTGAGGTCAGCTAAGTGACACAATAAATAGAGTGCTGAGCATAGAATCAGGAAGATTCACCTTCCTGACTTAAAATCTGACCAGATTAGCATTATGACTCTGGGCAACCCCGTAACTGTTTGCCTCGGTTTCCTCATTTGTAAAATGAACTGGAGAAGGAAATGGCAAAGCCCTCAAGTATCTTTGCCAAGAAAACCCCAAATGGGGTCACAAAGCATTGGACATGGCTAAAATAATTCAACAACAACAACACATGGTTGTTAGTTAATCTCCAGAGAATTTCTTTCCAGTTATAAGGAATTGCATCATCTTTTCTACAAAATATAGGAGGTGGGGTTGAATTATATATACTCCAGGTGAAGTTCAGTTTGAAGACATGAAGGAATATTTGGGGTTACATTGTATAAAGTGTTCTCTTCTTGTAGTAGGCTTTTCTAAGGGTGCAAATATTTAAAAAGAAGACAGGTTTTGGGATTCTCATTCAGAAGTCCATAGTCCTTTTTTTTTCCTTCTGTATGAATGAAAGGATGCCTTTAATACACAGTCAGCTATATCTGAATAGATTCTACTGCTGCTCTGTCTTCTCTTCCTACAGATCCATGAAGGCCCAGAATCATCTGCCCTGGATCAGAGCCAACTATCCTAGAGCTGCCTGCCTTTTGTCCAGAGTCATGCTATTCAGAGTTGTCCACCTACCCTAAAGTAATTTAGGCTAGTCCTAGAAACTGCCACAGAGTCTTCTGGTTGATTGTTACCTGGCCCAGTCTGGAGTCAGGTGTATACTCCCTATGAGAGATACCTCTATGTATGATTCATTTGCTAACCCTCTTGGGAAAAGACCTGGGGGCTGAAAGCCTTTTATTCTTTTCTGATCAATTCTGTTTGTATTTCTCTTCAAACCCTCAACTTTAAAGAATAATTTCATCTTCTACTTTGCCAAAAATAATTGAATTAAGGTTTTTCATCAAAACCTATTTCCTCCCCTATTTCCCATTTCAAATCCCTTTAAATGTGACATTACTACTTTTATCACTATTATCTTATTCTTCTTATCTTTTTTGATGGAGTACAGGTCTGTTCAGAGATAAGTTGCTATCCTGCTATTATTTCCTATATATTTAATATATTTCTAACAGTTCTACTAATTCTAATAATATCTTTTCTAATAATTCTTCTGGTAGTTCTTCCACAGACTGTACAAATGTATACAATCTGTAATTTTACAGAAAGCCTCTCAAGACAATCCCAGGAACAAACACGACAACAGGGATAAAATATGCCCCCTCTTGCTTTTATAGTTTTCCTTTTTTCTGCTGCTAAAATATTTTGAAAGATTTTTATTCTCCATAGTTTGGAGATTATAGCTATTGGATATAATAATATCTATTAAAAAAAACCCTTAAATTTTGTGAACCAGTGTTTTATGTGGATGGTTGTAGATAACAATTTTTTTCCTGTGATGGTGTTTTAGTTTCATTAAAATTTATTAACTGCATTCTCAAGGGTATTTGTAGATTTGTATTTTTACAAGGCATTCTCCTGTGTTATTCTAAAGAAGATAGTGAATTTATGGAGATACATGATCAGGTAGCTTGAATTTTATTTCTAGGTAATAATAATAATAAAGGCTAGCATATACAGCACTTTAAAAATTGTAAAACACTGTGTGTGTATGTGTATAAACACATAAATAATACATTTAATTGTATATATAATATATAATAATATAGCACAGCATAGTATCTACTATGAATAACATTACATAATATGCAATATAATATATAACATAATATATAATATAATATAGAATATCTTATATAATATATATAAGTACATGTATATGTATATGTTTGTGTATAATCTGATTTGATCCTCACAGCAATCCTAAGAGGTAATAGTAATGATGATATTTATTTATGTAGTGCTTACTATGAGTAGACATTGTGTTAAGTATTTTCCAATTATTATCTCATTTGATCCTTACAACAACTCTGGATAATGCATGCTTTAATATTTTACAGTTGAAGAAAGTGAAATTGAGAGAGGGCAAATGACTTGTTAAGATTATAAGTTAGTAAATGTTTGAAGTGAGATTTCATGATTCTAGGTCCAATGTTCTTACTCTCTGTTCCACTCGGATACCTGTATCAGGTATCAAAGTATGCAACCTAAAAATGATTTTTTCCATAGACTCCATCATTTCATTATACAAAATGCCACAATTTTAAAGTCTGGAATCCTGAAGGATAATCTTTTTTGTAATTACTATGTAGGCAATGACTTGATTCTCATTGTTATATAAACTCCTCTATTTTTATAAATAAATCTGCACTGCTCATTTGCTTGATGCTTCCTTGTCAGCACACTATGGATGAAGATCATGTGAATGTTAACAGAAGCTAATATTTAAACTTCAGAACATAAACCAATTTTTCAAGACTGCTAATCAGCCATTTTGCATTTTACCTCATTTCACACTGTCCTTATCACTTCACCAGTAAAATGGCTAAGCTTGAACCAATCAATGACCACCTCATCAGATGTAGAAGCTTTCTCTTCCACCAGTAAGCTCCAACTCGAGACTGGAGGCCTCAGATCATTTGCTGACAAGGACATTTCTAAACTTGGATATGTCCATCTCATGGTACTTGTTCATCTAATATTAAGAAAGAACAAACACAAAAAAGACAAAAGCAAAATCTAGGTTCAGGTTTGCCCAGATAGACAGGACATTGAATTTTAACTGCCATGTACCCATAGAGATGGGGTGAAAACGAATGGGGCAAAGTCAGGGCAAGCCACCCCTCTCCTCATCCTACTCTTGGGATCACAGGTATAAATAGACCTCCATATGTAGTATGGAATAACTAGAAAAATTTAAGAAAGGTGGAGGAGTAAGTCAATCTCTTTTAGGCATCCACTGAGTCATTACTTACTTCATTTCAATACCCTTCATCTCAGAGTGTGATCCCTTTAATCCTGATAAATCACACATTGCTAGAAGCAGGATCCAAAGTTTCAAAGCTTTGACTGGAATGAGGAAGAGTATTTCTAGTCATGCTCTATGGGATACTCCTATTACACTTAGCAGTTCATAACTATGGGGAAGTCATTTAATTTCCCCCAGCATTAGGCAACTCTCTTATGAGTTGACCTTAAGTGTGCTTCTGGAAAACTGCTGATTAAATGAGCTTTTGTGGTTTGGTCTGGGAATGCAACCACCAATGCACAGCATTGTATCTATGGAAAATGCATTCTCAGCAAAGCACTCACAGAATGCATTGATGAGTTTGGGATGAGGTCAACTCAACCATAGTAATCTGCTATAGAAAGAGCACTGAACTAGAAAAGTATACACTCAACTTATGGTCCTGAGTCACCCACTTAGTAGCCATGTGACCAGAAAATGATATAAGGGAAAGAGAATTGGATATGAAATCAGATAATGTGAGTTCAAATCCCAACTCTATTTCTTGGTATCTCTGTGATAGTGGGCAAGGTATCTCACCTTCAGTTTTTTAATTTATTTGATATTTTAACATTTTTATTTACAGTTTTGATTTAAAGTTACATGCACAACTATGTAAAACATTTCCAAATTAGATATTTTGTACAAGAAGATTTAAAAATTATTAAAATGAAAGAAAGTGAAAAATAGCATGCTTTAGTCTGTTTTTAATCAATATCAGTTCTTTCTCTAGAGGCATGATAGTATCCTTCATTATTAGTCCTTTGGGATGTCTTGGATTATTGTATTGCTGAGAACAGCTAAGTCACTCAATTCTTTATAAAACAGTATTGCTGTTATTATGTAAAATGATCTCCTTGTTCTGTTCACTTCACTAAGCATCAATTCATATAGGTCTTTCTAGAGTTTTTGAAATCATCTTGCTTATTGTTTGTTATAGTACAGTAATATTCTATCAAAATCATATACTACAATTTATCCAACCATTTCCCAATTGATGGGGGCATCCCTTTGATTGCCAGTTCTTAATTAAAAAAAAAAAAACAAAAAAAGCTGGTATATTTTTATACAAATAGATTCTTTCCTCTTCTTTTTGGATGTTTTTGGAATGTAGACCTAGCAATCAAATTATTGCAATTTTATAGCCCTTTGGCATAATTCCAAATTGTTCTCCAGAATTCATGGATCAGTTTACAACTCTACTAATAGTGTATTAGTCCCTCAGTTTTCCCATACCCCCTCTAACATCCAACATTTTCTTTCTTTTTTTGTCACATTAGCCATTCTGATAGGTGTAAAAGTGGCATCTCAGAGTTGTTTTAATTTGCATTTTTCCAATCAAGAATTATTTAGAGTATTTTTCATATGACTTATCTATTCATCTGAAAACTGCCTATTTATAACCTTTGACCATTTATCAATTGGGGAATGTCCTGTATTTTTTTTTTTTTTTTTTACAAATTTTAGTTAGTTCTCTATATATTTGAGAAATGAACTCTTATTAGAGATATTTGTTGCAATTTCCCCCCTAGTTTTCTGCTTTTCTTATAATATAATAATGGTTGCATTGGTTTTGTTTGTGTGAAAACTTTAAAATTTTATAATAATCAAAATGATCTATTTTACATTTGTAAGGCTATCTATATCTTATTTGGTCCTAAATTCTTCCATTATCCATAAAACTGATAGATAAACTATCCACACTCTCTTAATTTGCTTATGACATCACCCTTTAGGTATAAATCATATACCCATTTTGACCTTATCCAGGTATGGATATGAGATGTTGGTTTATACTAGATTCAGTTTTTCTAATTATAAAAAGAATATCCTACCCCACCTACTTTATAAGTTTGTTGTGAAGCTAAAGAATTGTAAAAGTGCTTTGAAAATTCATCAAATGCTTATATATTCTTAATTCTGCATTCTTAATTCATCTCATCTTTGTTATAACTACTACTATCAACAAGCAGGTCTCAAACAGCTTTGTGAGGCCCAAGATAGGGTTAGTAAATATCTATAATCAGTTCTGTTAAAAAAATGTATTCATAACACATTTTCTAAGTTGAATTATTAACATTTTCTCCATCACTTTCTGAAGTGTAGATAATCAACAAAGCAATACATTTATAGCATTTGCCTATTTCTGAGGTGTGTGAGTGTTCTCACTGAAAATTTAGTTAAGGATTGAATCCTGCATAGCCTGCAGTAGATTGTTATGATGAGGATTCCAATCTTCAAGGAACAGAACAGAAACTCAATTTTTTCCAGATTGGCTGCTGAGCAATGTTTCAGTGGGATTAAACATCATACTTCAGAATTGTTCTCAAAACTTTTGGCAGAATTGAGGAGGGAAAAACTGGCTTTAATCTAACAGGTTTGTACTAGAAAAAACTACATAGCCACTTAAAACCCAATATTTCAAAAGGGAAGATGAGAGTCATTGGCAGAGAATATCACACTGGAATGTTATAAATCAGTTTTTCATAAGTCCATTTAGCTTTTTCTTGTTGTTGTTCAATTATACCTCTTTGTAACCACATTTAGAGTTTTCTTGGCAAAGATATTTCCCATTTCCCATCTCCAGCTCATTTTGTAGATGAGGAAACTGAGGCATATGGAAGAAAGTGACTTACATAGCCAGTAAGTGTCTGAAGTCAGATTTGAAATCAGAAAGATGAGTCTTCCTGCTTTCAAGGCCCAGTGCTCTATCCACTATACCAGTTAGTGGTCCTCATTCAGTTTATCAATTATTTCTTGAGCACGCATACTGCATAAGACCCCCACATAAGTGAGAGTTAAAAAGACAAAACAAAATTAAACAAAAACTGCCCCTTTCTCCAAAGGTTGACATTCCACTAGCGAATACAAATGTAGCCCATAAACAAGGATCTATCTTTTTTCTTAAGACTCTGCTCATTCAGACCACATCTGAGAGTAGAGGCTTCCCAGAAAAAAAAAAAAACCCAAACAAAAAACAAACAATTCCTCCCCTTTCTCTCTTTTGTCTCATTGCCTTCATCTGGAATTTACTCTGGAAAAAATCTCCAAATGAAGCGTAAGTTTGGTTCATGGATGGGGTGCCCCAAATATGAGTAACAAGGTTCCTAGCCTTTTTATAAGTATTCAAAGTAATAAATGCACATAGGTTAAGATAGTTTTTATTTCACTTTTACTCATAGAAAATGTAGAAGATGCATGATATTCACAGAATCCCATAAGCAGATATAGAAAATAGGGTACATAAAGGACTCATAGGAGTTCACAAATGGATGAAAGAAGCTCATGTAGGACTCAATAGCCCTTTTAGAAAGAACTATATTCAGGACTGCCGTCAAGACAACACTATAACATTGTAGTGAATCCCTAGTTGTCTTGTGTCTTTTACATAATCCTTCCCAGACTCATACCGGTAGTACTTGTCCTTTGGATCTTCCCTTGTGTACTCCCAGAAACTAGATCCCCTTTGGGACTGCTAGATGGGTGCCCTCCTTTCCATTAAACTTGCACAATCTGAATTACTCGATGAAATAGCAAGGATATAATAGTCACATCAAGTCATGACTGCTTTCCAACTATAGGGTCACATAGATGATCTTGTTTCTAGATGTATGCTTCTGTACCTAGGAAATTTGCTCACCAAACTCTTAAGTTTTGAAGTTACCAATTGTTAAGGTAGGTGGAGCTCAATATTTCTCCTTGTTTGATTAGAAGGCTGAAATCCATGACTTTCAGACTTAATATTATTCATAAGCCAACCCTCCTGGCTCATGCTGCTCCTTTTCCCTCCTCCCCCAATTTCCAAATAAAAATTTCTTATATATAGCTTGAAGGATGTATTCTATGTTGGAGGGGATGTGGGAAAACAGGGTTGGTGGAATTGTGAACACATCCAGCCATTCTGGAGAGCAATCTGGAACTATGCTCAAAAAGTTATCAAACTGTTCATACCCTTTGATCCAGCAGTGCTGCTACTGGACTTATATCCCATAGACATACTAAAGAAGGGAAAGGGACCTATATGTGCCAAAATGCTTGTGTCAGCCCTCTTTGTAGTGGCTAGAAGCTGGAAAATGAATGGATGCCCATCAATTGGAGAATGGTTGCGTAAATTGTGGTATATGAATGTTATGGAATATTATTGTTCTGTAAGAAATGACCAGCAGGATGAATACAGAGAGGACTGGCTAGACATACAGGAACTGATGCTAAGTGAAATGAGCAGAATCAGGAGATCATTATATACTTCAACAACGATACTGTATGAGGATGTATTCTGATGGAAGTGGATTTCTTTGACAAAGAGACCTAACTCAGTTTCAATTGATCAAAGATGGACAGAAGCAGCTATACCCAAAGAAAGAACACTGGGAAATGAATATAAACTCCTTGCATTTTTGTTTTTCTTCCCGGGTTATTCATACCTTCTGAATTCAATTCTCCCTGTGCAACAAGAGAACTATTCGGTTCTGCACACATATATTGTATCTAGGATATACTGTAACCTATTTAACATGTATAGGACTGCTTGCCATCTGGGGGAGGGGGTAGAGGGAGGGAGGGGAAAAATAGGAACAGAAGTGAGTGCAAGGGATAATGTTGTAAAAAATTACCCTGGCATGGATTCCGTCAATAAAAAGTTATTTAATAATAATAAAAAAGAGAGAAATAAAAAAAAGGATGTATTCTAAGATCATGTTCTCTTTCCTTTAGATTTAGCAACATAGTTCATAAACTCCCCTCTCAAGATAAGTGAAGGATCTTGTACCTGCCACATGCTTCTAAAGGAACTGTGCTATTGTCCCAGCTGCTGACATTTCTTGGGCTAAGTTCCATTCTTAGGCACTTTCCTTATGCTGAATGGGCACAGAAAGCTGGGGTCAGCACATATAACTTTCAGGTATTTCTGCCCCAGAGGTAGGCATTATTAATTTTCGAGAGGAAAAGACATTCATAGGTTTCTCCCTTCTATTCTGCTGTATTCTAATCTGTTCTTTAAATGGGGAAAGGGAGTTAAAAAAATAGAAATCTTAAACTGTAGTACCTGAGATGATCCTTGTAGGGAAATAAGGATAAATTAGCTATTATCTACTTCCCTAGAGGGACAAAAGAAGAGAAGCTAGAAAAGAGGGGAAAAAAAAGATCATAGATTTAGAGCTGGAAGAGATTGGAGAGGTCATTTCAACCAACCTCTCATTTTAGAAATGAGGAAATTGAAACTCAGAGAGTTTAAGTGATAGTCATGGATTCTATAAGTGGATTTTATTCTCAATTATCTTCATTTTAAAGATTCCCAAATGGACATAAGCTTGAAATAATGATTATTTCCTAACTGGGGTTGAGCTTTTTGCAAATGTGTCTGAAAAACCTGCCCTTTAATTTGGGTCTACTTTAAGTTATTTAATGAATCCTCTTTCTTAGTTAATTGGGCATTAGGCTTAAGAATGAATGAAAGTACTCCACATGCCACACAAAAGCTGAACATTCTAAGCAGAGAGCTCCCAAAGGCAGCTGACATTCTTGAAGGAAGGGATCAGTGTTCTGGTCTCAACCTCAGGCCTGGGAAAACCATTAACCAAACAACTTGAGATTTAAAAAAATTTGATACACTGTGTTTAATGCAAAATGTGTGGGCTCTCTGGAGGTTGTTTTCTCTGGTTCGATGAATGGCTATAATTCCAGTAAGATTTTTAGTGCAATTCTGTGGGACTGTTGCTATTTCCTAGTGGGTGTTTAAGGGAGTAGGCAACACGACATAGGGATTTAGGCAAAATGAAGAGATAAAACAGCCCTTTGATTAGATTAGAACATGCTTCATTTATCCAGTGCATATTAGAACTTTGACTCTTAGTGAAGGAAATTACTGCCTGGAAATGTTGCCAGTGAGCATCCATTTCACCTGCTTTCTCTCCCCGCTCCCCTCTCTTCCCCCACTCCCCCACCTCCCGCTCCGAAATGAAGGGTGACTGTCTCACTACCATATGACCACACACATATCTCAGTGTCAATGATGAGAATGGATCACCTCAGGGAAAATGAAGCTAACATTTCACAGGTCCCTAGAGGGGTGATGATTAAGTTCAACCAGGTTGTAATTCTCCTGGCTTATTGTTAGCATTAAACTGGCCTTCTCACATCTGTCCCCCGGGATGGAGGGGGAAGGAGAGACAGAGAGACAGAGAGAGAGAAAGAGACAGAGACAGAAACAGAGACAAAGAAACTGAGAGAATAGGAGGGAGAGAAACAGAGACAGATTCAGAGAAAAATACGGAGAGAAAGAATATGATACGCAGGGGTCAGGGGGCGGTGTAGATTGGAGGGAGGAGAGGAGAGTTTGCATAGTTTGAGGAATATCTAGGGAGGGAAACCTTGTTTTTGATGGTTTAAAATTCAGGGGTCCTCAAACTATGGCCCGCGGGCCAGATGCAGCAGCTGAGGACGTTTATCCCCCTCACCCAGGGCTATGAAGTTTCTTTATTTAAAGGCCCACAAAACAAAGTTTTTGTTTTTACTATAGTCGGGCCCTCCAACAGTCTGAGGGACAGTGAACTGGCCCCCTATTTAAAAAGTTTGAAGACCCCTGGTTTAAATGGATACCTCTTTCATTCTGTACTTATGAGGAAGCAAAACACAACTTAGGCTCTGTAGCCCACTGGACTATTGTTGCTTTTTTTCATCAACTGCGTATAGTTGGAATTGTGCAGAAGAAAATAGAGGAAGAAAAAGAAGCCTTAGAGACACATCAGTCTCTGCCTATGTCACTATAATGGAGCTTTTGAGAACCAGTTTTTATGTTTAGCTGTGGTAGGGTTATATGAATTTTCCTTCAATAGTCAGTGCCTGATCAAAGAACTTTGTAGCCCTTCTTCAAACTCTAGGGGCCAAATTTGAGACTTTTACTGACAATATGATTATGATCATGTCACTATCCAAGGCCTCAGTTTCATAATCTATAAAATAGCCAGATGGTTTCCTTAAAAGCCCATGTAGCTCTAGAACCATGATTATATAAGATCATTCTTAAACTGTGATATTTCAAAGTGTATTTTATAAATAATAAACATGTCAAATAATTCATACATCCTTAATTCCCTTCTAGTATCAGAAATCTTTTATTTTAGTCATTCCATTCCATTCCATTTCGATTCCTCTGGGAACTCAGGATGAAAAGTTAGAGGAAACCCTTTGTTCTTTTCTAAAGGGAGGGGAGAGGCAGAGAAGAGGGAGATGAATGTTTTGCAGCCCAGTCTGTAGCTAAATCCATGATAATCCATAGGAAGCCTATAAATGGCACAGTCACACCCCGTAGATTCTATTCTATTTTCCCCACCCAGCCATACAACAGGACTGTTTTCCTGACGATGTGTGACCTTGCTGGTTCCTCTGCAATAACCAATGTGTCCATTCTTCTTGTCAATAAATGTTGACATCTATTAGCTAACAGGAAATGAAAATTCTCCATGTCTAGATGCAGTACAGAAATTGTTAGAAAAAAAGTGAGGAAAAGAATTTAATTTGCCTTAATCTGTAACTTTACAAATTGGCTAAAGCAGTAGCTCTGAGAAGTTTTTTTTTTTTTTTTTTTTTTTTTTTAGCCCTATTTTAAAATCCACTAAAACTAATTTCTCTTTTGGTCAGGGACTTTGCACAATAAAATCAGGTGGAAGCTTTTTTTTTTTTTTTTTCCCCTACAAGAATAGTACCTTATTGTATTGCATTACAGGAATAAGAAACAGGAACCCAGCTTAGAAATGAAAAAGTCGTTGTAATGACTAAAAAGAAGATAGGAGCTAAAATTGCAACTGTGTGAATGTGCCAAAAAACTGTAAGTTCTCTCTTAAGGAGCTAGTTACTGCTCTTTTGCATTCATACTGGGACTTCAGAAATGATTAATGCTATTCTCCATATTCAAATGGAATTTCACATTTGCAACAGCCTAGAAGATACTTCTTCCTTGCTATAGAATAAAAATCAGCTACTTGAAACCCACGAGTAATGTAGAGCTCATACCAGCTTAATGTAAATCAGATTTGTTTAGCCTGTTTGATTAGTAAGTTATTTGGAAAGAAATGACTGATTAGGACTTGCCCAGATGTCATGATCAAAGCCAACTCTTCCTTTGTGGAGGATGGGATAAGCAGTGAAATTGTTTATCCATCCACTGGGCTAAATTAGTCTCATTATCATTTCATTAAAGTTTCTATATTACTGTGTTCACTGCTGAAGAAACTAATTACAGTGTCTGCTGGACAGTACATTAAATGATGCTATTTAATTAAGGTTTAATTTCTTTTGGAATGAACAATATTTTAATTTATCATACATTATTTTGTTCAATTACTGGGAACCTCTGTCCATTTTTAAGTGCAAAGATAACTAATTCAGCAAGCTGACTGCCTTCAAGAGTAATTGTTACCCTGCATTGTATTTAGTGTGCAGTGCCCAACAACATTCAATCAAGGACAATACTGTAGTCCAGAAGCTTTGGGGGCTTTTAGAAATTTCAGTTTTTTTTTTTTCCTTCAAGCCTCTCAACAGGAAGGAACCCATTTTATAATTACCATTTATTCCCTTTAAAGATCAGAGGATAATGAAGACCACCAAAAACAGTATGTTTAGAGGAATAAAACCATTAAAAGAATATAGCTCTCATGCTAGAAGACAAACTATGTAACTGACAGGATAGCAATCCATTTCAAATGAATACCACATAGAGAAATGCCAAAGTGGAAATAAAATGTGAGATGAACTGAAGATAGAGCCTAGAAGAGAAAATTTACTCCTGAGGAGAAAAGGATTAAAAGACAGACTTACAGAAAAATTGAATGTGAATAGACTTCCACTTCATCTTTCAGAATTTGATTTGATCTTTCCTACCATTTAAAATAGCCACTGAAACAAGTTAACAAAGACTGGTATAGTAGAAAGCCATTATCACTAAGTACAAAATTTCTAAAGTTTTACTAACCTCAATGAACTGTCTTTCTCTTTGATATCCTGCCCCTCCTCCATGTGCCCTTTGTCTCTCTCTCTTTCTCATTGTCTCTCTCTCTCTCTCTCTCTCTCTCTCTCTCTCTCTCTCTCTCTCTCTCTCTCACACACACACACACACACACACACACACACACTATTATACACTATTATAAAAATCTCAGCAAAGAAAGGTGTTGATATTTTTCCCCTGATTTTATATACACACATACCAAAAACATACATACACACATAAATAATACAATCCAGGTAGTCTTTAAACTTAGAAGTTTACATTCCTGGAAAAGGTTTTATAAGTTGAAAAAAAAATCAATAAGCATTTATTAAGCACCTATTTTGTTTCAAATACTAAGCTAAGTGCTTGGGGGTACAAAGACCAAAAGCAAAAGCAAAAAGCAAACCAAGACAAGAAATTCTCAAGGAACCTTCTTTCTATATATAGATGTGTATACATATATGGAGAAATATGAGGTGGTTAAATACAAAATCATTAGGAAGATAGTGCAGTTGAGAGAATCAGGAAAGGCTTTATGTTAATGATAGAGCTTGAGTTGCATCTTGAAGAAAGACTAATCTCTAAGGTGGGCAAGCTAGCTGAAATCTCCTCAATCTCCCCAACAGGAAAGGGGCTAAAATAGAAAATTCCCCAACAGCCTTCTTTGATTCCCAATGGTCAATACTTTTCCTCTATCTAGTTTCTACCTTTAGTTCTCCTTTTTAATCTCTGTATTAGAAAACGCCTTCATCCTCAAGCACTAGAAATTACAACCACAATGAAAGACTGGTTCATTTATTCAGGGGAAAGAAAAAGAAACCAATACTCCATTTAAAAAAAAGGAGTTGTTTCTGTTGGAAGGTTTATTAGATTATTAATAATTTTTTTTTAAAAAATCGATGATTTGTCATGCCCCAGGCAACACCTAGCTGCCAAACTAGAAAGAATACTTTGTAAGCAGTTACAGTCTGATTAAAAAATGCCTAGAGTACCTCACTTGCATACTCTGAATGCAATTAAAAACACTCAGCATAAGAAAGATTGATCTCTTTTATTGAGGGAAATAAGGCTTAATAAAATTACCACTGAACCCTAAAGATCAGTGTAAAAGGAAGAGGAAATTTGGGTTTAGATCTTTGTCAAAATAGATGGAGACAGAAAAAAGGAAAGAAAGTAGGAGAAAGAAGATCCTTCTTTAGCTATCCAGATTCTTGGTTGGAAGGTCAGTGAAGGGAGGTTGAAATCTACTACAATGGGGGTTTATCTTTCTCTCTGATTGTTGCCCTCTCATCTACCATGTGGTGTGTGAAGGTATGGGGTCAGGATCTGAGTGCTCTTCACCTATCAGCACTGATCCCAGGTGCTGCTGCTACTGTGGAGGGGAAGCCTCTCACATGCCATCTCTGTTGTCTCCCACTCTTCTTATTGTTCCTCACTCCCCTCATTTTTATTTCATAGATTTTAAGAACTTCATGTAATCCAATCTTTTCCTAAACTAGGAAAAGGAACAATATTATAAACTTCAGAATTCTTAACAAGAGTCTTAATAATTTCTCTCAGCTTTAGGAGAGGAAAGAATCTGTTTCTGAATGCTATTATGAAAGTGAGGGATTTTGTGACACTGAGGTGAGGAGGGAGTGCATTCCACGTATGGGGAATGGCCAGTGTAAAATTATAGACATGACATAGAATTCAAATGAGGAGGAGAGAGAAGGCCAATTTGGCTGGACAATGGATAATAGAAAAAAAGAAAAATGCATTGTGTGGGGGCCAGCCAAAGAAATGTAATAGAGGTTTGGTCAATGAGAGCTCTCTCCTGGAAGCATGTGCTTGAGGAACCTAAGGAGTAATCTTAAAGAATCAAGGGCTCCATCAATTGGAGAATGGTTGGGTAAATTGTGGTATATGAATGTTATGGAATATTATTGTTCTGTAAGAAATGACCAGCAGGATGAATACAGAGAGGCTTGGAGAGACTTACATGAACTGATGCTGAGTGAAAAGAGCAAAACCAGGAGATCATTATATACCTCAACAACGATTCTGTATAAGGATGTATTCTGATGGAAGTGGATTTCTTTGACAAAGAGAAAATCTAACTCAGTTCCAACTGATCAAGGATGGACAGAAGTAGCTACACCCAAAGAAAGAACACTGGGAAATGAATGTAAACTGTTTGCATTTTTGTTTTTCTTCCTGGGTTATTTCTACCTTCTGAATCCAATTCTCCTTGTGCAACTAGAGAACTGTTCGGTTCTGCACACATATATTGTATCTAGGATATACTGTAACCTATTTAACATGTATAGGACTGCTTGGCATCTGGGAGAGGGGGTGGAGGGAGGGAGGGGAAAAATCGGAACAGAAGTGAGTGCAAGGGATAATGTTGTAAAAAATTACCCTGGCATGGATTCTGTCAATAAAAAGTTATTAAAAAAAAAAAAAAGATTCAAGGGCTTTTCCTGAATAAAAATCAGAATTCAGATCAAGAGATGAATGGCCACGCCTCTCCCCAGATCCCACTACCTTTGGAGCACTGAAAACTTCCCATCCTCCAGAACTAGCTCTAAAAACATAATGTGGAAAAAGACTAAAGTTTAAGACAGTGTTCCTCCCCTTTCAAGTTTTCATGTTTGCAACAGAGCCCAACATTAACACAAAATTCCAAATCAAGAAATAGACTAGAAAAATGAACAAATAATAAAAACAACAAAATTCAACCATAAAAAGTTACTATACCAATAGGGAAAAGCAACATACAAACTCAGAAGAGACAATAAATCAAAACAATTATATGTGGGATAATGACACTTAACTAAGTTAAAATCAGAGACTTTATAGGTAAAAAGCAAAAAGGATTTAGTATCTCTGGAGAAAGGTCAACTCCCCACAGACTAGAGGTTGTTAGTAGAGGAGTGCAAAGTGCAAGCACAAAATATAGGATTATATAGACCCTAATAAGGAAACCCCATCTCCCACTCCCTACTTCCCCACTCCTTTTTTTCCATTGGCTGGAAGTTTACATTTTAATGGATTTACATTCTAATCTACCAAGAAGCAAAGAATGCTAGCCAATGACACATTCTTTATCATATTAGGAACTTAATGCTAATGAAAAGGTGGTGGAGGAGGGACAGGAGGGAAAAGTATGTTTATCTAAGGTAATCAAACATCTTTGTCTTTGAGCTGTAGCACAACTTGTTACTGCAAAGTTCCAACTTTTAATAAGGGTATAGTCAAGGCCACATTCTTATGAGAGGTTTTCACTCAGTTCATCCCATTCAGCTACAAGCAAAGTCTCAAAAAAAAAAATATGAATTAGGACATAAACCCACTAAGAATTCCTTGTGGAACTAAAAAATATTTTAAAAAATCAAACAGAGGACAAATTAGGTAAAGAAATGAAAATGAAGGGAGAAAATTATGAAAAGACAATTAGCAGCTTGGTAAAAGGCACAGACATGCTGAAGAAAATAGCATTTTAAAAATAAAATTGACCAAATAAAAAAAAAGAAATATAAAAATTCACTAAAGAAAATAATTCCTAAAAAAATTAGAATTGGACAAGTGGAAGCTAATAATTCTATAACACATTAAGAAATTATAAAACAAAATCAAAAGAATGAAAAGTAGAAGAAAATATGAAATATCAGAAAGGCAACTGATCTGGAAAATAGATTGAGGAGAGATAATTTAAGAATCATTGGATTACCTAAAAGTCAAGTTCAAAAAAAGAGTGTAGATATTATATTCCAAGAAATTATTGAGCAAAACTGCCTTGATATTCTAGAATCAAAGATAAAATAGAAATGGAAAGATTTTATCTTCTAAAAGAGTCCCCTAAATGAAAACTCAGGAATATTATAGCAATGGAGCCATAGTCAAGATTACCCAAAATTGAACAGCTACCACATTAAAGGGGCAGAGGACTTAGAATGTGATATTCTGGAAGGCAAAAGAGAAGAGATTACAATCAAGAACTACCTATCCAGAAAACTGATCATAATACTTCAAGGGGAAAATGGATATTTAATGAAATAGAGAAATTTTAAGCATTGCTGACGATAAGACCAGAGTTGAATAGAAAATTGGATTTACAAGATTCAAGAGAAACAAAAGGTAAATATGAAAGAGAAATAAGGGACTTGATAAGAATAAACTATTTTCTAAGAACTTTATCACTATTAAGGCAGTTAGAACTTCTTACATAGAAAGAAAGCACAGGAGTGAGCCAATTATATTGGGATGACATTTAAAAATGCATAAGTGAGAAAAAAGGATACTCTAAGAAAATGGGACAAATTATCTCACATAAAAGAGTTACACAAGGAAAGGTTTTATAGTGGAGGCAAAAATGAGGGCAGGAGGCAATTCATGGACCTCCCTCACATTTAAATTGGTTCAAAGAGGGAATGCATATATATATATATATATATATGCATTTTCAATTGGTAATAGAAATCTATCTTACTCAATAAAGAAATAGGCAGAAAGAAGATAAGAGAAAGGGAAGAGAGACAAAAGGAAGAATAGATAAAAGAAGGCAGGATTAAGAAGCAAAACAGACTTTAGAATAGGACAGGATAAAAAAAAGGATAAATAGAAGAAAATACGATGGGGGAATATTTAGTTAGCAATCATAACTGTGAATATGGATAGGAACTCACCTATACAACAGAAACAGATAGCAGAATGGATTAGAAGCCACCACCAATAATATATTATTTGCAAGAGACACACTTGGAAATAGAGACACACACAGAATCAAAATAAGGGACTCTTTAGAACACATTATTCCATTCCCTCTTTTTTTTCCTAATGGACATAGAATAGTTTTGGATTAATCAAGCATCCTTTCCTTTGTACTTGAAAGTTTTTTTCTTACTGACTTTCAAAACTTGTTCTTTTAAAATTTAACTATTAAATTTAATATTAAACTATTAAAAATAAAAAATTAAAATTAAATGTTTTGGAGTTTGTTGCCTTGAATTTTTTTTTTCAAAATTTTTATGTTAAGGAGTTCTGGATAGTTCTTTTCTGTTATTTTCTTCATTTTAAGTTTTTTTTTTTTCACTGTCATATTCTTTTGGGAGATTTATTATTCTTAGATTGTCTCTACACATTGTTTTCAAATTCAATATGCTTTTCTCGTGTAGTGAACATATTTTCTTTCAATGCCTTTTTTTTTTTTTTTTTTGCTTTTTTTCTTCTAGATTACCCTTCATGTCTATGGAGCTAGGGTCTTTATGACACTAGACAGAGGGGTGGAGGAAAAGTCTAAGATTGAATTTTGATGTCAGCCTATTATGTCCTTGAGTCTGCTAGTACATCCTTGCCATTAATGATATGGGTGTTGGGGGTAGGAGTTGTGTTTAGTGAGCTCAGGTTCAATTTATGGCTATGTTCTTTTTAAAAAACTTTAATCTTTCAGATTTTGGGTGATATCTAAAGTTGTCTTGTCTTTGGTGCACAATTTCTATTTAGAAGATGTTTGAGAGGTCTTTTGGATCAGAGAAAATGTTTAGCTTTCCATCTTGTTTGATCCTTAGGGTTTATTCTGCTAGTGCATAACAGACTAGAAGAATAGATTGAGAACAGTTTGTGAAGACAAATGGAGAGTTCCTATGTTATCCTATGGATGGAGGAAACCAACATATGTTTGAGGAAAATTCTTTTGACATCTATATGGAAGGAAACTGGAGAGAGGAGTGATAAAGCAGGGAGACCACAAAGGAGGTCTTTGGCATATTCCAGACAAAACCTGACTTAAAAGATGGTTGTTAAGGATAATGTTAAGATTATGAATCTGGAAAACTAAAGAACTATAGTATCCTCAACAAAAACTGAAAACAAAACAAAATGTGGGAACAAAAATGGGAAAGTCTGATACAGCAGGTGGGGGGGAAGGTAAAAATCATAAATTCTATAAGCATGTTTCAAATAAATTGAGACATTTAGTTTGAAATGTACAATAGGTATTTGGTAAAAGTTATTACTGGAGATCAGGAATCAGACTGAGGCTAGATAAGGCAATCTGGAAGTCATCTGCATAGAGATGATAATCAAATCTAATCTCTACTTTAAAAGCTAATTTCTACTTTAGGAAGATATCTGCATTTCCTACCTTCAATTCCCCTCCTCTTTTTCACTCCTCAATTCTTACCAAACTGGCTTTTTGTTTCCTTTTGTTGTTGTTTAGATGTTTGAAGTATGAAAACCCGTAGTGACCCCACCTGGGTTGTTTTGCCATGGGGTATTTACCACTTCCTTTCCCAAGTCATTTTATAGATAAGGAATTGTGGTAAATGCTTGAAACCAGATTTAATTCATGAAAATGAATCTTCTAGACTTCAAACCTAATTCTCTATCTGTTGTATCATTTAGCTACCTTTTATCTTTTTACTCAGCTGAAAAGAGAGAAGAGAACCTAGAAGAGATCCTTTGGACCCACTCTTATATAGAATATGATGTATGGATAATGTGAAAATTAGGGTGACCCCACAGTGTTATGAAAAATTGAATTGGAAAAAGGAAACAAATTAGAAAATTGAAACCTAAGAAATGGAAGGCTGGGATCCACAAAGACATCAAAGTCAAGAAGAATCTTTTGTTCTTTGTCTCTAGCTTTTCACTGTTATCTTCCCCTTCTAGAATGGAAGCTCTCTTGAGCGCAGTGACTGGGTTTTGTGGGGTTAGGATTAGAATAAAGGAAGCCCTTGGAGCTTCCATAATCTGACTATGGAGGGCTGTGTCCCTTTCTCATGAAAAAGAATAAAGATCTCTCCTGATCTCAAATTCAGACTCCAAATTTTTGATTCTGGTAGTCTTTGTCCCATATCAACAGACACTGGAATAATCAGAGAGAAAAGAGAGAAGAAGAATTAGGAGAAAGATGTATCACAAAAGCCCAGAGGAGAGAGGGTGGTCAAAAGTATCAAATATAGTAGAGAGGTCAAAAAAGGATAAAATAACACTCTACCATACATCGGCAGCTCTGCTTCTTTTAGACTCTATAGAATAAGATGCTTCAGCTCCAAGTACCCTCTGGTGGTGTCGGCCTCCCCCTCTCCTGCTCTTCCTTCCTTTTAATCTATTTTATGTTGTCTTTCCTCATTAAATTGTAACCTTTTTGAAGGCAGGTTCAATCTCTCTTTTTCTTATTTGTATTTCCAACACTTAGCACATTGCCTAGAACGTGAAGACTCTTTAATAAATGTTTATTGAATTGAATTGAAAATAAAATTTATAAAGACCAAACTCCTGAGCTATTAAGTGCTAATTGATAACTCTGGAGAATTCAATTTCAGTATAACCAAGAGGACAGAAAACTGGATTGATAAGGATTGAGGAAGTGAAGGTAGTAGAAGTAGTTATCTTTCTAAAGATTGACTAAGAAAGGAAGGGAAGAAATAAAACAATAACTTAAGGAGATTCTATGATCCAGTGAAATTTTTTTTAAAAAAAAGGATTGGAGCCTTGGGCAGATTTGAAGTCTTTAGGAAAGAAGCCGGTAATTAGTGAAAGATCTAAGATTAGAAAGTAAGGGTGGAAAATGTAAATCAAATCAGTTTCCCATGGAAACTGTTATGGGGGGAGGGGGAATACCTTACAGCCCAAGGGCTCTGACTTTTTATAGAAATCACTCACAAGTGTTACATTTAATCAGCTATATGATATGTTTATAAGAAATCCAGTTTAAAGCTTTCTAAAACCATATAAATCAATAAAGCAGGGTAATATAAGAACCAGTAACATGAACTTTTATTTAAGTGTATTTATTTAAGCAATTCCCTGAGAAGGAGAGTAGGGTGAGTAGTTATGGAATCCCCAAGGAAACATTTAGCTGAAGCTAGGAACCAGGCAATACCTGAAGCCAGGACCTTAAAGAGGCATCTAAATACAACTTCAGAAATACACACTTTACACTGGTTCACCTTATTTTATTGCTCTTTGCTTCATTGAGCTTTGTAGATATTGCATTTTATTATTTTTCATGAATAGAAAATTAATGACAACTCTGATTTGAACCAATCTATTCTCTCCCCACCACCCCCATCCCTTAACAGCATGTGCTCACATTGTGTCTCTTTGTCACATTTTGGCACATTTTTCATTATTATTATATACATGATGGTGAACTGTTGCTATTGTAATTATTTTGGTTCACTACCAACTGCAACCATATAAAATGAACTTAATCAGTGAATGTATGTATGTATGTATGTATCCTGACAACTCCACCAATTGGCTGTCTCTCCCCGCCCCCCCTTTCTCTTTCTCTTTCTCTCTCTTTCTCTCTCTCTCTTTCCTTTTATTCAGGTCTTCCTATTCCCTGAAACACACCAATACTGAAAAATATTACATGAACTTGGTGGTTAAAGCATAGGTGGGGTTAGAGAGAATTGACTTCAATTTTGAAAGAATTTCTATTGTGAGTAAAATGCTATCAAATAGCGTTACATGTTACAGAGAAAACTTTTGTGAAAAGAAAAATCAATAGATGTGAGAAAGATGTTGTTTTCTTTCAAGAAATTACCACAACCATGAAGACTGTCAGCAGAACCATCACCCTGATAGGTCAGAAGCTATCAACATCAAGCCAAGGCCCTCCACTGGCAAAAAGATTACAATTTGCCAAAAGCTCAAATGAGAATTAGCATTTTTGAAGACATGTTTTGTAATTAAGGTATGTAATATTGGGATTTTTAGATATAATACTATTGCACTATATAAATTACTGTATAGTATAAAAATAACTTTTATATACATTAGGAAACCAAAAAATTGTGTGACTTGCTTTATTGCAGTATTCACTTTATTGTGGTTATTTGAAACTGAACCTGCAATATTTGTGATTTATGCCTATAGTTGGATCCTGGGTAACTCATTTAATTTTGGTTTGCCTCAGTTTCCTCAATTGTAAAAATGGGGATAGCAATAACTCTCACTTCCTAAGGTTGTTATGAGGATCAAATGAAAATTCATAGAAAGCAGTATATATAGTACCTTGCACATAGGAAGCAATTGATAAATGCTTGTTCCCTTCTTCACAAGGGAGGAGATTCATTGGTAATAAAAAGCTTTCTGAGACTCAGAGCTGGAAAGATAGGGTGTTATACACTGAAGTCTTTCAGGAATCTGAGTGATTGGATGACTTGACTACAGTTTATGTGCTGCCTGCTATAAATAATAAGTATAATTGGCAGACCTCCTCCATGTGAATTGATTTAAGTTGATGGCCACGTGTACTACTATTAATATTACCAAAGAATGTAATTGTTAAGTAACAAGTAGTCAAGCTATAAATGACACAGGCTATATCAGGCTATCACCCCATGGAATAGTTATGATTTGGACAGAACAGCTTCTATCCCATAATATGAGTATTGTATTTGAACCTGTACGACAAGTCTTAGAACATCAGGGTTAAAACTATTACATTTGTATAGCCAGAACTCTTTGGGCTACCCTTAACTTCTTGAACTGGGTCACTTCTCACAGAGCTGGGCATGTGTACAGGTCCTTGTTGAGATACATGCACCTTTTTTCATATGACACAGAGAACTTCTGATTGGTTCACTGGGAACAAATCAGGTTTGGGATGTGTTGAGGATGACTGGTGATTGTTAAGGATGATAGATGAAAAAAATCTCTCCTTTGTGAAGTGTATAAAATAAGCCAAGGAGAGAAGCTCTGGGCTTCTTTTCCCATGCTTTTTATTCTTTGAACTTCCAGCACATGTGTATTATTCATGCATATACATACTATCATTCCTCTTCTTCCCTTTTTATTTCTCTCTTTGCCGCTTGTAACCCTAATACAAGGCAGTAAGGACACATGCTTACCTTATTAGACAAGGTCAGAGGGTCTGAGATTGGATCTTGATTCTCTGATTCCCTTTTTTAGCTTTTGTTTCCTACTTTGAGTTCAGGTCCGCAACTAGCAATCCTTAAATATGGACATTTTCAGCCATGGTGCTTAGCTCATGAGTTTATGAATTCCTGAGTTGGATACTGGCTACCTAATAAGAGAAGATTTGCTCAGAGAAGATGACCATTGCCACAATTCTCTGCCAGTTGAAGGACTAAAATTAAAACAAAACAAATAAACAAACAAAAAATCCCACACTCCAAACAACCTCTCACTCCACCAAAACCAACAGCAAACAAATACACAAATCCTTACCTTGGCTTGCCAAGAGATTTACACTTCTGAAAGATGCATGAAAAGCACAGATTTGGGGAAAATGTGATCTATTCATGATTCCCATAATGTTTTTTTTTTGAAATACCAAAATAAGTGCAGTAAGTATTTGAAATTTTTGTGATTTTTATATTTGTTAATATAGTCTGTAAATCTTTGCAGATTATGCAGTTTCTATGGTAGATAAAATAAATTGCTGTCTTATATGTGATACTCATGTTATGCATTGAATACCTTTTCTAGAAAGGATTTTGTTACCCCACATATTGAGAGACTCCACAAATGAATCATACCTAATATTTGTATTAGAGATTTTCTCAGTTACTCCAGCCTGTCAGCAGAACCAGAGATAGAGAGGACAACCTAATTTCTTTTCTCCTCCACCCTACTTTTTAGTGTCAGTCCTACCTTTCAGTCTCTTAGGATTGAACCTATCTATATATAAACCTGAAGTCTCTTGTTGGGGGCCTCAGGTCCATGGGATATGCAGCAGTTTTATGCTTCCAGACAAATTTTCTTCCTGTGCATTTTTCTGCCAGAGTTGGTGACCAAAATATACATATTCTACTATGCCTTTGATCACCAAGTCACTTACAATAATAATTAGCATTTAGATAGTATTATAAGGAATATGAGGAATATGATATGCTTTACAAATATCTTATTTGATCCTTGCAACAACTTTGAAAGATGTTATCATTATGCCTGTTTCACAAAAGCCCAGAGGAGAGAGGGTGGTCAAAAGTATCAAATATAGTAGAGAGGTCAAAAAAGGATAAAATAACACTCTACCATACATCGGCAGCTCTGCTTCTTTTAGACTCTATAGAATAAGATGCTTCAGCTCCAAGTACCCTCTGGTGGTGTCGGCCTCCCCCTCCCCTGCTCTTCCTTCCTTTTAATCTATTTTATGTTGTCTTTCCTCATTAAATTGTAACCTTTTTGAAGGCAGGTTCAATCTCTCTTTTTCTTATTTGTATTTCCAACACTTAGCACATTGCCTAGAACGTGAAGACTCTTTAATAAATGTTTATTGAATTGAATTGAAAATAAAATTTATAAAGACCAAACTCCTGAGCTATTAAGTGTTAATTGATAACTCTGGAGAATTCAATTTCAGTATAACCAAGAGGACAGAAAACTGGATTGATAAGGATTGAGGAAGTGAAGGTAGTAGAAGTAGTTATCTTTCTAAAGATTGACTAAGAAAGGAAGGGAAGAAATAAAACAATAACTTAAGGAGATTCTATGATCCAGTGAAATTTTTTTTTAAAAAAGGATTGGAGCCTTGGGCAGATTTGAAGTCTTTAGAAAAGAAGCCGGTAATTAGTGAAAGATCTAAGATTAGAAAGTAAGGGTGGAAAATGTAAATCAAATCAGTTTCCCATGGAAACTGTTATGGGGGGAGGGGGAATACCTTACAGCCCAAGGGCTCTGACTTTTTATAGAAATCACCCACAAGTGTTACATTTAATCAGCTATATGATATGTTTATAAGAAATCCAGTTTAAAGCTTTCTAAAACCATATAAATCAATAAAGCAGGGTAATATAAGAACCAGTAACATGAACTTTTATTTAATGTATTTATTTAAGCAATTCCCTGAGAAGGAGAGTAGGGTGAGTAGTTATGGAATCCCCAAGGAAACATTTAGCAGAAGCTAGGAACCAGGCAATACCTGAAGCCAGGACCTTAAAGAGGCATCTAAATCCAACTTCAGAAATACACACTTTACACTGGTTCACCTTATTTTATTGCTCTTTGCTTCATTGAGCTTTGTAGATATTGCATTTTATTATTTTTCATGAATAGAAAATTAATGACAACTCTGATTTGAACCAATCTATTCTCTCCCCACCACCCCCATCCCTTAACAGCATGTGCTCACATTGTGTCTCTTTGTCACATTTTGGCACATCTAGTAATATTTCAAATTTTTTCATTATTATTATATATGTGATGGTGAACTGTTGCTATTGTAATTATTTTGGTTCACTACCAACTGCAACCATATAAAATGAACTTAATCAGTGAATGTATGTATGTATGTATGTATGTATCCTGAATGTATCCTGACAACTCCACCAATTGGCTGTCTCTCCCTGCCCCCCCTTTCTCTCTCTCTTTCTCTCTCTTTCTCTCTCTCTCTTTCCTTTTATTCAGGTCTTCCTATTCCCTGAAACACACCAATACTGAAAAATATTACATGAACTTGGTGGTTAAAGCATAGGTGGGGTTAGAGAGAATTGACTTCAATTTTGAAAGAATTTCTATTGTGAGTAAAATGCTATCAAATAGCGTTACATGTTACAGAGAAAACTTTTGTGAAAAGAAAAATCAATAGATGTGAGAAAGATGTTGTTTTCTTTCAAGAAATTACCACAACCATGAAGACTGTCAGCAGAACCAGAGATAGAGAGGACAACCTAATTTCTTTTCTCCTCCACCCTACTTTTTAGTGTCAGTCCTACCTTTCAGTCTCTTAGGATTGAACCTATCTATATATAAACCTGAAGTCTCTTGTTGGGGGCCTCAGGTCCATGGGATATGCAGCAGTTTTATGCTTCCAGGCAAATTTTCTTCCTGTGCATTTTTCTGCCAGAGTTGGTGACCAAAATATACATATTCTACTATGCCTTTGATCACCAAGTCACTTACAATAATAATTAGCATTTAGATAGTATTATAAGGAATATGAGGAATATGACATGCTTTACAAATATCTTATTTGATCCTTGCAACAACTTTGAAAGATGTTATCATTATGCCTGTTTCACAGGAAGGGAAACTGGAAAGTTTAAGTGATTTGTTCAGGGTCACATAATAAATGTCTGAAGTTGAATTTGAACTCGGGTCTTCCTGACTCCAAATTCAGTCCTTTATTCACTATAATACTTAGCTATTTATGTATGTATACCATACATGTATTCAGTGTACATTTAGCATCTACTTTGTTTTCAGGTTCATTTTGGAATAGTTTCAACTGTTTTTCTCACACTACTGAAAAAGTGCTGGTTAAGATCGATAGAAAATGCAAAAAGTATATCACAGGATGACCTATTCAGCACACTGAGCTCCCCAGTAAAATTGAAGGATCAAGAGCCTGTGTTGATCCGGCACATACGGGAAAGAATAGTGCCTTAAAACCTCTCTACAAGATTACCTGTTAAATAAGGAAATCTGAAGATCCGAGGACATAAATGTATTGGAAGCAATTTATTGTACAAAAAGATCCTGAGCAGGTCAAGTAATAAGGATGTGAGACTATGAATGGAGGGATGTAGACAAGATCTGAAGAAGTGAATAGATAATGGCACAATTAAGTAGAGGGCAGCTAGTTGGCACAGTGGATAGAAAAATCTACTGTGGACCTAGGATCAGGAACACTGGACTTAGAATCAGGAACGCCAGAATTCAGATTTGGACTCAGACACTTACTAGGTGTGTAATTTCAGGCAAGTCATTTAGCTATGCCTCAGTTTCCTCAATTGTAAAAATGGGGATAGCAATAACTCTCACTTCCTAAGGTTGTTATGAGGATCAAATGAAAATTCATAGAAAGCAGTATATATAGTACCTTGCACATAGGAAGCAATTGATAAATGCTTGTTCCCTTCTTCACAAGGGAGGAGATTCATTGGTAATAAAAAGCTTTCTGAGACTCAGAGCTGGAAAGATAGGGTGTTATACACTGAAGTCTTTCAGGAATCTGAGTGATTGGATGACTTGACTACAGTTTATGTGCTGCCTGCTATAAATAATAAGTATAATTGGCAGACCTCCTCCATGTGAATTGATTTAAGTTGATGGCCATGTGTACTACTATTAATATTACCAAAGAATGTAATTGTTAAGTAACAAGTAGTCAAGCTATAAATGACACAGGCTATATCAGGCTATCACCACATGGAATAGTTATGATTTGGACAGAACAGCTTCTATCCCATAATATGAGTATTGTATTTGAACCTGTACGACAAGTCTTAGAACATCAGGGTTAAAACTATTACATTTGTATAGCCAGAACTCTTCGGGCTACCCTTAACTTCTTGAACTGGGTCACTTCTCACAGAGCAGGGCATGTGTACAGGTCCTTGTTGAGATACATGCACCTTTTTTCATATGACACAGAGAACTTCTGATTGGTTCACTGGGAACCAATCAGGTTTGGGATGTGTTGAGGATGACTGGTGATTGTTAAGGATGATAGATGAAAAAAATCTCTCCTTTGTGAAGTGTATAAAATAAGCCAAGGAGAGAAGCTCTGGGTTTCTTTTCCCATGCTTTTTATTCTTTGAACTTCCAGCACATGTGTATTATTCATGCATATACATACTATTATTCCTCTTCTTCCCTTTTTATTTCTCTTTTTGCAGCTTGTAATCCTAATACAAGGCAGTAAGGACACATGCTTACCTTATTAGACAAGGTCAGAGGGTCTGAGATTGGATCTTGATTCTCTGATTCCCTTTTTTAGCTTTAGTTTTCTACTTTGAGTTCAGGTCCGCAACTAGCAATCCTTAAATATGGACATTTTCAGCCATGGTGCTTAGCTCATGAGTTTATGAATTCCTGAGTTGGATACTGGCTACCTAATAAGAGAAGATTTGCTCAGAGAAGATGACCATTGCCACAATTCTCTGCCAGTTGAAGGACTAAAATTAAAACAAAACAAATAAACAAACAAAAAATCCCACACTCCAAACAACCTCTCACTCCACCAAAACCAACAGCAAACAAATACACAAATCCTTACCTTGGCTTGCCAAGAGATTTACACTTCTGAAAGATGCATGAAAAGCACAGATTTGGGGAAAATGTGATCTATTCATGATTCCCATAATGTTTTTTTTTTGAAATACCAAAATAAGTGCAGTAAGTATTTGAAATTTTTGTGATTTTTATATTTGTTAATATAGTCTGTAAATCTTTGCAGATTATGCAGTTTCTATGGTAGATAAAATAAATTGCTGTCTTATATGTGATACTCATGTTATGCATTGAATACCTTTTCTAAAAAGGATTTTGTCACCCCACATATTGAGAGACTCCACAAATGAATCATACCTAATATTTGTATTAGAGATTTTCTCAGTTACTCCAGCCTGTCAGCAGAACCAGAGATAGAGAGGACAACCTAATTTCTTTTCTCCTCCACCCTACTTTTTAGTGTCAGTCCTACCTTTCAGTCTCTTAGGATTGAACCTATCTATATATAAACCTGAAGTCTCTTGTTGGGGGCCTCAGGTCCATGGGATATGCAGCAGTTTTATGCTTCCAGACAAATTTTCTTCCTGTGCATTTTTCTGCCAGAGTTGGTGACCAAAATATACATATTCTACTATGCCTTTGATCACCAAGTCACTTACAATAATAATTAGCATTTAGATAGTATTATAAGGAATATGAGGAATATGATATGCTTTACAAATATCTTATTTGATCCTTGCAACAACTTTGAAAGATGTTATCATTATGCCTGTTTCACAGGAAGAGAAACTGGAAAGTTTAAGTGATTTGTTCAGGGTCACATAATAAATGTCTGAAGTTGAATTTGAACTCGGGTCTTCCTGACTCCAAATTCAGTCCTTTATTCACTATAATACTTAGCTATTTATGTATGTATACCATACATGTATTCAGTGTACATTTAGCATCTACTTTGTTTTCAGGTTCATTTTGGAATAGTTTCAACTGTTTTTCTCACACTACTGAAAAAGTGCTGGTTAAGATCGATAGAAAATGCAAAAAGTATATCACAGGATGACCTATTCAGCACACTGAGCTCCCCAGTAAAATTGAAGGATCAAGAGCTTGTGTTGATCCGGCACATACGGGAAAGAATCTCTACAAGATTACCTGTTAAATAAGGAAATCTGAAGATCCGAGGACATAAATGTATTGGAAGCAATTTATTGTACAAAAAGATCCTGAGCAGGTCAAGTAATAAGGATGTGAGACTATGAATGGAGGGATGTAGACAAGATCTGAAGAAGTGAATAGATAATGGCACAATTAAGTAGAGGGCAGCTAGTTGGCACAGTGGATAGAAAAATCTACTGTGGACCTAGGATCAGGAACACTGGACTTAGAATCAGGAACGCCAGAATTCAGATTTGGACTCAGACACTTACTAGGTGTGTAATTTCAGGCAAGTCATTTAGCTATGCCTCAGTTTCCTCATCTGTAAAAGGAGCAGGAGAAGGAAATGGCAAACCACTCTAGTATATTTGCCAAGAAAACCCCAAATGGGATCAGAAGTGTTGAACATGACTGAAAACAAATGAACAAGAACAACTATAGTTAAGCGACCTTAAAACTACTTGACTGACTAGACCCCAAAAGGGTTGATCAATGAACAGTTTGGAAGTGTAAGTCCCCAGGGAACTGTCTGGGAATTAGTCTTATTATTGGATTACTTGGATGAAGGCTTAAGTGGTATGCTTGTTACATTTCCAAGTGACATGTAGATAAAAAGAATAGGTAGTTATTGTGTTAAATGATAGAATCCACAAAGTTCTTGAGAGCCTGAAGCAGTGGACTAAACTAACAAGATGAAACAATACAGATAGATGTAAATTCTTATAGTTGAGTTAAAAAAAATCAGTTGTACAAATACTGGAAGGGGGAACATGGTTAAAAAGTAGTTTATATTAAAAAAAAAGACTGACCTTGGGCAAGTCACTTAACCCCAATTGCCTCAGCAAAAAATAAACTATGCTGGAGCCAACCCTAACCAGAAGTGATTGTTAAATTTTTGATGTGAGCAGTACGCTTTGTAAATCAGCATATATTACAAATCAGGATTTTATGATTTTGTTGATTGTTTGAACTTAAGAAAAAAATGAAGAAAATGTTAAATTTAAAAGTGTGTTGCCAGTGCATTTTCCTCCCATAGAGATCAGGTTGTTAAATAGTAGAATATCATCTTCTAGGACAGTGGGAGGAATTCAGTGCATTGTAAAATTAACATTAGTCAACAATATAATTGTCCCCAAAGTACATAGGCTACATAGAAGTGAGAGCCAGAATAAGGGAAGTAAAAATTCTACTATTGCAAAATATCATTTAGGATACTGGAGCTCATTTTAGGCCCTATTTTTAGGAAGGACATTGGTTAGCTAGAGAATTCAGAAGTTATTGAGTAATATAGTGAGGGTAATCACCTGAGTAGTACATTGAATTGAGTGCTAAGGTTGGAGTCAGGAAGATTTGAGTTCAAAGTTCTGCCTCAGAAATTTTTTAGCTATATGATATTAGGCAAGTTACTTAATCTCTCGCTGCCTCAATTCCCTTATTTGTAAAATGGTAATGATATAGCACTTACCTCTCTGGATTGTCGTGAAGATCAAATAAGATAATATTTATAAAATAAGATAATATTTATAAAATACTTTGCAAATTTTAAAATGGGATTTCAACCAATCATTTATTAAATAACCTATTATATTTCAGGTACCACTCTAAGTATTGGTAATACAAAAAAAGGCAAAAGATTATTTCTGTCCTTAAGGAGCTAACCATATAATGGGAGAGACAATAGGGAAATAAAGTTATGCAAAACAAGCTATATGCAGGATTAATGAGAAATAATAGACAGAGGGAAGGCATGAGAACTAAGAAGGAATGAGGAGAGCTTATAGTAAACAAAGGAATTTTAGTTGGTGCTTAAAGTCAGGGAGATTAGTAGGTGGAGGAAAAAGATCATTTTAAGTATGGGAGACAGTCAGAGCAATACCTCATTATTATTATCAACATTATTATTATTTTTGTTATTATTTATTAGATTTATTGTCAATCATTGGTAACATAACCAACGGCTCAAAGTTATAAAGAGGCATATTTTGGCTAAATATAACTAAAGACTTATAAAAACTAGAGCTGTCCAAAAGTGGAACGTTTTATCTTGTAGAAGTGATGTCTATTCTGTCTCAAAAGATCTTTAGATGGAAGCTGAAAGATTGCTTCTCAGGGTTTGCCGTAGAGGCGGCGTTCACTTTTCTACACTGTTTGGACTAGAAGACCTCAGAAATCTCTTCCAAATTTACCACTCAAGTGAATTAATTAATAAACAAATATTTAATAATTAAATTAATAAACAAATAAATAGCTAAAAATTCTCTAGATAATGTAAGTTCTATAAGGATTTGGCCAGACCTATTATTATTTTTACTATTACTATTATTATTGTTTGTCCTTCATTTTCAAAGAGAACCAATGATAGCACAAGTGATATCTTGATTTGCACAAGAATTGAATTTAAATGAGTTAGAGTTGGCCAAAGTCATCAGCTTCATTCTCTCTTCCTGAGTTATAGAAGTTCAGTGACAGGACAAAAGTCAAGACAATTGCAATGGCCCAGGCTGTAGTGGATGATCTTAGTGCCTTTGATGATGGAACAAGCTCTAAGCACTCCACAGCATCTGCTTCCACGGCCTTCACAGCCATTGGAGGGACAAAAAGAACAGGTGCATGGTAGTATTGTGGTTTGGCCTTTGCCTTATTATGAGCCATAAGAGATTTGAATAGAAAATTGCAACAGAGTCTTGATATAATTAAAAGGCACTTTAGCATATTTTGATAAAAAAAGAAATTGAACCGCAATGTAAGTTTGTGATTAATAGGATCAGTCCTATTTTAATTTTCTAGGTGGAGAAAATGGAACCGAGGGAGGAAAAAAAAATTTTTTTTATTCACTAAGATCTCACAGGAAATGAGTGGGAAGACGGAGAATTAGGTCCAATACATTTTTGTTTTTGTTTTTTTTTTCAAAACTTATAAAAAAGATGAATCAAGATTTCGGTTTGAAAGATGGTGTACAATTGTATCAGTAAAAAAAAAAAAATATATATATATATATATATATATATATATATATATAAATTCAATGAAGGGATAAGGGAAGATACCAAAAAGCATAATGAAAATTTGACTTGGGATTAAAAAGCTAAAGAGATCATGGGTTTATAAACTACAGAAAAGTCTTATGCCTAAATATCATAAATATTTTTATCATTTTCATAGTCTTCTTATCTACTGTTCCTTTCCTGCTGCCTGAGACCTCCATTCTTTAAAATATTCACTTGACCCTTTCATGTCCTAGGCTGTCAATGTTTCTTTTTTCCCTATTATCTAGAAGCTGAATTTTGGTATTGACATTCCTGGAAGGAGGTAATTTGTGGATTTTTTTTGTTTGTATTTTTCACATTGCCCTCTTGATAATATGTTTGAATAGTTTTCCTTAATGATTCCTTGAAATACAATATCCATTTTCCTTTTTTTTTTTGGTTATGAATTTCAGATATTCCAAATATTCTAAAATTCTCTCTTCTTGACTAATGTTTTCCAAGTCAACTTGTTTTCCAGTTGTTTTTGATGTGACATATTTTACATTTTCTTATATTTCTCAGTCTTTTTACTTTGCTTTTTAATCATTCCTGCTGCTTCTTGAAGTCATTAATTTCTTTTTGATTCATACAGATTGTTAGGAAGCTTTTTTACTAGGGTAAGATTTTATATCTCTTATGGTAAACTGCTGATCTTTGATGTTTGTGTTTTTGATTCCCTGGACAATTTGTTTTCTACATTGTACATTCCTGTTCTTATTATAGAATACTGAGGCAAATGAGCTAAATGACTTGCCCAAGATCACAAAGCTAGTAAGTATTTGAGAATGGGTTTAAGCTCAGGCTTCTTGACTTCAGGACCTGAGCTCTGTTCACTTACCTGCTTTTATACATACATATAATAACATATGGCTATGTACATGTCTCTATAATATGTACACATGTGTTTATTGTATGGATGTTTATTCTGTTTTTATGTGTTGTATATATGTTTATTCTATTTTTATATCATATATGTTCTATACATTATATATATATATATATATATATATATATATATATATATATATATATATATATATATATATATATATATATATATATATATATATATATATATATATATATATATATATATATATATATATATATATATATATATATATATATATATATATATATATATATATATATATATATATATATATATATATATATATATATATATATATATATATATATATATATATATATATATATATATATATATATATATATATATATATATATATATATATATATATATATATATATATATATATATATATATATATATATATATATATATATATATATATATATATATATATATATATATATATATATATATATATATATATATATATATATATATATATATATATATATATATATATATATATATATATATATATATATATATATATATATATATATATATATATATATATATATATATATATATATATATATATATATATATATATATATATATATATATATATATATATATATATATATATATATATATATATATATATATATATATATATATATATATATATATATATATATATATATATATATATATATATATATATATATATATATATATATATATATATATATATATATATATATATATATATATATATATATATATATATATATATATATATATATATATATATATATATATATATATATATATATATATATATATATATATATATATATATATATATATATATATATATATATATATATATATATATATATATATATATATATATATATATATATATATATATATATATATATATATATATATATATATATATATATATATATATATATATATATATATATATATATATATATATATATATATATATATATATATATATATATATATATATATATATATATATATATATATATATATATATATATATATATATATATATATATATATATATATATATATATATATATATATATATATATATATATATATATATATATATATATATATATATATATATATATATATATATATATATATATATATATATATATATATATATATATATATATATATATATATATATATATATATATATATATATATATATATATATATATATATATATATATATATATATATATATATATATATATATATATATATATATATATATATATATATATATATATATATATATATATATATATATATATATATATATATATATATATATATATATATATATATATATATATATATATATATATATATATATATATATATATATATATATATATATATATATATATATATATATATATATATATATATATATATATATATATATATATATATATATATATATATATATATATATATATATATATATATATATATATATATATATATATATATATATATATATATATATATATATATATATATATATATATATATATATATATATATATATATATATATATATATATATATATATATATATATATATATATATATATATATATATATATATATATATATATATATATATATATATATATATATATATATATATATATATATATATATATATATATATATATATATATATATATATATATATATATATATATATATATATATATATATATATATATATATATATATATATATATATATATATATATATATATATATATATATATATATATATATATATATATATATATATATATATATATATATATATATATGATTTCAAATTTTTCTGAAGAGAACATGCAGCATTGATTTTGTATCTTAATGATAAAGAGAATTGTTAATTTTTTAACATACGGGCAAAGGAGAGGAAGAGGGAATTAAGAATTTTAAGGTGGAAAAATGCTAATTCTACATAATAACATTTTTTGAATTTATTATTTAGGACTGATTAAAGCCCATCTAAGCATTTTCAGTGCTTTGCTTTGGGTTAAGCTATACAAACAATAAATAAAATTTTGATAAAATTCGAGTTTGTATACTATGTCAGTATTAAATGTTTTGCATTTTTTTTGTTTGTTTTTTTTCCCCCAAAATGCATTAACTTTATTTTCTTCATAAGGCAACTGTACATTGCAAGATCCAGCACCTGAAAGAAACATGATTTCTTTAGAAAGTCATATGGTTGAGTTAATGCCAAAGTAGTCCTCAGTTTTCAAATGTTAATCTTTTTCCACAGCCACAAACTTTTTTGGTGTTTGGGTAATTGAAAACAAATTCACTGGACAATTTACTTCTTCATTGTATATTTCTCTTTTTTGATGAAAGAACAACTTCTATAGTCTATGTCTAAAATGTAAGAAAGTTCATTATAATCTCTGGTTCAGACCTAACTTTTAGGCCTACATTTTCAGGTTTATCTTTAAAAAGCCCTTGTATCTTTTTCACAGCTGTTGGTATGAGGGTCAGAGCTGCTTGGGTGGGCTGTAGCTTCCTCTTGTTCTCCACTAGCTCACACCAATGAAGCAGACATCTTTTTCTCCCTTGTCTCCTTCACCTCTTCCCAGATTCCTTTTCCTTCCCAGGGAGGCCTTGCGACAGCTCAGTGATTCTCCAGGGATGTAATTAGTGGGTACCCCAATAGTTCTTAAAGTCTGCTACTCTATGCATATCAGATATTCATAAATTCTGATTGATGATGAGAATGATGATATTTTAATTCTTCAGAACCACTTCTCTTATGTAAAAGCAATGAATAAATGGCAGGATGGATAATTTGCCTCTTAGCTAGTAGAGATTCAGCCATGGTCTTTTTAGTAGCGGATGTGTTTCAAGCCAATATTCTGTCCAACTGAGTTTCAATGTTAGGGTAAAATGAGGCACAGTAAACAAAAAGAGATTTAATTAGTCCTAACATAGAAAGGATATTCAAGAAGAATACAATACTACTTATCTCAGGTAGATGTACTCCTCCCATCCTTACCCATCCATCTTTCCACGTGGAGATATTACTGGTCAAAAGGATAGGGTAAGATGACTTGAACAGGTTTTAGATATTTGTCAATTACAAAAGCCCCTAACCTATCTGGTTGGGCCTTTTATGCTCTTACCATAATAGGGCTAGTAGAAAGCTTCATCAAGGAAGGTGCACTTGAGCTTTTCCTCACCCTAGGTCAATCAAGTTCTAGCTTTGCCACCTTTTAAGGAAAAACCAAATCAAGCCTAGTCCATATTTCAAAGATGGGGATTGAACAGTCCAAGTAAGTCAGAAGCCAATGAACTATGCTATTGAATAATCTCTGTTTTTGCCTCTTGTATTTTTTCTTTTTTCCCTATTATCTAGAAGCTGAATTTTGGTATTGACATTCCTGGAAGGAGGTAATTTGTGGATTTTTTTTGTTTGTATTTTTCACATTGCCCTCTTGATAATATGTTTGAATAGTTTTCCTTAATGATTCCTTGAAATACAATATCCATTTTCCTTTTTTTTTTTGGTTATGAATTTCAGATATTCCAAATATTCTAAAATTCTCTCTTCTTGACTAATGTTTTCCAAGTCAACTTGTTTTCCAGTTGTTTTTGATGTGACATATTTTACATTTTCTTATATTTCTCAGTCTTTTTACTTTGCTTTTTAATCATTCCTGCTGCTTCTTGAAGTCATTAATTTCTTTTTGATTCATACAGATTGTTAGGAAGCTTTTTTACTAGGGTAAGATTTTATATCTCTTATGGTAAACTGCTGATCTTTGATGTTTGTGTTTTTGATTCCCTGGACAATTTGTTTTCTACATTGTACATTCCTGTTCTTATTATAGAATACTGAGGCAAATGAGCTAAATGACTTGCCCAAGATCACAAAGCTAGTAAGTATTTGAGAATGGGTTTAAGCTCAGGCTTCTTGACTTCAGGACCTGAGCTCTGTTCACTTACCTGCTTTTATACATACATATAATAACATATGGCTATGTACATGTCTCTATAATATGTACACATGTGTTTATTGTATGGATGTTTATTCTGTTTTTATGTGTTGTATATATGTTTATTCTATTTTTATATCATATATGTTCTATACATTATATATATATATGAATGGAAGAGTGAGCTGATAATGTTTCATTTTGGTCCTTGAAATCCTAATATCTAGCAATGTACCTTTCATGTATTAATATTTGTTGAAATATATATGATCAAAATGAGGTCTAGTTTTTTCATATTAGCTTGTCATATTAGCTCATATTTTGTGAATGTACCAATAAGACTAACTAAATATGTTTATAAGTTCACATCATCATGATGAGATCATCCAGGACAAACATTTACCAAGCATATACACTGCATTATGCAAGTTACTGAAAAAAAAAAAGCCTAAGATTTTCTAGTTAAGATTAGAGTCTGGTTAAAGAGGCAAGATATATATACAAATAATATGATAACAACAATAATAATATGACCCAGCAAGATTTTATGTAAATCCATGTACCCTTGTGAATTAATTTTTTTTAAAAAACAAGACACATTTTGTTTCCAAAGATGCTTAGAAATTGACAACACCAGCAGTTGTTAATTTGATCTTTGAATGGACATACTTTTCAAGAGCAAGACCAGAATTATTAGATGTGATCATCACAGGGAGTTACTTGTAAGAAATTATTATTTGCCATCTGTCATTTGGATAAGTGCCTATAGGGTCTGTTCAGAAAATGGCCAACTGCTTTGCCCCCATAAGGGGAGGTATTTCTATCCAAATAACCTATATTTTGATTTCAAATTTTTCTGAAGAGAACATGCAGCATTGATTTTGTATCTTAATGATAAAGAGAATTGTTAATTTTTTAACATACGGGCAAAGGAGAGGAAGAGGGAATTAAGAATTTTAAGGTGGAAAAATGCTAATTCTACATAATAACATTTTTTGAATTTATTATTTAGGACTGATTAAAGCCCATCTAAGCATTTTCAGTGCTTTGCTTTGGGTTAAGCTATACAAACAATAAATAAAATTTTGATAAAATTCGAGTTTGTATACTATGTCAGTATTAAATGTTTTGCATTTTTTTTGTTTTTTTTTTCAAAACTTATAAAAAAGATGAACCAAGATTTCGGTTTGAAAGATGGTGTACAATTGTATCAGTAAAAAAAAAAATATATATATATATATATATAAATTCAATGAAGGGATAAGGGAAGATACCAAAAAGCATAATGAAAATTTGACTTGGGATTAAAAAGCTAAAGAGATCATGGGTTTATAAACTACAGAAAAGTCTTATGCCTAAATATCATAAATATTTTTATCATTTTCATAGTCTTCTTATCTACTGTTCCTTTCCTGCTGCCTGAGACCTCCATTCTTTAAAATATTCACTTGACCCTTTCATGTCCTAGGCTGTCAATGTTTCTTTTTTCCCTTTCAGCAAGGAACCCCGTGGAGTTGGCATGTACTACGTGGGCCAAACCAATGAATAAGATGGAGCCAGAGGGCCCAAATACCAGGAATAGCAGCACCCTCCAGGCCATGGATCCTGCTTCTAGTCAAACCCAATAGTCATCATTCCTGTGGAGATGTTACTAGGCAACTGCTTCTTTAGGTGTTTCAGTCTCAACTTCCTCACAAGCCAAGACTACTGAAGACCCAGAAAAGAAAGTTCTAACCTCAAAGTCCTTGACACTTTTAAATAGTTCAATATTAGGGACTGATATAGTTTTATTAATTGAAATGACACAAGCATGTATTACCATCTGCTTGGCTTTGTACCTGAAGAATGGTTGGACCTTTCCATTTGTCCTGCAGATGAACACTCTTATAAATGTTGCTAGGCAGCTAGGTGATATAGTGGATAGAAAACTGGGACTGGAGTCAGAAAGATCTGAATTCAAATGTGGCCTCAGACAATTACTAGCAAAGTGGCTAGTAAATCACTCAATCTTATTTGCCTAGGAGACAGCTAAGTGGTTCAGTGGTTAGAGCACTGGCGGCACAAAGAAACAGACAAGATTGAAAAATGACTCAACAACAATAAATAATATAAATAATGTAAACATTATTTCATTATTTTATAGAAGAAGAAACTAAGGTATGGCCATAGTCATTCAGGATTTAAAAACAAGCATTTAATAAATACTTATTGATTAGTTAATGGATTTCCATTAGGCTGCACTGCCTCTCTTTGATAATGGTCTATTGTATATTAATGCTTAGAATTCACCAAAGCATCTGTCATAAAATGTCTAATAATTACCAAGCATCTGTCATAAAATGTCTAATAATTACCATAGAGAATGTGAAAATTTTGGAACTTAGGGAGAACCATAGAAAGTTAATGTATGGCTTTCTCAAGATCCTACAACTAGACAGTGGCAGAATCAAGATTAAAGTCCAGACCTTCTGATTTCCATCCTACTAATTACTGTTTTAGTTTATCATTGAAATGTTTTTTAGAGATTACATATTTATAAGTGCTTAGGTATGATTATTAGGTCTGGCAATTATGATCTTTAGTCATCAAAATCTTTAAAAATGATTTCTTGATTTTCCACTCTAATGCTCATTTCTGTGCTATTTCAGGATATATAATTTATTATGTTTAAAAAAACTCTCAGTGATTCAAAGCAATTCCAATAAACTTGTGATGGAAAGAGCCATCTGCATCCAGAGACAGAACTATGGAGAATGAAAGTGAATTGTCATTGTTGTTGCTGTTTGTTTGTTGGGTTTTTTCTTCTTTCTCATTTTTTCCCCTGTTTGATCTGATTTTTTTTTTTTTGCATAGAATGATAAATATGGATATATGGCTAGAAGAATTATACATCTTTAACCTACATAGGATTGCTTGCTGTCTGGGGGAAAGAAGAAGAGGGAAAGAAGGGAGAAAAATTTGGAACACAAGGTTTTGCAAAAGTGAATGTTGAAAACTGTCTTTGCATGTATTTGGAAAAATAAAAAGCTATTAATAAAAAAATAAAAATACAATGAAATAAAAAAATGACTCATTATAGCCAGTAAAATAAAAAATTTAGAAACTCAACACCACCAATTGTTTAATTCAGTATAAAGTATATTATAAACAGCTCTCATAGCACTAAATATTAAAGATAAATCATATTGTTTACTTTCCAAAATGTATCTGTATTTTGAAAGGAAACCTACCTATATTAATTATGATGGCAGGAAAAACATGTTTTGGTAATTGTTGTTGTTGTCTATCCTTCATTCTAGAAGGGGATCATGACATCAGGGAGGAGCTGCCATAACATACAAGTGAATCGGATTGAAGTGAGGGAGGGTTGGGCAAGATCACTTGCCTCACTTTCCCCTCCAGAGCCATCTGGGTCCAGTGGCCATATAGAGATCAGGATGTTTAGAGACGGCCCTCAGCTGTTAGGAAGAAACCAAGAATAGGGAATGAGTGGCTTGAATTTCATTCTGCCTGTTATTTATATAACTGATCCTTAGCAACATGCAAGGAAAAGACTACTCATTGTTATTACACTGAAATCTGATTAGGACACTCCTTAGTGTTTAGAAGACTTATGTAAGAAGTATCTCTATAACCAGCAATTCTAGCACTTAGAAAAGCACAGGACAAGCTTGAGAGGTACTCAAAATCAACTTTTAAAAACAAATTCAATTGAGAGTGAGTATGGGAGCTTCTTCAGACAAGGATCTCACATATTGAGACACATGGAGTGGTGCCCCAGGACATTGGCCCCATGTGTAGGGACTTTTTAAGGCAACTGTAGTGATAGCCAGGGCCAAAGGAGGGAGAGAGACAGTGGAGAGGGAGACCTCATCTCTGTAGAAGGAAAGATTGGGGATCCCAGTAAGGAAATCAGATCAATTTTCACATTTATCCAGCACATTACATGGTGCCTGGCACATAGAAAGAGCTTAATAAATGTGAAAACTGATCTGATCCCCTTAAAGGGTTCCTGAACTTTTTCTTCCACAACAATGAGCTCTCCCTGGACCATGTCTCTTTTGTTACTTCCTTAGTGAAGGGGAAGGGAAAGGCAGTCATCTCCTTCAACCGTAGGACGTGGCTGACATTGTGCCTTTCCCCATTGCCAAGTACCCTCTATTTCAACTTTCTCAGAGTCTCCTCCTGAGTATTGGGGAGTTGGCTGTGCCATCTGGGTGTGAAACACCCTTTCTCTCTATGGGACCACACAAAATGTGAATGGTGCTCCCTGTTTTCCAACCAGATTGCACTATCAGGTTTGAGGATCTCCTGTCACAGTGATATGTCTGCATATCACTGCAGCAATGTTTTCTACATACTGGACATGTCTTGAAACAAGGACCAAGGAGACTAAAAAATGCATGTCAAGAACTTGTGTATGTCAGCCATAGTATGATGAAGATGGATCCAAGCTCCTGAATGAAGACTTTATGAAGCTCTCAAGACAAATTCCCATTGAGAGAAGGCAGGGGGATATTAGCTATCCACCTAACCTCTCTATCAGCTTTTTTTGTTTGTTTTTTTTCCTGAGGCAATTGGGGTTAAGTGACTTGCCCAGGGTCACACAACTATAAGTATTAAGTGTCTGCAACCAGATTTGAATTCAGGTCCTTCTGACTTCAGGGCTGGTGCTTTATCCACTGCACCACCTAGTTGCCCCTCTATCAGTTATTTCTAAGTGCAAAAATGAGAAAAAATATTTTAGCAGTGCATCTAAATTTGAGCACCATAGGTGGGACAAAGCCTCAGTTGCTCTACCAGAGCTTTGGTCCATTTTGTACTATATTGGAAGAGGTGCAGGTACCAACATATTATTATACACAGAGATTAATGATCTAGGATTAAAGCTAGATAGCCTTGCTCTGATACATCTTTGTATATCATTGTATATCATTCACTTCTCTTCATATATTTGATGCCACAGCCAAACTGAGTCATTTGAATTTCTTTTGTCTTTATCTTCATGTTTCTATACATTCCATCCCAAATGCCTGATATGCACCCTTAATCCCTCCCCCTTACCCATGTTGAAATCCTTTCTTTTTTTCAAGATTTGTTCAGGTCTCTAGTTTGAATCATGACATAGGCATCTAGGTGGTCTATGGATAGAGTGCTGGACTTGGATCAAGAAGACTTGAATGTAAATATTGCCTTAGATAGATATATTTGTGTTTTTGTGTTTGTTTTTGGTGAGGTAATTGGTGTTAAGCTAGCAAGTATTTAGTGTCTGAGATTGTATTGGAACTCAGGTCATCCTGACTCCAGGGCCGGTGCTCTATCTATTCTGCCATCTCTCTGTCCCCTCAGATAGATATATGACCCTGGACAATTCACTTAATATTTCAAGCTCAGTCTCTTTATCTATAAAGTAAAAATTGAAAAATATTTACCTTGTAAGGTAGGTTCTTTTGTTCATTTTGTTGTTATTTTTCAGCTGTGTTTGACTCTGTGATGCCATTTTTTTTTTTTTTTTGACAGAGATACTGGAGTGGTTTGCCATTCCTTTCAGATGAGGAAACTGAAGCATTAAATGCCTCCAGGGTTAAATGGATTATCCAGGATCACATGGCTAGCAAGTGTATTATGTCTCATTTGAACTCTGATCGTTCTTGATTTGGAACTCTATTCACTGTACCACCAGGTTATGAGGATCAAATCTTATAATATGTAAAGCACTTTGCAAACCTTAAGAGCTATATAAATGTTAGTGATGATGATGATGATAGTGATAGTGATTACTGTAGACTATAGAACAATATGGAATTGGGAAGCTCATTTATATTCAATATGTCTGAATTCACTTTTTTGACTATTTTGAAGAAATGAATGAGAAAATATTTATTAACTACTTATTATGTGCCGGGCACTGTGTTTAATGCTGACACCACTCCTGCAATAGCTACAATTGAAGTCTATATTCACAATTCAATAAAATTAGTTTCATCTGATTGCTATTTCTCACTTTCCTGTTTTAATTCTCCTCATTTTTGTTTCTTGTCCTTCAACATATGTTTATTTGTGCTATCTCTGATTCCAGGTGATTGCTCTTAGTTGAAGTATTATTACAGAGGCACACACTTCCTTCCCACCTCCCTCAGTCAAGGTCAGCGGGGATGTTTTTGGCTTTTAGTGAAGTGGACAGTCATGACAGGAGACTCAATAAAGTTATTTTGATCCATGTAGTCCTGATCTTGTCTGCTTCTACTACATCTTTTATCAATCCTACTACATCTTTTATCCAGAATCTATAAGCATTAAGGCAGTTGGGTTTAGTGAGATCTTCAGAATATACTATTTTTCTTGTTCCATTTTTTTCATTGCATTTTGCATGAGTCAGTTTTTGTGGGAGAAATTAGACTCAATTTACAGTAATTATAAGGTTATAGTCCTTGATGATCACCTGTACAAAGAAGAAGGAATAAGTTGAATTACACTGTTAAATTGTAAGTAGAGTCACTATGAAAATCAGTATGGAGTATTGTGGTGTGGAAATTTTGAAAAATTTGTGAATCTGAGTCATAAAATAGCTTAATTTAGTGCACAGTCCCAGAATGTGATTTTTAGCTAATATTATCAAATATATCTATAAATATATAATAATATAAATAAAGTTTTCAGATTAAGCTCCTTTGATCTTTGGAATAGTCTGTATGGATCTTCTGGGTTCTCTTTGCAATCTTACTTGCTGTTATTGTTATTTTGTATTGGCTACTTGGAAACACATTTACTCTGCTAACTAGAAAGGTCAGAAGAACCAAAATAAGATAGTTTTAAAACACTTGACCAGAATTATGGAAACTTTTTGTATCAGAAGCAGGTCTTCAAACAAAATTTTTAGGATTCCAAGACCCCCTCTTTATTCATTATACCACACTCCCTCTCTGTTATATCTGAAAAGGTAAAAAACAGCTAGATTAGCTGCTACTTTTCAGTGTTCTCTGTTAGGTTTATATCAGTGCACTACTTTTTAATCATGCATGGTCTCCAAGAATATATTCTAGGCCTTCTTTTCTTCTCTGTGCACCCTCTCCTTTGATAATCTCATTGCCTTCCATGGAAGGTTCAAAGATCATTTCTATTTGAATGATTTTTATAATTATCTACCTATGTGTGTATACATACATACATACATATATATATTCACAAAGTGAATGCTTGATACATATTGTGTATTTAGCACACACATGTATGTGTATCTTTCAGTACAGGTTGTTACTTATTGTTCAGTTGTTTTTGATTCTTTTTGATCCCATTTGGGATTTTCTTGGCAAAGATGCTAGAGTGATTTACCATTTTTTCCTTCAGCTTATTTTATAGATAAAGGAAATTGAGGCAAACAAAGTTAAGTGACTTATTCAGAATTACACAGCAAGTAAGTATCTGAAGCCAGATTTCAGCTCATGAAGATCAGTGAGTCCACCTGACTTTAGGGCCAGTGCTCTATTTATTGTGCCACTAAGCCCATGCCTTCCCTCTATGTGTGCACACACACATACACACCCCTCACAAATATATGTATTTTTGTATACGTATGTTCATGCATATATATGTATGTATCTATCTATCTATCTCTAGTTCTGACTCTGAGTTTCAGTCCTCTACAACCGTCTGTATATATTTAAAGAAAAAACTCCATTCAGTCTTATACATTTTTTCTTTTTAAAAGGTGTTCTTGCTAAATTTTACCTCTTCTTTCTTCCTTCTCCTTCTCCTTCTTTGAGAAGATAAGCAATCAGATATAGGTCATCCCTGTACAGTTATGTAAAAACAGTTCCTTATTATTCATTTAGTACAAGAAAACTCAAATAAAAGAAAAAAGAAAGAAAGTGAAAAATAGCAGGTTTCAAACTGTATTCAATCAATATCAGTTCTTTCTCTGGAGACGGATAGTAGGTTTCACTATTAATTCTTTGGAATTGTCTTGGATCATTGTATTGCAAACAATGTTACTGTTTCCATATATAATGTTTTTCCGATTCTGTTTACTTTCACTGATGTTCATGTGAGACTTTCCAGGTTTTTTTTTTGAAATCATTCTGTTTGTCATTTCTTATAGCACAATAACATTCCATTACACTCATACAACATAACTTGTTTAACCATTTTCCCCTTGATGTGTTTCCTTTTGATTTCTGATTCTTAGTTATTAAAAGAGTCACTATTAATATATTTGTACAAATGGGTCCTTTTTTCAATTTTTTGGATATCTTTGGGATAGAAACCTAGCAGTGGTATTGTTGGACCAAAGGATATGCACAGTTTTACAGCTCTTTGGATATAGTTCCAAATTGCTAATCCAAATGATTGATTTAGCTTACAACTTCAACAACAGTGTATTAGTGTCCCAGTTTTTCCATATCCCTCCAACATCCAACATTTTCCCTTTTTGTTACAATAGCCACTCTGATAGATGTGAAAATAGTACCTCAGAATTGTTTTAATGTTTATTTCTCTGATTGGTAGTGATTTAGAGCATTTTTTATATGATTGTAGATAATTTTAATTTCTTTGTATGCAAACTGACTATTCATATGCTTTGACCATTTATCAATTGGGGAATGACTTGTATTTTTATAAATTTAATTTACTTCTCTATAAATCTGAAGGAGATCTTCATCAGAGATACTTATTGCAAAAATTTGTTTCCCAGCATTCTGCTTTCCTTATAATTTTGATTGCATTAGTTTTGTTTGTGTAAAACCTTTTTAATTTTATATAATCAAAATGATATGTTTTACATTTTGTAATGCTCTCTATATCTCCTTTTATCCTAAATTCTTACCTTATCAATAAACCTGACAGATAAATTATTCCATGTTCTTTTAATTTGCTTATGGTATCATCCTTTAGGTATAAATTATGTATCAATTTTGATTTTATCTTGGTATATGGTGTGAGATGTTGGTCTATAGACGTAACATCTTCCATATTGTTTTTCAGTTTTCCTAGCAGTTGTTGCCAAATAGGAAATTTTTGTTTCAAAAGCTTGGATTTTGGGGCTTATCATAGATCATTATCTACAATCATTTACTAAAATGTAATTTTTATCTAATCTGTTCCACTGATCTACCACTCTACTTCTTAGTCAGTACCAGATTGTTTTGATAATTACTGTTTTATAAAACAGTTTGAAATCTAATATGGATACATCACCTTCTTTTGCACTCCCTGCTCCCCATTCATTTGATATCCTTGAGCTTTTGTTTTCCTAGTTCAATTTTATTATTATTTTTCTGGCTCTTTAAAATAATTTTTTTGATAATTTGATTGATATGGCACTAAAATAGATTAATTTAGGAAGAATCACCATTTTTATCATATTGGCTTGGCATTCTCTACCTGTTTAGTTTTGACTTTATTTTTGTGAAAAAAGTTTTATGCTTGTGTTCATATAATTCCTGGGTTTGTCTTGGTAAGTAGAGTCCCAAATATTTTATATTGTCTACAGTTATGTAATTTTCCCTTCTATCTTTTGCAGCTAAACTTTGTTAGTCATATACAGAAATGCTGATGATTTATGTGGTTTAGTTTATAACCTGCAACTTTGCTAAATTTGTTAATAATTTTTCAAATGGGTTTTTAGTTGATTCTTTAGGATTTTCTAAATATAACATCAATATGCAATATTGATAATAAACAATAATTTTGTTTTCTCATTACCCATTCCAATTTCATTAATTTCCTTTTCTTCTCTGATAGCTAATATTTATAGTACAATTTTATATAATAGAGGTGATAATGGGCATCCTCGTTTCATCCATAATAGTACTGGGAAGGTGTCTAGCTTATCTCCATTATAGTTAATACTTGCTGATGGTTTTAGATTAATATTACTTATCATTTTAAGGAATGCTCCCTTTATGCTTGTATTCTCTTATAGTTGTTTTTTTTCCCCCTGAGTTAATTGGGGTTAAGTGACTTGCTCAGGGTCACACAGCTAGGAAGTGTTAAGTGTCTGAGGCCAGATAACCAGAAAATGAAAAAGAAATTGAATAAGCCATCAGTGAATTTCTGGTTATTTAAAAAAAGAAGGAAATTCACTGATGGCTTATTCAATTTCTTTTTCTAAGGTTGAGTTATATAAGAATTTCATTTCTTCTCCTCTTATCTAGGTAATGCACACACATACACATATTAGATATTCATACATTTCATTTAGAGTGTAAAATTTATTGACATATAATTGGGCAAAATAGCTCCTAACAATAATCTTAATTTTCTCTTCATTGGTGATGAGTTCACCCCTTTCATTTTTCATACTAGTAATTTGAGTTTCTCCTTTTCTTTTAAAAATCAAATTCATTAATGGGTTTAGTTATTTTATTGGTTTTTCATGAAACCACTTTCTAGTTTTATTTAGTAGCTTAATGATTTTTTTTTTTTACTTTCAATGTTATTAATCTCTCCTTCAATTTTCAGAATTTCCAATTTGGTATTTAGATAGGGATTTAAATTTTTTTTTCTAATTTTTTTAAAGTCACATATCCAATTCAATGATGTAATATTTTATTGGCATAATCAGTTAGAGATATATTCTTTTCCCTAAGTGTCACTTTAGCTGTATTTCATAAATTTTGGTTTATTTTCTCATTGTTGTCTTTTTCTTTAGTGAAATTATTGATTTTTTTTCTGTTTTGCTCTTTGACCCACTTGTTTTTTAGGATTATATTATTTAATTTACAATTAATTTTTAATCTCTCTTTCAATTGCTCATTATTGAATGTAACTTTTGTTGCATTATTACTTGAAAAGGATGTTTTACTACTTTTGTTTTTCTGTATTTAGTTGTGAGATTTTTTTATGTCCTATTACCTGGTCAGTTTTTGTGTAGGTGCTGAGAAAAAGGTATATTCCTTTCTATTCTCATTAATCCCCCTCCCCCAAGATCTATCATTTCTAACTTTTTCAAAATTTTATTTATCACCTTAACTTCTTTCTTATTTATTTTTTGGTTAGATTTATCTTGAGGTTCTCAACCAGTATAGTTTATATTATTTATTTTCTCCTGTAACTCATTCAATTTCTTCAAAAATTAAGATACTACACCATTTGGAGCATATATATTTTTTATGATTTCATTGTTTATAATACATTTCAGCAATATATAATTTCCTTCTTTATCTTTTAAAATTAGATCTATTTTTTTGCTTTTGCTTTGTCTGAACTCATGATTGCTATCCTTGCTTTTTTTGCTTTACCTGAAACATAATGGATTTTGGTCCAGCCCCTTAACTTTATCCTATGTATATCTTTCTACTTCAAATGCATTTCTAGTAAACAACATATTATAGGATTCTGGGTTTTAAAACATTCTGTTATCCAATTCCATTTTGTGGGTGAGTTCATCCCATTTACATTTATAGTTATGATAACTGTATAATTCCCCCATACTATTTTTTTACTTGTTTATCCCCTTCTTTCTCTTATCCCTCATCATTTTCCCTTTACAAGTGTTTTACTTCTGATCACCACTTTCACAATATACTCTCCCTTTTATCAGTTCCTCTTTCCCCTTCTATTACTCCTGTCCCTTTTTATTTTCTTATAGAGTAAGATAGATTCTCAAAGCCAATTTAGTGTATAAGTTATTCCCTCTTTGAACCAATTTTGATGAGAGTAAGGTTTAAACTTTACCTGCTGGCCTCCCCCTTCTCCTCCCACCCACCTCTGCCAGTTTCCCCCTCCATTATATTAATTTTATCATGCCTCTTTTATGTTGGGTAATTTACTCCATTTAATTCACTACTCCTTACTTATTCCAGTGCAATTTTCTTTCTCACTCCTTAATTTTTTTTGTATCATTCTATCACAGTCATCTTATGCTCTCTCACTCTATATATACTCCCACTAATTGCTCTTACAGTAATAAAGTAGTTCAGTTACAAATATTGTCTTGCCTTGTACAAATATAAGCAGTTTAACCTTATTGATTTCCTTATGATTTCTTTTCTTCTCTCTCTCTCTCTCTCTCTCTCTCTCTCTCTCTCTCTCTCTCTCTTTATTTTAAAGCAATTTATGTTCCCTTAAGTCTTGTATTTGGAGGTCAAATTTTTTATTCAGCTCTGGTCTTTTAATTAGAAATGCTTGAAAGTCCTTTATTTCATTAAATATTCATTTTTTCTGGGAAAATATTATATTCAATTTGGCTAGATAGGCTATTCTTGGTTGTAATTCTAACTCCTTTGCCTTCTAGTATATCATATTACAAACCCTCCAGGTTTTTGGTTTTTTTTTTTTTATTAATGTGGAAGCTGCCAAATCCTGTTATAATATGGACTGTAGTTTCATGATATTTGACCAAGATGCTATTCACTTGCCTATGGAACTGCTGATTTGCAGAAGGACAGGGTTTCTCTGGTGGATTACATCAGCTACAAGCCCTCTTCTACTGGCTGCTGCTGCTACTCTTAGACCTCACTCTCTTTCCACTCAGTGAGACAAATTCTTTCTTGCTAGACTGGTAAACTGCTTTCCTGTTCCTAGATCAATTCTGAGATGGTTTTCTAGTTATTGGGAGGGGAATTTGAAAGGGCTTAAAAAGGTTCCTTCCTTATTCCATACTTCTTCTTAACTGAATTATTTCTGTCTTGTATTCATGCCTTCATATGGGCTGGAATAGCTAACATTATACAGTGTATTTTCACTTATAGGATATCCTTTCAATTGCTAATATTTTTTCAATACTTTATATTTACTTTTTATATACTTCATATTTACATACTTGTATACATGATATTTCCTATAGTAGCATATAAGCTTCTTGAAAGCAGATTTTGTTTTTGGCTCTACTCCCTAGCATGCAAGGGTCAGTGCTTAAAATAAATGCAGTACCTAACACAGGACTTAATATATGATAACTGAATGAATGAATCATTATCCATTTCTCATAGAGGTGGACATGTGCTCTGGATCCTTGTTGGGGTACATGTGCCTTGCTTTGGAACTCCTGTTCTCATTAATTCAGGTGGTGACTGATGATTAGATTCTTTTTTTAAAAATTTTTTTTATTTTGAAAAAAATCTCTTTACATCATTATCCCTTGCACTAGCTTTTGTTCCAACTTTATCCCTCCCTCCCTCCACCCCCTCCCCCAGATGGCAAGCAGTCCTATACATGTTAAATATGTCACAGTATATCCTAGATACAATATATGTTTGCAGAACCGAACAGTTCTCTTGTTGCACAGGAAGAATTGGATTCAGAAAGTAAAAATAACCTGGGAAGAAAAACAAAAATGCAGTTTCCATTCATTTCCCAGTGTTCTTTCTTTGGGTATAGCTGCTTCTGTCCATCATTGATCAACTGAAACTGAGTTAGATCTTCTCTTTGTTGAAGAAATCTATTTCCATCAGAATACATCCTCATACAGTATCGTTGTTGAAGTATATAATGGTTCTGCTCATGTCACTTAGCATCAGTTCATGTAAGTCTCTCCAATCCTCTCTGTATTTATCCTTGCTGATCATTTCTTACAGAACAGTAATATTCCATAACGTTCATATACCACAATTTACTCAACCATTCTCCAATTAATGGGCATCCATTCATTTTCCAGTTTCTAGCCACTACAAACAGGGCTGCCACAAACATTTTGGCACATACAGGTCCCTTTCCTTTCTTTAGTATCTCTTTGGGACATAAGCCCAGTAGTAGTACTGCTGGATCAAAGGGTAGGTGCAGTTTGATAACTTTTTGGGCATAATTCCAGATTGCTCTCCAGAATGGTTGGATTAGTTCACAACTCCACCAACAATGCAAGATGATTAGATTCTTGCTAAAGAAATCATCTCCATGTGAAGACCATAAGATGAGTTAAGGAGAAATTCTAGGCTTCACTTTGAGGACTTGTTTTCAATATTTTTACTCCCCTGAATTTCTAGCAAGTCTCATTCTCTTTCTGTCTTTGTCTGTCTGTCTCTATCTGTGTTGTGTCTTTGTCTCTCTCTGTGTCTCTGTCTCTCTCCTGCATGACTGTGCACACAATTTCTTGCTCTCTTCCACTTCTCTGTTAGCAGTAGTGGCAGTTTTAGCATAAGCATTTTTAAAAGGGAGCTTACGCTTGCCTAGTAGGGTTTGAAATTGGACCTTGAGCTGCTGCTTCTTCTCTTTTGCCTTCTTTTTCTTTCCTGAGTCAGTTCACCAACTAACAATCCTTAGAAAGGGACATTTTTAACTTTGGTGGTAACCACATGAATTTATGAATAGTAATGGTATGAATAGATAATATTGGTTGACAAGTTTGAGATTTGTTTAGCAATCCATATCTCAGAGAAGAAGATGACCATTACAGGGATACTCTTTTAGATGAAGGTCTAAAGGAAACCCAGATCCTAGTTAGTCAGGAGGCCTAGATTTTCTAAATTGCTAAGATATTTGAGGAAATTTCTAAACAGTATTCCCATAATATTTTCTTTATTTTAGTGGGCAGCATAACAAGCAAAATAAGTACTTGGGATTTCCAAATGTTTTTCTCACAATAGCTCTCAGAGGTAAACTAGGGTAGGGCAAGAATCACTATCTCCACTTGACAGATAAATAAACTGAGGTCCCCCCAAAGCTTAACTAATTTATCTAAGGTTACAGACAATGTCAGAACTGGGATGTGAATCCTGGTCTCCTGACTCCAGGTTTTGTACATTTTCTACTATATTATACTGTTTGCCATTTCCCTATTTATCAAGGTGAAAATCTAAAAATAATTTAAATGCCTAGATTATTAAGAGAGAGTAAATAAAGTAAGTAGGAAAACTCAGTCCTGTCAGGTCTTATATCACTGAATAAAATGACAAATAGACAAATAATACAAAAATTTGGAAAAGTCTATATGGGATAATACAATATGAAAAAAGCTAAGTTAGCCATCCTGACCATAACTATGGTCAGGTTTGGATATGTATATGTGTCCATATAATATTTAATATGATGTAACATGATATGGAATAATGTAAGATAATATTACAGACACAAATTCTATTATGCGATATAATATTATTTTATGCATCTATTTATGTGTTTATCATGTGCTTATAATCAATAAATATATTTACAATGATTTTAAAAACTTAATTCACCATATAAATATTACTTATTCATGTTGTTACTGTTGTGTGTGTGTGTGTGTGTGTGTGTACATGTACATCTACTGTACTACAGAAAACAGTATTTGTTTTCAGGGTTATGTCGATCTAAAAAGCATAGTTGAATTTCCCCATAATTACTATCCATTTCATTGAGAACCAGAAAAATTTCTACTGACCTTGATTATTTGGGGGAGTGTGGCTATGGCAACAAAATCTCAATGAGGAGCAGAGCCATCTGGAATTGGAAATAGCACAGAGAAATGTGTGTTGAGAGGCTGAAAGAGACAGAAATGAAGATAATTAAAATAAGAACATGAATAATACTAGTCAGTAAGTAGAATTTATTTTATTGAGTTGTTATTTCACATTTTAATCTCTACCATCTTATGTTTTAAGAAAAGGATGGGCTAAATGTAGTGATTTGGGGAGTTGAATAGAATATTATTTCCTATCTTTGTTCATTATGTGCACACATATACATAATCAATTGAGAAACATTTAGTAAACCTCTACCATGTGTCAGATATTGTGCTAATTTCTGGGAATACAAAAAGAAAAGCAAGAGATAATGTCTACTCTCAAGGACTGTACAAACTATACAAAATAATGCAGCATATCATAATGTACGTGAATGAGTACAGTTAAGCTGAAGAAGTCCCTAAGACTTAATTTCCAATTATATATAGAGATAATCACTCTTTGGAAGAAATATACTTCCTAGGTTATCATTTCCCAGAAGGCCACATTTCAGATTCCAGATACTTGCATATAAAATAAGCAGTCTAAATGGTGGAAAGAACTCTGAGAGGTAAGAAGTTTAAACAGTAGAAAGGCCAGATTGTAGAGTCTGTCAAGAAAGGAGACAAGTGCGATTACCTGAAACTAAGAGCACAGTGGAATCAGAAGAGAAGGAATATTAGTCTCTAGGAGTTTCAGCAGATCCCTAGCAACTAGTAGGCAGAGAGCAAGCACTCTGAAATTGAAGTTTCCCACTAGGTAAGAGAGTCTCAGAGGTAATGATGTCCTTTCCCCAATATGATAGATTAGTGGGGTATATAATTCTCCATAGAGATTTTAATTATAATACCTTGAGAGTTTATGAGAGGGGGGTACATCCATTTGTGTATAGGAAGCTAAGAATATTATAGTACTTGACTTTCTCTTACAAGTATCTTGGTATTCTGCCTCAAGTACTTTTCTATCTAAATTAAAGCTTCTGCCTAGTTTGTGAATAGAATACATACTGAAATGAGAGATTGAACTAAATTTGCAAAATTATGATACTTAAAATAAGTCACACAGGTAATGAGGGGTTCCAGAGTTGAGTAAACTTGTTATTATATATACATATATATCATATATACACATTTATATATTATCACAAAATGAAATATAAATTGCTGTTAGTGACTATAGTTTGCTTTTCCCACAATGATCAAGTTGATTAAATAGCAACACTTAGATAAATTTGTGATCTCACTAATCTAGGTGTTCACTCCACTGAAACAGTTGGCAACCCTTCTATCGTTTCTTAATGTTGTCCTTGTTTTATGTGGATTCTTTATCAACCTTTCACCTCAAATGCCTGTAGGCTTTTTTCAGGTTCTTTTACAATTCAGTGAGGGCAATGAATAGGAGTGTGTGTGTGTGTGTGTATTATGTATGTATGGGTGTATCTGAGCCATCCATCTCTCACCACATAGAAATGAATCACCTTATTTTCATTTAAGTCACCTTCAAAATGAGTTGCAAACTCTTCAGACTCACCATGTATCTTTTCCTTGGTTCTTCGGGTCCTTTGTAAGTTTTGTTCTTTTGAAGTCATAGTGTTCCATAGTTCACAGATAACATCACTGGGGGAAGCATCAACACACACCCCAAAATACCCACATATGACCAAAACCATGTCTCATTAAAAAAAAATGGTTTTTCAAGATTGTGTTTGGGAAATCCAAATTAAAAACCAACAGCATCAATGTCTTGTTTCTCTTAAAAATCATTCTGTTTCCTAAATTGATCTGGAAAATTGCCACAAGAAGAAATAGCATTGTTAATTTTTCCAGTCTAAGTCTTTGGAACCTGAAAACTTAAAATCCAGCACAAAAGAAAATTATTAACTTGTAGAGGATGCCACATAATCTTTGGCATTCTAATTGATAGTTTTAAAAATAGTATGCTTATAGTCTTCTCTTGTGCTCTGTTATTTTCTTTGTTTTAACTCAGTGACTGTACATTGTACTTAGGGATTCTTGTGCTTATTGAACTGACTACATTAATAGTGGGTCTGGAGAGTTAACTTTCTTTGTCTCTTAAGGTCTTCCTGGATGTACCCTGTGGGAACTGTGATGAGAATAAAATCCAGCTTGCTTTGAAAGTAGTGTGTTTAGATAGTTTGTCATTGCAGAGCTCCCCTTGGAAGCTTCCAGGAACTCTAAGGATATGGTGACTCATTGTTTGAACCTTTGGGAATGACAAACTTCCCAGATTCTTCCAGCACTATAATGGCCAAGTGCTTAAAGATTTTTGTATTTTAGAATGATGTGGCAAACCTTGAGTGAAACCTTGGTCTTTCCTTGTCCTATAAAACAATAAGTGAAGTGGGGTATAGCAGGTGATAAAATAAAAAAGAAACAGCTTCTTGTTCAGCCTTCAAATCAAAAAGTGAAACAAGTAATATGTTTTGCCTCTAAACTCACTGTGGCTGGGTTCTTCCAGGCCTAATTGGAATATGAAATCCAGATTCAACTAGGTGAGTCTTCCCTGGGGCTCTGTCATCCCTTTCTATTTTTTTCAAAGTTCTATTGCATCTCTCCCTATGATTATAAAGTTAAAAAGTTATTTTCTCCCTTTAGGCAGCATGACCTTGAGAGTTTGAAAAAAAGCCAAGAGCTGTTCCTTTATGGTTTTTCTATTAAGGCTTTCCTCTTTTCCTCCTTGGTAGGTCATGATAACTCCACTTTGCATCTGCTGCCCCGTTTTCAACTCCCTGGAACAAGATGATCCTCCTGGGATAAGCTCATCACTTCTAAATTCACCACCATCTGCTAACTGAAGGTCTGATTGACACTACCTCCCTCAGCCTCCTCTCCCTTCATAGTGGAGATTTGGAGGGTGGAACACCAATGCCTCTATAAAGAGGGCAGAAACTGGACTTAGCTTACTCCAATATGCATATGTTGTCTCACCTGGTTTCAACTACAAAATATACAAGATGCTTTCCTGGTTACTTTTATTGGCTGTCTTCTTCTTTATATTGTAAGCTTCATGAGAGCAGGGACTGTATTTTTACTAGTTGCATCCCCAGTTCTTAGCACAGTGCCTGGAACATAGTGGGCATGTAAATGATTTTTTTTTTGGATTAGATTGGTAGTCTATCTGAAGAAAATATCGCTATCCTTGGGGAAAGGGGCTGGTTGCTGACTTGAAAAGCCCTCTAATTTGGGCTTGTAGTATTTCTCTGGTATAGGGAGTCTGTCTTTAATCTTCCCTGCAGGAAAAATGTCATTTTCAGGCTTGAATATGATTCTCAGTTTGCCTTCCTTACTCAGGAGAACTACTTTTCTGAGCACCTTCTTTTTCTTGGAAGGCTGCTGAAGATTTGTTCCTAGATTCTAGCTCCCATGTTCAGTATATCATAGATATTTAAATGATTGAATGACTCAGAATCTTAAAATATATCCTGAGTTACCTTCAAGAAAGGAACTATTTTTGTCCTTCTTGGTGTGGCTCCTGGTTTAACGAACCTTTGCATGTGACTCTTTTTATTGTTTGAGATTATTTACTCAATGCTTTTCATTTGTGTGAGGGTCAGAATCATTGAGACCTTGGTAGATGTATCTTGATCTTTTAGCAATTGGCTTTGAGAAAGCCTAGATTTTCTTCAGATTTCTGAAGGAAGAGAAATACTCTAGTAAGAAGTTATGAGAAGAGAAGATTGTATTTTGTTTCTTTTAGAAGTTGGTCGATGGAAGAGACTCTAGAAATAACTTCATACCTCCATAGAAACCACATGTAGACAAACTTATGTGATCCCACATAATCTATGCAGACAATAGATAACACAAACCACTCTCTCATGTGTATCCCTAGTATTTATCACAGTATCTGGCCCACAATAGGAACTTACTGAATGCTTGTTGCCTTGACTTGGCTTTGTATTGCTACACACTATTTTGCAATCCTCTGAGTCACATTCTTTTGTAATATTTTTGTAATATCTTTAGCCATATTATCACAATCTATTTCTAATATTAAAGAATCTCTAAAACTTTTAGAACTTAGATGACAGCTCATTTAAACCACTTTATTATCCATCTTTTAAAAAAGATTGTTCCATATTTAAGAAATTTATCAAGATCAATAATGTTAACTTAAAAGGTATATTCAAATGAATATAATACATTCAAGATTGTACTATAATAAGACAATAAGGAAGTCTAAATACAATGATTCTATTTGTGTTTAAAACATAGAGCATAGTGCCTGTCACATAGAAAGTGCTTAATAAATAAATCTCTTTTTAAATCAATCTATCTATGACATAAACAAGTATGTAAATCATTGCCAGAGGAATGAACTCAAAATCATGAAAAAGTCTCAATAATTTTCTCATGTACTAATGTAGCAAATAATGATGCAAATGTAGTGATTCAAAACTTCTTCATAAATGCATCAACTAAAATTTTCAATAAATATTTTGCATAACAATATTTTCATCTTGACAGAAGACAAATTATGGGAGAATGGCTGGCCTGTTGAGTCTTTGAGACAACATCCAATAAAATGGAAAATAATAATGGAAAAAAACAAGACTTTCCTCGAATAATCATTGAAAATGAAAAAAAAATTATAGTAGATAATAAGAAAGAATAATAAAATCTATGCATACAAAAAGTTCCCCCACAAATAGACCAGAAACCCAAACAATCAGAAATCTCATTTAAAAAACACTGGAAAAACATCTGCTAATGATGGGGAAAAAAGAAGTAAAATATTTTCCAAAGTAGAATAAAGAGATAAAACTCTCTTTTGGAGGCAAAATGACATGAGATAAAATTTAAAACAAAATGAAAACCTCAATAGGTTTTAAAACATCCCAATGAAAAAAATAAATATCAATAAATAATCACAGATGTTTAAAAATTTAGCAACTGAAATATGAAACACAAGAAAATTACCAAGACACATCCTCAGCCAACATCATCAACAATCTCATTACAGGAACTAGTTCAGATTCAAAATCTGTCACTAATAATCCTGTGTGCTCTGGAGGATTGGAAAATGACCTCCAAAAATAATAGAACATAAATCGTAATAATAAGAGACAAAGCAACAGCAAAAGAAGAAAAAAAAACAACTTTGAAAATTAAATTCTCAAGGATTAAATCTCTACATATAAATTTAATTGAGATATTTCATTATGTAACTTTTACTAGGAATAAGAGTCTCACAAGGTTTTTGAACATTACCACAAGAATTAAGAAGATGATTGTCCTGTGGATAAAGTGTCAAGGCTGGGGCAGGTCCAGTATCACTGGGAGAGACAAAATGTAAGCACCTGGATAGAATTTAAACTGGTCCCACATCCATATTGTGTAAAATATATAGTCCATAGTAAAGAATCCCCTTCACTGGGTCTTTGCTTTCCTATTCCTCAATGTTTTATCTCTATCATACTGGAGTGGGGGAAAGAAGGGGAATTAATTACTCATTTATACTATTAACCTATTTCTATTTAAAGACTTGCTTATAAAACTGGGAGTTTTAGGAGTACTTGGGACAAGGTACATACAAAATATTTGTGACTTTTGAATGGATTCACCCTTCTCTTTTTTCCTCTTCTGCCTAAGTGAAGAAGAATGTTTCTTTCTCTTTACTCATAGTCAACCATACCTCAAAATCTCTACCTGCAATAATAATAATCACATAAAAGACTTTTTCTTTTATATATGAGAACAAAATAGCAATGAAAGAATAGAGAGTGATGAATATAGACAGCCAACAATAGTATTGTTAACTGGAAGTAGGGAGATAGTAAGCATTTATTAAACATTTATTATATGCCAGGCACTGTACTGAGGACTGGGAATAAAAATACAATAAAATAAAATTAAAAGGAAAGATGGTACCTGTCATCAAGGAACTTATATTCTAATGAGGGAAGATAATATATGAAAAAGTATTAGAAAAAGGGTCAAAAAGATGAGAATATCCATGTAGGTGCTTGATTGTGAAATCTGGAGTCAGCCAGGAGATGGTTGAAGCTTGGTCTGCTTGAGCCCATCCCCTAAATGAAGACCCCCCAAAAGAACTCCCCAGTAGGAGAAGGGGACTAGATGGTGGAATGCTATTCCAGAGTGAGAAGGCCCCTAGAACTAAGGGAGGCTCTAGGGTGTGGGGGCAACTGAGTCCTGATGGCATAGGCCTTAGAATCAGAGGCAACATGAGGAAAGGAATGAAACATGAATAGCCTGAGTCCATCTCCCTAAAGCAGAAATTAACTTTTTCTCGTTTTAAAATCTAATCCCTTGTGGGGAGGAGGGAAAAAAATCAAAGAGAAGGGCAGTTAATGGGAATTGTTCTTGCCTTCCCTGCAGAGTGGGGTGGTTTACCCCACCAACTATAACTCTCAGTTCATGGCAGTCTCTGTCCAGCATCAAGTTCATGGGAAGTAGCAGCAACAGAAATGGTGAGGGGCCTGCCAAAACTGTAGGAAAAACGGAGGGGATCACAGACCTAGGATCCCAGCTCAATGTTTAATCCTTTCTCACACATATGGACCTAAGGTGTAGAATGAATTCTTAGATCTTCAAATTTGAGAACAAACTCCTCAGCTTCAAACTCTGAGGATTCCCATTCTCTTAAATCCTCACCAAACATTTCCAGAAGTCTAAATTTCAAAACATCATCTGGGATGTTTCTGGGATAGTATCTGCTTGAGAGTCTCTCATCTCCATGGCAATGCAAGGGTTAAAAGTTTCTTCATGGATAGATATATAAGGATTTACAGTCCCTTACAAAAAAATAAATAAATCAGCTGGTATACACTTGAAATCCATAATTATACAACACTAGCTTAAGCATCAATCAACACATTAAAATAAAGGGTGATTATCCTGGTGTCCCAAGTAATCATTTTATGGTACAGCTGAAAACAAATGTGCATTAATAATATATGTAATAGATATTAGCACTATTCAGAGAATCACTTCATAGGATGTTTCAGGGACTAAATGTCTAAATTAATATGTACATATACATAGTGCACAAGAAAATAATCATAAATAGAAAAAAGAAATCAAATCTATTTAGATTTAGCAATATCGATAATAATATAAAGAACAAAGTTGGATTCATTAACTTACATATAGCTAAGGGCCCTACATAGGTTACATAATGAGGAGAACACTTTCCTTGGGGGCAGGAAGGCCTGTATTCAGACCCTGCTTCAGGTGCTTATTAACTATAGGAAGCTGGTCAGGTCATTTAATCACTACTTGCCTTGGTTTTCTAATCTGTAAAATAGGGATAATAATAGTACGTATCTCTTAAGCTTGTTATGAGGATAGAATGAGATATTTATAAAGATTAAAATGCTATAGAATTTTAAATAGCATTACATCATAGCTATTATTATTACACACAAATTAGCAAATAAATAATAAACAAAACAGTTATACAAGAAAAACACTAGCACATGAATAAGAATGCATAATGGCAAAAGAAAAGCGTAATGTAGACATGAAATAATTGATTTCTATATCAATAAACATTCAATTCTGTACAAAGTATCCTTTACATGGATATTCTCATGGATATTATTGTCTGTGTTTATGTGTATGTACTTTTTTGGCTTCCCTCTAACATTGCAAGTCAATTTGGTGACTTATTGAATGGGTCTAGTTTTATTTTATAACTTGCCCATCTCTCTGCCCTTCAGCCTGAGCTATTTGATGAGATAGGCTGACAATCTTCAACTTTATAGATAGAAGTAGTTCTGCTTTCCTAAACCTAGACTCACAAATAGGTCAGGTTGGCTATCAGTATTTTTATGCTCTGGGGATTTTCTCCTTACCTTAGCCATCCATCTAGCTGAAATGACAACTAAGAAAGACATTGCCTTTGGGTTCAGATTTCCTACCTTGTCTGAATGGCTTCTTCCTTTATCTAGACAAAAGTGATAAACCACAGTGCTAAATCTCTCCTTCATAGGAAACATCACATTCACAACTCATATATAGTTCAGGTAATCTTTGTATAATTAATATTGATATGAAATGTCTTGATTGAATCCTCTATACTCTCTAGAACTATTCTGCAAATAGACACATTATTTAGTGTCTTCAGTTTTGTGAAGGTACTTATGTACTTCTTTGTGTGCATTCAGATGATAACAACTTATTATCTTAAATTCTCCTTTCCTCCTTTCCTGTTGTTTATGAAGTCTTCTGAGACTTTCTTACATATTGAAAGACCGAGAAGTAGAAATATTTATATAAATATTTGTGAATTATTTGTAAAGATCATGAGGGGATGGAGGTCTCTTGAGTCAAAAAGTTACCTGATCTCAAAGAAACTAACAAAATACCATATCCCTGATAGATATTGGGTGAGAACATCTCAATCAATCAAAGGTAGTAAACTAATAATACTTACTCTGTTAATGTCTTGTGGGTTTTCAATAAAGACATATTGGAACTCAGAGTGTCTGGCAGGTTAGGGGAGACAGCAGTTCCAATAAAACTCCTGAAAGGGAATAAATCAGGAATCTTTATTTTCCACTCATTTAATCCAAGGACAATCTTATGAACTTCAAAATCTCAGAGGATTTAGACTTCTCAACAGCATCCTAGGAACATCATGATCATTGGCAGAGTCTGTATTGGTAACAGAGGACAAATTAGACACAGTGAGGAAAGTCAAATACAGGACTCTACAAAGAACTGAGGCAGTGAAGAGGCACACTGGATAAAGTATGGGGCTTGAAATCAGGAAGACTTATCTCCCTGAGTTCAAATCTAATCAGATTTGAACTTATTAACTGTGTGATCCTGGACATACTCAGTTTCTTCATCTGTAAAATGGGCTAGAAAAGAAAATGGCAAACCATGTTGTTATATTTGCTGAGAAAACCCCAAATGGAATCATGAAGAGTTAATCGGATATGAGTCAAAATCAACACAACCAGAGAAAAGACCGAAAAAGCACTACACTCTGGCTGAGAGAAAAATTCCCACAAAAGAATTCCCAGTAGCTATGAATGAGCCTGTTGCCACATGTGCTTTGAGCCTATTTCCTTCTGAATTCTGCATATAATTGTGGGGCAATATGTCACTTACTTTTAGGGGAATATTTTGTACCAAGTTTTTTTTTTTTTTTAAACCATGCAATCTTAGTGTTGTTGTCTAAAAGCTAAGTCTGGCTGGTTAATTTATATCAACTGATAAACTGGTGGAAAACACATCTGAGTGGAACTCATAAACTATAGCCAGCCAACTTCTAGGAAGTCAATTTGATATCAGTCATTGGATAGGAGCCTTAAAGGATGTGCTATATATGAATATTGCCAACTTTTTGTTTTTAAGTTAGGCTTAGCAGAAGAAAACCATTAATGAGCTAACTAAGCAAATTCTGGCAGTGAACAATATTCCCTTCAAATTTGAAGAATCAGCCTATATTTAAGCTATAAAAGTAATCTTAAAAGGAGATCCAAAGAAAAGGATTTGAGGTGAATTTGATAATTCCTTCCTGATGTATCCCTAAGCTTTTTCAATTGAGTTCCTCCCCCCCACTTTTTTTTTTTCAAGACAGCTCCTTATGTCACTTCCTTTTTAGCCAAAGTCACTTTGGCTCAAGTTTTTTCATTTGGCAACTGCATATCATTTGTGTGGGACACATTCTATCTTGGAAATGAGAATTATTACAGCAAAGAAGAGAGCAGATGTGACCAGAAAATGCTGTTATTCCTTACCTTGGAATGTGTTGAGCTCTGGAATATGCAACATTTTAAATGTAACTCTTTTTATTGATTCATGTTTCAGTCATGTCTATCTTTTCATGATCCCTTTTGGGATTTTCTTTACAAAGTTAGGGGAGTTTGTCTTTTTCTTTGACAAATGGTTTTACAGATGAAAAAGCTGAGGCAAACAGGATTAAATGACTTGTCCAGGGTCACATAGCTAGTACGTGTGTGAGGCTGGATTTAAACTCAAAGATAAGTCTTCCTGATTCCAAGCCCAGTCTTCTATTCACTGAATCATCTAGTTGCCCAGAAAACTGAATTGCCTAGAAATTTACATAATTGACATAAAACTTTTGTTAAAATTTTACTTTGAAAAAATTTTCATTCTATTTTTATTTTCTTTGCTATATGGATAAACACCAACAAGAAGGGCAAAAACAAACAAACAAACAAAAAAAAACCATCCTGAAGTACAGGATTCATGCAGCTTGGTCTTTTGAGGTATTTTAAATCCTGGCCTTTCTAGCCATTCTTCCTATCGTCAGACAGAAAAAGCATAATATATGACTGTGGTAGCTCTTGATTGCTTGTATGTTTTCATATTCTTATTTCATATTTGCACATTGGTTTGGGGCTAAATTGGACAGCTGTAAATGCCACTATCTTTTCCTATAGATTTAGATTCATTAGTTGTTTCTGCCAAGAGATAGGAATTTGAGCCCCTGTTTTTGGCAATTTTTTGTGAATGTTTATGAGAATGTAAGAGCCTTGAAAGGAGGAAATATTTCATTTTTCATCTTTGAATTCTTGTTGCCTGAGACAGTCTCATGCAAAATAAGTACTTAAAATGCTTATTGATTGATAATTGAATGATGATTGGAGGAATTAATTTGGTAGAACATAGTTTCATAACTACACAGAAGACAAAAGCAAACTTGCTTTTTCTCCAGATTTTATAAAGTTGGCAAATTATCCAGGAGATGATTTGAAAAGCTACCACTAATAATTGCCATTGTCAGAGCCATTCTTATATCCTGGAGAAAAGAAACCCTGAGATAATTTCTGTGGAGGAGAAGAAAATGTGTCTATCCCACTCTCCTATCTAATGCCCAGTGCTCATGCACAGTGCTATTATTAAATATTGACTTTGCTCAGAAATTAAGCTGACACAGCTGTATAGACTTCTTGGGGGCAGGGTGAAATCAGGAGGATGCACATTTGGCAGTGTGGTCCAGATTTACAGATATAGTTCTTGCATGCCTATTGCAAAGGTCCCAGTCTCAAGCTGAGCTTAAGCCACTGATCCAGAAAAGCGAGAACCTTGAAGGCACAGCTTATTTTTAATTTATATTTAATAGTATTTTATTTTTTTTTAAAAAAGCAAAGATAGTTTTCAACAATCACCTTTGCAAAACCTTGTGTTCCAAATTTTTCTCGCTCCTCTTTTCCCCTTCCTCAACATAGCAAGTTAACTTATAGGTTAAACATGCAATTCTTCTAAACTTATTTCCATATTAATTATGCTGTGCAAGAAAAATAAGATCAAAAGGGAAAAAACTTGAGAAATAAAAAAGCAAACAAACAACAACAACAAAAGATGAAAATACTATTCTTTGATCCACATTTGGTTACTATAGTTCTCTCTCTGGATACAGATAGCACTATCCATCACAAGTCTATTGTAATTATCTTTAATCATCTCATTGTTAAAGAGAGCAAAGTTCATCATAGTTGATCATCACATAATCTTAGTGTTGCTATGTACAATGTTCTCTTGGTTCTGCTTATTTCACTTAGCATCAATTTTTGTAAGTCTTTCCAGGTTTTTCTGAAATCAGCCTGTAGAGTACAGCTTCTAAACTGTAGTTCACAACCTCATAAGGGGTCTTTAACTGAATGTGTCAGCCATGAAATTATGATTTATTATCAGTAAATGTTTTATTTATATACCTATTTTATATATTTATGTACCTGGGGTTATGTAAAAATTTCTTAGGTGAAAAAGGGTACCAGAAGAAAAAGTTTAAGAAGCCCTGCTCTAGGAAGACAATGACTAAATTCTTCCTTTCAGACATTGAGTCCTTATGCACTGCTATGCCATCTTGCTTTTGGTAGGAATTATTTGTAGTCATCCTTGTAGATCCTCAGAGGTCTAACTTTTCATCAATTTAGGCATGAAACATTCCATCAAGAAGGAATTCTCCTTCATGTCCCTAGATTGTAAGCTCCTAGAGAACACAAAATGTGTCATTTATTTTTGTATATTCCTCTACCATCTAGTTGTGCATTGTATATCATCCATAGTGGAGATTCCTTATCTATCTCCAATAAAAAAGTCCTGGTTCTGAATTTATGTAGACCAGATACAGCACTGTGAGAAACTGATATCAAAGAGAAGAGATTCAAGTTTTCTCTCATTCTCTGGATTATTGTTGCCTTTCCCCAAGAGTCTCAGGGTTAAAAAAAAATCTCTTTAATAAAACTTACATGTGATTCCTATCTAAAATCTTCCTAAAGGGATTCATAGGATCGGGTTCCTTTGAGAAAGTTACTTAATGTATGTTATTGTTATTGTTGAGCAATTTTTCAGTTGTGTCTAATTCTTTGTGACCCATTTGGGGTTTTCTTGGCAAAAATATTGGAGTAGTTTTCCATTTCCTTCTTCAGTTCATTTTATAGATGAGAAAACTGAGGCAACACACAAGTATAAGACAGTTGATAACAAACATAGGAAAGCTATTTATTTTTTACATCACAAAAAATCTTTTAAACAGAAAAGACATGAGTTTTGACCTCTTTCTAAAAGATATTTGAGACAAAGGCTCCCAATTGGTCCCTTGGTCCTTTGATCCCCATGTTATAAGGTAGGATATTTACAACTTTATCACTTGGACTAGGTACATTGGCAAACACTTAAAACATTAAACATTAAATTGTTGCTTCTAATATCCCTTTTCCTTACCACTCCAGAGATAGGAAAGATTCCTAAGAGACTTATGGGACTGCTAAACAGATTTCAGTCTTACCCTTGTCTGCATTATCTGAGCAACAATTCAAGGTGTTCTGGTCAGTCAGGACATGACTCATTTTTCTTGTTGTGGTCATCTTTTTTCTAAGTACAGTTTGCATAGTATTTTCTGTGGTTATTTAGTACTTGGGAACTCCTTATCTCTTCAACTAATGAGGTGACTGAGGGAAACATTCATTTCTGAGATAAGTTATTTGTCCTTGGAGAAAAAAATAGAGTAGCCAGGAACTTGACAGATAGTATCAGGGTCACCTAAGCAAGAGCATATTCTCATTGTCCCATGAGTATAGGTACCATATCTGCTGTTGGTGAAGGATGGGGAGAGAAACCTCTTCTTTTCCTCTCAAGGGAGAAATCCCAACAAAAAAGCTGTCTCATGAATCCACAAGCTTTCCCCCCTTGCACTTATGGCTCACGAAGTGGGCAGTTCTTCCTGTATCAATTACAGTGATCTTTGTCATAGCCTTCCTATTGTGGTTCAGGCCTGACTTAGGACAGTGCTTCTGGCTTGGGATTGAAATAAAATAAAATACTTTTAAAACAGTCCACATTTAACAAAAAAGAAGCTTGTTTAGGAATAGCATAGAAAGGATTCTTAGCAAAGATAAAGCACTGGGTCAATTAGATGCAATCCTGTCTCACCTGATTCTCCCTTGGTTTCCATAACAGAGAGTATAGTAGGAATGATATCTACAAGGGTTCTTGGCAGATATACTAGCTTTTATTGTTCAGAATGTAGTGTCTGACTCTTCATGACCCCATTTAGGGTTTTATTGGAAAAGATGCTGGAGTGGTTCATTATTTCCTTCTCTAGCTCAATTTATAGATGAGGAAACTGAGACAAACAGAGACTTGCCAAAGGTCACATAGTTAAGAAATTTCTCAGGCCATATTTAACTCATGAAAATGAGGCTTGGCACTCCATCTATGACCCCATCTAGCAAAGACTATCTACCTTCACCCTATAAATCAGTGTTTTGGATAGTTTAGGTATGGTAAATCATATGGGTAAGATATCAAGCAACTTTGAAGGACAATGTTTTTTTTTGTGATTGGTCTTTTTATGACCTCGGTGAGTGGAAAGCCATATCAACAGCTTGAGTCTTAGTTCCCAGGACCAGTCAAATCTTAGAGAGAACTTTTTTTTTTTTTAAATAGGGGAAAAAATAGTTTAATTCAAGAAGTAAGAATCCTTTCAGAAGTATTTCTTGCATGGACCAAAAGACCAATCTGGCCTTACATGTCTTATTTATTTATTTGCTTGTTTGTTTATCAGTTTATAGTATTCTTTTTTTCCAAATACATGCAAAGATAGTTTTCAATATTCATCCTTGTAAAACTTTGTGTTCCACATGTTTCTCCCTTTCCTTGTAAGTAATCTGATGTGGGTTAAACACTACATGTCTTTAAAAAGGAATCAGAGCACAAGTGTCCTACCACAAGGACCCTGGACAAAGGCTCATCTTTACATATGCTCCCTGAACTATCCCCCACTATATAAGTATTGTGTATTTAAGTTTTAATTAAATTAATTTGAATTTCTGTTTTTGCTATTGTTCTTCCCAAGTGTTAAAGAAGCCTGGAATTGAGTATTATAAATAGATACAAAGAATTAGAAGTTAAATTGATATTAGAATAAATTATATAACAAAAATAGCAACAATATTAAATCTATATTTTATCAAACTAATCATCCTACAATACTTCTTTATGTATGCTACTCCTTGGCTTCATTATTTCCCATTATCTATAGACAAAATCTTCATTATTTCTCATTATCTATAAACAAAACCTTCATTATTTCCTACTGTCCATAGACAAAATCTTCATTATTTCCCATTGTCTATAGAATAAAGCTCAGTCTGCTTAGCTTGATATTCAAAGTTATCCATGAAAGAAAGGGACCCACATGTGCAAAAATGTTTGTGGCAGCTCTTTTTGTAGTGGCTAGAAACTGGAAATTGAAGGGATGCCCATCAGTTGGAGAATGGCTGAATATATGGAATATTATTGTTTTGTAAGAAATGATCAGCAGGATGATTTCAAAGAGGCCTGGAGAAACTTACCATGAACAGATGCTGAGTGAAATAAGCAGAACCAGGAGATCATTGCACATGGCAACATCAATGTTATATGACAATTAATTCTGATGAATATGATTCTTTCCAGCAATGACATGGTTGATGCCAGTTCCAATGATCTTGTGACAACACCCAGAGAGAGGACTGTGGGAATTGAATGTGGATCACAACATAATATTCTCACACTTTTTGTTGCTGTTGGCTTGCATTTTGTATTCTGACTAATTTACTTTACTTTTTGATCTATTTTTTCTTATGCAGCAAGAGAATTGTATAAATATATTTACACGTATTGGATTTAACCTATATTTTAACATTTTTAACATTTTAACATTTAACATTTTAACATGTGTAACATATATTGGATTGCTTGCCATCTAAGGGATGGGATAGAGGGAAGGAGGGGAAAATCTGAAACACAAGGCTAGGCAAGGGTTAATGTTGAAAAATTATCCATGTATATGTTTTGAAAATAAAAAAATTTTTTTTTAAAAAGAGAAAAAAGGGGCAACTAGGGGGTACAGTGGATAGAAGTCAAGAGGAGCTGAGTTCAAATTTGACCTCAGACACTTAACACTTCCTGGCTGTGTGACCCTGGGCAAGTCACTTAACCCCAATTGCCTCAGCAAAAGAGAGAAGGAGAAAGAGAGAGAGAGAGAGAGAGAAAGAGAGAGAGAGAGAGAGAGAAAGAGAGAGAGAGAGAGAGAGAAAGAGAGAGAGAGAGAGAGAGAGAGAGAGAGAGAGAGAGAGAGAGAGAAGAAAAAAGGTCTTAAAAAAAAAACTCCACAAAGTTAACCATAATGCAGTCCTGATTACTTTTTCTACCTTATCTTTTATAAGTTTCATATATACAGTGAATGTAGAGATGATCTCAAAGGAAGATTCATGTTCGAGTCTTGCCTCTGATACACATTGCCTGTGTGACATGGCTTCTGCAAGATGCAGGACAGTTGCCAGTCTTCAGTGGTGAGAGAATTTTCTCCCCAGGAGTTCTCTACCTCGACCAAAACAAACAAACAAAAATCCCACTATTAGCTGCACAAAGTTTCTATTCAGATCAATTTGGTTCAGTCCCCAGATTTCCCCCCCTTCTCTGATGATCTGACTCCTAGCTCAAGTCCTAGTTATTCTCTGAAGCCTTCCTTAACCTCTCTAGCCTCCAATAACACCTTCCCCTTCTAAACTTCTGTAGCTCTTATCATCCATGGAAGTGGTGCTGGGTTTGGGGTTAGGAGATCTGGATGAGAACCCATAAAATGGACATAATAATTCTTGTACTACCTACTTAATGAGGCTGTTGAGAGGAAAGAGTGCCATAAACTTTAAAGTGCTATAGGAGTGTGATAGCACTTATAGAGATAGATATAGTATAATGGATAGAGCTCTGGACCTGGAATCTGGAAGATATGAAGTCAAATCTGGTCTTAGACTGAACTCAGCTCGATTTTCTCAGCTGTAAAATGGGCATAATAAAGGCACTTACCTTATAGGGCTGTCGTGTAGATCAAATGAGATAATATTTGCAAAGTGCTTAGCACAGTGCTTGGCACATAATGGTTTCTCTATAAGTGCTTATTCCCTCCCTTTTCATTTGCAGTTATAACATAATACTTCATACTATTAGATTTTCTTCTATAGTGGAAAGAGTGGGAACTTCAATAGCTGAGTAACAGCCCCAGTGGAGTCACAATGTAGCTTATCATTAGCTGTCCTACTTCCTCTCTGGAGGAAAGGTGACATTTTCTCTGGTCACCATCCTCTTCTGCTTAGCCATACCCTATTATAATAATTAGCTAGCTTTTAATCTTAGAGGCAATCTGAAGGTCCCTCAGGTCCATATGGTCTTCTCCACTGCTGCTTTATGATGTTATATCTATGAAAGGTTAGTAGTACAATCATAATAGCTGAGCCTCCCCCTTTTCCTCCCCCTGCTGCCTCTTCCCACCCCTCCCTACTCCCTTCATTTTCTTCCCTTTCCTAATGTTTATAATTTAAATAAAGTTTTAGTTCTCAGCATTAATTTAAATTTATGTTTATTTCTAGCTAACCTCTGGACTCTTTTTGTAAGAGACAAAACAAAAACTATATAGGAAATGTTTGGGTAAAAGAAACAAGCAGACTGTACTGGGCAAGAATAGATGGAGTCAGGATCAGGATTATTATTATTATTACAGGATGAGGGTGGGGAGGGGAAGATAGAGAAATATCAATTTTAAAAAATTTCCTTTAATCCTTCAAAAAGTGTGTTCAACCAGAATTCTAAGGCTTCAGTTCCAAGATGCCTGTAGGTAGTTTAGTCTTCCTTAAACTTTCTCCTTTCAATCTATCTCTGTTTTTATCTAGTTCTTTTCTGAACAGGACTGGGGATAACACCCCTCTGCTTCTCCTCTTCCTACTTTTGTTTCTTACTGTTTCTCACAGATTGTATTTGTCCCTTTAAAAAGGCTAGGCGTGACTCGTTTACTTTCTGGCTCAAAGGCTGTGATGATTCCAAATCACTTTGAGAATTGGGAGGGGAATGCTTGTTCTCTGAATTATAAATCCCAGGATGCCAGTCAGTTCAAAACCCCTATTACATTGTTCTCTTTCGTATGGAATTTTGCAGAAGTTTGCAAAATAGGATACGGTACATTTGACATCTGCAATTATCTAGTATAACATCAAAATTACATCAGCATTTAACAGAACAAGGATGATTAACCCAACAGCCCAGGTAATCACCTTAGGGTGTATTTCACAGCAAATATACATCAGCAATCCATGTAATAGACCTAGTACAATGGAGAGCATCATTTGACAGACTGCTTCAGTGACTACATGTTTGAATTTCAATCTGGATATTACAGACATGTGTCTTGACAGTATAAGCAGATTCATATAACATGAATAAATATACATAAATAGTAAACAAATGTGAAGCATAATAGGATAATAGCACTGGTGTTGTTTAGTCATTTTTGAGTTATCTGACTCTTTGTGACCCCATTTAAGGCTTTCTTGGCAAAGATACTGGAGGTTTGCTGTTTCCTTCTCCAGTTCATTTACCAGATGAAGAGACTGAGACAGGCTTAAGTGACTTGTCCAGGGTCACATAGCTAATAAATGTCTGAGATCAGATTTAAAGTCAGGAAGAGGAGTTTTTCTGACTTCAGGTTCAGTGCTTTAACCATTGTACCACCTAGCTTCCCAATAGCATTGGTAAGGCTAGGAAAAATAGCCATATTATATTCTAATAACAAAAACTAAGCCTAATTAACAAACTTAATACTATCAATCAAAAAGTAAATATTTATTAAGTACTTATTATTTACCAAGCACATGGTATGAATGGGCTAAATCCTTATTATACTTGTATGTATCATATACCACAATTAGACCACATATTCCTTGAGGAAAGTATCTTATGCCATGCATAAGACAAAGCCTTGTACTTAATAATAATAACTACTTTTTATATAGTGCCTTAAGGTTTTCAGTATGGTTTATAAATATTATTTATAAATAGTATCTCATTTGATCCTCATAACTCTGAGAAGCAAAGGAGGGTGCTGAGTTGGTAACAGTTAAATCATTTGTCCAAGATCACACAGCAAGTAAATATATACAGCTGTATTTAAACTCAGATTTTCCTAATTCCAGGTACCACATTCTATTTGCTGTGCATTCTAGCCATAAATATTTGCTAATGGGTTGTCGAAATAATGCTAGTTTTTGGAATCAGAGGATTAGATTCAAATCCTGACTTTGCTATTTGTTCCCTCTGTAACTTGGGGCAAGTTAGTTTGTATACCTGCGGCTAAATTTCCTTGTCTGTAAAAAAGGAGATTGGAATAAATGATCTCTGAGGGTTCTTCTACCTATAAAAAGATTGCTCTATGTCTTATAGAAAAATGGGATTATTTATTAAATGAACATGCATGTATTCTCATTGAAGGGGACTTACTTGTTAGAGATAACAAAAAAAAAATTTAAAAAAAATCCTTATCTAATTTTGCCTGCTTTCTCATCTATCTTCATCTTTTCTTTTTCATTCCACTCCGTTACATGCATAACAGAAATGCTTCCAATGAACCTGCCCAAAGTGGGAATAAAGAGATAGAATAGGTCCAAGTTCTGGACTTTTAAAGAAGGAAAAGCCAAAATTTTCTTTTGAAAGGCCAGAATGAGTGGACTAGCTGGAATAGGACTGACAGAGGAGATAGTATCCAGAGAAAGGAAGTTTAAAGAGAAAAGGAAGGACAGAATTCTAGAGAGGGAGGGGTCTCTATGTCTGGACTGGGTTTTGTCTCCAATACAACAATACAACGTTGTATTGACTGGATGGTAATGAGGTCCTGTGTAGGCCAGCTGATGAGGCAATTATAGTAGGAAATAGTATAAGGTAGGATCAGAAGTCTCCAGGCAATGACAAAGTAGTGAAGTGAAGAAAGAACTCAGAAGAGAAATCAAAAGGACCTGGGCTGTTAATAGAGATAATTTACTAGCTGCTAGGGGAGGAACTAAGTACCTTGTTGTGTTTTGTTCTCCTGAGTTTGGGGCATTTCTAAAGACTGGTTAAAGGCAGCCTACAGCTTTTGATTTTGCATAATACATGTACCTAGTAGAGAGGTCATGATATTAACACTAGTTTAGATAGCTGAAATGAATTAAGCCTGTGGCCAATAGCTCCTTGTGATGGAATAAAAACACAATCTCTCGACAGTGAAATGGTACCACCATGTTTATTATATCTTATTTCTACAGTTAATTATCCCAGAATTGAGTTCTATAAGAAGTTGTGACAAATATGCATTGTTTGTCTTCTGAAACAGATATTTTCCTAGTTCTCAGCTTTCTTTGTGTTCTGGTTTAATCTTATTTTTATTGTATTCTCTCCAGTATTAGAATTTGGTTGAAATAGAAAGACTGAGATCCAGCTGGAAAATGTAACATTAAGGAACTAATTAAATTAAACTTAGCATGGAAACATTTACCACTTTTATTTTGCTGTAACTTGTTTATTATGTGCCAAAAACACTACATCACAGCTTACTCCACACATCTGTAGGAAAGTGTAATCTTGCCTGCATATACTACAATGAGATAGAAGCTTCATAAACACCTTCATAAAAATCTACACAGAATAGCTGGAATGGACAACAATTCACTATGAAAATTAATCTGGAATAGATGTGAGAATTTTGGTAATTATAATACAATAAACAAATGTTGAATTTATCTTTATCACATACTTCATAGCTATTATCTTTTCTTTCATCACACTGCCTCTGGCTTAGTTCGAACAATCAGAAAATCTTCTTTGGAATATTGCTCCTAACTGTTCTCCATCTTTTCTGGTAACTCTCTTCTCCAAAGTATCCTCTGTCAATCTGATATTCCTAAAACACTGATATGGTCATATACTTACCCTTTTTGAAAATCTTCAGTGATTTTCTATGGACTCTGAGATAAATACCTAACTTCCATTATTTTTGTTAAATTAAAATTTTAGTTCTGTAATTGGGCTTCCTTAAAAACATATCCTTTATTTTAAATAATCTTTATTAACTTCTGACTTTGATACAAGATGCCGCTAATGTCCTTTGATTTTCAGAATTTCTGATTTTGTATTTAATTGGGGTTTTTAAGTTTCTAGCTTTTTTAGTTGTATGCCTAATTTATTGATCTTCTATTTCTCTATTTTGTTCTTGTAAATATCTAGAAATATACAATTTCCCCTTAAAACTGCATTGGCTGCAACTTGTAAATTTTGATATGTTGTCTCAATTATTGTCAATTTTTGGATGAAATTATTCATTGTTTCTATATTTTGTTGTTTCATCCATTCATTCTTTAGGATTAGATTATTTAATTCCCAATTGGTTCTTTATTCTGTCTTTCCCTGGAAACTTAATGAATGTAAATTTTGTTGCATCATAATCTGGAAAGCATGTATTTACTATTTTTATATTTCTGCATTTGATTGTGAGATTTTTATGTCCTAACATATGGTCTTCTTTTTTTTTTTTAGGTGCTATATTTATAGGTTCTTCTGAGGAAAAAATATATTCCTTTTATCCCCATTAAATTTTCTCCAAAGGTCTATCATACCTAAATTTTCTAAAATTCTATTCAACCCCTTAACTTCTTTCTTGTTTATTTTGTGGTTAGATTTATCTAGCTCTGAGGTCTTCCACTAGTATAGTTTTGCTGTCTATTTCTTCTTGCAATTCACTTAACTTCTCCTCTAGGAATTTGGAAATATATTACTTGGTGCATATATGTTTAGTATCTATGGTACCCTATAGCAAAATGGAGTTTTCTTCCTTATTTCTTTTAATTAGATTTATTTTTGCTTGATCAGAATTGCTACCTTTGAATTTTTAAATTCAGCTGAAATATCATAGGTTATACTCCAGCCTTTTATCTTTACTTTGTTTGTATCTCTGTGCTTCAGATGTTTCTTGTAAACAACATATTGTAGAAATCTGGCTTTTAATCCACTCTACTACTATCTGCTTCAGTTTTATGGGAGAGTTCATCCCATTCACATTCACAGTTAAAATTACTAATTCTGTATTTCCAACCATTCTATTTTTTCCAAGTTATACTTTTCTCTCTCTTTTCTCCCTTTCCCTCCTCATCAGTATTTTGCTTCTGACCACCAGTCCTCCCTTAGATTGCTTTTTCTTTTTTCAGCCTCTCTCTCTTTCTTATCCCTTTTCCCTTCTATTAGCTTCCCCTTTCTTTTCTCCTTTTCCCTTCTAATTCCTGATGGAGTCTCATAAATTTCTATATCAAACTAATTATGTATGTTATTCCCTCTTTGAGCCAAATCCATTGAGATTAAAGTTTGAACAATGCTCATTCCCCTTCTTTCTTTCCCTCAATTATAACAGATCTTTTGTGTCTCTTTGTGTGATATAATTTTTTATTATTTTTTTTACTCCCCTTTCCTCTTATTCAAGTACAGCCCTCTTTCTACTCCTAATTTTTTTATATCACCACATTAGAGTCAATTTATACCTACACCCTCTAAGTATGCCCCATCTAACTGCCTTGGCAAAGATACAGTTGTCAAGAATTACACATATCATCTTCCCAGTATGCTTCTAATGTCTTAGGAAGTTGATATTGTTGATCTTCACCATCACTTTGCCCTCTATAGTCCTTCATTTGGAAGTCTTGTAGATGGTATTCAAGGAACTACTTCTGCTGTTCAAGGCATGTACAAGATTGAAGTCTTCCTTTTTCTCTAGTCAATTAGTCAACTAGCATTTATTAAATGACTACTATTTGCCAGTTGGTGTTTCTTTGTGCTTCCCAGTTGACCTTCATGTTGAGCAGGGCTTCATATTCCTTAGCCTAGAGCTGTCTTTTTGTAGTGTCTGCTCCAATCCTGCCTCTAGATATAGCAAATCTGTGCTGATCTGTTTTCATCATTGCAAGCACACCACACCACCATTTCCCTCAGATTCTTTTCTAACCTGGTATTCAGATTTCAAAGTAAGTCCAGGCCAATCTCCAGTGTCTATATTGTGGTTTCAGCTCAGTGGCAATCTGCTCTACCTCCTGGGATTTTTGTATTGATCACTATTGTGCTTTTCTCAATCTATTAGGACCAATACTTATGAAACTCTTGTCATAGATTTGTACTAGGCTCATAAATCAGCCAGGAGCTTACTCAGAACTTCAGATTTAGGAGAGCCTCCTTAACTGAGAGCCTGTAACCTAGGCTTATAAAAAACTCACCATCCCATCATGGTTTTTGCTCACAAAGCACTGGTTTTCATTCAAAATCCCAATTTCTGTGTATATTTGAAGCATGGTTATTTTGGTGTTATCATCTTTCTTGAGGCCATGGATGTTGCTTTCCTCAGATTATCTCATGACCAGCTTTGTCTTACATTTAATTTTGAATTTATGCACTGACAAGCATTATTAATTTGTGGGATAATATCTTTTTTTTGCAATTAAAATTTTTTTTGACTTTTTTATTATAACTTTTTATCGATAGAACATATATGCATGGGTAATTTTCTACAACATTATTCCTTGCACTCACTTCTGTCCCTACTTTTCCCTTCCCTCCCTCCACCTCCTCCCATAGATGGCAAGCAGTCTTAGATATGTTAAATATGTTATAGTATGTCCTAGATACAACCTATGTGTGCAGAACTGAACAGTTTTCTTGTTGTACAGGGAGAATTGGATTCAGAAGGTAAAAATAACCCAGGAAGAAAAACAAAAATGCAAATAGTTTACACTCATTTCCCAGTGTTCCTTTTCTGGGTGTAGCTACTTCTGTCCATATTGATCAATTGAAACTGAATTAGATCTTCTTTGTCGAAGATATCGACTTCCATCAGAATATATCCTCATACAGTTTCATTTTTGAAGTATATAATGATCTCCTGGTTCTGCTCATTTCACTTAGCTTCAGTTCATTTAAGTCTCTCCAAGCTTCTCTGTTTTCATCCTGCTGGTCATTTCTTACAGAACAATAATATTCCATAACATTCATATACTACAATTTACCCAACCATTCTCCAATTGATGGGCATCCATTCATTTTCCAATTTCTAGCCACCACAAAAAGGGCTGCCACAAACATTTTGGCATATACAGGTCCCTTCCCCTTATTTAGTATCTCTTTGGGTTATAAGCCCAGTAGTAGCACTGCTGGATCAAAGGGTATGCACAGTTTGATAACTTTTTGGGCATAATTCCAGATTGCTCTCCAGAATGGTTGGATTCGTTCACAACTCCACCAACAATGCATCAGTGTCCCAGTTTTCCCGCATCCCCTCCAACATTCATCATTATTTTTTCCTGTCATCTTAGCCAATCTGACAGGTGTGTAGTGGTACCTCAGAGTTGTCTTAATTTGCATTTCTCTGATCAGTAGGGATTTGGAACACTCTTTCATATGAGTGGAAATAGTTTCAATTTCATCATCTGACAATTGTCTGTTCACATTTGTGGGATAATTCTGACATTATTCAATGATTTTATAAAATCTGAGACTATACCCCTTAAACATCTTGAAATAGAGTCACCAATCATCTGGTGGGTGGTGTTCACTTTTATCTACATGCTCTTAGTTTTTTTTTTTTTTCTTATAGCTTGTGACTCTCAACATCCAGGATCCTGCAAGAGTAGAAGGAGAGGCAAATGGTGGAGTCATTTATGGTGTCAATCCCCCACTGGATTCCCCCAACTCCAGTTAACTGCTAATCAGACCCCTGATCCTTTAAGTCTTATCGAAGTTAATGGAGTGGGCCACAAAGATTCAGGACTTCAGTGTCATCCTATTAATATCACTCTATTGACAGGACTGAACTAATGTAGGGAGCAGTATTTGTTGGAAAAGATGGTAGAGTTGGTTTTGTTGCCAGAAGAATAGGGTGAGAGGCCATAAGAATTATTAAGCCTGTGGATCCAAACAAATATTTCAGTAGACTTGGTCTATACATAGAGGTTTTTATCTTATATCACCAGCAAACCCATAACCCAAATTAAGTTACACCTGAATTTATCTCTACTTAAGCCATTATTTATTTCATCATTACTTTTGTTGAGTTGTTGCTTTATGGAAAAGCAATATCATATAGAAGGTCACTAGAGAAACAGTTTCAGAGTAGAGAAAACCTGTGTTCAAGTTCTCCCTCATATGCATAGTAGGCAATGAATGTAGGTCACAGGGTAAGCTGTATGACCTTGGATAAGTTACAAACCTTAATGCCTTCAAGCATCTCCTTAAGACTAAGGTCATCTGTATTGGTGAGTAAATGCACCAGTAAATACAGGTCTGGATGAAAAAGAGAGAGAGAGAGAGAGAGAGAAGAGAGAGAGAGAGAGAGAGAGAGAGAAAGAGGGAGAAGGAGAAAGAGGGAGAGGGAGAATGGGGGGGGAGAGAGACAGAGAGGGAGAGAAATAGAGACAGAGAAAGAGACAGAAAGAGACAGAGAGAGAGAGAGAAATAGAAGGGGCAGAAGGAGGGAGTGAAAGAGGAAGGGAGAGAGGGAAGGAGAAAGAGAGGGGAGAAGGAGGGAAGGAGGGAAAGAGAAAGAGAGAAGAGAGAGGGAAGAAGGGAAAAAGAGGGGAAGAGAGGGCAGGAGGGAGAGAGAGAGGGACAGGAGGGAAAGAAAGTTGTTTTATTAAAAGGAAATGTGTCAATATCAAAGAGGTTTGTTAAAACTTCATGGTGTTTGTAAGGATTTTTTTGTGCTACCCAGGCCTTATTTGTCATTCTAAATTTGCCCTGTAATTAAAAGTTCTGGTACAGATAAGTAATAAAATGATCTCACTGAAAGGAAGAATGAGAGAGTGGAAGGCAAAAGATGGAACATTAGACATCAAAAGGCCCAAAGAGATTATTTGTCTAAAAAGCATCAGATAATGAGGATTGACACAATTACTTTCTAGGGCTAGATGGTCTGGCATCACCCAGGGACTTTTCTCTCTGATTAAAAATAATTATTACTGGCATTAAATCCAGTTGGAATTAGACAACATAATTTATCGTCTATTTCATGCTGCTAACATATGCCGACTTTCTTAAGCTAAAAGACTTTCATTCTGATAAATAATACTTTGTAAATATTTTGAGATGTATTTCCTGGATCACTGAACAATTCTAACAATGAATAAAAGTGAATGAACATATTATCTTTGTTCTTGATGGAGTCTCTGCTTGAAATGTAGGACTTGGGAGACCTTTCCATATTGCATCTGTCATCCTCATGAGTCCCATATCATTATTAATAGCAATGTAAGTCACTGAGTTTACCAGTGTTAGCAGAACTCTTCAGAGTCACATGGATACCCCAGACTTGAATATTTGGCTATCTGGTGAATGCTATGTATATCAATGGACAGCTTGCCAAAGGAGCACCCTATGGTTATGCGTTTTCCTAATATATTGTAAAGAACTTATACACCTGTTTTTTTCTGCTACTTTTTAATGGGAAGAGTAGATATCTTAATTTTGATCATTCTGAGTTATGAACATGAAAAATGATCCTTTGGTGTTCACCATGTTTTTTTTTTACTTCTCTTTTCCCACTCAATGTAAATCACACAGAAGTGAGCTCTCAGACCAAACTGGATTATTTTGGAACTGGAATTAAGATTCAGTCTCACATCATAGATTTAGTGCTGGAAAGCATTACTAGTAAAATAATCCTGTACAAGTAGAACAAGAGATAGATTTTGGATACTTGCATGAAATCATTCTCCACTGGATCCCCTAAATCCAGCCATTCCCTCAATCAGACCTCTAACCTTCCAGTTCTCATAGAAATTGGTGGAGCATCTAGTTAAATTCCCCTCTTGCCATTTTACAGATGGCAAAGCTGAGGCCTGGAAAAGTGATTAATCTTGACCAAGCTCTGAAAAATATCATATAAGTAATAAGAAGAAGAGAACTCAGGTTCTCTAACTGAAAATTCATGGCTCTCTTCTGTATCATGCTGTATCTATGTGGGACTATTGTACTACAAACTATGATTTTCAGCATCCCACTAATGCCAGTAACCACTAGTTTCCAGTTTAGTAAGTATGAGGAAGCCCAATTTTGTATCAACTTGAAAGCCTTTTTTTTTTTTAAAGTCCCAGATAATGGTACTAAGATACAGTAAGCAGTAGACAGTAGAAAGCAGTGTGACATAGTAAATAGATGTTTGTTCTTTAATTTAGGAAAACCTGGGTTCAAATGTTTCCTTTGACACATGCTAGCTGCATGACCCTGAGCAAGCCAATTAGTGTCCCCCCCCCCCACTTTCTTTCTTTCTTTTGTGAGGCAATTAGGGTTAAGTGACTTGTTCAGCGTCATACAGCTAATATGGGTTAAATGTCTGGGGACAAATTTGAACTCAGGCTATATTTGACTCTAGAGCTCTAGAGTCTCTATTCAGTGTGCTATCTAGGTGCTCCCTCTCTATATGACTATATGTTGTAGAAAAGGTGTTGACTTATATGGAACTTTATGGGACTTTACTGGGAAGTCCCTCCATCAATGAAATCATAAGTCCAGTCTCTATCCCTTTAACAACAGCAACAACATAGCTGACTTTTATGTAGTGCTCTAAAGAATAAAAAGTGTTTGACATTTTTTTAATGCTTAAGAACAGCCCCATAAGGTAGGTGCTATGTTGTTATAATTATTTTGTTATTATTTTGTCATTTTTATGAATGATGAAGCAAAAGTCACTCATTAAATGTCAAAGGTGGTACTTGGACTGATGACTCCCAGTTTAGCCTCTTTCCCATTATATCATGATTCCTCCCTCAAAAGGATCAGATGCTCTAACTGGACCAAATCAATATTCATATTTCCAGTGGAATATAGCATCATCTGACCATCACCTATCCATTATATAATAGCTTTTGTGATATTCCAAGTTAACTGAAAGAAATATTTCTGTGACTGCTTTTATTTTCTTATTTCTATTTGTGTTTTCCAGGGTCTAGAACAGTGAATTGCACATAGCAACCACTTGGTAAATGCTTATTGGATTAAATTGAATTGGCTTCCTTAATAGGACTCGATAGTTTCATCTCACAGGTGCTGCCCAGACTCTGCCTCCTCCCCCCATCTTGAAGTTCGTGGTTTCAAACCAAGTCTCTGTAAGGAAGCAATGCAAACATCTTAGTAAGGAGGCATGGCAAACATTTCAGAAAGCAAGCAATGCAAACATCTTAGCTTTCTAACTTGTTCCTACATGCTCATTATCAAAATTATTCATCCATTTAGAAAATCTATCTCCAAATATTTACCTAGTGCAATTTATCAGAATGAAAATATTTTCCCATTCAACAAGATTAGTGTCTGGTAGCAGTGGGATATTAGAGATGAACTGTGCAGAAAATGTCAATCTCATTAGCAATAAAGAATAAGAGAAGAAAAATCAGGGGAAGTCTAAGACATGGAAACAAAACTGATTTTTACCAAGAATGTTCAACAAAGACTCCTCCTGTTTCCCTGAGGCTCAGGATCCTTCTCAGACCAGAAATTCAAATAATGAGCTAGAGGGGCCAGACCATTAGCTAGTTTGGGAGAAAGAAAAAAAGCTGCAGAAAAAGAAGAATATGCACATCTTCTCCCATGAACAAACCCATGGGCTCAATTAAATGCTAGGACATTCAAAGACCTTCGGATTGTTCATATACTAAAATTAGCACTATTGAGCATATAATGTCTGGATCCCTTGTCACTAAGCAAAAAGAAAAATACTTTACATAACAAAATCTGCATTTTAATATTCATGCCAACAGACAAAACACAGTATTATTGTGGCTAGTGACAGTATGGATGTGGTAAATAGTGACAGTTTAGGAAAATGCAGGTTCCGGCTTTTGTTTTTTCTTTTTCTTTTTCAGACTACAATGATCAAAGAAAACTTGTTAGCCTTGTCAATTGTATCTGTCAATTGTAGTTTTTACTGTAGTGATGTGTGGATAATTTCTTATAGAGTTAGAGAATTTTATGGTTTTCTGAAGTGCAGTCTATGAATAAGGTAAAGAGTGACTAAAAAGGACACAGTAATTCTTTTTTTTTTTTGCTGAGGCAATTGGGGTTGTGACTTGCCCAGGGTCACACAGCTAGGAAAGCATTAAGTGTCTGAGATCAGATTTGAACTCAGGTGCTCTTGACTTCAGAGCCGGTGCTCTTTCCATTGCAACATAAATTCTTTCTAAGTGGAGATTTTTATTTTTTTTAATATAATAATTGCTTTTTATTTTTCAAAATATAAAAGTTTTCAAAGATAGTTTTCAACATTCATCCTTACAAAATCTTGTTTTTCAAATTTTTCTCCCTCCCTCTCTAATCCTCCCTTTAGACAACAAGCAATCCTATATAGATTAAACATAAACAATTCTTCTAAACATATTTCTGTATTCATTATGCTGTTCAAGAAAAATCAGATCAAAATGAGAAAGAAAAAACAACAAACAAACAATAACAACAAAAACAAAAACAACAAAATGAAAATGTGGTCCACATTTAGTCACCATGTAGATGGATGCAGATGGCTCTTTACATCATAGGTGTATTGAAATTACCTTGAATCACCTCTTCTCTGCTCTTATTATAAAATAATCTTGTTATTATTGTGTACAATGTTCTCTTGGGTCCACTCACTTCATTTAGCATCAGTTCATGTAAATCTTTCCGGACTTTCCTGAAATCAGTCTGCTCCTCACTTCTTTATAAACCAATAATATTAAAATAGGAATTTTAAATCTTTTTTGTGTCATGGACCCCTCTGATAATCCACAGTAGTTTATGGACTCCTTATAATGTTTTAGATGTATAAAATACAATATATAGGATTAAAAAGAAAGCCAATTATATTCAAATATTAATATTAAAATATTAAGATCCAAATTCACCTCCCTTAAATATTTCCATAGATACTCCTGATTAAGAACCCCTATTCTAAAGGCAGAAATATCATAACCTTTAGAACTATAGAATGAGAAAATAATCTGTTTTCTTACTGAATTTTAGGGCTCCAGCTTAGACACTTAAAACATTATTGCTGGAGTCCGTTACTGGGAATTTTAGTTACTAATCCCTTTAAGGGTTTTATAAAGGAATTGATCAATGGTTAAAGCAATAGGTCTTTCATTTGACATATTTATGGGAGACTATAAACCATACCAAGAGACACAAGAGAAAATCTGGAGGCAAGGACAAGGGAAGAATCTATAGTCTAATTACTCTTTAATCTAGGACCAGGAACAATATCTCTAATCTAAGGCAACCCAGCAACTCACTGACAGCAGGATTAGAACTAGCACTTAAAAATTAGAATAGCCAATCAACTTTCTCATAATGATACAAAATATAACAATTCAAGCGTGTGATCAAAATGGCTGATTAGAAACCGAAAACTGGTCATCCTTTCCCAGCATTATCCTCCAAACAACACATTTGATGTGTTAAAATAACACATCAAATCAAATTCTAGAGTGCCATAATCAATAATAGGTTGAAGTGAGACATTTTTTTTAAGCCCAAAACAGATTAGAAGGGTAGCAGGAGAGGTCTGAGGACACTGGGGTGGTATTTCAGCCTGTTGTACATATGGTGGCAACACCAGCTGTTGACGTAGGAAGTGACTATAACAATAGCATCAGTAACTTTGGATCTCTTTGCCCAGAGAAAATAGGGGAATTGAACAATGTGATGACTGCCTATTTAAAATCAACCAGAGTCAGGAATTCAGGTTAAGGGAAAAATCTTCAATCTTTATTCTTTCTGGGGTGAAGGGGAATTGCAATAGCAATATGGGCAGCTGCGACAGGAAGCCAGCCACAGAGATGAAGGGGGATTGCAGGTGAAAGGGGGATTGGAGGTGAAGGGGGGTCGTGATAGCAATGTGAGCAGCTGTGTCAAGAAACCAGCCAGTAGTCTCTCTTTCCGCTTCCCTTTTCACTCCCCTACCTCCACCCATCAAAATCATCATTTCCTATATAACACATCAGGACTTGCACAAAGAGTGGCTGGGGGCCATTCTTTCTCCAAACATATATATTAATAGAGTATGATCCAATTACTATTTAGCCTCGCGTACTTGGGACCTCAGTGCATCAACTCAAGCCTCAGACCATTACAGAACAATTTGTCAGAAAGTGATTACTAGAGACTGTGAGCTGACCAGGTACTATTTGGCAACTCTATTATTCTTTCACAGCTCTGGATCATAGTTCCAGGGCAGAGAGGAGCACTTGTAATTAGTCACAAGGGAGTAGGGACCTTTCCTGAATAAAGACACAGATCAGGAAGGAAATGACCACACCTCTCCCAGTATCATAGTACCTTGAAAGTATTGAAATCTTGCTGTCCCCTAGAACAAGTTCTGAAAATAGTAGCATTAAAAAACCTGAACCTTGAGACAGAACATCTCCATCTCCATTTGAATGGAGCCCAACTTTAACACAAAGTTCAAGTCAAGGAATTGATTGGAAAAATTAGCAAACAATGATCTGGCTATAAAAGTCTACTACAGTAGCAAGGAAGATCAAGACACAAACTTAGAAGAAGAGAACCATATGAAAGCAGCTATAAGCAAAGCCTCAAAGTAAAAATGAAAATTGGACGCAAACCCAACAAGAACTTTTAGAAGAGTTAAAGAAAGAAACACTAATAATAGAGGAAAAACTAGAGGGGAAATGACAATGATACAAAGAAATTACGAAAAGAGAATTCACAGATTAGTAAAGGAAATTCAAAATTATGCTAAGAAAAAAATGTCTGAAAAAGAATTGGCCAGGGGGTGAAGCGAAGATGGCAGAGAAGACATATATGTTTTTTGAGCTCTTCTTTACCCTCAAACTATTTTAATAAACCTCAGCCTCTGAATTAGTGCTTGACTGTCAGAACCTATAAATATTGGGAGTACAACACATTATCAACAGAAAATAATCTCAAAATTCACCAGAAAAGGTCTGTTTTTGCTTGCGAGGGACAGAATGGGGATAGGCCAGGTGCAGACTCAGGCAGATAGGCAATGAGAGTAGGGAAAACAGCTCTCGCTGAGCAGACTGGAGGGAGTGGGGCAAGGGGTGGTCTGCACCAGCAGAAAATCTGCAGGGAGAACACTACCACAGTGTCTGCTATTCTGACCTGTCAGCAAGCCACTAGATCAGCAGAGAAGCTATAAACAGAAAAGGTAAAGACTATAACCCCAAAATGCTAGAGTCTCTACCTGGACACATCCACTGAACACCAGGAGGAACTCAGGACAATCTCAGCACACAACCACTAACCCCAGTGCAGTTGCTATCTTTCACTGCCAAAGCTTGGTAACCCCACATTGCCCCAACAGCAGACTGTAGCTTTGTTGTTGTTGTTGTTGTTGTTAAACTGAGTAAAAAGGCAAACTATAACTAACTCTAACTATAGATAGCTTCTATACTGAAAGAGAGCAGATTTGAAACCCGGAGGAGACTAAAAACAGTTTATCTGTAGATGAAAACCTAAAGGTGGATATGACTGGTCCCCACCATATAAGGCTTTCATAGAAGAAATTTAAAAAGCTCTTAAAAGAGAGTTAAAAGAAAAATGAGGAAAGGAAAGGGAAGCTTTGCAAGAAGGCCTGGATAAGGCACGTAACTCATTAAAAGATAGAGTGGAAAAAGGAAACAACTCCCTGAAAAACTGAATCTGTGAATTGGAAAAAGAAAATAATTCCTTAAAAAATAAAATTGACAAAATGGAAAAAAATTCCATAGAACAAAACAACTATTTTAAAAACTCAATTGGACAATTACAAAAAGAAATAAAAAAGTAAATGAAAATAATTTATTAAAAATCAGAATTGAACAAATGGAATGACTCAAGGAGACACCAAGAAGCAGTCAAACAAAACCAAAAAAAAAAAAAAAAGAAAAAGAAAAAATAGAAAAGAAAAGTTAAATGCCTACTTGGGGAAACAACAGACCTGGAAAATAGATCTAGGAGAGATAATTTAAGGATTGTTGGATTCCCAGAAAATCATGATGAAAACAACAGCCTAGACACTATTTTTCAGAAAATCATCAAAGAGAACTGCCCAGATGTCATAGAATCAGAAGGTAAAATAGACTTTGAAAGAATTCATCAATCACTTATTGAAAGAGATCCCAAAATTAAAACTCCAAGAAATATTGTGGCTAAATTTCAGAACTATCAGAGCAAGGAAAAAACACTATAAGCAGCCAGGAAAAAAAATTAAAATACTGAGGAGCCACAATAAGGATTACTCAGAATCTAGTAGTGTCCACATTAAAGGATTGAAGGGCCTGGAATCTCACATTCTGAAAGGCAAAGGAACTTGGTATGCAGCCAAAAATAACTTACCTGGACAAACTGAGCATTTTCTTTCAGGGAAGAAGATGGACATTCAATAAAATAGGTGAATTCCATTTATTCCTGATGAAAAAAACAGAGCTAAACAAAAAATTTGACTTCCAAATATAGGACTCAAGAGAAGCATAAAAAGGTAAAAAGAACTCTTGAGAACTGTATTTCTGTTAGGGGTATACATAAAGAGTACATGTATAATGTGGTTTTACTGTTATAATATAAAAAAGGATCTAAAGATAGAAAGGAAATTGTACCAGAAAAAGGGAAAAGTGGAGGTACTACATCTCACAAAGAGGCAAAGGAAACCTATTATATCTGAGGGAAACAAGGAAAGGGGATGAACATAGTGTGACTCTTTCTCTCATCAGAATTGGCTCAAACTAAAAAATATTAGACATATTCAGTTTACAGAGAAACTTTTCCCACCTCATTGAAAAGTGGGAGGATAAAAGCAAAGAGAGAATAAGGTAGTATAAATAGAAGGGAATACAGTAATAGTAAGGGAAAGGTTTAAGAAAAGAACAGGAACTCTAAGGGGGAGGGAGGGATCCTAAAGAGGGAGGGTTGTGTGAAGCAAGTGGTGCTCCTAAATTTAATACTGGGGAGAGGGGTAAGGAGGAAAGGAAAGAGAAAAGCATAATCTGGGGTTAATAAAATGGCAAGAAATACAGAATTAATAATTTTAACCATAAATATGAATGGGGTAAACTCCCCCATAAAAAGGAAGTGGTTAGCAGACTGGATTAAAAGCTAGAATCCTACAATATATTGTTTACAGGAAACACACTTGAAGCAAGGTGATACATACAAAGTAAAGGTAAAAGGCTACAGCAGAATCTATTATGCTTCAGGTGAAGCCAAAAAAAGCATGAGTAGCCATCCCGATCCCAGATCAAGCAAAAGCAGAAACTGATTTAATTAAAAGAGATAAGGAAGGGCACTATATCTTGCTAAAGGGTAGCAAAGATAATGAAGCAATATCAATACTAAAGATACATGCACCAAGTGGTATAAGCATGTAAATTCCTAAAGAAGAAGTTAAGAGAGCTGCAAGAAGAAATAGACACCAAAACTTAACCTTTTACTCTCAGAAATAGATAAATAAATCCACAAAATAAATAAGAAAGATGTTAAAGAGCTAAATAGAACACTAGAAAAGTTAGGTATGATAGATCTTTGGAGAAAACTGAATGGAGATAGAAAGAAGTACACTTTCTTCTTGGCAGTTCATGGAACCTATACAAAAATTGACCATATGTAAATTCAAATAAAGAAAGGCAGAAGTAGTAAATGCATCCTTTTCAGATCACAATGCAATAAAAACTACATTCAATAAAAAGCAGGGGAAATAGACCAAAAAGTAATTGGAAACTAAATAATTTAATCCTAAAGAATGAATGGGTGAAATAGAAAATCATAGACATAATTAATAACTTCACCCAAGAAAATGACAATAATGAGACAATATACCAAAATGTATGGGATGCAGCCAAAGCAGTAATAAGGGGAAAATTTATATCTCTAGAGACCTACTTACATAAAATAGAAAAAATTAGGCTTGCAATGAAAAAAGCTAGAAAAAAAGCAAATTAAAACCGTCCAATCAAACACTAAACTAGAAATTTTAAAAATAAAAGGAGAGATTAATAAAATTGAAAGTAAAAAAAAAAACCTATTGAATTAATAAATAAAACTAAGAGTTGATTCTACATAAAACCCAACAAAATAGATAAACCCTTGGTAAAATTGATTAGAAAAAGGAAAGAGGAAAATCAAATTGTTAGTCTCAAAAATGAAAAGGAAATTAGAGCAATAATTAGGAATTACTTTGCCCAACTTTATGCCAACAAATTTGATAACTTAAATGAAATTAATATCTTCAAAAATATAGGTTGCACAGATTAACAGAGGAAGAAGTAAATTGCTTAAACTATCCCATTTTAAAAAAATAAGTAGAACAAGCTATTAATCAACTCCCTAAGAAAAAATTCCCAGAACTAGATGGATTTACATGTGAATTCTACCAGACATTTAAAGAACAATTAACTCCAATGGTATATAAACTATTTGAAAAAAATAGGTAATGAAGGACTCCTACCAAATTCCTTTTATAACCCAGACATGGTATTGGTACCTAAACCAAGTAGGATGAAAACAGAGAAAGAAAATTATAGACCAATCTCCCCAATGAACATTGATAAAAAAAATCTTAAAGAAAATATTAGGAAAAGATTACAGTAAATCATCCCCAGGATAATACAATTTGACCAAGTAGGATTTTTACCAGGAATACAGGGCTGGTTCAATATTAGGAAAACCATCAACATAATTGACTTTATCAATAACCAAATTAACAAAAACCATGTGATCATCTCAATAGATACAGAAAAAGCATTTGATAAAATCCAACATTCTTATTAAAAAAACACTAGAGAGTATAGGAATAAATGGCCTTTTCCTTAAAACAGTCAGTAGCATCTATTTAAAACCATCAGTAAGCATCATATGTAATGGTAATAAACTGGAACAATTCCCAAATTCCCAATAAAATCAGGAGTGAAACAAGGTTGCCCAACTATCACCATTACTATTAAATATCGTATTAGAAATGCTAGCTTTGCCAATAAGAGATGAAAAAGAGATGACAGGAATTAAGAGTAGATAATGAGGAAACCAAATTATCACTCTTTGCATATGATATGATGGTATACTTAGAGAACCCCAGAGATTCTACTAAAAAGCTATTAGAAATATCCACAACTTAAGCAAAGTTGCTGGATACAAAATAAATCCACATAAATCATGAGCATTTTTATACATCACTAACAAAATCCAACAGCAAGAAATACAAAGAGAAATTCCATTTAAAATAACTTTTGATAGTATAAAATATTTGGGAATCTATCTGTCAAGGGAAAGTCAGGAACTATATGAGCAAAACTATAAAACATTTTCCACACAAATAAAGTCAGATCTAAACAATTGGAAAAATATTAAGTGCCCTTGGATGGGTCAAGTAAATATAATAAAGATGACAATACTCCCTAAACTAATCTATTTATTTAGTGCAATACCAATCAGACTCCCAAAAAACTATTTTAATGACATAGAAATAACAACAACAAAATTCATCTGGAAGAACAAAAGGTCAAGACTTTCAAGGGAACTAATGAAAAACAAAGTAAATGAAGGTGGCCTAGCTGTACCAAATCTAAAACTATATTATAAAGCAGTGGTCAGCAAAACCTTTCACTCTCATTTGGTACTGGCTAAGAAACAGACTAGTTGATCAGTGGAATAGGTTAAGTGCACAGGACAAAATAGTCAATAACTATAGCAATCTAGTGTTTGACAAACTCAAAGACCCCAACTTTTGGGATAGGAATTCACTACTTGACAAAAATTGCTGGGAAAATTGGAAATTAGTATGTCAAAAACTAGGCATTGACCTACACCAAGTTAAGGACCCATACCAAAATAAGGTCAAAATGGATTCATGATCTAGACATAAAAAGTGAAATTATAAATAAATTAGATAAATTAGAAGAATGTAGTATAGTTTGCCTCTCAGACTTGTGGAGGAGGAAGGAATTTGTGACCAAAGAATTAGACTTCATTATTGATCACAAAATAATTTTGATTATATTGTTAAAAAGTTTTTATACAAATCAAAACTAATGCAGACAAGATTAGAAGGGAAACAATAAACTGGGAAAATATTTTTTACATTCAAAGATTCTGATAAAGGTCTCATTTCCAAAATACATGAGAACTGACTCTAATTTATAAGAAATCAAACCATTATCCAATTGATAAATGGTAAAAGGATATGAACATATAATTTTTGGATGATGAAATTGAAATTATTTCTACTCATATGAAAAGGTGTTCCAAATTATTATTGATCAGAGAAATGCAAATTAAGACAACTCTGAGATACCACTACACACCTGTCAGATAGGCTAAGATGACAGGAAAAAATAATGATGAATGTTGGAGGGGATGAGGGAAAACTGGGACACTGATACATTGTTGGTGGAGCTGTGAATGGATCCAACCATTCTGGAGAGCAATTTGGAACTATATTCAAAAAGTTATAAAGTTGTGCATATCCTTTGATCCAGCAGTTTTAGTACTGGATTTATATACCAAAAAGATATTAAAGAAGGGAAAGGGACCCACATATGCAAAAATGTTTGTGGAAGCCCTTTTTGTAGTGGCTAGAAACTGGAAATTGAATGGATGCCCATCAATTGGAGAATGGTTGAGTAAATTGTGATATATGAATGTTATGGAATATTATTGTGCTGTAAGAAATGACCAGCAGGATGAATACAGAGAAGCTTGGAGAGACTTACATGAACTGATGCTAAATGAAATGAGCAGAACCAGAAGATTGCTAAATACTTCAACAACAATACTAAATGAGGATCAATTCTGATAGAAGTGGCTATCTTAACAATGAGAGGAACCAAATCAGTTCCAATTGATCAGTTATGAAGAGAACCAGCTACACCCAGTGAAAGAACACTAGGAAATGAGTGTGGACCACAACATAGCATTTATACTCTTTCTGTTATTATTTTCTTGCATTTTTATTTTTTTTCCTAGGTTATTTTTACCTTCTTTCTAAATGCGATTTTTCTTGTGCACTAAGATAACTATATAAATATGTATACATATATTGTATTTAACATATACTTTAACATATTTAACATGTACGGGACTACCTGCCACCTAGGGGAGGAGGTGGAGGGAAGGAGGGGAAATGTTGGAGCAGTTTTTGCAAGAGTCAATGTTGAAAAATTACCCATGCATGTGTTTTGTCAATAAAAAGCTATAATAATAATAATAATAATAATAAAGAATTGGCCAAGTGGGAAAAGCTCAGTGCAGGAAAAAAATTAAAAATTAGAATTGGGAAAGTAGAAAATAATGACTCTACAAGACATTACAAACAAGAAAACAAAGTTAGAAGAATGAAAAAAAATAGAAGAAAACGTGAAATATTAGAAAAACAAGTGAACTGAAAAATAGATTAAGAGATAATTTAAGAATTATTGGAATACAAGAAATATATGTTGAAAAAAGAACCTGCAGTTCATATTTCAATAAATTATAAAGGAAAACTGTTCTGATATTTTATAATTAAAAGGCAAAATAGAAATAGAAAAAAAATCCACCAATCACATGCTGAAAGAAATTCCTACATAAAAACTCCCAGGAATATGGCCAAATTCCAGAGTTCCCAGGTCAAGGAGAAAATATTGCAAGCTGCCAGAAAGAAACCATTCAAATATCACAGGACCACAGTAAGGATCACATAAAAATTGGCAGCTTTCACATTAAAGGAGCAGAGGGTTTAGAAAATAGGATTACAACCAAGAACACCCTCCCTAACAAAACTGAATATAATCCTTGGACTTTCTCTTTGCATTTCTGATGAAAAAAAACCAGAGCTGAATGGAAAGTTTGATATTTAAATACAAGACTCAAGCATAAAAAAAGGCACATAAAAGAGAAATCATAAAGGACTTAGTAAGGTTAAATTGTTTACATTTCTGTATGAGAAGATGATACATTATCTTTCCCTGTCACTCTAGCCAATCTGACAGGTATGTAGTGGTATCTCAGAGTTGTCTTAATTTGCATTTCTCTAATCAATAGTGATTTAGAACACCTTTTCATATGATTAAGAGATGGTCTCAATTTTTTCATCTGAAAATTGTCTCTTCATATCTTTTGATCATTTACCAATTGGAGAATGGCTTGAATTCTTATAAATTTCAGTCAAGTATATATTTTAGAAATGGGGCTTTTATCAGAACCCTTGGGTGTAAAAATGTTTTCCCAATTTATTGCTTCCCTTCTAATTTTGTCTGTATTAATTTTGTTTGTACAAAACCTTTTTAATTTAATATAATCAAAATTATCTATTTGGTGTTCAATAATGAGCTCTAGTTCTTTTTTGGTCACAAATTCCTTCCTTTTCCACAGATCTCAGAGGTAAACTATTCTATGTTCTTCTAATTTGCTTATAATATCACTGTCTAAATCATGAATCCATTTTGATCTTATCTTGGTATATGGTATTAGGTATGGATCAGTGTCTAGATTCTGCCATACTAGTTTTCAATTTTCCTAGCATTTTTTTCAAATAGTGAATTTTTAATCCCAAAAGTTAGGGTATTGGGTTTGTTGAACATTAGATTACTATAATCATTGACTATTTTATCCTGTGCACCTAACCTATTCCACGGATTGACAACCCTGTTTCTTAGTCTATGCAAATGGTTTTGATGACCACTGCTTTATAATATAGTTTTAGGTCTGGCACAAATAGGCCACCTTAATTTGCATTTTTTTCATTAATTCCCTTGAAATTCTTGATTTTTTGTACTTTCAGATGAACTTTGTTATTATTTTTTCTAGATTTGTAAAATAATTTCTTGGGAATTTGATTGCTATGGCGCTAAATAAATAGATTAATTTAGGTTGTATTGTCATTTATATTGTATTCATTCAGCCTACCCATGAGCACTTGATATTTTTCCAATTGATTAGATATGACTTTATATATGTGGAAAGTGTTTTGTAGTTGTTCTGATATAGTTCCTGACTTTGCCTTGGCACTTCGATTTCCAAATATTTTATTCTATCAACAGTTGTTTTAAATGGAATTTCTTTGTAGTTGTTGCTGCTGGACTTTGTTGGTAATATATAAAAATACTGATGATTTATGTGGATTTATTTTGTATCCTGCAACTTTGCTAAAGTTGTGAATTGTTTCTATTTTTCTTTTTCTATTTTAGTTGATCTGCTAGACTTCTCTAAAAATACCATCATATAACTATATAAATATGTGTACATATATTGGATCGAACATGTATTTCAATATATTTAACATGTATTGGACTACCTGCCAGCTAGGAGAGGGAGTGGGGGGAAGGAGAGGAAAATTTAGGAACAAAAGGTTATGCAAGGGTCAATGTTGGAAAAATGACCCATGCATATGTTTTGTAAATAAAAAGCTTTAATAATAAAACATTAAATTAAATTTAAAAATTAAAAAAATACCATCATATCATCTGTAAAGAGTAATAATTTGGTTTCCTCATTACCTATTCTAATTCCTTTAATCTCTTTTTCTTCTCTTATTGCCAAGGCTAACATTTTTAATACATGTGACAGTGGGCAACCTTGTTTCACTTCTGATCTTATTGGGAATGGTTCTAGTTTGTCCCTATTATATATGATGTTTGCTAATGGTTTTAAATAGATGCTACTGATCATTTTAAAGAAAAGCCCATTTATTCCTATATTCTCTAGTGTTTTTAATAAGAATGGTTGTTGGATTTTATCAAATGCTTTTTCTGCATCTATTGAGATAATCATATGGTTTTTTGTTAGTTTGGTTATTGATATAATTAATTATGTTAATAGTTCTACCTTACATTTAACCAGCCCTTCATTTCTGGTATAAATTCTGCTTGGTCATAATGTATTTTCTTAGGGATGACTTTCTGTAATCTCTTTGCTATTTTATTTAAGATTTTTGCATCAATATTCATTAGAGAAACTGGTCTATAATTTTCTTTCTCTGTTTTCACCTACCTGGTTTAGGTATCAGCACCATATCTGTGTTATAAAAAGACTTTGATAGGACTCTTTCTTTCCCTATTTTTTCAAATAGTTAATATAGTATTGGTATTAATTTTTCTTTAAATGTTTGGTAGAATTCACATGTAAATCCATCTGGCACTGGAGATTTTTTTTTTTAAGGAGTGGATTAATAGTTTGTTCTATTTCTTTTTCTAATATGGGACTATTTAAATAATTTATTTCCTCTTTTGTTAACCTGGGCAATCTATATTTTTGTAGATATTCCTCCATTTCACTTAGATTATCAAATTTATTGACATATAGTTGGACAAAGTAACTCCTAATTATTGCTCTAATTTCCTCTTCATTGATGGAAAGTTCTCCCTTTTCATTTTTGAGACTAACAATTTGATTTTCTTCTTTCCTTTTTCTAATCAAATTAACTAAAGGTTTATCTATTTTGTTGTTTTTATTTTTTCATAAAACCAACTCTTATTTATTAATTCAATAGTTTTCTTGCTTCAATTTTATTAATTTCCCCTTTTATTTTTAGAATTTAAATTCAGTATTTAATTGGGGATTTTTAATTTATTCTTTTTTCTAGCTTTTTTAGTTGCAAGCCCAATTCATTGATCTTTTACTTTATTTTATGTAAGTAAGCATCATCCTTTAAGTACTACTTTGGCTGCATTCCACAAATTTTAGTATGTTGTCTCATTATTGTCATTTTCTTGGATGAAATTATTAACTGTATCTATGATTTGCTGCTTTACTCATTCATTATTTAAGATGAGATTATTTAGTTTCTAATTAATTTTTGGTTTATTTTTCCCTGGCCTTTTATTGCATATAATTTTTTATGGCATCATGATCTGAAAAAAATGCATTTACAATTTTGCTTTTATGCACTTGATTTTGGGTCTTTATGCCCTAATTTATGGTCAATTTTTGTATAGGTTCCATGAACCACTGAGAAAAAAGTGTACTCCTTTCTGTTTCCATTAAATTTTCTCCAAAGGTCTACCATATTTCACTTTTCTAATATTCTATTTATCTTTTTAACTTCTTTCTTATTTATTTTGTGGTTTAATTTATCTAGTTCTGAAATAGCAGGTTGAGATTCCCCACTAGTACAGTTTTCCTGTCTATTTCTTCTTGCATCTTACTTAACTTCTCCTTTAGGAATTTAGATGCTATACCACTTGGTACATATATGTTTAATATTGATATTGCTTCATTATCTATGGTACCTTTTAGAAAGATGTAATTTCCTTCCTTTTCTTTTTTATTAGATCTATTTTAAATTTTGCTTGATCTGAGATCAGGATCACTATCTCTGCTTTTATTTACTTCACCTGAAGCATAATAGATTTTGCTTCAGCCTTTTACTTTTAGTCTAAATGTATTACTGTGCTTAAATGTGTTTCTTGTAAACAACATATTGTAGGATTCTGGCTTTTAATCCAGTCTGCTATTTGCTTCCATTTTATGGGAGAGTTCATCCCATTCACATTCTCAGTTAAAATGACTAATTCTGTATTTCCTGCCATCTTATTTATCCCATTATACTTTTCTCTTTCCTTTCCTCCTTTTCCTTCTTCCCAGTATTTTGCTTCTGACCACCCTTTCCTTCAAATAGCCTTCCCCCTTTACAATCCCTTTCCTTTCTTATATCTTTCCCCAAATATTTCTATTTTTCCTTCTATTATCCTCCCTCTTTCCTTTCTCCTTGCCCTATAAGTGAGACAAGTTTCTTTGTGAAACCAAATATGTCTAATATTCTCTCTTTGAGCCAAGTCTGATGAGAGCAAAATTCACACAATGTTCATCCCCTTCCTTTATTTTCTTCAGTTATTTAGATTTTCTTTGCCTATTCATGAGATGTAATTCCCCTAACTTTACCTCCATTTTCCTCTATTTCCAGTATAATCCTCTTTCCACCTCTAGTTTCTTTTTCATATTATCACAATAAAATCAAATTATACCTGCACTAAGTATATCCATAACAGAGATATAGTTTTCAAGAGTTCTTTTCTTTTTACTTTTTTATGCTTCTCTTGAGTTCTGTATTTGGAAGTCAAATTTTTGTTCAGCTCTGGTTTTTTCATTATAAATAATTGAAATTCAACTGTATCATTGAATGTCCATCTTGGATAATGCTCAATTTAGCTGGATAGTTTATTCTTGGCTGCATTCCAAGTTCCTTTGTCTTTAACAGTATCAGATTCCAGGCCCTTTGATACTTTAACATGGAAGTTGTTAGCTCATGGGTAATCCTGATTGTGGCTCCTCAATATTTGAATTGTTTCTTTCTGGCTGCTTGCAATATTTTTTTCTACTGATAGTTCTGAAATTTAGCTATGATATTCTTTGGAGTTTTCATTTTGGGGTCTCTTTTAGGAAGTGATTAGTGAATTCTTTCAATGGCTATTTTACCTTCTTATTATAGGCCATCAGGACAGTTTTCCTTGATAATTTCCTGAAAGAAAATGTCTAGCCTCTTTATTTCATTGTGGTTTTCAGGAAGTCCAATAATTCTTAGATTGTCTCTCCTAAATCTATTTTTCAGGTCAGTTGTCTTTCTAATGAGGTATTTTACATTTTCTTGTATTTTTTTCTTTTTCTTTTTCTTTTTTTGGTTTTGTTTGATTGATTTTTGATGACTCATTGTCTTCATTTCCATTTGTTCAGTTCTAATTTTTAGTGAATTATTTTCTTCAGTTACCTTTTTATGTTCCTTTTGTATTTGGTCAATTGAAGTTTTAAATGAGTTGTTTTGTTCTATGGATTTTTTTTCCATTTCACAAATTCTGTTTTTCAAGGAGTTATTTTCTTTTTCCATTTCACAAATTCTGTTTTCAGGGAGTTGTTTTCTTTTTACATTTTGTCAAATCTATTTTGTAAGGTCTTATATGCTTTTTCCATTTCACTAAATCTATTTTTAAGGAGTTTTCTTAAAGTAATTTCTGTATTTCCTTTTCCAAATCCACTCTAGGTCCAAGTGGCTGCCTTCCCTCTTCCCATCTCCCTCCGTGCCTGATTGAAACAGACCTTTTCTGGAGATCTTCCAAATTATCTTCTGTTGGAAATTTGTTATACTGCAAATATTTGTGGGTTCTGTCACTCCAAAACCAATTCAGAGGCTGCATTTGCTGTTAATTCGAGAGACATGGGGAGAGCTCACAAAAAGACTAATTTTCTCTCTACCATCTTAGCTCTGCCCCATCAATTCCTCTTTTTTTTAGGACACGTATAAATCAGAGATTAACAAGACTTAGCAATTAGGGTTGATAGAACTTTGGTACAGGGCCCACTTTTTAAGTAGATAGAGTCCACCTTCAAATTCATACAGATACCTTAATATATCAAAAAGTCATTCTATTTAATTTAGTATATATTCAATGAATGATCATTAATAAACATTTGTTAAATCCCAACTATGTATTAGGTACTATGCTAAGCACTGGGAATACAAAAAAGAGGGTAAAAGGCAGTTCCTTCTCTCAATGTGCTAGATTGAAAGAGAGCAGTATTGTATTCTTGTCTTCATCATTGACATTTTTAGTTAAGTTCATTCAATTTTTGTTCCTTTAAGGAAGAAATAATGTTACTGTGAACTGGGGTTAATCTCTCCTTTTCTAAACTTGAGACACTATAAAATTCTTTGATCATATACTTAGTATTCAAAGGGACCTTAGAATCTATTGAACTGAACTTCTTCATTTTGCAGAGGAGAAAAGTGATGCAAAAATAGCTTTAGAGACTTATTTAAGATCTCATAGCTAGTAAAAAATTAAGGCAAGATGTGAATCTAAATCTTCTAAGTCCAATGACCTATACATACATATAAACACACACACATACTGCTTCTAAAAGAGAAACTAGAAATGTTGTGGGGAAAAACATACTTGTTTTAACTTATGATCAGCTGAGTGCTGAATTTAAATTTATTTATGTTTATTTATATCAATATATTTATATTTATAATAAACATATTTACATTTATATCAGTATAGTTTTAAAATATAACAAAATTAGACTAATGGGGGGGGAGATCAGCTTGAATTGGTGAAAACAAAGTCTAGCTTTAAAGTACTAGTTAGTTGAGCCCATGGGGATTGATAATTAGCTTCTTCCTACACCATATGCAACCATTAATTTGGGTTCAGCCCTGAGAATCCTATCTGGTAATGAAAGGGGACTCCCTTTTCTTTATACTCATTGATTCATTAACAAATTCCCACCTCAAAATCTTAAGAATAATGCTGATTATATTAAAAGCTATGACTCATGTGTAGGACTCCCTAAAATGAGGAATGAGCAAAAGAGATTCTCTATGTAAAATATGAATTGACTATAGGATAACTAATTAATCCCTACTCACAAATGGAAGTTAAATATAAAAGAATCATAATATGCATTACAAAAAATAGTCAAACCAAACATTTATTTTTAAAAAATGATAATTTATTATTATTTTTGTATTACTAAATGCCAAAAACATAAGCAAAAATATTAGTCCTTGATTTTAAAGAGTTTACATTCTAGTGAAGGAGACCATACATCAAAGTTACAAGTCATGGGGTTAGAATATGCCCAACCACTTCATTCATTAACTTTTAGAAAGTCACAAGTATTCCTGAGGAACCTTAGGGCATACACTTAACTGGATAAAATCCAGATAGTCAGATAAAAGCAGTGTTCTTATCTTCCTCAGCCATAGAATCTGATAGTGTACACTGCATAAAACCAATATTAAGAAATTCTGGCTGCCTAGTAGTAGACCAGGTCATTTGGAACCTTTTGTATAGTGTACAAGTCCACTTTAATTCTTTTGCTTCAAATCTAGAAGTCTATACACATTAACATCTCCCCATTCTTATTCCATACACTACTACAGGTGATTTATTCAAATAGCTCAACTCTGTGATATCGATCAGTAGGTGTTTCAGATATTCTCTGATATCTTCTCATTACATAAAGAAATATTCCTATGCTGTTCCTAGAATAGTCAATGAGTTTTATTCTGTGGATTATTTTTCAGGTACATCTAAAATCCCACTCATGCAGAAAAAGTATATCTTGCTGAACCTCTGCTTCAGTTGATCCCTCTTTTATGAGAGTGCTGCCAGGATCAAATGTCTAAAGATCCAAATGTGAATTAAGATCCAATATTCTTATGATATTATGATCTTGTATCATTTGCCTCTGTTTTTTTGTAGGTATCTATAAAGACTGCACAAATAGGTATTGATTCCCAAGATTATTATAACTTTCCTAAAAAATTGCCATTTCAAAGAGCAAATTACAGAAATTACATAATTCCATTAATAAAACAATAGTGAAACAACATACTAAAACTTTTGAGATGCAACCAAAACACTCAGGAAAAAATATATTCCTCCACACATTCATTAACAAAAGAGAGAAAGAATTAGTTAATTGAACAAACAAAAAATAACAGAAAAGCAGCAAATCATCCAACTTCAATAAAAAACAAAACCCGAAATTCTAAAGAACAAGTTAGAGATGAACAAAACTGAAAATAACAAAAACAATTGGAATAAAAGTTAAATATATTTTAAAAAACTAATAAAATTTGTGAATCATTAGCTAATCTGATTTTTAAAAGAGAGAAAAGCTGAACTGCCAGTTTTAGAAATGAAAAAAGGAGAATTCCTCATAGATAAAGAGATCATAAAACAAATTATCAGAAATCTTTTTGACCAAGTACTTGCCAATAAAACTAATAACTTAAATGAAATGGTTTAACATTTACAAAGATTTAAAATCTTAGATTAATAAGATGAGAAATATATTGATCCAATTTTAAAAAAATTAAATTACCCATTAAAAAACTCCAAAATTTTTAAAAAGTAAATTTACAAAAAAAATTCTAGCATCTAAAGACCAATCTATTGCAAAATTATGTAAAGTGGTGCAAAAATGAATAGTAGAGACAAATAAGGTTCTGATACATAAGATACATAGAGAACTGATTCTGATACATAGAGATGAAGGTAACAAAAATAAAAGGGGGGAATCTAAAGGCCAATAACCTTAAAGAATATTGTTACAAAATATTGAATTGAACAAAATATTAAGAAAGAGTTTACAAAAACCTACAAAAGGATTAATAAGACTAAGTTGGCATTATACTAAGAATTAAAGATTGATTGAATATTAAGAATAATTTAAACATAATAGACTATTAATAACAAAACAGTAAAAATCTATTATCATGTAATACATACTGAAAAAGTTTCTGACAAAACAGCAGTCTTTTTTGACAAGAACATTGAAATTACAGAATAAATGGACTTTAAAAAAAATATATGGTAACTACTATCTATGTAAAGTCAAGAGCTACCCTTAGCTGACATGGAGAAAGATTAAAGGGTTTTGCAATAAGATTACAGTTAAGTCAAAGATTTCCACATCATCATTATTTGATATTGTAATAGAAATGCTAGCTGTAGAAAGATAAGAAAAAAGAAATTGAAGGATAAGCAAAGACATAGAAGAAACAAATTTATGGCTTTTTACAGATGACATGATTGTTTAGAGAATGTTGGAAAGTCAACTAAAAACTATTTGAAACAATAAATAATTTCATCAAAAGTAGCAGGATATAAAACAAACCCACAGAAAGAATTATCTTTTTCATCAAAATTCAGTAAAAAGAGTTAAAAAATGATATTCCATTCAAAATAACAATGGAATATATAAAATACTTGAGTCTTCTTATCAAGACAAATAGACAATATATAGACTTTTAAAAGACCACATAATATAAAAACAACCACAAAATCCTTTTTTAACTGAGTTAAAGACAGAACTAAATATTTGGAGAAATTTTAACAGTTTAAGGCTCTACTAATAAAATAAAAATGATAAATTGATTTTTTGTTGTTTGAATTTTTTTTGAAGAGACCAGGGATATTACAGGTGACATTTTGAATCATGTGTGAATTGCATTGAAGTGAAGCAGAGTTTCACAAAGGTCAATCTTAATCTCTCTTCCAGATTATGTCAATGTCAAAGGTCAAGACAAAGGTCAAGACAACTCGTGATGGCTTAGGATGCAGTATATGACTTTCACTTCTTCAATGTCTGACCGAGCTTTTAGGACTCCATAATACCTACTTCAACCACCTTAATGGCCATTGAAAAAAAATTCTTATCTGACCATTCTACCAGGCAAAGTCTTCACATGCTTGGAGTAGACACATCCCTAATTCACCAATAGGTTTGAGACCTATTAATTACCCTCAAACTGGTTTAGCCCATCTGCCAAGATGGTTTTGCTGGAGTGTGATCATTGCACATGCTACAGCTTCTTGGAGCCATGACATAGCAAACTACCTAAGGGTTACTCTATTGAATTAAATTAGACCCTACTATACTCTACTATTGTCAGACTTCATCTGCAATATTGTGTTTATTCAGAATAACAGAATTTAAGAGGGACGCTGATAAAAAGAAAGTATCCAAAAGAGGTGCTGACAGATGGAGAAAGCCTCATATCCATGTGATATGAAGATTAGTTGAAACAACTGGCTGAATTAGAAAAGGATTGGTTGAAGTACTCTCTCTAAGTATTTGCAGGATTGTCATGGAGAAAGGAGTAGACATGTTCCATTTGTCCCCCAAGTCAAAATGAGATAGAAAGCTGAAAAAAAGCAGATTTAGACATAGTGTTAAAAAAAATGTCCTGTCCATTAGTGTTGTATGGACCACCATCAAGATATGGATAGTTCTTCCTCCTTACTTTAAGCAGAGTCTATATGGTCATTTTTTAGTTATGATATAGTGGGGATTCCTTTTGTGTATGAGATTAGACAAGATGGTAGCTGAAGTCCTTTTCATTTCTTCAGTCCTGTGATTACGGGAAGAGTATAGTGTTGCATTTGTTTTCATTTAAATGAATGATGAAAGATTTCACATTGTATTAATTGAACAAACTCCAAATCTTTGTGATGTGATGCTCTATTAGCTAGGCATGATCTTTTCCTATTAACTTTTTCCCACAGGAAGGAACACAAGCTCATTCCATTAAATCTATTGGCTGATTGTTAATGGAAAGCACACTGGTGGGGTGTCCCAAGCTACATTAGAAGAAATAGGCAGCCCTTGATGGAGAGTGTAGTCAATACTGAAATTAACTTAATTTTCTCTACATCAATTTCATCTTGGAAAACAACCAAATAGAGGAATTCCTCCCCTATTCTTGGAACTTGTACAAGCCTTGCTCTCTCTTACTTTAAGTATGTATCTGTTTCAAATTTGATTTTTAAAAATGTGTTTTAATTGATCCATGATGTGTTTTAATTGATCTATGCATTTAGGCAGATGATAAATTTGAGTCTTGGGATAGATTTTCTGAGTGAGAGGATAAAATGAGTAAACTTTGCATTATTTATAATATAGTCAAATGTAATGTCTAAATCAAAAAGTCTCCAGCAAGAAGAACAGTAGGCTCATTTTTAGAAAACCAGCTTTTTATACAACACTGGATTTATTTTATTTATTTATCGAATCTTTCAAAAATTACATACCTGACTGAGGAAAAACCTCAAGGATTTTGCATAATCCTTCCCATAAAGCTTTCTATTCACTTGCCTGAAAGTAGGTGGGCATGTGTACAAGGGAAGAGAGGCTATTTGGGATTGCAGAAAACAAACAATCAAATATAATAAGTCAAGTGTATTTTTACCAATCAGATGATTCATCTGTTCTAAGAAGTTAATAATGACTAAATGAAGGAGTCGTGTGAAGTATTTATCTTGGAAAATGTGGACACATATGGTTTTGGTTATTTTCAGACTTCAGTTCTCTGCTGTGATTTCCAAATTTTCAAAGAAGAATATTAATGTGAAGTTAGCCTGGTATATGTGTTCAAGCCCATGTTTTTGAGTCCACATTTTTAGGCTGATTCTGGACAGGTTGAACCAGAGATTTAATTTACTACAGTAATAAAAGTTCTCCTGTTAGTTTTTGATATCCAAATTGGAATTTGAAAGATCAGTTACAGTTGTTCTTGAGCAATTAACTATTAGGACATTTGAAAAGAATGCTGTGTTGGAAGGACTGCAGATTGATAAGTTGCTGTTAGTACTAAACAACATTATCTCTTTACTATAGAAAGAGCTCTTCAAAAAGTGGGCTCTGCATTTTAGGGGTCACTTAGTCATTGGTAACTAAGACCCCTTCTTTCTTTTATTTTGGGTTAGACATAAGTCTCACACATTCCAGTAATTCATTTAGTTTGTGTCCCATAGTCATACTTTCAATCACTGGTATTCAAATTTTTTTGAATATGCATCCTTACCAAGAACAAAAAATTGAGTGCTAGCTCCATTTTATTATGTTCATTTATTTTTAAGTGATAAATACATATTACTATGCTAATGTTATATACCTTATAAGAATTAAAGATTTAAAACAGTGAGATAAATATGAAAAAATATTTTAAAATATTATACTTATTAAAAGCATAAAACATTTTGATCACTCTAAAATTTTGATTATATTATTTTTAGAAAGTTAGATAATTGATATTTTTATTATTATTTTTAAAAATCTCTTTGTATAGTTTTGGAGATAAGGTGTACTTATAAATAATAATTGTCTTAGTAATTAATCACTTAATTTGACCAATGTAGCTAATCTCAGAAGGCAAATTTCTTTTTAGATGGTTTTTAGTAAAAGAGATACAATACAATCAAATAATAGGTCAAATATTCAAGGAGGAGAAAGCTAAGTAGCTCAATGGATAGAGCACTGGGTTTAGAGTCAGAAAAAACTATGTTTCTGGCCTCAGATGCTTTCCAGTTGTGTGATCTTAGACAACTCATTTTGTCTGTTTGCCTTAATTTACTGGAGAAAGAAATGGCAAACCACTCCAGTATCTTTACCAAGAAAATCCATGTACAATATTGAAAAACTATGGTCCCCTGAGTCACAAAGAGTTAGTCATGAGTGAATAAGTCAATGTATAATAATCAGTGAACACAATAGCTCTTTCTTTGTTTCTAGATATTGACTGACAACAATGCAAAAATGAGCAAAAGTGAATTATCTCTGATTTCAAATTCAACAAAGTTTTCAGTATAAATTCATTCCTCTTTATTTACATTGTTTTTGCTACAGAGAAGGCACTATGTCTTAAGTTTCCTTAACAATCTATGGTGACTAAGAGTCCCTCTACTTTTATCTTGGGTGAGACAAAATAAGTTTCACAAGATGAACACATATAGATAATGATCTGCATTACAGATCTCAGCATGTTATCTTTCTCCCAAACCTACTCTTTTTCTGAAATTTCCTATTACTACAGAAGGTATCACCATCATTTCAATCACCCAAGTTTATAACCCTAATATCATCCCCGACTCCTCATTTACCCCACATTTTCAAATCTTGCTGTTTTTTAGCTTCACAGTACCTCTCTTTACTACCCAAGTTCAAACTTTAATTACTTATCCCTTGGGCAACCAGAATAGTTTTGCAATTCATCTTCTTAATTCATGTTATCTCCTTTCCTATCCATCTTTCAAATAACTGCCAAAGTGATTTTTTAAAAGTGAGGGTATGATTAAATCACACACACCCATTGAAAAATGGTAGTCTATATTACTTCTAGGATCAAATGTAAACTCCTCTGCTTGACATTTACACATCGAAGAGCTTTTTTATTAATAAAATTAATGCAACTAGGATTAAAAGGGAAGCAGTTGACTAGAAAAAGTATTTTTGTATGATATTTCTGATAAGGGACTCATAAACAAACTCACAGGTATATGGACAATTCACAAAAGTATATGACCTAAAGATATTCCTTAATAAGTGATGAAAGAAAAAAATACTTCAAAAGAAGTGCACATTATTAATAACTACATATAAGAATGTTCTAAATCATCACTAATAAGAAAAATTCAGATTTAAAAAATGATCCTGTGATTGCAACTCATATCCAGAAAATTGACAAGGATGACAAAAAATAAGAATAGTCAGTGCTGGAGATATTTAGGAAAGACATTCATGTATTGTTGGTAGAACTATAAATTGGTACAACCATTCTGGAAAGCAATTCAGAATTATGCAAAGTGAGTAAAATATTCCTATCTTTTGACTCAGAGATTCCATTGCTAGGCACATACCTCAAGGAAGTTAATGACAGAAATGAAAGGTTCCATTTATACCAAAATATTTATTATGAGCTTTTTGTGACAACAAAGAATTGGAAACAAACTAAATGCCCATCAACTTGAGAATATCTAAATAAACTGTTCTATACAAATGTAAATAAAATATAGACAAGTATGGAAAATATAAGAACTGATGTAAAATAAGCAAAAACAGGAAAACAAAATGGAAAAGACAGCAATCATAAAATGATTAAAACTGAAAACGAATTGGCCCCCAAAAATATACATAAAAAGACTCTGTTCCTTTTCAGAGCTGAGGTCCAATAATTTAGAAAATTGCATGGAATGTTAGGGTTTTTTCATATTCTTCCTTTTTGTCTTAAAAAAACCTCATTTTTTAAAAATAAGAGATGACTCTTGGGGGTAAAATAAAGTTTATTGAAAAAAATTAATTTTTAAATGTAAAGACATTGCTCTGAGAGAGGTGCTAACTTAAAAAAAAAACAACAAACTTTTTTCCCCCAGTTTCTAATTTGCATTTTATAATAATTATAAAATAAAAGATTAAGTTCATAAGAATAATAAAACAAAGTACACATTTTCAGTAGGGATTTTTTAAAATACTAAACAAAGAGATCACTGTTAATGTTGGCATATACCCTAGGAGCAGATAATTTGGTCAATGCTAAATAAAAGGAATGCTTCTATTAATTTGGTTAACAAAATAACATTTTCATTCTTAGTTTGTCCACCATAAACTCCCTCATATAATCTAGCCACCAATTCTACCTTGTTTGGGAAATTAAGTACATTCCTTATTGATTAAATTTTCTAATTTCTCCCCTTCTAATCTATTTTGAATTTTATTTTGTGATTTGCCCCTACTATTCATTTTTTAATCTCCATGTCTCTCATGTAGTTAAAGCTTCTGCAATTCCATGCTTGAGTTCCTTCTTCTATCCAGTTTCTATATTATTGCCTGATCCTATCCTTTTTTTAAAAGAATATTTTCTAAGAATCACTCTTAGAAATAACTATTCATGAGGGAAGTAATACTGGATAGAAATAGTAGTTATTTTGGGTTCCAAATTATAATGTCCAGGCATAATGTCTCTTCTTACTCTGATTATACTCCATTCCAAAGAATTGCCATTACATCTCTGTATCTTCACAGATACTTGCTTGGATACTTGCTTATTTGAAGAAGTAGCCCATCTCCTGGAGTAGAATGCTATTCATGGAGATTCACTGTCTCATAAAAGTTGGCCACCCCTTGAGCAAATTGTCTTCAGACTAAACTCATTACAACTCCCCATTTCTCTATTATAAACATATATTTTCTATACTATGGAGATGCTCATCAGTAGCATTCTCTTCTCTCCTCTGACATGAGACACCTCTCTTAGAGTCTCTTAATTCCAATTCTTTTCCCCTTCTGATTTCAGCTCAGTTTCTCAAAGATGCTCATATTATTATTTTTTTGGGGGGGCAGGGGCCAAGAGATTATAGAAATAAACATCTTTCATTGTTCAACCATGGACTTAATAGGAATGCAGAACATATTCATTTCTGTTTTCTGCTTGCCCTCTTTCCTTACTTAATTTTCTCTTGATTACTGTACTTATTAACCTTTCCTATGATTTTTTTGTCTTTATATTGAAAAGTCAAAACAATCTCCTCCCCTTTTTTTCCTTCCATCTCCACCTCATGAATCCCTCAAATGTCTATTTTGTTGAATGCCAATATTTTTTTCTATTGTTTAGGCTGAGGTTTTCAGGATCATTTAGGGTTGTAGCTTTTGCTCAATTGTTTTTTGAACTATATGACAATTTCTTTCTTTGGTTTTTCATAACTATAAAAAAATCTCATTTTCTTCAAATTTCCTTCATATTTAAACACTATTTTCTTGAAAACTTGCAAAGTTTGTTTGTTACTGAAATATTCCCATTTAACCATTACTTTTATGTTTGGGAATTTGAAGTTGAGGAAATTTCCCCTCACTCTGTGATGAGGTGTGAATTCTCCTGAATAATACTTTGTCACCCATAACCAAAAGTTCTGGAGTTTTCATATATTATTTCCCTCATCCTGGTATTTTTTTTTAATGTAATGTTATTCTCTGAGACTTGTGATTATTAAGATATCTGCATGTCTATTTTCAAATTCAGTTGTTTTGATTCATGGAGAATTCATGACATCTTTTTCATTATTGCCTTTTGCTTTTCTTCTAATAAATTTCTTACACTTTAGTATTTTGTTATCCAAGTCTATTGTTCTCTTTCTCAGAGCTTCTATTTATTTGCTTTGAGGCTCCATTGTGAACTCAATTTTTCTTACTTTGCCAATAATGTTTTAAAATTCTATATTAATAGCTAATTTCCATGAACATTAACAAGTTTGGTCCCCAGAGTATGACTCAGGATTCTAATGATAATGCTGCTGATTAATGTACGTGAGCCAACACTGAGGTGCTTCCGCTATGATCATCACTTGATATAATTTAGTCAGACAATCTTGATTAGCTTTTAGAAAAGGGTATTAACTAAGATTGTATAGTCATTATAGTCGATACAAAACATCCCCCACAAAGTCTTTGACACAATCTCCGATAAGTACATTTAAAATCCAAGGGGAAGTGGAACCAAATTTAAAGAGAAAATATGTCAAAAAGGTAACTTAACAGCTCCTTCTTATTCAAAAGGCATTTTCTTCCACCATGAGGGCTCAAGAAGTTTTCTTTATGACAGAGGCTACTAAGTGGTACAGTGGCTAGAGTGTTGAGCCTGGAGTCATGAAAACCTCAGTTCAAATCCTAACTTAGATGCTTATTAGCTCTATCCACATAATAAATGCTTATTCTCTTTCTTCCTCCCCTTTGGTATGGTGCAGCTTCTGTTCTGGGTTCCTTGTGGATCTGTGCATCTACATCTTTGCATGGAACCCAGTTTGCTCTTAGTTTAGACATTGCTTAGGACACTGATGCAAAATTTTTGGCACACTTAAGAACTTGTAAGATTTTCCTTTTGCCTGAGAGGAGTCTAACATGATTAAAGCCAAAATATTCTCCATCTCCACCATTTTAATAATTTTTTTTAAGGGTTTTGCTGGAACATTCTTTCCAGGCTATCTACCAGTTATCTAAATCTTGCAAGTCTAGATTGGCTTGATATTTTATACAATCTGAATGGGGTGATTTGATTGATTTGCTCAATCAAAATACCCCCACCTTTATACTTATCTCCCCAGATAAATGATAATATTATTTGCCATGCACTGCTTTGTGAAACTCATAATGTGCTCTAGTTTCTCTTTGAATTCTTCTTCTTTTTCTTTTAGAATCTCCTATGTTGATTTATCTAATTGTGTGCTGGGTTTTTACTGAGTTTTTTTCTTCTTCCTATTATTTTGGGTATTTTATCCATTTTTTTATATGTTCATGTGTCATTTTATCTTTTTTTTTTCTCCCTTCACTGGTTGATAATCTCACAAGACTGAGCCATGGACTTAACTAAGTCTCCTCTCCTTGAATTATTGGTGTAGGCTTAATTTCCTGGCCAAAGTGCTTTTTTGTATTCCTCTCTGTATAAGTAAGAATGTCCAATAGATTTGTATATTATTTAATTTATACTATAACTTGTTCAAGGCAGCTATTCTTATACAGACACACCGATTACTTGGTATCTTAAAGCTAGCTATCACAAGGGCCCAATTGGGTGGGAAATAGAGTTTAGTTGGTAGGATATTTTATTTAGGGGAGTTTGAAGTGACAGTGTGTACCAAGAATATATCTGAAGAACTTGGCAGAAGGAACAAAAATAGGAAAAGAATTAAGCAGGAGTTAAAATGGGTTGCAAAATCATGGCCAAATACTTGGAAATAATATATATTCACAATAATAACATTGAAATGCAAAGGACTCCTAGGTATATGCAAGTTAAGAATACTTTTCTGGTTTTCTATCATTTCAGAATATAATGTGAGCATTTTCTTTTTAATGAAAAAAAAAGATTACTGTTAAAATTCGGACTTAAAACCTTCAGAAGACCTACTTTCAGCTGAATTCTAAGACATTAAATCCACCTGGCTATACCTGGTATTTTTCAGTAGAATTATCACTCAGACTATGGGATGGTTATGCTAAATGTAGATCAGGATGTGTTAAAATCAGGAGATTAAAGTGCCATTCACAGAAATTCATTGTCAGACCCAGTGATATAGGCAGGGCTGTACTGAAGTTAAATATTCATTATGAACATTTATACCTTAAAAACTGGCAAATACCACAAATCAAGGCTTGATTTATTGATTAAGAAAGTAATAATGTTACAGATTAAACTCAAGAGAGTATCAAATATAAATTCTCCTTTCTCCCTACTTAGCTAGCAAATGGTAACACTGGGATGAAAAAACCCAGATCTTTTTGATCAGTGTTCTTTTTTGTTATACCTCAATTGCTCAAGTATTGTTTGGTCTTCAAAGCATTTTCTACCATAAGTGTTCACACAAAATATATCTTTTTAATTTGTATATGAATGTCCCCAATGGCTCCTTCACTACTCTTTTCACTACTTCACTTGGCTTTAAAAATAAAAACCAAATCTTCAATTCTCTTTAGTAGGCTCCATAATTTAGGAATCATTGAGACATTTCTGAACATAATTCAAGTACAAGGACTAGACAAAAATGAAACCCCTCAGCTCTCCAGTTTAATTAAGAGAAACCCAATTGACTAATATTTTTACCTCAAAGAAATGAAAGCCCTGATTTAAAATAAGTTGTTTAAATATTATTGCTCGCCTTGTGGTTAAAATCCAGACTTTACTATGTGATTATTTGAGTATGAAAAAAGTGATACTTTTAGAAAATTGACCACAATGTCTAATTTATGGATGAAAGCCTGGAGTCAGCTCATACAAAGTAGTGGTAAATTCTTGCCACTATTTGCAAATTTTAAATGTTCCACAATAAATACTCTAGCTAAGCAGGGAGAATAATGCATTAGTACTTAGCATCCTAGCTGCAGCCTGAAGGAAATAAGGAAAAGGAATGGAAATTTTTTACCACTTCCTCCTCTTCTTTTAATACTAATAATAATAATAACTTTTATGTAGCACTTACTATGTGCTAGGTATGATGCTAAGTGTTTTATAAAAATTATTTCATTTTACTCTTCTATAACAATCCTGTGACATAAGTGCGGTTAGTATCCCCATTTTACAAATGAGCGAACCGAGATTAATAGAGGTCAAATTATTGGCCCAGGTTCAAAGAGGTAGTCAGTGTTTGAGGCTGGATTCTTCTTGGCTCAATGATCAACTCTCTTTTGGTGCATCCTTCTTCTCCTAATGCTATCCTGGGCACCATAAGATTACTACAACATCCCAAAGGCTTATTCAGGGGTTCTCAAACTTTTTAAATAGTGGGCCAGTTCACTGTCCCTCAGACTGTGGGAGGGCCGGACTATAGTAAAAACAAAACCTTTGTTTTGTGGGCCTTTAAATAAAGAAACTTCATAGCCGTGGGTGAGGGGGATAACTCTCCTCAGCTGCCGCATCTGGCCTGCGGGCTGTAGTTTAAGGACCCCTGGCTAAGTCCTTCAACTCTGAGCCAGAACACATAGAACTCTGTGGTAGTGGCCCAAAGGAATCCACTTTAGCTCCATGAATGCTCTATGGGATGTGCTCTAGCCAGAATGGATAGGGAAGGACTAATTATATATAAATACATAGTAGATAATTAGAAGGTGGTTACTAACCAATGAGGGTATCAATGTCAATATAGGATTCCTATATGACATGGGACCTGCACTGAAAATTTGTAGAAAGTCAGAATTTCTGAATCTGATGAGAGAATACACTCTAAACATGGAGGACAACCTATACAAAAGTATTAAAATGAAAGATGTAATATTGTGTTTAGGGAATATTGCATTCAGGTCAATTTGATTGAGAAATAAATGAGTAAAATACAATAACTTATAAGAAGCTTGGAAACTTAGGTAGGAGCCTGATTGTGAAGAGTTATAAATATGTCAAATAGAAGGAAACCATTGGAATATCCTGATTAGAGAAATGTCATGGACAGAACTATACTTTAGGAGTATTACTTTGACACTATGTAAAGAATGGGTCAGAGAAGGGAGTAGTTGAAAGGTAGGAGGCCAGTTAGGATGTTACTGTAATATGCTAGGTAAAAGTGATTAGGGAGATAATTGTGTGAACAGAGTAGATGGGATGAATATAAGACACCTTGTGAAGGTGAACCAATAAGAGCTGGCAACTGATTGAATATGAAAGGTGAGAGGGAGTGAAGAGTCAAGGATGACTCCAATATTTCAAACCTGGTGTTTGGAAGAATAATGGTACTCTAACAACAACAAAAAGGTAAATTAAGAAAATTGGAGAGTTTTTTGGGGAAAAACATGCAAAGATAGTTTTCATTATTTACCTTTGTAAAACCTTGAGTTCCAAATCTCCCTCTTCTTTTTCTGCCCCTTAGGACAGCAAGCAATCTGATATAGATTATACATGTGCAATTCTTCTAAATATATTTCCATATCACTATGCTGTGTAAGAAAAATCAGATAAAAAGGAAAAAAATGAGAAAGAAAAAACAAGCAAACAAACAACAATAACAAAAAAGGTAAAAATACTATTCTTTGATCCACTTTCAGTCTTCATAGTTCTCTCTCTGGATGCAGATGGCTCTTTCCAGCACAAGTCTATTGGAACTGGATGTGTTTTATTTTCTGCAAAGATGCAATGTAGCCTAGTAGATAGAATCATTCTAATCTTTTAAGCTTCAGGCAGCTCTCAAAAATGAATTGTGAATATATTAACTTCAGTTTAAAGTTTCTCCCTACATTTTCCTCAAATGACAAGACCATTTTTCTTCCCATTACCATTTGAATCCAGAAATATTGATTTAGCAACTAGGTAGCCAAGAACTTTTAAATATTTTGATTCTTTCTTGTGGTTGTTGAGTCATTTCATTCATGTCCAACTCTTTGTGACTCAATTTGGGTTTTCTTGGCAAAAATACTGGAGTGGTTTGCTATCAATCAAATGGATAGGTCAGATAAATTGAGATTTAATTACTAATGTTTCTGAGATTGATTAAATTGAATTCAATACTAATATATGTTCCTAATGTTACCATATTTGTTTCTTGTGTTCACAACTGTATATTTTTGCTCTTTTTAAATCAGAAATTCTAAACTTAGAATTTGTGAATTTTTATATGTATATCTACTGTGTCACCTAGCTGCCCCACTTTGGCTCTTACTTGAATAATAATAATAACAACTAACATTTATATATTGATTTACTTTATATGTTAACTCATTTGATCCTCTCACAACCCCGTGAAGTAGGTGATGTTATTATCCCCATTTTATAGATGAGGAAACAGATATAGAGAACCTAAGAGATTTGCTAGGCTCATTCATTCAGCTAATAAATGTTAAGGCTGGATTTTAATTCAAATCTTTCTTACTCCAAATCTCCTGCTTTATCCACTAGTTCCATTTAGCTGTCTCTAGGTTGTGATTCCAGTCATAAACCTTCCTTGATCTAATGAGAAAAGGTCTGCTTGAGAATATATAAAAAGATTTTTCGCCTTAAACACTGTTTGCCTGTGAAATATTTTGCAGATGGTAAAGTTATTTTATTCTACTCATGCCTATCATATTTGAAAGGATTTGGAAGAGGAGGGGAAAAAGCTATGAATTATTATAGTGCCAAGGATCTGATTAAACTCTACACTGAGATATTTTGAAAGATGCAGTTTTAATAAAGAGCTCAGCCATGATATCAGCTGATGTTATATAGTTCCTCTAAAGATATAAATATACCAAATAACTGAGTTATCTCTGGCCAGGGATATTCTTAACCAGCAACAGGAGACAAAAATAATACTGAAATGCCTCTCCCTTTGAAATAGGGAATCTTGTTTAAGATTTGACTGCCACTAGAAACATGATTTTCATTTTTTGGTACATAGATAATTGCTTCTAAATAGAGAGTAGGCTGTATGCCACACATGATATTGTTCTGATTTTAAACCTGAATTTGCATTTATATAAACAAAAAATGAACCAACATGAAGTATTGTTATATATTTTAGGAATCTGTGAATTCTGATAGACAATGAACTTCTCAGAACTCTTTGGCCTCCTTTGCCCCATATTTCCCTGAGTGCTGTTAGGGTGAAAGTCATTTACTTTTCACAGTTTACTGACACATGGTCCTGTGGGTCTCTCTCCTTTCCAGTTGTTCAAGATATATCAGAACTGTATTTAAAATGTCTGGACTCCATGAAGTTTAGTGATACCTCAATTTACCAGAATGTTTGAATAATGTAAAGATTTACTCAATCAAATCACCCTGTTTCACTTAAAATGTGGTGATAAAAGAGTTTGTTTCTGTAACCAGGCAAAAGCAATCAACCAAGCTCAATCACAAGCTTTTATTTCAATTAGTCAATGGTAGGATTTAAACTAAGTATGAACAATCCTGGAGTAACTTTGTATAGGAATCATGTTTGGAAAGGTTGAGGAAATTTGGTTATGCACTTAAAGTTGTCTAAAAATTATTAAACTAGCTAGATGCATTCAAGAAGCTGGATCAAGTATGGCATTTTAGTAAAATCTTTGAGCAGAAATTATCTGGGAAGAGTGTGGCAGAATGAGGATATCAACTTTGTCTTCAACCTATGTCTCCTTTCCCATGTTTCTCCTTGTGAGGAGGATCTTATAAACTCTGAAGGGGCCAAAGCATATTGGACTTCTTATATTCTTATTGATGTCCTAACAGCATCCCTGAATCAGCTGAAGACAGTATTTTCATTGAAAGCCAAAGAGTAGATGCAGACTAGCAGCTTCACAAGGAACTCAGCACAGAAATTGTAGCATGTTTAAAGAGGAACTTCTTGAACGCTCCACAAATGGAAGAAAAGGACTTTTAGAAACCACAATATGTGAATTATCCCTTTACCATATTTGATTTCTAAACCTGAACCCATTTCCCCCTGGATTCTGTATGGGTTTTGAGGACACAGACTCTTTAAGGGATATTTTATAACTGCTCTTACTATACCACGTTAATAAATATCTTTATATGATAGCTGCTTAAAGCTGGCTGACTAAAATGATTATCAATCAGTTACCTTGGAAAAAAGCACTGGTGGAGATTTGAGTCACTGACTTAGAGAATCACCAACAACTCCTTAGAATTTTCCTTGAATTCTGAGAGAGAGAGAGAGAGAGAGAGAGAGAGAGAGAGAGAGAGAGAGAGAGAGAGAGAGATGTAACTTTGCTCAGGGTCCTAACACTCATCTGTGAGGGTGGAAGTTGAGATAAGGATCATCAAAGGTAGTATGGATTACAATAGGAATAGCTGCTATTGGGATATATTGTTCACAAAATTAAAAGTACTAGGGGAAAAAGCCTGTAAAATTTAGGCTCTGCTGATCACTAGCACTATTAATTAGGCTTAACTTAGTTATGCATAAAATGATACATCAGGAGCTATAATTTGGGCATGTGACAATAGAAGAAAACAAAGATTTCTCTTGTTAACATTTAGGCATTTATTCAAACAACAAAATTACATGGTATGTTCAAGGTGATTATGAGTTTATTCCAATTCAATTTAAATGTCATTCCCTTGTCTTCCTGTATTTATCTGATTCTCACCACTTTGATATGTATATGTGGCAAATTCAGCAATTATTTTTCAGTTTATCTGGCAGATTAACTCTGACTACTTCTGATATGAAATGATTAAATTATAAAACAAAGAACCCAAACCCACAAAGAATGGATTAAACCACAGAAGACAAGGTGAGCTCTGTTCTATGACAGTAAATCATATTAGGGAAAAGTTGATGACTTAGATTCTCACTTGGGAATAAATGACCACAAGAATCGATAATTGCAAGATATTGGGGTAAAAACAGTGTAACAAGCATTATCTTTGGCTTACTGGTCAGCTTGATGTCTCTTGGATATAAAAGGTGAACTAAGAAAAATATGGCCATAACCATCACTCAAGGGTTAAATTAGAGTATTTAAAATTTAAGGTTACAAGGAAGCCAGACTCAGTACAATTTAAGTTACTACCTGGTCCCAGGATATCCACAATCTGATATATATGACACACTGAAGTATTCATCAACAAGAACAATAAAGAACCAATTGTCTTCCTCAGATGATCCAGGGAGTGAAGATGAATGGAATTGTCTTGTATGATTTCAAGTAACTACCCAGAAACCAAAGGAGTGTTGCAATAAGGATCAAGCATTTTAGTGTGACTAATGATGAAAAAGCACTAAAGTTTAGGATTATATTTTCAATATTTATTTTAAAAGTCAACCCTAACTTGGGCAGCTCATGGTACAGTGGAAAAATTAGTTCCACCATTAGAGACTAAATGGTATTTAGATCCAGGAGACCATTCCCTACAATTGAGTGAGATTGGAGCCATTGGTAGAGATCATATACCCCACCCGCCCCAACCTCCCTAAGGGTACCAGAGTATCCTGAGAGTGGGAAGAAGTCTAACCTACTGAACATCCTAACAACAAGGGCATAGTAGCCAGGTTTCACATGAATATTACAAACAGGAAGAAATAATTACAGGATTATGAGATATGATAAAGCACAAAAATATTTCTTAGTAGTAAACAGATATAGTCTCTGGAAAGCAAATCCCAGAGCATCTCTGGGTCTTATGAACTTTGATGCTGATTTATTCTCCAACTTTCCATAGTACCATTTCACTATATATTCCCAGAAGACAGAGCTCATGCCTTTGCTTATCCTGCAAACTCTTGGTAGGAGCATTATATTCACTTAATAAATGTTGTTGACAGAATAGCACAGTTGGCACTTTTACTTAATTTTGAAGCATAATGTTACCTATATTTTATTGTATTTTTATCGATTTTTGTTAAATATTTCCCAATTAGTTTTTAATTTGGTTTGCAGGCAACATGGCTGCATGTTTGACAACTTATAACAATGAAATCATAGGTGCAATAGGTAAATAATTCTCCTGGCCCTATTCCTGCCTAATGCATTTACAAATCCATTAGATTATTTTGCTTAGACTTCTCCCTACCTACAGGGTTATCTGGAACCTTTATGGGCTTTAAGAAGATATGGCTCTCTGTCAATATGATTTTAAATTCTGAGAGAACGCAAAATCCATTCATCTGATTACTGTCTTACTTCCAGGGGTAGAGAGGTACAAGTTGAGATCAACTATTATATTCTTAAATAAAAAATGTAAGTTTATATAGAGTGAAAAAAAATTCTCTCTCCTCTTATTCAAGAGCACTCCACTTGTGCATAATATAAAGGATCTGTAAATATCAGGCAGGAATGCGGCCAGAAGAATTACTTACCTAATGCATCTATGATTTCATTGATGTAAGAGAGAGGTGTTAAATAGACAGTTATGTTGCCAGCAAACCAGGTTAAAATGTAATTGGTAAATATTTAACCAAATCGATAAAAATACAATAAAACACAGATAACTTTGTTTCATAATTAAGTAAATAGAGAGATGTAGGGTTTCTTGCTTACAGATTAGCAGCCTTGTTTCAATATGAGTTCGATACCATTGACGTAGGGAACTCTTAATGAGGAAATTCCATCTACTAGGACTAAACTCTGACATATGCCTCTTAAAGAGATTGGGTTATTGCACAGTTAGATAATTTGCTATCATTCCTTTATCTTTTTTATTCCCTTGATTATTGTAGATATTTTGCTCTTCTAAATGAATTTTGCTATTATTTTCCTATAAAGTATGCCTTTGGTATTTTAATCAACTTTGTACTAAATTTGTAAATTTGTTGCAGTAATATTGTCATTTTTATTATATTAGCAAAATTTAGCAATAAGAACTGAATATTTCTCCATGATTTTTGTTGGGTTTTTTTTTTTTCTGATTATGTGAGGAGAAATGTTCTTTTTTATTATGAATTTGATAAATATCACCAAACATCACTTCTGCCTAAAATGAAAAAAAAAGAGAAAATTGTGTATAAAATCAGAAATATATATTATCCACACTTTATAATTTGTTTTAAATAATAAAATTGTTGTTTCTAAACTGTCCTGTTTCTCTATGTCTCTTTTTTGAATTATATTTGAAGTCACTTATGTGGTTTTTTTAAAAGTTTCATTTATTTCTTTTCTTATTTTTGTTGCTGTGATATGATCCACTCTGGATCCTCTCCTATATAAACACACACACACACACACACACACACACACACACACACACACACACACACACGGTAAAAGCCCCTGCCTTGCAATAAATAAATAAGTATAGTTAAACAACAACAAAGAAGCCACACATTGGCCATGTCTGAAAAATAAACATTTCATTCTGTGCCTTAAGTGATGGGAAGCATGACTCATCACTGGTATTTGATGATTGTGATTGTTCACTAAACTGATAATTTTTCAGGTTGCTATTTAAAAACAAAACAAAACAATATTGTAATCCTTGAACAAATAGTTTCATTTGGTTCTGATGACTTTAGTATGAATCAGTTCATATAAGTCACCCCAGAAAATTGGAAATTAGTATGGCAGAAATTAGGCATTGACCCACACAACACTGTACACCAAGATAAGATCAAAATGAGTTCATGACCTAGGCATAAAGAATGAGATTATAAATAAATTGGAAGGGCATAGGATAGTTTACTTCTCAGACCTGTGGAAGAGGGAGGAATTTATGACCAAAGAAGAACTAGAGATCACTATTGACCACAAAATAGAAAATTTTGATTATATCAAATTGAAATGTTTTTGTACAAACAAAACAAATGCAGACAAGATTAGAAGGGAAACAATAAACTGGGAAAACATTTTTACATTCAAAGGTTCTGATAAAGGCCTCATTTCCAAAATTTATAGAGAATTGACTCTAATTTATAAGAAATCAAACCATTCTCCAATGGATAAATGATCAAAGGATATGAACAGACAATTCTCAGATGAAGAAATTGAAACTATTTATAGTCACCCCAGGCTTCTCTGAATCATCCCTTTAGTTATTTTTATTGTTTTTTTGTTACAATAATATTCCATTTTATCCATATGAGGGATTTCATGTTATAGTGGATAGAGAGTTGGCACTCGAGATAGGAACATGAGTTCAAATCCTGTTTCTGACATATGCCTCAAGTTTATTTATTATGTTATTTTTAATAGCATGTTTTCCTTTGGAGTTTATTGTAGTATCTAATATTGATCTAAGCTTAATTTTTTTCAGATTTTCTCATTTTTCTCGCAGTTTTTGTTAAATAGTAAGTCCTTATCCCAATAGTTGGTGCTCTTGAGTTTATCAAACACTATACAATTATGACTATTTGCCTGTGCATCTGCATCTAATATATACAAAAATATTTGTAGCTGCTCTTTTTTGTGGCAGCAAATCATTAGAACTTGAGGGGGTGCTCATTGAGAAATGACTCAACAATTTCTGGTATATGATTGTGATGTAATACTGCTATACTCTTAAGAAATAATATGTTCAGAAAAGTTCAGAAAAACTAGTAAAAATTTATGTGAACTGATGCAAACTGAAGGGAGCAGAACCAGGAGAACATTCAATAACAGCAATGTTGTACCAAAATGATCCAAAATGATGAAAAATATTATCTACCTCCAGAGAAAGAATTGATAGAATCTGAATGCAGATCAGATCAAAGCATACTGTAAAAACAACAACAACAAAACTTTTCTTTTGTTTTCTTGGTTGTTTCTTTTTTTGGGGGGAGAGGTGTCTATTATCTTTTGCAACATGACTAATATGGGACTATGATTTACATGTCTACATATGTATAGTTTATACCAAATTGCCTTGCCTTCTCAAGGAGGATGGAAGGGAAAGAGGCAAGAAAAGAATTTGAAACTCAAAATTAAAAAAAAATGAATGATAAGAATTGTTTGAAAAATTTCATTAAAATAAATAAAAAATAAAATTATTAAGGACTTCAGAGATTTTTCATTTATTTGGTTTATATTTAAGAATGTTGGGAGATTCAAGTGAGATAATGAATATAAAACTAAAATACTATATAAATGCCAGTTGTTATCATTATTATTGTTAATCTACCATCCCCAGGCCCTGAGACTTAATTCCTTGTGCTTTCTCTTAAGTTGCTGAGTTCAAGTAATGTCTATAGAGCAAAAAGGGGGTGTACTAGTAAATGTTTAATAACCAGACTTGGGATGGGGTGTAGAGAATACATGGGACACATACGTTTAGGTTTAATCTGCATTATTAATGCTTTCTTACGTATAGATAATCAACCAAAAAAATCCTGATCTGTAAGGTATAGATAGATACTCACACTGATAATTTAACAATGGGCTCTCATAAGCTGGATAGAACTGGATCCATATATTCCTAATTATATCTATTGATATTTGCCATAATAAAAATTAAAACTGATAAAATATTTCTTTTATATAATTATATATGATTATATAATATTGTATAATTATGTATGACCACATGTAATTAGTTGTGCATAACTATATTGTTAGCATACAAAAATGTTATTCATAAATTCATTAAAATAATAATAATCACATTAAAATAACTCGATCACATGTTAACATACATAACTTACTTTATGAAAAATTCCTATATTTTTCTTAAAAATTAATGAGAAGATTAGCATTATATTGTATATTTTTCATATTTTTAAAATTTCTACTTTAATAGAAAGCAGTCAGATTCTCATATCTGATTTTGTCTTTAATTTATAGCTATACATTATTTTAGTTAAAGTATATGAAGAAAATCCTGCTTCATACAAATATATCATAAAACAATGGAGCAATATTTTAATTGGCAAATTATGAAAATAGTTTTGACCTCATGAATGCCTTGAAAAGGACTTAAGTACTGTTGGACTACATTTTGAGTAGTGCTGTTTTAAAAGAATTCTGCAATTTTTTTTTTTTTTTTGCTATTCTTTATTGTACAAAATGACTTTTTTAGTTTGGTTAATTGGTATGGCATGGCATCTATAATTAAATTAGACAATATTGTCATTTTTATAATATTGGAACATTCCAAAGATGAGTAGGAAACATTTCTCCACTTGGTTGTTATTATGTCACTATATCAAAGGATGTTTTATAGCTTTATTCATGTTCTTTGTATGTGTGCCCTATCAGGCAATTTACCAAATAATACATCCTCTTTCTGCTTAGTCTTTTTGCTAATATATAGATGAGTTTGTAATTTATATCTTGCTGCTTTGCTAATTTTGCTAATTTTAGTTAGTTTTAATTAATTTTTAGTTGATTCTTGATGATTTTTTAAGTAAACTCTCATATCATCTATTAAAAGCAATAATTTTGTTTCTTCTTTTTCTATGTATATTCCCTCAATATTTTTTTCCTTGTCTGATTGATACAGTATTTTAAAACCACATCAAATAATAGTGTTAACAATGCACATACTTGATTTATTCTGATTCTTATTGGAAGGGCATGCAGCATTTCCCCATTACAAATAACACTGGCTCTTGTTCAGATAGTTAGTATTTACCATATTAAGGAATATGTGTGTATGTCTGTTATATTCTGTCGAAGCTTTTTCTGCATGTTGATGGAGTCATGTGATTTTTATTATTTTTCTTATTAATATAGTCTGTTATATTTATAGTTTTTCTAATACTGGATACCCTGATTTCTTGATGTAAATTCAATCTGATCAACATATATATAGTCTTTTTAACATGTTGTGTAGTCTTTGCAGTTATGATATTTTTGTGAAGATATTTTTTTTTTTCTCTACTTAGTTTCTCCCTGGCTTAGTCATTAAGTCCTTATTTGTTTTATAGGATGAACTTTTTATTATTTCCTGCCTATTTTTACAAACTATGTAATATTGAAATTAGTTTTTATATGTTTGATAACTCATATAAATCTGAATATTTTTTGTCTTTTGAGTGTTTTTTATTATTTGTTGAGTGGTTTTTTAACTTCTCTGTTTCTTGTCCTATTAGTCTGAGTACTTCATGCATTTGTAAATACCTATCCATTTCATGTTATCAGTTTTGGGGGGCATATAACTGAGCAAAATTGCTTCTAAGAGTTACTTTTCCTTATTCTTCCCTTGCAGCGATTTTTTTTAAAATATTGAAATTGTTTTCTGTCCTTTTTTTTGTGTTCAGATTAACTAATAATTTATTTGTGTTTGTTTTTATGTTATAGTATTTTGTGAAATTTCTATGGTCCTCCTCCTCCTCTTTCTCTTGCTCTTCCTCCTTTTCCTTCTCTTTCTCCTCCTCCTCCTCCTCTTCCTCCTCTAGCAATTGGGGTTAAATTACTTGCCCAGAGTCACAAAGCTAGGAAGTGTTAAGTGTCTCAGGCTGAATTTGAATTCAGGTCCTGCTGCATTTAGATTAAGTGTTCTATCCACTGTGCCAATGAGCTGCCCCACCTATTGCATTCTTATGGGAGAATCTATGATCCTGAGGTTGTTTTTGAGATCTGTATGTTATGCTTCCATAGTGAGGACATTTTCTTTTAATGTTCCCATCTTTGCTTTTCTTCAAGGTCATTTTTTTCATTCCTATATATTTACATTCCCAATATATTGTTTTCTTTTGTGTATTTGTTTGTGGTGAAGCCAGTGAAGCTAGCCATTGCAAATTTGAGTTTTTCTTTTCTGTTCTTTAGCTTTGCTATTCAGCCCTCCTAATTCTAATTTCTCTTTTAAAATAAGGAACAGGGGTAGCTGGTAGCACAGTGGATAGAGCACCAACCCTGAAGTCAGGAGGACCTGAGTTCAAATTTGACTTCATACACTCAACACTTCTTACCTGTGTGACAAAGGGGAAATCACTTAACCCCAATTGCCTCAGCCAAAAAAAAAAACAAAACAAAACATAAATGCCTCAATTTAAAAAAAAACCATAAATGTCTCAACTTATTTACTAGATGTGGAGACCTTATTTCCTTCTGTTTTTGCTGGTTTTCCTTTTGATTTCCCTGTTTTCAAGGTATTTGAGATTTTTTTCTTCCTGGAATCTTGGGTTCTTTTACTTTCCTCCCCTTCTACTCTTTTCCTTATGACTGCTGCCTCACTAACTTTGATTTCAATTTCCTTGAAGGCTGGATCTTAAAGCATCTCCTCCCTCACTTGGCAATTCATGGTTCAGCAGCCTAAGACTCTTCCTCAACTGATTTTTGAGGAGTCAGAACTGGCCATGGCTAGATACTATTCCTGATGGGGTGCTGAACAGTTCTCCTCATCCCTCAAACCCCTCCCCCTCACAGTTCTTGTTCTCTCTGTTCCTTAATTCTCTAACCTGGCATCAGAAGTTTCGAAGTGGTTAGAATAAACATTTTAGAGTCTGCCTTTTTTGAAACTAGCAGAAGCTGCTGTTGGCAAAAACTGCTTTCCCCAACACTAGAATTGGTGTTTCTAGGTTTGGACTCTCAGTAAGTTTTTTTTCCTGATGGGAAATGGCCAAGCTGACTGTTAAGGCTTGAGGAAACTTCTGTAGACTGAAGTTGGAGGCTCTGTGACACTGGAAAGAGGGCTAAGGGTGCATAAGTATGGGTTTTCATATAAAATTGTGTCCTGTCCTTGGGTCTGTCTGTGCTGCTTTACTACTAATAGTGTGGAAAGTGAGGGAGGGGTGCTGAGTGAGCTCAAAATCAGTAAGCATCAATTCCTGGGGAAATTTGTTTGGTTTCCATTTATTTATTTATTTTTTTATTTCAGGTAATCTGGACCATAGAAAGACATTTTAACGTTGGTGCAAAACTTCTATTTTGGAGAAGTTTGAGAGTCATGGAACTCTAATAATTTATGTGGCCCAATCTCTTATTGCTCATGTTCTGTATTAATTTTAAAACAGCTTTAATTTTATCAACTCAATGATTTTTACTTTAAAATCTGTTAATTTAAAAAAAATTTTCAAATCTAATTGTGTACTTAGATTTTTTTAATTTGTTGCTTTTCTACTTTTAAATGTTTCATGCCCAATTCATTGATCTATTCTTTTTCTCTTTTGTTAATGAAATACTTAGAGATAAAAATTTTCCCACCATGATTATTTTGGCTTTATCCCAAAAGTTTTGGCATGTTATTTCATTGTTATAAGCAAAAGATCAACTTTTATAAAAGTGCATGTACAGCTGGGAAATATGTACATTCCTTTCTATTCTCATTCATTAACCATTGTCTGTTTTTTTTTTTTTTTAATTTTAGAATTTGGGGTTTGTTCTTTTTTTTTGTCTATTATTATTGTTTTTTTTTTTTAAAGCAGAATAGAAAAAAAATTAAAATGAAACAAACCAAAACAGAATATTGCCATATGTCCAGCAGAACATCAGGGAGGATTCAAAATATATAACAATAAAATGCAAGTTCAAAAAAGGAATATAATATTAGAAGAAATTATATTCATGAGTGTCCATCTTTGCTTCCCTATAAATTTTTCTTTTGTTTTTTGCTTTTTAAACTTTATTCTTCTACCCCCCCTTCCATGCTTCCCCACTTTTCCCACTTTAAACAGGCTATATAGTTAAGCACTGATATATTTATATATACATATACAGATATATGCATAAACATGTATACATACATATCCCACACACTTCTGTCCTCCATAAATTTATACATATACATTCATCTCTATCCATAGATATACACACACACACACATCTACATACACATATACATATAGTAACATGCATACATATCTACATATATTCAGATATACATATAAATGCAGATGCATTTATCCATATGGAAATATGCATCTAAAACAATATTAATATGGCTGACATATGATGTAGATATCTCTCTTGATTGAATTTTTAAAGTTTGACTTTGTCTGAGATCAATGATTACTAGTCATACTTTTTTCCCCTAATAAATTCTACTCCTTATCCTTGTTGTAATGTTTGTGTATATTTCTTCTTTCCAATCCCTGCTAACTCTTCTCCTTTAATTCTGCTCATTAACTTGCTTTAATATTAGTTAACCTCCTCCCACCTATGCATCCCTCCCCTGTTTTCTTTCTCCTCTCTTTGCTTCCCCCTCTGCTCATTCCTTCTCCCCCTTATTTCTTTATAGATTTTGGAGGGTGCTAAACCCTTCATGGTATGTAGTGTTGCTTATTTAACCCATTCCCAATGTGAGTAGGTTTTCAGAACCACAAGTTCTCTCCCCCCTCTAATACTTCTGTATCTATTTTTCCTCTGCACCTCATTTGTATAACATAATTATTCTTTTAACCTTAACTCTGTCTGAATCTTTGTTTTGAGCTATCCAATTGCTCACATAAATCTTAAACATCTGGTATACATTTCCATGTAAAAAACATAAATAATTTGTCCATGTTAAGTTTCTTGAAATTAATTTTTATTGAGTTCAGGTTTGATTGGAAGAAAATCCTGAAAATTTGCAAGTTCATTGAATATCCATTTTTTTTCATTCAATATTTTGGATAATTTTTCTGGATATGATATTTTTGGTCCAGGCCCTATACCATACTGCTGGTATGATTCCAGGACCTGTGGTCTTTCATTGTGGCTGCTGCTATGTCTTGAACAATTTTAATTATAGTATATTTGAATTGGTTTTTGTTTGTTTGTTTCTTACAAAATTTTCTCTTTGATCTATGGTCTTCGAAATTTGACAATAATATTTCTAATATTTAATTACACATCAATTTCATAAACCTCTATTTTCCCATTTTGTTAATTTATTATTTCAAGGATGTAAGTTTTCCTCTGAGAATTATTCTAACAATATCCCAGAAATTTTGGTATTGTTTTCTGTCATTATAGTTGCCTTTCACATAGCTATTTTTGCTATAATTTATTCTTTGACCCACTTTTTCCCCCTGAATTTCATTAATTAAGTCTCCTTTGAGATCTCTGTATTTTTCTGGTACTCCCCATTATTACTATTTCATTATGGTCTATTAAGAATGAATTTAGTATTTTTGCTTTTTTACATTCCTTTATAATTTTCCTGTAATATCTATATTTCTAAAAGTGTCACAGAATAAAGATATCTTTCATTTTCAATTTGTAAAATGCCAAAATTTTTAAGCTCCAAATTCTGCCACAATTTATTCAGTTTTACATTTTCTCTTTTGTTCATCTTTTTGTCCATTTTTGGAAAAGGAATATTAAAGCCTCTTTCAACTATCATGTTACCATTTTTATTGTTTTTGCAAATTAAATAACTTTTCTTTCATGAATTTAGATACTATAACATTTAGTGCATGTATAATTTCCCTATTTATTTTTATTGATATTGGATTTTTTTATTTTTGCTTTGTTAGCATCTTGTAATTCCTGCTTTTTCTGATTCATCTGATACATAATTCATTTTCTTCTTATATATTTTAATTGTGTATATAACTAACTTTTTAGTTATGGTCCTTATAAACAGCAGATTGATTATGAGGCTCTACTTTTTTATCCATTCTGTCACATGCATCTTATTGGATTGCTTACTCTATTCAAATTTAAAGTTTTGAGAATTAAATTCAGTTTTTCTTTCTCTCTCCATTTACTAATTTAGCATGCTTTTAGAATTTTTTATCTTTTTTCTTTTTTTAGGTCAATATTTTGTCTCAGCAATTAGTCTTACAAAAACTGCTTTGATGCAGTTCAATTTCCACAGGCCCTACCAAGGAAAGCATTCCATATTTGTCAAGGCTTGCCAAGAAAACTGGAAAGCAAACTGACAAGTTAAGCTTAGAACAACATCTTATACCATATTACAGACAAATTCATAGTGAATAAATGATTCAAATATTAAAGATTGTTTTATTTTAAAAATTAGAAGAGGTGATAATATGCTTCTTACAGCTCTGGCTAGGAGGTGATTTCTTAACCAAACAAATAATAGAAGTGATTATTTTTAAAAAGTGGATAATTTCAACTATATGAAATTGAAAAGCTTGTATCTGCCAAAAAAATCAATGAAACTAGGATTAGAAAAGAAGCAGGACTCTGGGAAAATAATCTTTGTATCAAATATTTCTTAAAAGGGTTTGATATCTAAGTTATATACATAACTATTAGAAACATATAGAACTGCAAACTACTCTCTTCTAAATAAATGGTGAAAAGATATGAACAAACATTTCTCAGAAAAATTGCAAACTATTAATACTAATATGAAAGAATGCTTCAAATGACTAATAATAAGAAAAATACAAATAAAAACACTAAAATATCATCTCACATCTAGCAGGTTGGTAAATATATCAATCAATTCACAAGTATTTACTAGGTGTTTACTATGTGCCCTGTAAAAGGTTCTGTGAATACAAGTATTAAAAAAAATGAAACAATTGTTCTTTTAAAGGAGCTTAATTTTAATGGGAAAGATAGAAAGTGCATATAAATAAATATATGCATATATGTATGCAGAATAAATATAGTTATTAAATATAAATATATACAAAGTAGTTCAATACAAGATAGTTCAGAGAGCATTAGCTGTTGGAGAAATCAGGAAAGGCTTCATGCAGCAGATAGTACTTAAGCTTCATGTTAAAAGAAGTGCTACTTTAATGGGAAGACAAGGAGAGAATGTTTTTCTAGACAGGGGGAATAGCTAGTGGAAAGAAGACACAACATGGGAATGAATCCTCTTTTTTCCTGGAAAGTTGTTATTTGAAACATTGATGCATGTCAGCTTGTGGGACTACCCAATAATCACATGACATTTTACTTTTGCCTGGTTTCTTTAAACAATCCCCTCTAGGTCCATGCCTTTTGGATCATCCTTTTAGTGGACATCTTCTCTTCTAAAAAGCATTGTAATAGATGGAGAGAAGACATATCCTGAGGTGAAATCAGCATCAATTGAGGATCCAGGAGGTCTCAACTTCTAGAACTCACAAAGCTACCTCTAAAGCTGGACACATTTATCTTAGGATCATTGCTTGGTCACCTACTATCAGTCAAAGAAACAGAAAAGGTAACCAGAGTTCAAGGACCAGGCTTGATTCACTTGAGTCCCTGCTCTTCCTATGTGCCTCCAGATTCCATGCTAATATAACAAATGAAAGGATGCTGCCTCTCCCCTCTCTAGAGAGGAAGAGCCACTCATCATGTGAGATAGTCAAAGGAAGAAAGAGACAGAGAATAAAGTTTCTCCCTTTCTACACTCTTCTCTCTCCTCTCCCCAACTTAATGGCTAATTCTTTCTGATGCAGCTTTGATTGAAACAACTACCTCCCTTTCCATTTTAATCATAATAGAATGGGGGACCAAAGCTTTTCTGAGTCATCCTAAAAATAACCCAGAAATAAGCTCATGTTTTCACAAAAGCAGCCAGAGCAATTCAGAATGTATTCCATGAGCTAGTCCCCATTACATTACCCAGAAGTGTGGGTTTTGCCTTCATGTATCTGACAACTTACATGGGTAGACAAAATATATAAAAAAAATTGAAGAAAAACTAAGTGCTTAAGTATTTGGCACTGACTTTCAGAGTAAGATTAAGAACAATTTAATTTGAAATAGTCAAGAAATATTGTTTGTACCTAGTGGTAAATGAAGTAGATTTTTTAAAATGCAAATCACTTGGACTGGTATGGAGTAAATAAGTAAAGACATAGTAACGAAAATGAGTTTAACCTATATTAGATGGCTTGCTATCCTGGGGCAGGGTGGGGGAGGTAAGGGAGGAAGGAAGAGAGAAAAATTTAGAACAGAATCTTACAAAAATAAATGTTGAAAATTCTCTTTGCATGTGTTTGAGAAAATAAAATATTATTTTAAAAAAAGTATCAATGAAATAAGGATGGTCAATAGAGGCCACAATTAATAGTTAAATTAAGAAGGAGAATCAGGAAGATACTAGAGGTCTTAGGTAGATAGTGGTTTGGGCCTAAAGATCATGATCAAGTCTATGAGGTCAAGTCATAAAGATCAAGGCCCAGAGTAGAAAAGTAGATCACAAAAGATAAAGAACTCAGGTCCAAATATCTGGTTATTTAGAGCTTAAGCAAAGTTTTTGGTAATAGGCACAGGAACCGAAAATCACCAACAGAAATAGAGTTTGATATTCACCTTCTGAGATCAGGGTTCCATATATACTCAGGTCTGAACATCCTCAAATAACCAAGAACACAAAGGTCTAAATTAGTTTATTTAAATATGTATTATTCACATGGGTTTAGATGGTGTCAGCTAAGCATACTTTTGCAAAATTCTCTATTTCTTTTGAAATTATGATATTCAATGCTTACATTTAATACACTTCCCTGTGAAATGCAAGGGCTTCTAAAGCATTACAGTAGGGATGAAGTAGGGCAGGATGAGGACATATGAAACAATCTCTTTTTCCTTCCTTGCCCTAACACTCCAAGCAATATTCTTGATTTCTTGGCTTACTGCCCCAGTTTAAGTAAGGATAGTTGGAAGGATGAGGGGGTGGAAATAAGAAAGAATTGAAACCATGATCACTAATGGAGTCTTCTGAGGCCGGGGAATGGCTGGTAAGTAGATATTTGGGTTAACTGTTGAGATGAAAAAAATATGTCTCTCTCTCTCTCTCTTTATATATATATATATGTCATGTTATAAGTTATTTGTTTTTTACCTGTTGGGGGGATGGGGCAAGAGAGAAAGAGGAGGGACTTACAGCACTGAGGAAACTATTGAACATATTCATAAAGACTATTCTTGGGATGAATGGTACTTTTTCCCTACTTCTCTTAACACTTTTGGAATAGCTGATAAAGGAAGCAGCTCCTTACACCAACATTCATAGAGGAGAATTTGAGGAGCTCAGATAGAGATTCATAGGCTACAGATGTACAGATGTACAGATACACATATACACAAACAGCTTATCTTTCGTATGTTCCTGCCTCTGCAGGAAGAATACATATGGCATGGGTGGCAAAGGAATGACTTGAGCATATTTTTAATTGTAAGATCTGACAACAATATACTACATGTTCCAGTATAAAGCTTCACAGCTGTGACAAAAAAGTAAACTTTACTGAACATGTGACCCAATTTAGGGTTCATAAAACTTGGTTTGGCAACATGGATGAAAGGAAAGAAACATTTATTAAGTGACCAATTAGTGCTCAACATATTCTCTTTTGATCTTCACAACAATCCTGGGAAGTTGATGCTATAATTATTTCCATTTACAGTTGGGGAAACTGAGGCATTAAGCAGTTAAAAGATTTGCTCAGTCACACAGCTAGTAAGTATATGAGGTCAGACCTAGTTCTCTATCCATTGCACCACCTAGCTGTTTCTATACCCAAAGACAAATATTAAGTCATTATTTAACTTATCCATTTAGTATTTTAATAATAAAAATGTTCTATGCAGAGAATAGTGTTAGAATTTTTTGAGTTCTGAACCTCAAAAATGTAACCAGACATTCTTTCCTCTTATAAGATTCAGCTGATAGGAAGCAAAAGAAAAAATGGAAGAAAAGTGAAGATTTCCTTCTAGGTATAATCCTCCCCTTTTAATGACAAGTAGATATACTTTTTAATATAATATCAGGTATTTCACATGATAATCTGTGACAATCTTGCATACAATCTATATTGCTAACAAAAACATAATTATATGATAGAATTACTAACATTTAATATATTAATTTGTACTGGAACTTCTTTGGACCTTCTTTTCTATTTTGTGAAGTGCTGCTGAGTCATGAGGAAGATTCCTAACTGTACCCCACAGGCTCTAACCAGAAGTAAGGCTAGAACAATTGAATGCTTGGTTCTATTGTTCCTCATTCAATAAGTTGTGTTGATCCTATTGCTTCTAAAGTCCTCAATGAGAGGCTTGTTCTCTTGATCTCTCTAAATGGGTCCTGGAATCAGTGCCAGGATGCTGGAACCTGACTGGTGCATGGTACAATACAAGCTCTGAAGATTCAATCACCACCTCCTCAGAGCCTCTCTCTCAAAGATATTTTCTAAACCATTTACTTTCCCCTCCCCTCTCAGCAACCTACTTCAGTGTATTTATTCCCTCCCTTATCCTCTGCTTCCCTGATTTGAGATGGTATCAGCCTTCCATCCCCATTCATAATATTGACATTGGATTTGTCTCTTCAGATCAGCTTTTTAATGAAAAATATAATGAATAGATTAAAACAGGACAGAGTATATAGCAAAGAAAATGATAAATGTTCTAAAGCAAAACAAGATATAGTTCAGAGATGTTAGTTTTTGTCCGAGGCAGATGCTTTATGAAGGAAAAAATAAACCTGAGACTATCGTCCAAAGTTTTTACTATGGGTTTTAAGTATTAAAAGAGAAATACTCCTTCCTGGACTTTATCTAAAGCAGAACAACATTATTCTCATGAACCTACACAGAGGCCACTCCTCACCCCTTAATTATATCATTAAAAAAAATACATCATGAACATGCCAAATGGGGTTGATGACATACAAAATGCAGAGAGAATCATACATTTTAGTGTAGTTTTCTTTAAATAGATTAAATAGATGAAGTCTATTTAAACTAAAGTTCACTTTTCCAAAAGAGTTCCTTAAGGTGGAAAACTCCATTGAAATGACAAGATTTGTATACCATTTTTCAAGTAAATGGAAAAGGAATATACTAGTGAAGAAAGAATAGGAGAGACATTTATTATTTCTTATAATTATGCTGTGCAAAAAGAAGACAATACAAATGTAAAGGAAGAAGTAGGGAAGTGGGCATCAAGTGTACTATCTCTAGACTTGTAAGATCTAGGTTTAAATTATACCTCTGAAATCTTTTGCCTGTGTGTGTGACATTGGCCAAGTCATTTAATGTCTCTGCAAAATAAGGGAGTTGGATTGGATAGCCTCTCAGCTCTATTTTAGTTCTAAATTTATGTTTCTATTATCCCTTTTTCTTCCTGCCTGTTGCAACCTCCACTTTCAATTTCCTATTTGCTAAAAATACTCTGCCACATATAGTAGAGGGATTAACAAGTAATGTGAGAGATTTGCTCCAATTCCTCTACTTTCTGACCAGTAAAATCATCAACAAGCCAAGCCAAGAATTTATCAAAGATTCTACTTATTGAGAAAAAGAAGAGCCTTCCGTAGTAGTAGCCTCTATCTGGATGCTTTCAAATTGCTTCCTGATGTTATTCTTATAAGTCCAATTTTATTTATTTTATTTATTCTAGTTCCCTACAAAAAGGGCTGCTACAAACGTTTTTGTACATGTAGGTCCTTTTCCATTTTTTATGATCTCTTTGGGATACAGGCCCAGTAGAGACGTGCTGGATTAATGCACAGTTTGATAGCCCTTTGGGTATAGTTCCAAATTGCTCTTCAGAATGATTGGATAAGTTCACAACTCCGTCAACAATGTATTAATGTCCCAGTTTTCCCATATCCCCTCTAACATTTATCATTATCTTTTTCTGTCATTTTAGCCAATCTGATAGGTGTGAATTGGTACCTCGGAGTTGTCATAATTTGCATTTCTCTAGTCAATAGTGATTTAGAACATTTTTTCATATGACTAGGAATGGTTTTAGTTTTTTAATCTGAAAACTGTCTGTTCATATTCTTTAACCATTTATCAATTGGAGATTAGCACATATTCTTATAAATTTGAATCTATTCTCTATATATTTTAGAAATGAGGCCTTTCTCAGAACTCTTGGATGTAAAATTTTCCCCTCAGTTTTCTGCTTTTTTTCTAATCTTGTCTGCATTGGTTTTGTTTGCACAACCTCTTTTTAACTTAATATAATCAAAATGATTCATTTTGCATTTCCTAATATACTCTAGTTCTTCTTTGGCCATAGATCCTTCCTTCTCCACAGATCTGAAAGGTAGACTATCCTTTTTTCTTCTAATTTTCTTATAGTATCACTGTTTATGTCTAAATTATGAAACCATTTCAACCTTATGTTGATATAGGGTGTTAAGTATTGATTAGTGCTTAGTTTCTGCCATACTATTTTCCAATTTTCTCAACAGTTTTTGTCAAATAGTGAGTACTTATCACAGAAACTGGGGTCTTTGGATTTATCAAATACTAGATTACTATAGTCATTGATAAGTCTAATTTTAAAAAATCTATTCTCTATTATATGCTCCTTTTTTCCATCTCTTATACTTTGCATAGTGATTTTCTTCTATTTTTTCAGTTTTATTTTTTTTTTTTTAAAGTGTTTCTTGTAAGCAATAAATTTATCCAACTTGTCATTCTTTTTTTTTTTTTATGGGGTTGTTTATTCCATTCACATTTAAAGTTATGAATTAGGTTTACATTTTCCTTCATCTGATGCAGTGCTAGTGGTAGTGAAGAATGCGAGAATTGGGATGGGGAATCCTCTCTGGTCAGCGCAGGTCCAATGTGAAAGAATTTGCAAATCCAAAAATCTGAGGCAAAAGGGAATTTTATTGACCCTGAGAAGCCAGTTTTGCTAGGGAGACAGACTTCTCAGTGGGTAAGGTCTTGTCAGAGAAATCACAAAAGTTAACACTGAGAAGAGAATATCTTCACAGAGGGCAAGAGTCCTGGCAGGCCTTTTGCCTCTTGGCAAAGCATAATTCTGTTTTGGACTTCTGCAAAGATTTGGGATTCAGAATTGTCTTTTATTAACAGTTTGAGGTTTGGGCTTGCATGAAAAATTGAATGAGAATCCCTCAATTTGTTGATAATCTCTGAGCTTAGCTCTCTTATAGAAAAGAGATCACTTATTTTAGAAGTTTGAGTTACTGGGAGTGGTCCCAGACTAATCTTCAACTCAATAAAGGGTGTGAGCACATCTCTGGCCAGATCTCCAACTGAATGAGACCACTTAACTGCCCAGAAGGATGGGTCTCTGTCAGAGGAAAGTTTCAGGGTTCACCTCCATCACATCTTTTTTTTAACTTTTAAAACTTTTTTTTTTACAAGTTATGAATTTTTTTCTTTTATAAATGCAATATTGCATTCCTTCAGTTATTTTAATCTTTTTTTTAAAAGACAGCAATTTTCCCAGTGACTCAGCTTCTCTCCAAATTGGGCAAGTCACAATTCACCAGTCTAAGTCTGTCAACTGACACCTGGGTGGTCAAAGCTGGCACTAGCTGGACTGTGCTCTTCCTTCAGGCTTGATGGATAGTTGCATAGCTTCATGCCTTCAAATGTTTGATTCCTCAGGTTCATCATTTATTAGCCAGATGGATATCATCTTACTACTCTGTCCTTCCTAATTTTTTGTTTCTTTGAAACAAAGCGTTCCATCTTGGTCATGAGTCCCATCACAACCAAGCTCAGTGCAATATACATTTTGTATTACATCTTTGCACCAAAATTTGAGAAAACCAGCTGGGAGAATAGATAGAAAGCTGGCCTTGGAGTCAGTTTCAAGTCCTATCTTTACATGTACTGATTGGTCACTCTGGAGCAGATCAATTAACCTCATAGTATTTCAGATAATTAAAACTCACAGTTAAAAGTCACAGTGTAGTTGCTGATTTGTATTGCGTCTACATTTATTCCAATGAAATAGCACATATAAACCAAAAAATCCCAAATTCACTTTAGTTATTTATTATCCACAACTGGTCTTTAGTAGATAGACATTTGAGGCCACACGTATTGTTTGAATATTTTCTGAGCTATTTTCTCTTGTGACTTTTCCCATGGGCCCTATTCTTTTTATTTCCTACCTCTAACTCCCCTGAGTATTTGGCTTAATGCTGTATCTGGGCATTTTTTCCCTCCATCTCCATTTTCAGTTGAAAATCCCTTTGAAAAAATAAACAAATTTCCTGGCATTCTTCCCAGTTCTCATTAGATAAAATCCATCCCTGGCCAAGAGCCAATCATGTCAATATCTCAGGGCATGGTCCAGAAAACCAAATATTGTCCTTAAGTATAGTTTATACAACTAGTTATTCACCTTTTTAAAAGTGTAAGAACTTCCAATGAAAAAAGTAATAAAAGCAGGAACTATTACTCCAAATCCTTCTGTTTCCTGCCTAAGTCTTCAGAATATTTACATTTTCAGACTTCGTGATTCATCTCTTATGAATTGCCAGAAACGGGTGGCCATCAACAGGTTTATTAAGTCATATCAGATTTTCTATTGTGTTTCAAAATGAAAACACATCCCTAGCATTTATTCCACCATCAGAGAAAGCTATGCTCTGCATCTTTTGATATTTCTCAAACTATCCTAGTGCTTCTCAAGTTGTTTCACTTCTCCCTTACCCATCTCCATTTTCAATAGACTCAAGGCCCATTTACCATTATCCATTTTCACTCTTTATATAGCTCTTACACAATTCTCTTCACCTTCCGCTTTGCTTCATCAACATTACTCATTCTTCTGTATATATGTCTTTTGTGTTCTCTCCTGCCCATTCTCCTTAATGCATTTCTACTTCCCTCAAAGAAGAGGGAAGAAATGGGGCAAGAGGAAGTACATACCTATGTGCAGATGTATAAGTGCTTAGATACATACACAAAGTAGGGGAAATGATTACTGAGAAGAAATGAGGAAGACAATGGAAGATAAGTTGGAGCTGTGTCCATAGATATAAGCTAGAGTACATCTTTTTCTCTTTTATCCTACATACTTACTAACTTTTCATGTTTTGATCTCTGCCATTTCCTATTTCTCCCACCTCTCTCTCTCTTTTACTTTTTTTTTTTTTATGAATTATATACAATGACTAGCAGATACTCCATTCCTACGTAAGTAATTGCTTCAAAAGAGACTTCTTATGTAAAGTGGAGGACTTGCCTCATATCCCACCAAAAAAAACCCAAATGAATAATTTTTTAAAAATGAACTCATTAACTTCTCTTCTTCCTACCTCACATCATTGATATATTTCTTCCTCCATTTCTCCCCAACCCTGACTTTATTACATGAATCCTTTATGTTGATAAGGTACAGGGGTATGGAAGTACTGAACCCCCAAGTATATTGGGATTTTTAGGACTCTGTATGGTCCATCAAATGATGGGGAAAAGGGGTTTTGGACCCCTAAAATATACTGGGATCTCAGGACAATGGTGCAAAATGTTTCAAAAGAATTTGTAGACTTAGACTTTCACCAAATCAAGAAGCAAGGATTTCTTTACTACACTATTGACAGCTAAGTTCCAATAAAGGAGTTTTAGCAATTAACAAGGTTCCAAGTTCCCTAGCAGAACTCACTATTAAGCAGCAGAAAGATGTCATTAGGCTAACTAAGTCTTAATGAACTTGCTGCCATAATTCCTAATGAACCCAAAAAAAACTGGGGAATTACACCATTGACTGGCTAACCCTAAAAAGGAGTTAAAGGCCTTATGATGAAGCCCTGGGTCACTAGGTGGGGTTAACAGAGAAAGCCTGAAGTACTGGTAAGATTACTCTGTGAGGCAACCAAGGAAGGGCACTGATGGGGATCAACTAGACTTTATAGTCCCACTCTCTATGAAGGTCTTGGGTAACCTGACCTTACTGTGTCTAATAGAAAGCCAAGTTATGATGTCAAACCCCTGAGGTTAAATTTCTCCTATAAATCTATTCATGGCCTACACCATCTTTGCTGAATCCCCCTTAGCCCACCATGGCATTCTGCCTCCTGGTGTCTTTTTCCTTCCTATAGCTAACTAAATAGCTCTTTTAGGGTGCTAAATTCCTCTATGGATTTAGCCTGCCAGTTAATGGCATATTCCTACCTCATAAAGTATTCCCTTTCTCCTAGTTAATTGTGAGTTCCACTGGGGAACTTGATTTTTCCATTGTTAATTGTTAAAACTGCTTTCCTTGCTAACCATATGCTCTTCCAAATCCATTTCACATTTACCACTCCTGTTGTACCTCTTCATTTCATTTGTAACCTCTTCTTATAAATGTACCTTTTGGCAAAGAGAAAGACCATTGTGAATTCCTCACAGGACCAACCCCAACATTTGGTGCCAGATCTCAATCTCATCATTTGTTGCCAATTACTTTCCTCAATCTCATCACTAATAGGCATTAGCAAAGAAGTGAGGTACAGGTAAGTTCTTTTATAGAGGAAATATAACCTGAAGAAGGATGACATCATATCTTGGCCTCCTGATTGAATTTAGTAACTATAAAATTTTCAGTGCAAAGAACTGAACAAGGAATTTAACCAGGGCCTATTGCAATAAAGGTCTAATATAATCAAATAGTCCACTTAAAGAGATAATTAGTACTTCTCCCTACTTGCCTTTCTTGGCTTCCTGATAGTTTACATTGAGGCTCATCCCTGTGGTCCATCTAGAGAAACAGTGCTAGCAGGGATTTGACTTTTTGCTGGAGTCTTAATCAACCCTCCTCAATACCATCCCCTTCTGACTTCTTTAACAGATTGTTCCCTCTATTCTTCCTTCTCCCTTATTTTTAGCATCTTTCAAGTGGTTCCTTCCAAACTATCTACAATACTCTGATGTTTCCTCTATTCTTAAACAAATAAACAAAATAAACAATCTACCATTCCTATTAGCTCTCATTCTATTTTACCCTTTCATAGCCTACGCTAGGCAACTCCATTTATTTTCCTCTCTTAATTCTCTGCAGTCTGGCTTCTGACTGCTCTCTAAAATTACTAAATGATTTCTTGATTGGCAAATCTCGTAGCCTTTTCTCAGTCTTTAACCTTCTTTATGTCTCTGAGGAATTTGGGACCATTAACCATTTTTTCCTCCTTGAAATTCCACACTAAATTTTAATGATAATGTATTCTTCTGGTTCTTTTACCTGCTTGCTCCTTCTCAATCTCCTCTTGTGATTCTTTATTCATGCAAAATCCTCTAACTGTGGATGATGACATTTAGAGTGGTCTAACTAACCTCTAGACCACCAAGAATCTAGACCACTCTAAAGGTTAGTGACTATGAGAGAGTTATTAAGAATCCCCATTAAATAGATGCAGGTTTTAGGAGTGAAAAAATTCACTCATTCCCCAATATTAGTTGCAAAATGAAAGTTTATTGTTAGATAGAAATCAGTTTACCAAGAGACTGACATCTATAGTGGCAAATCTATGGAAAATGAAGTTTTTCACTGAGAATGCAGTTCTCAGTGTACAGAAAGTCTTGGCAGCAAAGGGAGCTACTGAGGTCCATCTGCAGACTTTAGTTGATGGAAGCTTATTATATTGGGTGTCTTGGTGGGGGTTGGGAAGCCTGAGCAGATCAGAACCAGTGGTGGGAAGCCCAAGCAAGTCAGACCTAGTAGGGGCTGGGACAGCCCAAGTTGGCTCAGACCCAGTAGGGGAATGAGATAAGCCGATCTCCTATTGGAATTCAAAGAGATGCTTTTTGACCAGGATTTGTAATTGAATCAAATGCTCTGGCATCCTGGAGAGATAACTTGTCTGGGGAGGATATGTCTCAGCCAGGAGGGGCTGGAATCTGAAAGGAATCACAGATCAATAGGAAATATAGTTTCTTAAAGGGACCACAACCTACTTCATGGATATCCTCCAAGGCTCTGTCCTGGTCTCTCTTTTCTCCACCAAAATACTTAATTTTGTTGAGGTTGAGAAGGGAGGACCCCCAAAGTCTCAGACCAGTGTTGTGAGGTATCTCAAAAAAAATCAGCAGGCTTGAATCTATCTCCTAGTCAAGGGACAAAGTTTTATTGAAAGTAATGTACACCATTTACAAGCGGACTGAATTATAAGGGAATTCACTAAAGAAACAGAACCAAGGAGAACCATTTTACATCAAATGATGGGGGAAAGGGGTTTTCTGACTTTTTCCTCCCATTGGCTGGGGTTTCTAAAGTGCAATTTCTAAAAATGAGGTAAGAAAGCCTGAAGCTATCAAATGTTCAATCCTATCACTGCCCCTAAGGAGCTTCCATTCTAGAAGGGGAAGATAACACTGGAAAGCTAGGGGAAAGAATTAAAGATTCTTTTTAAATCCCAGGCCACCACCTCCATTACAAAATCCAGTCCCTGCCCTTAAGGAGCTTACATTCTTACATTCTTTTGGGGGAGATAACTTGTACCTCACCACTACCACCCTCCAATATCCCTGTGGGTTTCAATTTTCTAATTTAAATTTCATTTCTCCAATTTAATTTTTAAACTGTGGAAACCAAATAAATCCATTTCTCATAGTGTAGTGGGTTATCTCAAAGAATGTGTATGTTTAAATCTCCTCCAAATCAAGGGGCAAAGATTTTATTATGCTGCTGGATGGGCTAAGTCCATAAGGGTTTTTAGCAAGGAAAAGGGTTTTAGCAATTAAAGGAGGGAAGATAATTTTCCTGGCAGTATGAGTACTGTAAGAGACAGGCATCTTTTTTTTTTTTTTTTTTAATTAAAGCTTTTTATTTTCAAAACATATGCATGGATAATTTTTCCACATTGATACTTGCAAAACTTTGTGTTCCAATCCCTCCCCTTCACCTCCCTCCTTCCCCATATGGTAAATAATCCTATATATGTTAAATATGCTAAAAAAAATGTTAAATCCAATATATGCATACATATTTATACAATTATCTTGCTGCACAAGAAAAATCAAATTAAAAAGGAAAAAAATGAGAAAGAAAATAAAATTTAAGCAAACAACAACAAAAGAAGTAAAAATGCTATGCTGTGATCCACACTCAGTTTCCACAGTCCGTTCTCTGGGTGTATATGATTCTCATCATCATAAGATCATTGGAACTGGCCTGAATTATCTCACTATTGAGAAGAGTCCTATCCATCAGAATTGATCAGTATAATATTCTTGTTGCCATGTACAATGATCTCCTGGTTCTGCTCATTTCAGTCAGTATCAGTTCATATAAGTCTCTCCAGACCCCTCTGAAATCATCCTACTGATGTTTCTTACAGAACAATATTATTCCATTACATTCATATACCATAACTTATTCAGCCATTCTCCAATTGATGGGCATCCACTCAGTTTCTAGTCTCTAGCCACTACAAAAAGGGCTGCCACAAACATATAAAGTTTCTTCTTATAATAACATTTATTATGTTATTATAGCAGTTCTGACAAGAAAGAAGTTGCTATTGATCTTAATTCTCTGCCACAAATATTTTTGCATATGTAGGTCTCTTCCTCTTCTTTATGATCTCTTTGGGATACAGGTCCAGTAGAGACATGGCTGGATCAAAGGTATGGACAGTTTGATAGCCCTTTGGACATAATCCCAAATTGCTCTCCAGAATGGTTAGATCAGTTCAATCAGTTCAATTCCACCAACAATGTATCAGTGTCCCAGTTTTCCCACATTCCCTCCAACATTTGTCATTATTTTTCCTGTCATTTTAGCCAAATTGAGGGAATGTAGTGGTACCTCAGAGCTGAGAGAAAGCATCTTAGCAAGAACTCCACTGACTCACTAATGAATTAATCCAAGAAAGATTTTATTTTATATTCTTGCAAGAATGGTGTCTAAGCTAGTAGGCACACCCTTGAAGCACAAAAGTACAATTTTTTATTCTCTATTCTGAAATGCAAGTACTTCTGAAGCAGGAGGGAATTGTTTCTTTTTCTGTAAGTTGTGGTCCCTTTAAGAAATTGTATTCCCTTTTAATCTGTGATCCCTTTCAGAGTCTTAACCCCTCCTGGGGAAGGCATATCCCTTTCCCCCAACCCCCCCCCCCCCCAAGATAAGTTATCTTTCCGGGATGCCAGAGTCTTTGATTCAATTAGAAATCCTGGTCAAAAAGCACCCCTTTGAAGTGTTGTTAATTCCAATAGGAAATCTGGGATAAAACTGATAAGAATCTAAACCTGGGAACTTTGGCTCCTGAAGCCCCAAGATTCCTTTAAAAGGACAATATCTGGACTCATTCTTTGCAGATGGCCCAGGCACTTTGCTAGGACCCTGCCTGCTGAGTATTCTCAGCGCCAAAACTCATTTCCAAATAGAACTCTGTCACTATAGAAGTCGTCCCTTGGTAAACTGGTTTCTATTCAACAATAAACTTTCATTTTGCAACTAATAATTCGGGAATGAGTGAATTCTTTCACTCTAAACCTACGGCCAATCTAAAGGGGATATTTAACACCTCTCTTATTGCCACGAACCTCTTGACCACCAGGAATTGAGAACATTCAAACTGCATCACCTCCTCTGTTTCCTTCATTGGCTGGGTATATAGAGGTTGCAGTCTATATGAAGTGCCTAATTCCTCTATGTGAGCCAAAGTCCCCATTGCTGATTATATCTCTCATTGGTAATCACCTTATTTGTCATAATTTTCTGTGAGTTATTATATTGGCAGTCCCTCTATAAGTTTCTCCTTCTTTGTTCTAGATCAGCCTAACTCCTAGATCTCTTAGGTTTCAGTTTCATTTCTTTGATTTAAATTTGATTTCTCTGATTTTTTTTTAATGTAATTGTGAAAACTGAAACCTCATCCAACTCTAAAAAAAACATTATTGACTAGTTGACTAACCCTAAAAGGGATTTATTATCCTAAAAAGATCTTATATTCAAACCTGGCTGTCTATATGTTTTCTTTCCCATTAGATTGTAAGCACTCACAAGGCAAGGATTATGTTTTTGCCTTCATCCTCAGTGCTTAGCACAGTGAATGGCATATAGTAAACCCTTAAATGCTTGTTGCTTTGCTAACTGAACTGAAGGATTATTAAAAAGGAAACTAGCAAATGAAGGGTTAGGGGGAAAAAAGAATGAAATATATGCATCGAGTTGGAAGTTATAGAATGATACTAGTAATTGTTTTAAGTATCTCTGTTTAGTTGCTTATCTCTGAAATTATCAAAGATGCACATATGTGCCACATTATATAGCAAAACTTTCTTGACCCTCCTAATTACTCTCTCTGTCTCTTTTTCTCTCCAAATTACCATATAATCAGTATTGCACCCCGCTCCTCCCCATACATCTCCCAACTCCCAATCCAAAATTGCTCTTACTTTGTCTTATTATAGCCTACTTAGAACTTACAAGCAGCTAGGTTTCACAGTGGGTAGAGTGTCAGGCTTGAAGTCAGGCAGACTCATTTTCCTGAATTAAAATCTGATCTCAGGCATTTAATAGCTGCCTGGCCTTGGGCAAAACGTGTCATCCTGTTTACCTCAGTTTCCTCATCTGTAAAATAAACTGGAGAAATAAATAGCAAACCAATCCAGTATCTTTGCTTAGAAAACCTCAAATGGGGGTCACAAAGAGTTGGACATGACTGAAATGACTAACAATAAAAACTGAATTTACTCTTAAAAATTTTTCTAATACTGTTTAGGTTTCAATCTTTACGTATATGATTAAAAGTCTTTTATATAATAAACTAAAGAACAACCTCTGCTCTCAAGGAGCACACATACTTCTTGGAGGTATAGATATTGATCTTAGTGGTTGGATTACATACTTATAAGATGGATGATTTGAGTGGAATCACCCAAGATAGTACAGATGGAGACAGAGACAGAGACAAAGAAAAGAGAAAACAGTATAGACTTTGTTAATACTCACAAAAATGCAAAACCAAACCAAACCAAACCAAACCAAAACAAAAAAGCCATCAAAACTATGAAAGAACACACAGCTTTCAAACAATGTAGCAAAATGCATTAAGGGATAACAATAAATAACATATACACACATATACACACACATTCCACAAATGTGTGAACTAGGCAGTTCATCTTAGGGATATCCCCTACTTATCAGTAGTTCCTAGGGTCTATTCTGTACTAAATTACCTGAGATGTAATTTTCTCACAAACACTGTTGAGAGCAGTGATTTGTACCTATTGTACATGGGAAATTAATTCCTTATATTTCTTTTCTGGTCAAATTCAGTGTGAAAAATTATCTGAAAATTATTATAGTGTCTTATAAAGATAGCTGTCTTTTCAAGTGATTTTAGAGGCTTTTAACTATTAAAGGAGAAATAAATAAAAAAAATTATAAACCTCTGAAGTTGAATTGTTTACTTTTTTTCCTCAAGATAAATTGTAACATGACAATGTATAATTATATTGAACGCTATGTTTAGTTCAATTTCTTAACTTCACATGAGGGGAGGCTTCACAGGCTGAGGAAGGTCCTTGTCCTACTTAGTGAGCAGACTGAAGCTTTAACTGGACTTTTTTTCTTAAATTGATCCATTATTCATTGAATGTGAATACTGACTTTGGGGGAGGGAAAAAAATCCAATTCTAATCTTCCCAGTGTTATTTTCACTAACAAGTAAGCAATTCTATAGCCTGCTTTAGGTTCCTTCTTTTCATTAGCTTACATTATCAACAATTCAAATACTGCCCTTTTTGGTTTTCATTTCAACTGTGCCCTACTGTTTGAAACAACCTACATTGTTCATTTTTGCAAAGAACCATAAAGGCCAACTGGGATACTCTGAACCTTAGCAGCCAACCACATAGGAACTTTGTCTTCTTGAATTTTTTTTCTCTAACCATACTTCTGGACACATCACTAAATCATTAGTCAATGACTTAAAAGATGAGAAACTCATATACAGTAGTTCTCAAAATATATTCATGTAAATTATATTCTTATTAAACATATCCATATAAATTATATATTCATTGCAATAGATACTTGTTGGGCAAGGGAAAATATTTGTATTAGTGATGGTGGGGGAAATGAAAAAAAATACTCTTCTTTTATGGAGCATAAAACACATGAAAGTTATGATTTCATTGAATGTCCATCCATCTTTTCCTCTGAAAGATTGGAATGCCGGAGAAATTGAGGCAGGAGAGACATTAGAGAATTTTAAATATTTTATTAATTGGAGAGCATAATTGACTGGACAGAACTCTCATCTCAAAGTATCCAGACAGACAGAGATTAGAGACCAATTCAATAGTTTATTAAATGGAGAGATATACTGGGACCACGGATCCATGTTGGTCCCAGGGCTGGACAAGACTGTCATCTTAAAGAATCCATCAATGAATGGGAGAATCCCAACTCCTTAAATACCTTTTACAAACAAAGAAAAGGGGGAAAAAGTAGGAAAACTTCTTCACAGATCCATTTGGTTCTATCAGGAGGGGGAGGCCATAAATGCTTACTAAAAGCCAGAGTCAGGATGTCTGAATAAACAGAAGTAAAGATATCAATGAGGTATCTGGGATAGTCTTATCTTTTGAAATATTTTAGAAGGATAGTGTAAATTCTTGAGGACAGGAAGAGTCAGGAAGTCTGATCTCCCCCTCTTATGTTGAATCTTACATTGACAATTTAAAACCTTAATGGACCAGAGGGGGTTTTACAACTAAGAGGACTGAGGCAGAACAGTTAAGGAAACTGAGACAAGGGAAACTAGTGCAGGGAAACTGAGGTAGAACAGTTCAAAAGAGACTGTGGCATAACAAGATAATGCTTAGTTTTGCTGGGTAGCTGATTCTTGATTAGAGTCCAAGCTCCTTTGCCTTCTGGAATATCATATTTTAAGCTTTTTGAGTCTTTAAAGTGGAAGCTATTAGGTCCTGGGTAATCCTGATTGTGGCTCCTTGATATCTGAATTGTTGCTTTCTGGCTGCTGACAGTATTTTTTCCTTGATTTGATAATTCTGGAATTTAGCTATAATATTCCTTGGAGTTTTTATTTTGTGATCTCTTTCAGGAGGTGAATTGTTCCAATGACTATTTTACTCTCTGGTTCTAGGATATCAAAGCTGTTTTCCCTAATGATTTCTTTCTTTCTTTTTTTTTTTAGATCAAACTTCCCTTCTTTTATTTATATAGAGATACTAACTTACATGATTCATTGGCCTTTCTGCACTTCTTTTATTTTTTATAATTTTTTATTTACAAGATATATGCATGGGTAATTTTTCAGCATTGACAATTGCAAAACTTTTTGTTCCAATTTTTTCCCTCTTTCCTCCCTTTTCCTCCAACCCCTTCCCCAGATGGCAGGTAGACCAATACATGTTAAATATGTTAAAGTATATATTAAATACAATATATGTATACATATCCATACAGTTATTTTGCTGCACAAGAATCCCTAATGATTTCTTGAAAGATGTTGTCCAGCACTGATACATTGTTGGTGGAATTGTGAATAGATCCAGCCATTCTGGAGAGCGATTTGGATCTATGCTCAAAAAGTTATCAAACTGTGCATACCCTTTGATCCAGCTGTGTTACTACTGGGCTTATATCCCAAAGAGATCTTAAAGAAGGGAAAGGGACCTGTGTGTGCAGGAATGTTTGTGGCAGCCCTCTTTGTAGTGGCCAGAAACTGGAAACTGAGTGGATGCCCCTCAATGGAGAATGGCTGAATAAATTGTGGTATATGAATGTTATAGAATATTATTGTTCTGCAAGAAATGACCAGCAGGAGGATTTCAGAAAGGCCTGGAGAGACTTACATGAGAGGTATTTCTTGGAAGTTATATTTTAAACAGCTTCTCTCTGAGTAAGCACTACTCCTATGAAGAGGAATACAGATTCTTAACCCTATTGTTGTTACTGCCTAATCTGCCTAATTGCAGGGGAAACCATACAATTGTTTATGGAGTAAATTAATAGGACTGGATAGGGACATTTTTGTTAATGTAAAGCTCAATATTTGCAGAATAGAGCCAAAGTCCCCCACCGGACTCACATTCATTGGAGTTGCTGTGTCGGCTTTCAGGTATGCCTGTTTGTAACAGAACACTGATGCTGATGCCATCCATGGACCATGCCATTATCTGTTTGTCACAAGCTTAGCAAAGGATGTCTTCCAGAGGTGTTGTACTGAGATATCACCTGGGTACAATTCTGTGAGCAAAACTAATTTCTATCCTCTAAGAGCAAATTAAACACAACTTTGTGGGTTTGGTGGTTAGCTGCCAAGAAGCACCACAGATCTCTGTATTAATAGTTCATGACAGGATTACTCTAGAGTTCTTGGCAGGCAGGAGCTTTTCCATTACTAATTCTGCTTATGGCAAAGAAAAAGCACATATGCTAAGCAGTCCATATTTATTGATAGTATTTGCATACAAGATCATATTTATTATATCATTCACCTTCAAGATTTCCTAAGATGAAGGGAACAGTATATGCTTGGTGTGAATATGATAATGTAGCTATACTTTTGCAAACCTTGTAAACAGTTTAGCTGTGGAGGATGTAACATCAATTTGACAGGTTTTCACATGAGATTACCTTCTCCTATGAATATGAATTCCCCTCTGTGGCCTATGAGCATTGACTCTTATAATGGAACTCAGAGGAGATTTGTTGAAGCTGTCAGGCTATTAAAGGGATGACTCCTTAAAATTTGTCAAGACCTGCATTGAACACAATATTTAAATACAAGAGCAAAATGCTAAACTAAAAAATAGATAGGTAAGAGATTAAAAGGGTCAAAATTGGCCAAAGAAATGGGATGCTGGCATTTTAGAATGTTGGCTTTAATTTTTCAAAGCATATTAGAAGAGAAAGGTAATAAAAAATGTTGTAAGGCAATAAAAATATTATTCTGATGATTTTTTGAGAAACCCCACATTTATTCATACGGTTTGGAATGCTCTTTCTAAGACAATACTATGCAGTGAAAAGAATACCGGATTTGGATTCAGAGGAATACTAAATTAAAAGGTAGAGACCTAACTTTGAATCCCATCTCTGCCACTTACATGTCATTTATCTTTTCTGGCCTTAGTTTCTTCAGCTGTAAGATGGGCATATTAAATTTTGACTAAATTTTGAAGATTTCTAAATCTAAAATCTATAATCTAAATTTATGATCTTTTTAAACAATTTAATTCAATTTAATCTTCCATAACACAATTCTAGAGAATTTATCAATAAAGTCTGAAATGATGATATAATCTTTTTCCTTTCTTTGGGGCAGAATCCATTTGATCTAAGATGATCTAAGATAATCTAAACTAAATATGTACAAATTGTTTTACTTAAAAAAAGAAGTTCTTGTATTTTTAAAAACTTATCTTCGAGTCAGTTGTGTCCACTTGCATATTTGCCAATCAGAATAGTTTGTTTTATCTACTTGCTCTTTGTTTTCAGGGTTTTTTTTTATTTGTCTAACATTGATTTTTATCATGAAATATTCATTTGAACTGCATGATAACACCCATTAGAGGGGGAAATAACCAAAGAAGTAGAAGCTGTGTCCAACACAATTCCCAAGTTACAGCAAGTACTCCAGAAGATAAACACCTCTCTATATGAAACTGATTTCTGGCTATGTCTCTATGACAGCAAACATATTTTAGAAAGGTATTATTTACTTGAAGCAACCAGATATAGAGTACAATGGAACCCTTATATAGTATATATAGCATATTTATATATACTATATAGTATATAGTATCAGGAGAATTTTCCATCTCTAAACATATCTAATTAGAAACTGATTTATCTCATGCCCTTTCTAGGTTTTCATAGGCTAAAACCATGGGATGAGGAAAAAAATTGGAAAAGACTTGCACTGCTGGCTATGATGGCATAAACCTAGAATCCCTGGTCCCTAAGAGGCTGAAGATCTCTTGAGTTCTAAGCTATAGTAGGAACTAAAACTAATCTGCTATCTGTACTACAGCCAATACTTGTAACATGAGAATCCAGGAGAGGGATTATGCTCCTAATAAGGAGAAGTAAACCTACCCAAGTATGAAATGAGTATTGAAACATGAAACAAGTATGAAAGATCAGGAGAGAGTAGGACATAATGTTCAAGAGTTTAAGATGATGATAATAAGAGAAGTAGGAATTCAAGATACATATCCTCAGTTTTTTAGTAAAGAGGCAAACAGAGACAGGGGAGAAAATATTTGAGGTGCTTGAGTAGGAAAGCAAAGATTTGGAATATCTTTTGTGGGAATGAGATAGGGAGGAATAAAAGGATTGCCCGGCTGTAGAGAGGGAGGGCTCTTTTGAGGTTGGATGACATGAATTTGTAATGTATCTACTCAATATACTTGTGGTATTTCCTCTAGCTTTGCTCAGTGACTGAGTGGCTCATGGGCAGGAAAAGCAGCAGAAAGCTGAGGGTGACAGTAATCCAAGGCTACAATTTGACAAGAACAAGGTGAATTCAAGAAAAATGAACAGTATAGAGCTGAAATAATTATATATTGGATTGAGGATGGAGAGGGAGGAAAGTGATATGGTAATGATCTGAAGAAGTACTGAGAGATAGAGGAAATGGAGGTCTTGAAAAACAGGGCAAGGAGGAATAAAAGATAGGGAGATGGAATTATAGGAGGTTATTATTAAAATAGACACGCAAAAAAAAAAAAGAAAGGAGAGAGACAACAAATCAAAAAGTAACAAATATAAATACAAAAACAGAAATTTTAAAAACCAAAGAAGAAATGTACTACATCTTGGATACCAGACCCTTATCAGAGTGTTGCAGTATCTTTGTTCCTCTAATTTGTTTATCATATGAGCTTTCGTATTTAGGCAGTTTGAAGCTTATTGTGTTATATGTTGGTTTAAAATTAATTTCTGCCACATTGTTATCTAGTTTTTCCAGCAAGTTTACTCTGTATCCCCAAAGCTACCCAGAGGCTCTTACCCTGAATCTGTAGATTGTTTTTAAAAAATGATTTGCTAACTGCACTTCAATATAATTGTTTTTTTTTTTTTTTTTGTAATCCTATGTATTTTACTTTAAGCATTTAACATCATTATTCTGAGATGGAAGCTATAGGCTTCACAAAGGTGTCCATGGCACAAAAAAAGATTAAGAAACCCTACATAAAATCATACATATCTCTGACCCAGTGATACCAGTAATAGGAAAAATATCTTTAAAGAAATCAAAAAAAAAAGAAAAGAAAAATGTTGAAAATATTCATAGCAATAATTCTTGTTGTAATGAAGGGGAGATAGTATATATCATTGAAGAAATACCTCGACAAATTATGATATATGAATATAATACAATATTGTTGTGCTATAAAAAATGATGAAAGGGATAAATTGAGAAAAAACTGATGAAGACACACTGTAGAGTAAAATAAGTACACAGAATTATGAAAACAATACATGCAATAATTTAATTCAATTAAATACAATAAATATTTTAAAGTATCTACTCTGTACCAAGCATTGTGCTAAGTGCTAAGGATACAAAGAGGCAAAAGACAATCCCTAACTTTAAGAAACTTATAATTTAATGGGAAGACAACATTCAAAGACACAAAGACACTTACATACACACATAGTAAGCTATATACAGGGTAAATAGGTACACACACACACACACACACACACACAGAAAGCACTGGAATTAAGAGAAGTTGGTGGAAAGTTTCCTAAAGCAGGTTGTAAAGAAAACCAATTTTCAAATACTGAAGAATTCCAAACTGGTGCTTGGCAATGACCAATCACAATGTCAGACAACCACTAATGAAACCCACTTCCTATATCTTTGACAAAGATGATATAAGACTATAAATGGAGAATTAGATCTATATTTTTGATATGTCTATCGTTTTTTGCTTAACTATGCTTATTTAGTACCAGGGAGGTTTTGTATTTGGAAAGGGACAGGGAAAGAAAATTTGGTGAGGAAAAGGAGAAAGTGATAGTAATATGAAAATAAATAAATGAATGAGTGAATAAATTAAAAGGGAAAGAGAGCCAATGAAGCACTTTTTTAATGCACAGAAGAAATCAGAAGGCGATTCAGATGGAAACGGAGACTTTGTTTAAATTGGGTATATTCTTTTAAAGCCAAGTTATATACAATAGAGATTTGCAATTTCTTAGGCAGTTTGTTTTGTCCTATTCTTTATATATGGAAATGTTCATGTTTTCTGATGCTTTGTCAAACTTGAAATGGCAAAAAAAAAAAAAACCCAAAACAAAAAACAAAACAAAAAACCCCCTACTTCTTTAATTAAAGAGGTTATTGCTTTAAAAAAGTCTTCAAAAAGTACTGTTCCCTGTTGTGGTGGCAACAAGCATCAGTGTATAAATTCCCAAATCATCAGAAAAATGTGAACAAAGTTGAATGGTCTCTTTGACTGATACAGATGCCTCTTTGTACTGCTGCCCACAAGTTTGCAGACAATGTTTCCCCTAGCTTTGGTGCATTTCAAAAAAGGATTAAAAAAATAAAAGCTTTGTCTCAGTGGTCTTGTCAGTGTCAATTATGTCCTGTGGGCAGAAGGGAAGGGACGGGGGAATTTATGGCTGAGCTGAATCTCGAAAGCACCAATTTCCTATTGATCCATCCATCAGTGCTGGGGATGAGGGAAATTGGGGGTGGGGAAAAGCCAGAAGAGGAGAAGCCTCTGGCAGCTGGTGCATGGGGTGTATATTAATTTTGCCAAACAGAAATGTTTAGCAGTAATCCTCTCCCACAACCAGGGCAGAATAAATTGAAGACAAAACACAAACCTAAGCATCTCTTTAAAGACATAAAAGAAAAAAGAAAAATATTTTTCTGGTGTTTTATTTTAGGAAAATCACTTTTAGCATTTCATCTCTTTTTGCGAAAGAGAAAACAAGAAAGAAGACATTAAAAGGAGAAAGGCACCAGTGAAGCAATATACATTTCTATCTCTGTGGCCAATGATTTCATATAATTGGAGTTCCTTACTGGACTATTGTGAACTCTGGGTTGTCTGACCCTGGATAGACAATATAGTTAAAATGAAAACAGCATTTTGGTTCACTTTATAACTGCTCCCCTCAAACCTGATACAAAATTATTGAATAACGATTGGAATTATAACAACAGTTACAAGATTTAGTTACAAGAAGTGAGTGCTTCACAGTGGTCCCAAGTGGTTCAGCTATAGATCACCAAGATTTGGGGTTACAGATGAAAGGAGAAAACCATCTAATTGTATGATGAATCACTAGTAAGTATCAAGTTTGCCCAGGATTTGAATACAAAGATCCTTGAAAGTACTTTATGTCCATCTGTTCTGCCAGTAATGATAATTTTTTTTTTTTAACAAAGAGCCTTTCAAGTTGAGGGGTTCACTAGATGCCAAGTGGTCAAGGCAGAATTTTAGATACTTGAGAAGTGAATAGACTGTACATTTCATTAGCACCTGACTAGTGTTTTGCCATTTTTTCTGTTCATTGGCATGGAGTACCATAACAGTCTCATATAATGCTAGGTGTCAGAGTGTTGAGAGCAATGAGTATCAGGTCACTTAGTCCAGTCTTGGTTCAAATTAGAGCCATGTTCTTTTAAGAATTACATTTGGTTATTCTATTGTTCTTTTAGACTAAGAATGGAACAGGCATTAAGAATGTTGTTGAATCTACATGATCATGCAATTTCTCTTATATATTGAATGGTAAAGAGAGTGCCTCTGTCATTATTGCTACATGAAGCAGAATATTAACTTTAAGATTAAATTCTTTTAAAGTCTTTCAGTAATAACTTTTTTACAAGGAAAACTCCAATCAATACAAATATAAACACTCACAAATACATATTCAAAAGAACAATTGACATTAGACAAAAATCAAGAAATGTGACAAAAAAGCCTTTAAAGTCATTAATATGTCATAATTGTTTCAATTGTTTTCTACTATCACTACTATTACCAGAATTTTCACTTGGTGAATATGGATAAAGTATAACTTTGAGGAGAGAAGAAAGACAAGATACCCTGGAATTAGAACAAGTTTTAATGGTCTTCTGAGTCAATTAATGGATTAAGTTTTACCTGCTATATCCCTTAGTGGACTCCATACTCCCAGTCAATACCCTTAAGTATAGGGGATCACTTAAACTTTGGGAATATAACTGAGATATAATTTTAAAAAACAACTGGAAGTAGTTTGTTTCACAAGAAAATTGTTTCACTCTTGTATTTTTAATCCTATAAATGCAAGAAGAAATATTGAAAATGAATATGTCATAAGACATTTATTAGTCTAGGGGATTTACTCTGAGAAGAAGTAAGACATTACTATAACAGAAGAACATTTTTCAGATCTGAATCTAAATATTGCAAGATTATTTCTTACAAAGCAAGCTGAAACAAATTTTCTTAGCCAATTGATTGTAGGTAACATCAGAAAATAATTTGGAATAGCCAAATTACAATTCATAATTGCACATTACTTAAGAGACATAAGGTCCTCTGCTTTTAGCGGAGCAGATAGATGGGAAGCTTTTCTATTCAAAAAATAAATGGCACAAAAGAGAAGCTGAGTCAAGATAATCTTGATATAGTCTTCATAAAGACAAACTCTCCATCTTCCCAACAATCTAAATTCACTAGCAACTAATAGTTAATCGCTGGAGATAGAGAAATCATTCCCTGTGGGCCACTGCTGGCCTTTTCCCTTTTGTGGTGGATTATCAACTCAGTAGCATAAACACTTTAACCTGAATTCAAATTGAAATCAAGTCAAAATGACAGTCATAAAACAATCACACCTAACACAGTAAATTTCACTCCTTATGTTTTGGAACAGGGTATAGTTATTGTATTAGTAACATTAATAATACAAAAATGGGGGCTTCACAGTTATATTATAATACAGAATAATAGGTGAAAAACTTTTGTATTTACTGATTTAATAAAAGATGTTTATACAATTAATTGCCTTTTATTTGGTGCTTCTAGCACAATCCTACATTCCTGTTACATATAACTTATTCACAATACTTTTCAAAATAAACAATACTAATCAACTAACACTCACAAAAATAATAAAAAAAAGTGAAGTTTCACATAATAAATGAATATATGAAAATTTGTAGAGAAATGATAGAGACATTTATTAAAGTCAGTTAATACAACTCAGTATCCTTGGAGTTTTAGAAACTGTAGTTTGTATTTACTCTCCCTCTCTTCCAGAACAGAGGTTACTAACACATTGAAGCTGCCCTTTTATTGAAATGTCAACCTCTAGAGTCTTTTAAATGGGCATTTGTGGATCCTCTATTGAAGGCTTTGCTGTTCCTTTTTACTGGTGGTCTTGTAACTGTTGGTGTCTTTTTTTTCCCCAGAAGGCTTCCAGGTAGTATTGTTAATGGATTGGGGTAAATATTCAGGTATCCATGAATGAGAGCCTTTATAAAAGAAACCCAAGAAATAGAAGAGACTCAAATTGAGATAGAAGATACTGGAAGTCTTATCTCTCTGGCTCTCATCAACTTGGTTCCACCCCTCATATGAGCTGGGGCATTGATGTCCATTAATGAAAAGAGTGGCTTGCTAATCAGTTTTTAGAGTTAGGTTTAGCTGTATCTCATTACAAACAATTAAATTATCCAGTATTTCCTAAAAACAAATAGAACAAATTCAAAATGTTTACATAGAAGGAAGACTTTGACAGCTATTAAATTGTCTCATAGAAATTGTTTGGTTGTTTGAGTCATGTTCAAGTCTTCAGGACCTCATTTGGGTTTTCTTTTTTTATTATATATGTATATTAACTTTTTAAATACACATTTCTTCATACCCTTCATGGTATATATGTAGTGTTGCCTATTTAATCCATTCCCAATTGTAATGTTCTTCTCTTAAATATAATATTCTCTGAGAGCAGGTTTCTTGAGGGGCTACTGGGAGCAGTCTTAGTTTCAGTTCAAAGTAATAATCACCAAAAATGCAGCCAGGAATTAAAGTCCATATTCTTTATTTTTTCCTTCAAAATATTGTCTCCTTCCTTGGGCCCATTAGCTTTCTTAGAAGATCATCTCTCTCCTTGGTTCCCAGAACTCTTGCCACTAGTCCTTTGCCTCTGCCAGCTTCAGCCTCTCCTCCTCCCAATGTCTCCAGCCTGCACAAAGGTGGAAGTTGGAATGAATCTGACTCCGTCTCTGAGAGTGGGCTTGTGGGATTCCCGAAGTGAATCCTGGTTGAGGCTCCTAGCTCATATATGCTCTCTTAAGGTGTGAATCTTGTGGAACTCTTAGTAAATACTAAGTACATTTAGAGAACTGTTAAGCACCCTGCTAAACAACCATTGTCTCTATTAATTCCACTGACTTAGCACCTTGTAAGAATCATAACACCCAATTTGAGTAGGTTTTCAGAAATGGAAACCCTCCTCCCCTTTCTAATGACTCTGTGTCTGTTCTTCCTCTGCACCTCATTTGTATAATAGTATTTTTTTCTGAAAAAATAGTATTTTTTTCTTTAACTCTGCCCCAATCTTTCTTTTGAGCTACCATATTGTTGATGTCAATTTTAAACATATGATTACATTGTATAATGTATAAAAAATATAAAAAATAATTTTTACAAAAAATAAATTTATACTTTATCCATGTTGAGTTCCTTGAAAGTGATCTTAAATATTGTCTGTTCTATGTTAAATTTTCTATTAAGTTTAGGTTTGACTGATAGAAAGTCCTGAAAATCTGTAAGTTTTGTTAAATGTCCATTTTTTCTCATTCGATATTATAGATAATTTTGCTGGATGTGATATTTTTAACTGTAGGCCTAGTATGGTTCCTGGACCTGTGGTCTTTTATTGTGGCTACTGATAAGTCCTGTACAATTCTAATTGTACCCCCAGAATATTTGAATTGTTTTTTTCTTGTTTTTTATGAAATTTTCTTTTTAATCTGGAGGTTTTGAAATTTGGCAATAATGTTTGTATATCTTTTCTACAAAGGATCTCTTTGAGCTGGTGATCAGTGGATTTCTTTTATTTCTACTTTCAGGAGTTGTTCTATCAGTCCATGACAATTTTCTTGGATTATTTTTTGCATTATTGTGTCAAGGTTCATTTTTTGGCCACAACTTTCAGGGAGTCCAATTTTTTTTATATTTTCTCTTCTTGATCTGTTCTCCATGATTTGTTATTTTTCTTATGTTTCACATTCTGTTCTTTTTTTCATTCTTTATAATCTGTTTTTTTTTTTTTTTTTTTTTTTTTTGTTGTTGTTGTTGTTGTTGTTGTTGTTTGTTTCTTGGTCTCTCATAGCTTCATTGGCTTCCCCTTGCCCAATTCTAATTTTCAAAGTTATTTTCATCTTTGAGAACTGTATCTATTTTTCTAGTTGTTTAACTTTTTTTCATAATCTTCTTGTTTTTCTTGGATGTTATTTATTTATTTTTAGTTTTTCTTCAAGGTGTCTCATTTGATTTTTAATTTTTTTTGAGCTCTTCTATAAATTCTCTGTGTAGGGAACCATTTCATGTTACTCTTTGAGGAAGAAGCTTTTTTTACTTCAGTGACTTCCTCTGAAGATGAACCTCAGTCTTCCTTGTTCCAATAGTAAGTTTCTATGGTTGATTCTTTCTTCTTTGCTGCTTCATTTTTAAAAAAAATAAGGTATAAGTGTAAGCACCTGTGAACCTGGGATGAGAGGATGGTGTCTCAAGATTCACTTTAGCTCTCCCCTCTGACATGAAACTTCAGAATAAGAGCTCTACTCTCCAACCAATACAGGCATACAGCAGCATACTTGCCCCATTCTGCACTTACTGGGTGTACTGGCTCCTTCTCTCCCAGGGCCCCCATCTCTTCAGCCAACCAAAGTTTACTCAGTGATAATGTAATGTTTTAAAACTAATTCATTATTCAGCTTCAGGGATCCTTATGTACCTTGTAGTTGAGTTTACTTCTGTAAATGACTAGAGTTGAGCTTCTTTGTATAAAGGGAAATTGTTCATTCAAAACCTATCTAGAATTTAAATTAAGCCAAGTCTTTAAAACCTAAAATCAATTATATAATTACTCAGTTTAAAAGGTTCAAGAATTTCTGCTGAACAAAAAAGCATTTATGATTGTCACAATTTTTGACTGTCAGCATTTTTTTTCTCCTACAAAAATTCTTTTGAAAGTTTACCTACAAACATAAATTGCATAGCTCAAGGGCTAGGAAAAAGGCCTATGTTTTGAGTATGGGAAGGTTCTGAAGACTCTCTGATGATTTTGCCTTAAAGATATAAGTTCTAAATATTAAAATAGTTACTTTTTTTAGGCAAATGGAGAACAAAAAAATGTTAATAACAAATATCTACAATATATGCAGGTTTATACTCTCCTTACATAGGTAATTTTTAAAAGAAGGCTAAATTTTAAAGGAGGATAGTTATTTTTTCAATGATAATAGTGTTTTTATTCATAATTTGATTGTAAATTCAAAAATTTTTAACCAATATCAAATTTCTAAATTTTCTTACTCCATTATTTTCTGATATTTCATTTTCAAATATTAGCAATGAGAGATCAATTTCATTCAAAAAGTCTGACATATTTCTAAGGCACAGAAGGCAGTTTTATATTCTTAAATTTAAGGAAAAAAAGATTTTTTTTCAGATACAACTGATTAAAACTTGTCTGAAACTTTGTAATAGATCATTTTTCATGACACAAACACATTAAAATTTTTCTCAAGAAATAAAAAACACATTTGTCTCATCAGAGAAAGATTAATTAAAAAAATATGCAACAAATTATCACTTCAGAAAAATGAGAAAAGAGGGCTAACTTGTTTCTAATAATAATCATTTAAAAATTGCACAAGAATTAGAAGTTATTATTTTCTGTTTTAAGAACTCTTTTGATATAATTAAAAATGCTAAAAAAAATCTACTTTGAACAAAAATATTTTCCGCATCCTGGGGAAACAAAATAGAGAAGTTAATACATAGCCATCACATAGAACATATTCATTCTATATTTCTACTCTTGTAATGGTTAAGTTTCAAAAAAGAATGACAAAAAGCAAGTGCTTCTTTTCACTGAGTACAAATATTTACCATTTCTTTTTTCTCTTAGACAATATAACAGTCTATGGTAAAATCATAAAACACATAAAGCTATTAAATAATGCAAATGCATTTTAAACCTGGTTTGAATTATTTCAATTTGCCTTGGCCTACTTTCTCTTTTTATGGTACAGGTATTATTAATATTCAATGGTTTTTGCAACCTCTTTGCTTATTTTTCCAAGCAATAACATTTCAGAAGAACAAGAAAAAAGAAACTCTCTTATATTTTCCATTCTTTTCATTCTGAGTGGCCAAGTTCAGAATGAAAAGGAAAGGTTAACAAGTTAAGTTTAAAAATTTAGATCTTACTGAAAAACTTTCAGGCTTTCTAAAACTCATTATAGCTAATTAATTTTTGTTTCCGAATCTGCAGCAATCTAAGTAGGGATGGATAAACAACTTTTACATCTCTGGCTGGTCAGGTCAAGAACAAAAATAGATTTCTCCTCAGTTAAAGATACAGTTTAATTCATCATATGTAAGCAGATAAAACAAAACAAATGATCTCCCAGCATCACTCACACATTTAGAAAAGGAGACATTTTCCTGATTTTTCAGATGCTCACAAATTCACCAAAAGCAAACCAAGGTGCATATCTAAGTATTTTTAATTTGTCGTTGTTCTCAAGTGCACTACCTTAAGAATTAAACTTAAGAGAATGATAAATCACATAGATAATGGAGTTCCCTTCCTGGAACTTACTCAAAAAGACCTGTCCTCTTCATAGATTCATACTGAATGATAGATAATTGGCTCACAGTCACATTGCTGAACAGGACTGGGTTCAATCACACTGCAGGTGGGAAGACTCAGCTGAGATGAGAGAAAAACACTGACCTACGATCAAAAAATCAGAGAAACACAAGGAGAGAAGGGATTAGCTGAACAACAAAATCATTCTCTGCACAGTCTGTAACAGCTGTCAAACCTTAAGAAAAATTGAAAAAACACATACACACATATAAACATACGCTGAGGATAGAAAACACATTAGAAGCTCACTAAATGGCAGGGAGTGGAGATGTGTATGTGAGGGGGAAGAGGAGCATATTCAACCCCCTGCAGGTAAAGAAAGATTTAACTGAGCTGGGAAGAAAAAAATTGGTGGAAGATCAAAAAGCCAGACATATGCAAGGAGAAGGAGAAATAATTGTTTATTTTGTCTGTATTATCTACAAACAAACCCATTCTTGCTGGAAAGCCTGCAACACTCTGTAACAGATCTCCAAATTTGGAAACACATACTTAAACATACCAACCCTCCCACAAAAGTTGATGGAGGTAATAAAACAGATTCTCTCTTTTAGGATGCTAAACTCTTGCCAACACAAAACAAATAAAACAGGATTTGAGTCAGCCAGACAGAGAACAGAAACAGTATATAACAGGAATAAGGATTTTTATATACTTAAAACAAAAACAAAAACAAATCAATACACAAACAAGAGTCCATGGGCAACATTTATCCCTAGCTCCTTAATAGAGTTAAAAGGAAAATCTCTTATCTTACATCTGCCAACAGGAGGAATAGTGGGGGAAGGGAACAGACACCAGTTTCTCATCTTTTTGTATTTAGAACATCCCACTTCTAATGCCAGAATTACCATGACAAAAAAAACAAACAAACAAAAAAAAAAACCTCATTTTACTTTCTTCTGTGTATGTATTGTTTGTATAAAGTTGATTGCGTGTTTCCTCCATTAAATTGTAAGATTTTTGAGGACAGGGACAGTTTTTTTTTTGGTATCCCCAGCACTTAGCCCGAGGCTGGGTATATACGGGAATTTCACTAAAGCTTGTTATTGACTTGATTCACCAGCAAAAGTCTATTCTTGTAGTTACAATCCATGGCAGACAGAAACATCAGCTAACCCTTGGTGATAGGTGTCTTGATGGGACAAGTAGGTTTCTGACTATGAGCCACTTATTTCAAGTACTTATAGTACACAGAAAATACACTGTCATGCTGAGTTCACAACTGGTCAAACCACCTGTCTTGATGAAGGGGGAAGGGAAGAAATTTGTTGTGTTTTAGGGGAAAGAATACAAAAATTTTCTTATCTAAAATTTGTTGTTGGTTTTGGGGGTCTGAGACAGGGTGGATTCTATTTGTTACAAGAAGTGGGATAAATAAAGCAAAACATAGGCATTTTTGGTGCCTATTTATATTTGAAATGGAGTTTTATTCTAAAATATGATTACTTCCATAAAAAAAGGGAAAATGTGGTGCCCCTCTCTCTTTGCCATTACACTGGATTTTTCCTAAGGCTTCATGTGTAATATTCATTAGTTAGATTTTACTAATAAATCCCAGCAACTCATTTGATTAAAAAAAAAAAAAAAGAAATCCAACAGTCCCAAGGATTTTTGTAGTACTTGAAATAGATAATCATTTTCTTTTAATTAAGACCTTATGATCTTATTGCTATGAATTATATTTTGCCCATTTGTATACTATGTATCCTAGAATGAGAACCTTACAAGATTCTATGTGAATGAATGCAACTTTAAGTTTAAAAATAATAATGATTTTTTGATGATGTACTGAAATGAAATTAACTATCCAATTCTGAATACCTAAGACCTTAAAGAAACTGCAAATAAACAATGAAAATGTAGCTAATTATCTCAATATTATATTTAGCTAATTAAATGTTATAAAATGACTTCTAATAACATAGCATATTAGATTAATATATCACTATTAGATTAAAGGTCAACTCTAATGCTAAATTCATTCAGGCAATATTGGTATATATATGTATGTATATATATATATTTATATACTTGTGAAAATACATATACCTTATTATATTTATTGGAAAATTATGATATATTTTAAGTTGGAAAATAGAAGTCTTTATTCAACTAGTCAACTAGTGAGAAGGAAGGAAGCAAAAGGAAGAAAGGAGTAATTTGATTATCATTATTATTGTTATTGTCATTGCTAATAGCATTTACATTCTCTTTAAGGTTTGCAAATTTCATGTATGTTATTTCGTTTATAACTATGTGTGCCTTATTAGAGTTGTAAGTACAAAAGTTGGAAAGAAGCTCCTATCTTCCCCTACACTTTTTGTAGATGAGGAAATGAGGCCCAGGAAAATAAAATGACTTGTCCATTGTCACAGAGTGAGTTGGTGACCTAGAACCCAAGTCCAATGCTCTGAGCTTCTGTTACTACTGCTATAGATCATAGAATTCTACAATTGGAAGCTAATCAACATATTTCTCTGCTGTACCTAAGATTACACCTATAGCCAAATTACTTTTGAGAAATAAAAAAAAAAATCTCCAAATGTCACTCATCATCTTCTCATGAGAAATCATTCAACTGTTTAATAAGCTTCACTCTTGAAAAATTGCATCAAACTTAAATACTCCATGCTTCATTTTCATTCCAGTAATTTGACTCACTTTACAACGTAAGGATCTTGAGGTATTATTATCTTTCCTAATTTTTCCTTTAGTATTATTACTTATAATTTTTATTCATTTTGAATTCTCACTTTTTATTTTGGTAATATGGCTTTCCTCTTTTTCTTTGTCTCTTTGTTTCATAGTATCTATTTTATTTTCAAAAATAGTTCATGATTCTACTTATCATCTGAATTGTGGTTTGTATTTAATTTTATTTTCTTTGATTTTCAGGATTTCTACTTTTGTATTTATTTGGGGGTTAATAAATTGTTGTATTTTATTTATTAAGTTAGTGCTCAAGTCAAATAAATCTTTCACACTTTTGTTGATGAAATTGTTTAGAAATAAAAAAATTCCCATAAGGAGTTCTTTTATTTCATCTCATTAGTTTTGGCATGTTGTCTCATCATTGTCATTTTAATGTTACAATTATATATTGTTTTTTGTTCTTTGTTCTTTGATATATTCATTTTTAAAGATTAAATTACGTAAATTTTATTTAGACTAATGTCTTCTCAATGACCAAAACAGTTTAAATGGGAAGAATTTTAAAAACCTGGACTGTATGATTATAATCAACAATCTAAGACCTGAAGATTAGATAGAAGTGCACTCCCCTACCTTCTCTGCAGAGGTATAATACTATGGTTATATATGAGCTCTTATAATATGAACTCTCAGTCTCAACATTAGTATTTATTAGTTTTGCTGAACTGTTTTTAAAAAATCTCATTCATTATTACAAAAGAAAATTCTCTAGAGAGAAGAGACATAAATACATACATATATGTATGATTATACATATATATGAAAATGAAGGTATACAAAAACAATATGTATATTTTTAAGACTTTAAAAGTAAAATTGTATATTTCCCTTAAAATCTCTTACTAATGACAACTTCACTACATTATTTTCTATAAAAGTTGAATTTAATATCTATATACTTTTTATATTTGTTTGGTTTTTGTACCTCAATAAATAAAAAAACTTTTTAAAAGGTGCTAAGCAAGGATGTGAAAATGAAAAGCCAATCTGGGAAAATGCAGAATGGGACAAAAGTGGCCACTGGATCTTTCTTCTTCATAGTTCTGGATAGATTGAGAGACAAGTTATGAAAGAAATCTGATATCCTTCAATGTGTGAGCCTCTAAATGATGTGAACAAATAATTCTCAAAAATTTTTGAGTCTTAACCTAATTTTAATCCAAACCTGAAATATATTACAGGCTATTGCATATGTGGAAGGAAACATTGCTCTTACTTAATTGGCCAAGAGAATGTTGAGGGTAACACTGCAGATACACATACGGGACTTATTAAACTGGTCCCGGAGACATTCTTCAGAAGCACATGTGGAGAGAGAAACTGCAGGCATTGAGGGGCTCCTCAATATATAACTGATTTCCAGCTTGCCTCCCTAGAGACCATGGAGGAAGAACTTCTCTTTTAATAAGATTGGGGATTGGGAAATACAAACACACCACATACATATGTACACACATATGCATATATGAATATACATGGGTGTACATGTGTATTTCTAGACATGTGCATTGTACACACATATGCACAAATATATATACACATAAACCCCACATATATATCTTTTAATATGTATAATTTCCCCAACTTATTTTTATGGGTTTTGTTTGAAAATAGATATAATCACACTTTGTTATTTGTGATAGTCTTGTGTAACCAGTATTTGGTAGGAAGGAGATAAGCTGGAAAATATAAGTTAAGGGTCCTCTCCTGAAGAAGAATCAAATAAATAGTTTTTCTTTGAACCTATTATCCCTTGGATTAGCAAAAAGGAAGTGGGGTTGAGGAAGGAAGTAGATAGTAGTAATTCTAGCTCTGTCTTTGTCTCAAAGCCTGCAGAAAAGAAGGCTTAGCTCCTAGAATCTTTCTGTCTCTTTTTCAGCTAGTATTAAAGATATAGGTATCACTATATACACTTCTCCTCTCTGCAGACATGGATAATATCTCAGATCATCTCTAACTATGCTTCCCAGGACATATATTTAAATAACACATGTAATCATAAGTAACTTACAGAACCACCTGAAAGATTGTGCTAAATCATAGTAAGAAATGAGATGATCAAAACAACCCTGAGGTTTCACTTCAAACTAAGAAAACTGTCAGAGATAGCAAGAGATGAGAACAATTAATGTTGGAGGGATTATATAAAACAGTCCTACTAATATAATGTTGGAAGAGTGGGTAATTGGTCCAGATGTTCTGAGAAGCAATTTGGAATTATGCTATGAGAGTGACTTAAATGTGTATATACTATGACATAGGGATCCTACTATTAGGCTTATTCATCAAGAAGGTTAATTATAGAAAGAAAAATATAGACTCTCATATTTTCTAAAATATTTATAGTGGCATTTATAATTGTAGGAAAAAACTAAAAAACAAGGCAGATGCCCATCAATCTTGGTAATAACTACACAAATTGTATTACACGAATGTAATACAGTCTTACTGCATTATAAGAAATGATGAATATGAAGAAGTCTGAGAAGCACGAGAAGACTTATATGAATTAACATGAAGTAAATTAAGCATAACCAGGAAAACAATATATAATGACTTCATAGCATGAAGTTAGGAAAAGCAAAAACAAATAAAATTATTCACATTATGTATTTATATGCTTGAACTTGACCATAATAAGCAGAAAGTGTACTTCCCTCCCTTCTTTGTAGAGATAGGGGATTATAGAATATTGTGAGTTATTGAACAAATTAATTTAGCTAATTGAGTTGATATTTGTTGAACATATACTCTCTTTCTCTGTCTCAGTGTGTCTTTATCTCTCTGTCTTTCTGTCTGTCTCTCTGTCTTGCACTTGCATACAAGAGATAAGTCAGTGTATAGAACTATTAATATGTATTTTGAGGAATGGAGGTGATATAAAAAAGAATATTTATCAAAAAATTTTTTTTAATTTTGTACAGGTTGAGTTTCCCTATCCTTTTCTTTAGCTACATTGTGGGGCAAAAGATGACTCAATTGCAAATATCTTTGGGTCCTTGCCTTCTCTTTCCTTCTCAAATGAGATAAAGGCTGAGCTGCTGTGCAAATTGTCTGATTTGTATGCTCTTCCCGTCCCTGAAATCCCATAGTTCCAATTGACATTGCAAACCAAGCTAGGTTAAAAGTAATATATGGGACAAATTGACACTATATTCATTTATTGCTTTTTTTTTTTTTTTTTGGAGGGAAGAAGGATTAGTTTTCAGAGTTTCTTTTTATTCATTTTTCACTTGTTGACCTTTTGTTTCATTTAGTTTTTCTTTTTTGCTTTTATTGTCTGAGAAGAAACTGTATTTTTTTTTTTGGGGGGGGGAGAATCTTTTATATCACTGTCTCAACCCTTTTCCTTGAGTTACAATTCCTTGTTTGGAAAAAGAACTAAAAGAACCTGTCTCCTATCATGTTGCCAATATGAGTTCCCATACTATAATAATCCCTGAATATCATTTTGATTAAAGCATGCAAAACTTTTTAAACAGATGCATATACATATAGTTATTAATAGTGGACTGTTTTAATTACCAAGAAACAAATTTTAAAAGGATATATGTAAGTACTTTTCTAATGGGAATAAATTTAATTTTCTTTGTCTTTTCTTTTTTTTGGATAAGGAGGAAAGGATAAATATTTATTATTTTTTAAAAAAAGTTTCTAATTGCATGTAAAATTTTTTTAAAGATTTGTTTTTAAAAATTTTAAATTCCAGGACAGCTAGGTGCAGAGCACCAGCCCTGAGTTCAAATATGATCTCAGATGCTTAACACTTCCTATTTGTGTGAAGTAACTTACTTAACCCCAATTGCCTCAGAAAAGAAAAATTCCAAATTCTCTCTCTCCATTCATTCCTACTCCTCCATTGAGAAGGCAAGCAATTTGATATAGGTTATATATGCTATATATGTGAAGTCATTAAAAAAACATATTTCTATATTAGTCATGTTTTTTCCCATTTGATAATATTTTATTTTCCCAATTATATGTAAAGATAGTTTTCAATATTTAATTTTGTAAGATTTTGAGTTTGCTTCCCCTCTCCCTTCCCAAGTCAGAAAGCAATCTGATATGGGTTATACATGTACAATTATTTTAAGCATATTTCCATATTATTCATGTTGTGAAAGAAAAATCAAAACAAAAGAGAAAAAGCCCAAGAAAGAGAAAACAAAAAAAGGTGAAAATAGTATGCTTTAATACATAATAAGCCTCCATAATTTTTTCTCTAAATGTAGATGGCATTTTCCCATCCCAATTCTATTGGAATTGTTTTAGATCACTGTATTGCTGAAAAGAACCAAGTCTATCATAGTTGATTATCACACAATCTTTTGTTGCTGTGTATAATGCTCTCCTAGTTTTGATCTCTTCACTCAGCATCAGTCCATCTAAACATATTCCCAGGCTTTTCTGAGATGAACCTGTTCATCATTTCTTATATAACAATAATATTCCATTATGTTAAAATACCATAACTTATTCACGCATTCCCCAGTTGATGAGCCTCCACTCAATGTCTAATTCCTTGCCACCACAAAAAGAGTTACTACAAATATTTTTGCACATATGGGTCCTTTTTCCTTCTTTATGATCTTTTGATAAATTTCATTTTCAAAAGATATGTGTGTATATATATATGTATATACATAAATATTTATACAGAGAGCTATTAAACTGAGAAATAAATCATTACTGTGTATGTATGTATGTGTTCTTGATTTTATTGAGTCACAAAATACTAGAGATTGCTAACTGAAATCTACAATCATTGAAAAAAATTTTACCTAACTATCCACTTGAAAACTGGGTGGATAAAGAATATCTCTTGTACTAATTATAATATGTAATTAGATAGACAAGCTATGCAACTGGCCTATAAATCATCAATAAGCTCTCCAAGATAGGCAATCAGAATAGAGTGAGCTGATTGAAATTTGGAAAATTGAGCAGAAAGTTTCTCCGAAAAAGAAAGGTAACTGTAATATCAGTACTTTTCCTTTTATGTTATATGGTTATTAATAGTGGACTGTCATAATCTCCAGTGAATCCAAGTTGTGATCAGCCAATAGTAGGTGTGAGTAGCAAGTACATATTATTAATGAAGAACTAAATAGGGTAAGTGGTGGAAAGGATATTTATCAGTAAGAAGATCAAAAAAAGGAGGAAGTTAGGAGAATAAGAGATAATATTCCTTCATTTCTAATGATGCAATATTAAGACCAAGAAAAAGCCACCAGAATATTTATGTGAATGCTTTATGGATGAGTAACAGGAGAGGGAGTGTGGACATTTAAAAGGGATACCCATAAAAATGCAATCACAGATTCACTGATAGATGGATTTGCACAAATAAAGTTTTCCTGGTGGTAATAGTTAGGAACAAAAGTTCATTTAAAAATATTTTCCTTTTTTAATATTTGAAAGTTTTTGAGTCATACTATTCTTTATCCTGGACTGCTTTTTTCCCCCATATTTTCCTTTTTCCATTCTACTGTCTACATCCTATTTGACTTGCATTTCTCTCAGTAATATCACTTGTAGATTGGATTTTTGTAACAACAAAAGCCAAAATGTGGTAGCTGCATTATGTTGATTTTCAATTCCCTTTTCAATAAAAGCTAGAGAGAAGGGCAATCAAAAATGCAGTGTTCCAACAATTTCACTCTCAACATATAATGTTGGCATTTTTCAAATCTTTGGCCTATTTTGGTTACAATTTCATCTCACATTTTCCCCATGGGATCTACTGTTATACTGAGCTTGTCTCCATATAACTACTATTTACATATTGAAATATTTGAGAAATAAAATGAATTCAAACTCAAAGTAAAGAAAAATGTGCCCTATTGTCATTTCCTCCCTCTAATTGCTTTCCATCATTTCTAGGAAAGCTAACACTCAGCACCCATCTTTCCTTATAGCTTATTGTCAAAGATTCAGGCAAAAAAGAATAATAAAATTCAAGCTACAAATGATTTTTCCTGTTTTTACCTTGCTAAATGAATGACCATGCTTGTGGCTTTCTATTAATTAAAATCACATTTCTGTAACCGTATCACATTTTATCAAGGAAGGAAGGAAGAAAAATCCTAACACTATTGAAAGTTATCAGAGTATCTTCCAATGTCCAATTTTTGTGACTCTGTACAAAGATCATGTTGATTCTTTTAAATTACATAGAGGTACAATCCTTATCCTTTTTGACTGCTCTAAAGTTTTTGATACTATTTATCACCTTCTTCTTGATACTTCCTTCTAAGTTTTTGTGACATTTCTCTCTGCCAGTTCTCTCCTTATCTGTCTGATCAAATTCTTCCCAGTCTTTTTCACTGCATCTTGGTCTGGATCTCATCCAAAACCCTCAAATGTCCCCCAAATGCTCTATCCTGAATCCTTTTTTCTTCTTCCACCATACTATTTTGCTCTTCAACTGATCTCATTAGGTGATATTACAAGATCTCATGAATTCAATTATAAACTTTATGCAGATGATTCTTAGATCTTTGTTCAACTAATTCTCTCTCCTGATTCTCCAGAACTCTAGCTGTTTATTAGACATCTTCATCTAGAAGTCCTGTAAACATCTTCTACTCAACATAACCAAAACTGAACCCATTTTCTTTACCGCAGAATCCTTCCTTTTTTCCCAACTTCTTCATGTCCTTTCCAACTCAGGCTTGCAACCTGGGTGTCACCCTCAGTTCTTCATCCTCTCTCATCCCTCATATTTGATCAGTTGCCCAGTCCTGTTTCTATCTTCATAATAATTCTTGTCTACCCTCCATTCTCTTTTTGGACACTGCTACCACTCTGATGCAGACCCTTCTCACCTCACACCTAGACTGCTGAAACAGCCTGCTGGTTGGTATATCTGCTTTAAGTCTCTCCTTACTCTCATACATCCTTCACTTTCAACTCTCAAAGTGATTTCCTCAAAGTGCACCTCAAAGGTGCAAGTCTGACCATATTACCACACAGAGATAAGCTAGAAGCCTTCCTAATAAGATTAGAGATAAAACAAAGATCTCCATTATTACCACTATTATTTAAAATTATACTACCAATGTTAGTTTTAGTAATAAGAGAAGAAAAAGAAATTGAAGGAATTGAAATAAACAATGAAGAAACCACACACACACACACACACACACACACACACACACACACGCACATTTGATAATCTCTATTGGCTCCCAAGAATAAATATAAAATCCTCTGATTGGCTTAAAAAATTTTTCATAATGTAGTCCTTTCCTATCTTTCCAGTCTTCTCCTATATACCCTGCACTCATTTTGAACTAATACTGCTGGTTCCTGGGTATTCCTTGCTGTAACATTTTACCTCCAAACTCTAGATATTTTCTAAGACAGGTTTCTTGAAGAAGGTAAGATTTCAAGTGATACTTGAAGAAAAGATGAAGCCAGGAGATGGAGATAAGGAAGGAGAAAGTTACTCTTCCTATTTCTCCAGTATTCTTATATCTCACATTTGTACATGTTCTTTGAGATCCAATGGCAATGGCTTCCTTGGCTTTTCTACATCTTCTTAATCTTAATGCTTCCTCTCTGAAATTATTTCCAGTTTATACTGTATATATTTTGTTTATACAAAATTGCTTGTATCTTCTCTCCCCAGGATGGAGCTAAAGGAAAAGTCACATCTCTTCTATGTTCAAAGTCCTTGCTTTCCTATTTGTAGGTACCTTATGTACAGCATAGTCTTTATCTGGGTAGCCAGGTGGCACAATGGAAAACTTATCTTTCTGGGTTCAAATCAGTCTCATACTGTGTAATCCTTGGCAAATCATTTAACTCTGGTTACCTCAGTGTCTTCATCTGTAAAATAAGATGGAGAAGGAAATTATCACTCCAGTATTTTTGCCATGAAAATCCCAAATGGGGTCATGATTGAAATAACTTAACAACACAATAGAATTTGTCTAACTCTTTGTAGAGCCATGGATTCAGCCAACTTTGTATTCCTGATAATGCAGGCACAACTTCCAAATGATCTTGGAATATTATTTAGTATATCTTGGGAATATAGGAAGTCTAACATTATCTAGACTCTTTAAATCTAGATGGTTTTCTTCTGGTCAAAGAGACAGCATTGGGGATAACACCTGGCTTAGGCTTAAATCTAACCTGAGATCTTTCCCATATTGTTCTTATTCTGAGATGTGCTAGAAAGTCACATGCACTCTAATTTCTGTAAATACTTTCCTTTTTCAACTTGATTGATAGTTTATAGTCAATCCATGGGATATAGTCAATTTTCTCAAGTTTTTAAGTCTGATCGAAATTTTTTTTTTCATGCAGCTTTATTCTAGTTGGGAGGACTTTTCATATTTAGTCTGAATTTTTGATTGATTTATTGAAATATGTTCTCACCTAATTAAAGTATCGTAGCTGATATGGGGTAAAGATGGTTTTTATCCCATTCATCTGTAGTAATGACTATATAAGAAAAGTACCCATAAAGAAGTAATGGAAGCATCTCTAAAATGTAATGTTCTCTGTTGAAGTTTCCTTGGGGTCTCTGGATGCAGCCTTCATTTCAGTTCAGTAATCACCACACAAGCAGCCAGGTATTAAAGTCCAAATCCTTTATTATCTCCTTCAAAGTCTTGTCTCCTTTCCTGGGGCCTGCTTTTTTAGAGGCCTATCTTTCTCCTTGGTTCCAAGAGCTTGAGCTCCTGCTGCCTATCCTTTGTCTTTGCCAGCTTCTTCCTCTAGCTCTCTCCAAATCCAAAGGTTTGTGCTTTAGCCTCCAGCCATCACAAAGGTAGATGATGGAATGAATCTGTCTCAGCCTCTGAGAGCTTCTAGTGAGCTTGTCTTTTCTGGCCATGACAGCTTCTAGCTTATATGCTCCACACTGAATACACACCAATCATTATATCACTAGGAAACCATTATTTGTTGTAGGATTAAATTGATTCTAAACTAGATTTAACCATTGTCTCCTCAATTCCACTTAGTACCTTGTTTCAAGTTCTGGCCCATAACATGTATAAATGTTTCAGATGAGATATTACTTAATTTCAAGTTTAAAAATCTAGAAAGCCCCAAAATTCAGGACTGATGATAACTCCCAAGAAGGTCTCTTTTTTACAAATAGGATTCAGTGGTCTTAACTCCACAATGGGCAAATCATCTAGTTGTCTCCTTCACATATATAACATACTTCCATATTAATAGCTTTTATATATGACCTTGTCATTCATTTGCCACTCTCAGAATTACACTACCCTTTTGCAGGCCCAATAAACATTTAAGCATGTGTAGGTACTGTGGTGATTTCTAGGGATACAAAGAAAGGCAAAATATAGTCTCTGTATCACTTCATATTTTTTATTCCAATCCATCCTGTACTCATTTGTCAGATTGAGCTTCTTAAAAGTATTGTGTGTATTCAGTCATTTCAGTCATTATGTCCAATTCTGCATAACCCTATTTGGTGTTTTCTTAGTCAAGATATTAGAATGGTTTGCCATTTCCTTCTCCAGCTTATTTTATGGATGAGAAAACTGAGGCAAACAGGATTAAGTGACTGGCCCAGAGTCACACATCTAATAAGTATCTGCGGCTAGATTTAAACTATAGTCCTCCAGAGTTTAGGGTCAGCACTCTATCCATTGTACCACATAGCTACTTCTAAAATGTAGATATGCCATTTCATATGCCTTTCCCTACCTCTTATATTCATAACATTTTAATGTTTTCCTATTACCTCTAGGATCAATTATAAATCATATCAAATTATAAATCAATAATAAAGTCTTCCTTCAGAGTCTTTCATGACCTGACCCCCTCCTACCTTTTCAGTTTTCTTACACCTTACTTCTCCCATCCCAAATTCCTTGCTTCTTCTCTCACACAACGCCAAGAGTTTCTTGACTGCAGGCATTTTCATTGATTCTTTCCTTTATCTCGATCTCCTATTTTCTCTGGTTTCCTTTGAGTACCAGGTAAAATCTTACTTTCTGTGAGTAGCTTTTTCTGATATCTCCTTTATGCTACATCCTTTCTTTGATTGATAATCACCAATTTATCTTATTGTACACAAATGTTTGCATACTGTTATCCCCATTAGACTGTGAACTCCTTAAAAGCAGGTGCTGTCTTTTGTCTTTCTTTATATCCCTAACACTTTGCAGAGTGCCTGACATGTAATAGGTGCTGAAAAAATGATTATCACCTGACGAATAGAACATATATAAACAACAACAAACAAGTAATTTAATTTTGGGAATACTAAGATTGTTCCCCCCTCATCCCACTCCCAAATGAAATATTGATGATGGAGTAGTATAATTCTGCTTTTATAACTATGAAATACTCGTCAATAAAACCCTTTCACCATTTTTAAATAAATTGCTATGAACAATTGTGAATTTGAGACCACTAGCTAGTTAAAATGCTCAGCAATAATTGAATACAGCTGTTTGAACATTGCTAAATGATTTCTATTTCACATTCATTAAAAAAAGACCAGCGAGACCTTTATTGCTCCAGTATAAGAATTTCTTCTTGGGGACTTTAGTTCTAGAAAAATAATTGTACCAGCATAAGAGGAGGGAAATAATGCAGGTGTTCTTGACATGTAATATTTAAAGACCCAGTTCCAGAAATTGCCTGCCAACTCAAAAAAAGAGAAAGAGAAATATAATTAAAATGTCCATTTGTCAAGTAACTCCCCATCTATTACTCTAGAGAAGTCCACACTTATACTTAACTTTAAAAAATGATATGTTAAATTTAAAAGATTTAAAATAATGGTCCTTTCCCCCTTAAAGAAAATGATCAAAAATGACAAAACTGTTCAACATGGACATTACTATAGACATGAGCAGACATGCAAGGGGAAAGAAATATTTTATTTGGAACAAACTCCCTAGAAGAGAGAAAGAAGAAAAGAAATAGGAACAACTGCACAAATAACTAGTCATAGTAACCTGTCTTTTAAGTAAGTTAATGTGGCATAAGTAAAACTAAATTATAAGGGATACCAAATTAAATATCCTCTGGTCACCACTAACTTAATTGTATTTACTAGTTCTCTAGCTTCCCTACCTTAGCATTGACAGATTTGTGTGTTGGGTCCTCAGGTGGATGACTACTTTCACAGGTTCTCTGTGGATTAGTGCTCCTAAAACTGTAGCTCACAATTCCTCACCAATAAGTTTATCTTTAATAGTCAGATAGTAGACACAATTATCTTAAAGCAAAGGCATTTACACTGAGATGACAGTAAAAACAGTTATCACAAAGGATTTCCTTTATAAACATGGGGTACACTTTCACCCCAATACACTCACTGTCAGAGAAGAAGAATAGAATACCTGGTAGTGAGACACAGACACCTTTAGATCAGACATGCACCTAGATGGTGTTAGAGAAGACTGTAAGGCTTGGATTTCCTTTTCCACCCCACTTCCCTTTGATAGGACCAATGTCTACCTAGGTTCCCCTCATCTCTCTCTTTACTACATGAATTAGGACTAAAAGGTGACAAAGCCAAATTAGCCCAGGGTTGGGATAAAGTTCAAGCTTGAGATAGCTTTCTGATAGCCTCTAATTGACATGGTTCCCTCCTGGTCACTTAGGAGCATAACAGTCCCACCCAGGAGAGGTCAAGGCCTTTCAGACTTGGTGGACATCAAAAGATCATGTGGGTCATTACATCCTGCTCCTCTGAATAGTCCCATTTTTATATGGAAACAAAGGAAAACATTTTATAGAAGCTAAATGCTACAATATCCTTGCTGCTAAGTCAACCACCCCTTGTTAATTATTTAATGATCTACAGTGCCCTGTTTTGTCACAACATCAAACCTGAATGAATAAGATACCAGCGTCAGGTAAGACTGTGATACCCATCTCTGTTAACTGGCAACTTAGTTGGGCTTTCTTTATACCTTCTGCAGTTTGACACACTATTTTTAGGGCTCATTCTCTCTTGAATTCATAGTTAGCTCTTTATTTTACGCCAGAAGTCACAGTCCTTGAAGATTAGGTAGGCTGGATCTAAAGTATAGGGGCTTTAAATGTCAAATAAAGGAATTAATAATTCCTTTATACATGGTCAGCCCTGAGCTTTAGGAATATTAATTCAGCAGCTTGTTGATCATATAGTGGAGAGGGAAGAGATTACACAGGAAGGTCAATACTAAGCTATCTAGTTCAACACCCTCATTCCAAGAGTTAAATCACTTGCCTGGCATTTTATCATCTTGTACCCTCCAGAGATGGCCTTCTTCAAGAACTAAGGACAAACAACAATTTTCAGGGATTAAGCAAAATACTTCAATACTTTAAAAGATATGTTATTTCATCAAGATATTTCAATCATACACTGATTACCCCTACACATTTCAAAACTTTTTATGTTTTAGTTTTAAAAGTTCCATGGTGGACATTTTGTCACATTTTCATTCCTAACCCATGTTGTGGGTAGGGAAAAAGAGGATCCTGAGTAGAAATTGGTCTTATATAAGGGGACCAGGGTAAAGATACCATAAAAATATGGTTTTATAAGTTCCTCTGGCTAAAAAAAAAAATTATTTGATATCCACATTTTGTTTTTAAAGTCCTCTGTATGTAGCTAGACTGATCCTTGAATGACAGAGGGACTCAATAACTAGGGACTGTAATTAAAGCCTTAGTGGGAACTTATAAAATGTGCATTCTACTGGCTCCAAGATCCTATTGGTTACCTTGATTCCATATTGAGACAGCAGAAATGAGGACTTTAATGAGAGGCAATACACTATAGTGTTGTTTAATAATCTTTTAAAAATGTATTTTCACAGAATACTGTGTATGTGTGTTATGTATTTATAATAGTTTTTTATAGAACCTGCATAGATATTCACTGCCTTTTTCTGGTTAAGTTATACGGGAGCTCTGAGGCTTTCAGACACATATGACTCATCATTCAAAGTCTCATAATTGGTTGCTGAGCCAAAAGAATTGACGACTCAGGGGAGCTTTTAAGAAAAGGGACAGATTCTGGCTGATGTGTCTTGGCTATAGCTACCCTGGTAACAGGATTTGACTCAACTAATGAGTGAACGATCTTTCTCTACCCCATTATCATGGTGATTTCCCTTACTTAACAGCTAATGTCAAGTGAGCTTGTGCTGCTTTTTCTCCTCTTTTGTATTTCCTTTCCAGGTGATCTTGTGAGTTTTGAAAGTTCTGACAATTATAGTTGCAGGAACAGTAGCAGCATTTGGTGTTCCAAGATGGTGGCAGTTATGGCAGATATGGCAGTAATTATGGCATCCACCAGGGAAACAGTGGCTGAAAGCAGGGTAAAATGCCTATATAACGAAGGAGCCCCCCCAAAGACAAAAACAATTTGTTAGATTGATTGAGTGTTTTAAGACTGATATGGGAAGTAAAATTTAAAATAATTTGCAAACTTTAAAACTGTTTTATGTTAAGGGACAGGTCAATTCTCCGAGAGTCTCCACAGCTGTGGATCATAACATCTGAAGGAGTTGCAAAGCAGTCTTTGCTGACACAGGTTTGTGGACTGGGAATGAGATAAATTGGAGACAGAGGGAAGAGGAGAGAGGTCAGACAATGCAACTGCCTCTCAGTCTCTTTCTATCATCTTCTCACAAGATAAGATCCATTCTGGGTTGGATCTCCAGCAGTCACTGTCAGGTGGTTCCTGTGTATTCCAACAGCTCTCCCGTGTATTCCAATCATTTTATGAATAGTTTTGATGAAGGTTAACTATAAGTAGATTGTAACCATGGTCCTAATTAAACTACTGAAATCCTGTTAAATTATGATTTTTCTTGCTTTTTGTATAGGAATAAATGATCTATCTCATCCCTGATTCATACTATGTATTAAGTATCTCTTTTTTCTTTCTCCTTTGGGGAGGCTTAGATATAAGCCTTAACTTTTACAGTAATTACTATCATCTTCAGGATTGGGATTTGTTAGTAATCCAATGAGGTTGAGATTGCGGAAGCCTACTTTTGCTAATTAGAAGTATTCACCCTCAGTAATAAATCTGGGCTAAATAAAAATAAAATGTCAGAGTATAGTATAGGGAATAATGCAAGTTACCAGGCTTTATAAGTTTCAGGCAAGTACTTGCATGTATATATTTTGCGTGCCTAACAAAATATAAACTCCTTGAGGATTTCTTTCTTCCCTCCCTCCCTATCTTCTTCCTTTCTTCCCTTCCCTTTTCCTCTGTCTTTCCTTCCTTCCTTCTTCCTTCCTTCCTTCTTTCTTTCCTTCCTGCCTTCCTTCTTTCTATCCTTCCCTCCTTCCTTCCCTTTCCTTTCCTTCCTCCCTTCTTCCTTCTTTCCCTCCCTCCTTCCTTCCCTTCTTCCTTTCCTCCTTTCTTCTCTCCTTCCTTCTTTCCCTCCCTCCTTCCTTCCCTTCTTCTCTCCTTCCTTGTCTTCTTCTTTCCTTCTTTCTTTCCTTCCTGCCTTCCTTCTTTCTATCCTTCCCTCCTTCCTTCCCTTTCCTTTCCTTCCTCCCTTCTTCCTTCTTTCCCTCTCTCCTTCCCTTCTTTCCTCATTCCCTAGTTGTTTGTAGGTTTTTGCTTTTATTAGACTGTAAGCTTCCTGAGGGCAGGGACTATCATTTGCTTTTCTTTTCATCCCATAAGTTTAACATAGCCCCCGGCACATAGTAGAAGATTAAAAGATACTCACTGACTAACTGATATGTAACCTTTTTTCAGCCTTTTTAAGAGATATGTAACCTTTTTTCAAGCCCTGAAAAAGGGATCTGCTTTCTTAAAGAAATCTGCCCATGATCACATGGGTGGCTTTATCTTCGGTATTTAATAAATTTTTATGAGGCTGCTATAAGAAAGATGTGATTTTATTGTTGTTGTTTAGTTTTCTTTTACTTTGCCAGTTTTTTCAGCCAAATGTAACACAGAAATACAAGAATTCAACTTGAAAACAGGAGAGAACCTTTTAAAATCTCTTGGAGTTTGAAGGAAAACGGTCAATAGGTTCCCTTGCTGGATTTGTGATATCTGGTTTTTATTTTGCTTCTAACAGGTCAGTAAGAACATAATATCTTGTTTGTTTCATGTTCTTTGTTTGTTTGAACTATAGCTATGGCAGTAGGAGTTGGCATTCACAAGACATCCCTAGAGCCTTAAAATGGTAGCCACCCTCTGGGAACCAAATTCAGGATTGTGAATAAACAAAATAATATTTGTAAAGCACCATCTAAATATTAGCTATTGTTGTTGGTAGTTAGATGGCACTATAAATAGAGAATTGGACAAGGAGTCAGAAAGAACTGAGTTCTAATCTGAACTCAAAACACTTATTAGATTTGTGACTCTGTGAGAGTCACTTAAATTCTGCCTGCCTCAGTTTCCTCAAATGAGAAAGAGGGATAATAGCACCTACCTCTCACCATTGTTAGGAAGATCAAGTAAGAAAATAATCATAAAAAGGACAGTGCCTGCCACATAATTGGCACTACATGAATGCTTATTCCCTTCTTCTTATTCCTAGAGTACAGGTACAAAATACAGATGTGGGAGGGCTACTATAAAAGGCTTAAAACATTACACTGTAGGGACTTGTTTGAGATGTTTTTTTTCAGGGATTCCTGGATAGATTTTACGTCAAGGATTCTACTTCTTGAATATCCCTGATATCATAGGAATTTAGTAGAGAAACTCAAGAATTTTCAAACTTCCTTTGATTTGACTATAAGTGGACAATTAGTTTTTATATTTCCTTTATAGTTTCTTTCTTGTGTATGATAGAATATTTTTGTTGTTGATAGCTTTCTGGGCAGTAGTGATGTAGTATTACTTCTATTTGACTAAGTCATGCTGATAGCTCATTCATGTTCTTTTTTCTCCCCCACTTTTGAGATGACTTAGACCTCTGACAGATTGTCTGATATCCTTATAGACTGCAGGGAAGTCAGACATGGTTTGCCCGATGGCCTAGAAACCCAAGCAATCAGCCCCAAATCCCAATCCCTTTGGGGGATTAAGCCTCTTTGGGGCTTTTCTGCATTTGACTGATTTTTTTTTTTTTTAAAGTTAGTCAGCTTGTCTTAGTGAAAGATGAGCTTGGATCATGATTTGTATTGCTCTGTGTTTTTAAAGGCTTTCTGAAGGAACTTTAGGTGTCTTCAGTGTTGTACAGATTTTCATACAGGATAATGTGATTTCTTACTTGAAAGCAAGAAGGTAACCTCTAGTCTACCTTGCATTTTCTCTTCCATTTAAGAGATCATTAACTTTCCAGCTGAAGGAGGAAATCTTTTCTTTTTTTTCCTTTTCTTTAATTCATTGCCTTTGCACTGGGGGAAACCATTTGCAAGCAAGCACTAAGCCAGGTGATAACATAAAAATTTTGTAAGATATCTACTTTAAAAAAAAATTGTATGGCCATGAATTTGAAAATGAATATAATTCCTCAAGTCTACCAGTTATGTTATGATAGGTGTATATACTAATGGAAGAATGTTAATTTTCAGATTGTTTGTGATCACAAAGACTTTTCTGAAACTCTTTAACATAAGGCACTGGGAAAATCAATCACCCAGGAAAACAATGCTTGGGACTCTTCAATTCACAAGAGAGTTGTCTTAAATTTAGAATTATATATAAATGTGCTCAAAAGTACTCTTATTAATTATTTGGGAAAAAAAATATTTAACTAAAAGGAAAAGTACATTATAAAGGAGGGATTTTTCCCTCAGTTGGTGTAATTATAGGATTTCTTCATAGATGATGAGGTTTTTATGTATTAACGAATGGTTAATATCTATTCTGAAGGGCTTTAAATAGTTAAATCCTTAATGTGGTAATGTTTTTTCTTGATTACACATGTATAACTTATATCAGATTGCTAACTGTGTCAGGGAGGGGTGAGAGAAGGGAGAAAAGGATAGAATTTAGAAGTCAAAATTTTAAAAAGACAACAGATATTAAAAATTGTTTTTACATGTAATTAGGGAAAAATTTTTATTAAAAACAAAACCAATAAAATAAATTAAGTCCTGGAATGTTTAGGAATTCACTGGTTTGGGTGAATACAGGCAAGAGCTGTCTGTAGAGAAAAAAACTGCAAGGGGGAAGAGGTGTAATTTCTAGGAGTAAAGTCATTTACCCAGAGGAAGACACCCTATTCAGCAGCTGGAGAGTTAATTTAGAGTGTTTAAAAGGGCAGAGACATTTTTCTCCCACACTCCAACTTAGATACAAAGAGGTTGTGATGTGAGGAAGGAAGAGGTTATAAGAAAGAGGAACAGTAATGAGAGCCAGATCTCTCTCTTGAGATCTATGCAGATAGGTGTGTTTAGCTATATACTCTCAAGAAAGAAAAAAAAAAAAGTACACAAGACCCACTCAAGCTTAATCTTCATTATTAACATTTTCTTCATCACTTTCTTAATTCTAGACAACAAACAAAATAATAAACCAAGTTCTAATTTATAGCTTTACCTGTTGCCAAGTTGTAAATGGTCACACTGAAAATTTAACAATTGGCTCTCTTGAGTCTGTTTAGATTAATTCTAGGATACCTAGGAAGTTAATCTGGTGATTTAGAGTCAACTTGCAGGGAAGAGAAATCCCAAGGTGACTAGCTGAATGTCCACCAGAGACATTGCAATTAGTACAGAGCATTGTGAGGGTGTCACAGGAAAGAAAGCACTTCCTGGATCTAGAATAGTAAATAACCTTGGCTTTATGTCACTGTACAACTGTGCCTGATCACCACTGTATTCTACGTATATCCTGCTTTTCCTAGGGATGTTAGGAAGAGTATATAAAATGGAATTCTTGCACATTTTAAAAAAAATCTCAGAGTAAACTAAACATGCAATTGAAAGATGAGAAATAATGGTTGATTTCTCAATATTAAAGTGTATGTTGCATGTATGTGTGTATGTATGTTTGTATGTGTGTGACAGAGACAGAGACCTTTATAAATAGTTAAATCCAAGGCAAGTGGGACTTCACAAAGAAACTCCCCTTCCCCTCCCCCCAAACACTTCTATCTTGGTGTCCTTAAAAGTATACTATGTGTTATATAAGCATTTTAGTAAATTTTGAAAGACAATAGTTTTTAGAATAAGTTTAGAGTATAACTGAATAGTTATATAATTTCACTTTGTTTTTGAGATGGTCACTTTGAATGAAGAGGGAAATAAATTATTAAATTCCCTCTCATTCCAAAATATATTGCATATGATAATAACCATTCCATGAGAAGGGAAAAAATAGGCCAAGCAATTAAGCAGTTGTAATCAGTTTTACAGCATTTAATTAATTTATATATTGAATTTCATGGTGGGGTTATTAAGAAGTATTACACTGGCAGTGTTAAAGGCTTGAATGTTCATAATCATTCTAGATGGGCTGGGTCATAGAAAGAATGAGTACTTTTCATTATTTTATTTCTTGAGCTATAGTTTTCTAACTCATCAGTCACAGTCTGTATTTCTTTTTGAATTAATATTTTTGTTATGTGACTGAAATATGTTTCATGTTTGAAAAAATTTTCATTTTGATGTTAAAACACTTTTTTTCCCTATAGTAAGAATTTGAAGATGATAGAAAGTTTTTGTGAATTTTTACATGAGAATATATATAATAACATAGCTGGTTTAAAGCTTCAGATTAATAATAACATTAAGTTTCTATTCTTATCAAAGTTTCAGCATTTTAATGCTGATTTATACCACTGATTTTATGTATTAACTAATGTCATTTATTAATGTTATATTTTTGAAACTTTACATGACTTTGGACAATTATGAGAAACTATTTCATTTGAGGTGGTCCATCAACTCATGCATTATATAATAAAATTCAGTCAATAAATCCTTATTCTAGTTTATTTATAATACTGAGTTCTCCTTAACCATGACAAACCTATGAAAAATATAAAAACTCAGTTATATAACCACTAGATTATATTTGTTGTTTAGATCATTTAGGGTTTGAAATTTATGAAGCAAGTTGTGATATGGAAAATATGTTGAACTCTAATGACATATTATTGGGCTATCAAGGTGTTAACTTCAATCTGTTATCTGAACATGAGAATAATGTCAGAAAAAAAGGTCCTTTGCAATTTCATGAAACATAGTTATATAATAAGCATTATTAAACTCTCCAATGATAAATTATGATTTTATTTTGAATATTGTTTGCTAACAGCATATATTGTCTTTAAAGATAGAGATAGGATCATTTTATATTTGATGTTACATATCTATTTGGACATATTGGAATAAGCTTTGTAGTACAATGATGTACAAAATAATTGCTTTTATTTGCAAGTGGCAATTTATTTTTATTCCTGACTAATCTGAAGGTGTTCATGATTATATTAGGAATAGAAAAATATAATCTAACTTTATTAGGGCATTAGAAGGGATTTAAGATCTTGATTTATTTCTAATTTATTTAAATTAATTAATTTATTTTTTAATACACATTGCTTTATGTATCATGTTGGAAGAGAAAAATCATTGCAAAAGGAAAAAAAAAAAACATGGGAAAGAAAGAAAAAACAACAGAAAAAAGAAGTGAACATAGCATGTGTTGATTTATATTCAATCTCCATGGCATTTTCTGTCCAAAGTCTATTGGGATTGTTTTGTTTCACTGAACTGCTGAGAAGAACCAAGTCTTTCATAGTCAATCATCACACATTCTTGTTATTGTGTACAAAGTATTCCTGGTTCTGCTTGTTTCACTCAGCATCAATTAGTATAAATCTTTTCCAGGCAGGCTTTTCTAAAATCAATTTGCTCATCATTTTTATTTTAAACAGAAGACTTATTTCCTTTTTTAATGTCATTTAATTTTATTTGAAACCATTAGTTTCTTTCTCTATTATTCATGGAATACTGGTACTTTTTAAATGAACTTCTTAGAATTTAAGTTTTAATGACAATTTTTCACTACCCTCTTCTCCCCTCAATAAGAAACAATATTTATAGCAACTATACCACAGTAGTTAAAACAAAGAATATGAAAAAAATGAAAATAAAGGAATCCTATACATATTGTAGTTTGGAAACAAGTTCTCATTGTATTGGTTCTTCTAGCATTTGTAACATCAAACACCCCTTCAGAGATACTATAAAAAGTCTGAGAAATCCAAATAAACTCCTCATTTGCTCACATGCATTACTAATGTAAGTATGTGTCCAAAGGGGAAGAGTATTGATAATTAGTTATTGGAAATATATTATCAATTTTAGATGATAAGTAATTGAATAATGGATTTGGGATAGTAATTTTGAAATTATTATTTGATCTTTGAATGTCAATTGGACAATTATTGGATACTTATTTGATCAAGAATAAGATAAAAATAATGCCACTCTTATAGCTGCAGAGATATTCTTTTACTAATTTATCAAGTGCTTGTGATTAATTTCAGTGTCACTCTGTACCTTTAGACTCATAGTGATGGAATACTGGAATGTAATAATTTTCCTATAGAAATCAACTATTATCTAATTGTTGTATATAGTACATACCAAGGTTTGTGATTCTCAATGCTCAAGAATGTTGATGTAAAGTAAGGAGTTCAAAGAATGCACCAGGAGTGGGAATAGGCTCATAGAACCTGATTCTAGGATTCTTTTTCTGTATCCTCTCCTCAAAGACAAACTTAGCTCCTCTTTACAATAAGCAAAAGGGAAATCTTAGTTGCTTTTGTTCTTATTTTTTTTAATAATAGCTTTTTACTTTCAAAATATATGCAGTTTTCAACATTCACCCTTGCAAAACCTTGTATTCCAAATTTTTCTCCTTTCCTTCTCCCCACCTAGACAGCAAATAATCTAATATATGTTAAACATGTACAATTTTTCAATACATATTTCCATATATATCATACTGTACAAGAAGAATCAGATTAAATAGGGGAAAAATAAGAAAGAAAACAAAAAGCAAGCAAACAACAAAAAAGGTGAAAATATTGTGTTGTGTTCCACATTTAGTTCCTAGGGTCCTCTCTGTGGGTGGAGATGGCTCTCTCCACAAAACTATTGGAATTGGCCTGAATCACCTCATTGTTGAAAAGAGACATGTCAATCACAATTGATCATCACAAAATTTTGTTGCTGTGTAGAATGTTCTCTTGGTTCTACTTATTTTACTTAGCATCAGTTCATGTAAGTCTCTCTAGGCCTTTCTGAAATCATTCCACTGATAATTTCTTATAAAACAATAATATTACATAACATTCACATATCATAATTTATTCAGCTATTCCCCAACTGATGAGCATCCACTTAGTTTCTAGTTTTAAATTTCAAATAAAAGAGTTTGTTTTTGATCGTGGAGGAAATTGGGAAAGAGTAAAGTTTATTGAGAAGTAGAGAGCTGTGAGTCAGGTCTGACTCAAACCAATAATTAAGTGACACTAAAAGGATATAAGATACTTATAAATCACCTAGTACTTACTAGAAAAGAAGTTTATTTATTAATAACATGGGAAAGATTCTCAGTGAGGCTATAGTAAAGAAACAGGCAGATACAGTTTCTATCATCTTAATCTGAAAATAGGTTTAGTCAAAAGGGTGTCAGTTTATAGTACTTTCACCAAGCCTAAGGAGCATAGGCTCCTCATGGATTGGCTTCCCTAGGCACTTCTATGTGCCTAACTAAGGATTTATCTTAGATTAAGATATTTGTGGTCACGATCTTCTTTATCAGAAGGAGGTTTCACATCAGAAATTTACCAATTTGTGCAGAAATGATGAAATAAAAAATCCTTCCTTTAATTGAATGAGATAGGTAAGAAAGAGTATAAATGTAATTCTTGAATACCTAATAAATGAGGCAATATTTGTATTTTGCAAACCTTAAAGCATTATTTAAATGCTAGTGATTATTATTACTATTTCATGAAGAAAATTATTATGATTTTCACTTTTACATTCATGTCTAAGAAAAATTTTATCATCTAAACAAATCCAGGTTGTGCATCTGCTCACAAGTCTTCACATGTAAAAGATATCAAATCTTTATTCCTTCTGGTGAGTTGGAGAACTATCAGGCCCTCTAAACCTATAGTATTGTCATTTGATATACTAACATAAGTAATAACTGTTCAGCCTTGTTGTAAAAGGATTGCCTTGGCACAGTAAGGACCCAGTCAAAGTCATGAAACATAAATTTGTGGTGGACCAAGTTTTGATATTTTCTCCAACTTTGTTCAGCAGCATATGAGTAAGAGTGAAGGCAGAGTATAGTTGAAGGAATTCCAGACGAGGTTTGGCAGAACAAGATCATCAATAAGATCAGGGGGCAAGAAAGAAGATAGTGTAGAGGCCAGGTTCATTAAGTGATTAAGATAGGAAATGGAAAAGAATGTAGCAATTCAGGGGAAAAAAAAATAGACGGATAGAAATATTGGAGGTTATGGTAAGGTTGAAGAACAATGTTGGAAATGTAAGGCAGAGGGAGAGATGGAAGGACAATAAATTCTGATAAGATAAGGGAATTTCAGAATTCATGAACATGAAATAGAATATTTGTAGGTGACAGCTAAGTCAAGTTATGACCATTTTTGAGTGTAGGTGAGGTTGGGTGGAAGAGTAAATAGGTCATGGGAAATGAGTAAATTGTGAAACTGGGAGGTTTGAAAGAATATATATAAAGTATTGGTGTTATTTCGTGGTCTATGGCACTTTTAAGAATAATGTATTCTGTTCATCTCTTTTAAAGCATGTCTCTTTTTATTGTTATCCTATGGGAGATCATGATTACTTCCCCTACATTTGTGAGTTCACCTAACATATGATAATTTTCCCCATAAAATCCATCATTTTAACTCTATGAATCTTTATATTTCAAATCTAATTCTTGTATAAAACATATGCCTGGATTCTGTTTTCTAATTCATTCTATATATTTCCATTTTATGGGTGAGCTCAATCCATTCACTTTTACAGCTATGTTAGCTCACTATGTATTTCCTTTCATGGTAGAACAGGAAGATTGAGATCAATACTAGTGATATATAATTGAAGTGATCTGCTTCTGTTTTACTGCTTCTCCTCCCTTCCCTTTTTCAGATTGCTGAGTCTTTTGACATTTTAATCCTATCTTTAAAATCCTCCCCATCCCAAGTTGAGGTTTATTTTGTTTGTGATTATTCCCCTCCTCTATTATATCCATTTCTGGTCTTTTTCCACTAAAGTGTCCAAAATAGAATACCCTCTATTTCATTAATTTACCCTGCAAGGTAAATTATTCTGGGCTATAAATCATTAGCTTTTGTCATTTTTTGAGTATTGAGTTCCAAATTTTTTTCTGCTTTCTCTTGTGTGATGCTGATTTTGGTGTTTGAACTCTTTCTTTTTGGATGCTCAAACACATTTTTAAACATTTTTTTTCCTTCACCAGAAACTCAGGATTGAATTATGATATTTCTGTTATATTTTCATTTTAGACATATTCCAGAAATTAATTTGTACACTCTTCTTATTTTCACCTTGCCCTTGTATTCTCATAAATCTGGAGAGTTTTTACTTATGATATCTTGAAATAAAGCATTAGATTTTTTGGGGGGTAGGAGTGGGGAGGTCTTTTGGTTTTCATGTAGCCTCATAAACATATTCCTTTTTTTAAAATAACTTTTTATTGACAGTACATATGCATGGGTAATTTTTTACAACATTATTCCTTACACTCACTTCTGTTCCGACTTTTCCTTTCCTTCCCTTCACCTCCTTCCCTAGATGGCAGGCAATCTTATACATGTTAAATATGTTACAGTATATCCTAGATACAATATATGTATGCAGAACCGAACAGTTATCTTGTTGCATAGGAAGAATTGGATTCAGAAGGTAAAAATAACCTGAGAAGAAAAATGCAAACAGTTCACACTCATTTCTCAGTTCCTTCTCTGGGTGTAGCTGATTCTGTCCATCATTGATCAATTGGAACTGAATTAGATCTTCTCTTTGTTGAAGATATCTACTTCCATCAGAATACATCCTCATACAGTATTGTTGTTGAAGTGTAAAATGATCTCCTGGTTCTGCTCATTTCACTTAGCATCAGTTCATGTAAGTCTCTCCAAGCCTCTCTGTATTCATCCTGCTGGTCATTTCTTACAGAACAATAATATTCCATAACATTCATATACCACAATTTACCCAGCCATTCTCCAATTGATGGGCATCCATTCAATTTCCAGTTTCTAGCCATTACAAAAAGGGCTGCCACAAACATTTTGGCACATGTGAGTCCCTTTCCCTTCTTTGAGATTTCTTTGGGATATAAGCCAGTATTAACACTGCTAGGTCAAAAGGTATGCACAGTTTGATAACTTTTTGAGCATAGTTCCAAATGAGTACTGACATTCTTAAATGACACTGCTTAGATCTCTGTGGTTGACTCTCCTTGATTAAGCCACTGCCACGTTCTCATCCCCTTCCTTTTCTTTCCCTTCCTTCCCTTTTCCTATCAGGACATTGTAGCTTTTAACTCCATTCTTGTCCAGTTAAAGGAGCTGATATTTTTCTTTGGATTTCTTGATTCCTATTCAATCTTGTTCTCTTTTCAGATAATTTCTGGAATAAAAGAAGGAGATATGGGATCCTGTGTGATCTTTCCCATGTTATAAAAAAAATTGTAATGTTTCTCACTCCAAAACTTTTTGAATGCTTGATATAAATTAACCAAATAATTAGCATTTGTTCATTGGTTACTATATGCTGGGCTTTGGGCTAAGCACTGAGGACACAAAAGCAAAAATATAATATTGGATAAGGAATTATACTTTTTTCACCAAGACATTTTTTCTTTATTCTAGAATAATTTTAGTTCACAATAATGGCCATTTAGGAAAATATGCAAGTTGACTATCATCATCATCCTTATCCACGTATTTATCTGTCTTCGTTGTCTTCAACAGTCATCATCATCATCATCATCATCATCATCAGCAGCAGCAGCAGCAGCAGCTTTCTAATAGGAGAGCTTATCCACCAAGAAGCCTAATATTAACTTTCTGTTAATAAGTTGTCCTTGAAAAAAGTGCTGTCCTTGAAAAGTGCTCGTGGTTCTTAATTTCAAAATTTTCACTATTACTCTGTTTACATGGTACCCTGCTAATTGTAAAATGGGATTCCTGATTTGCCCAGTGATGTGGGAATACTTTACATATCTCTCAAAACGATGCTCCATCTGGAATAAAAGTTTTACAAAGGCTTCCCACCACCTATCATGAGTCCTTCTCACTCCACGTATGGAGGAGTGTTTACGTGTGTGTTTTCTTTTAAATGTTTTATACCATATTGTAAAGACCTTTTTTTTTTTTTTTTTTTTTAAACCACGGGCTGAATCATCTGCGTTCCTTAAAGCTCCATACATACTGTATTAGTTTCTCTCATTCACACCCTTTCTTCCTGTGTATCCTCCAGGTCAGTTGGGTATCAGATAATTCCACGTGCCCGACTCGAAAACTGGAGGAGAGTAGCATTCTTCAAGTTTAGAAAAGAATGGGAAAAAAAATAGAGTTATCCCTTTAAGAACCTCCTTTCCATTTTACTCTATGTTTACATAACATAGGGGACGATTCCAACGGCTAGACCACGAGGGGGAGGCTGTTTCTTTTCTTTCTTTTTTTGGGAGGGTGTGGGGGGCAGCTGCTGGGTGTGGGGGTGAGGTCTCCCCTACCCCACGTGCTCCAGAAGGGGGAGTCCCACCCGTTGGGAGTAGCTCTCGGGGCCGCACTTTCTTCGGGGGCGGGCTTGGGGCGGCTGCCTGCGGCCGGAGACGGGGGTGGCTCCGCCGGTCGCAGTTCGCTCCTCCCTCGCCTGCACGACTCCGCTGCTTAGCTGCGCTCCTCCTCCGGCTGACTGTTCGCTCGAAAACCCGTTGCCTCCGGCTCCTTCGCTCCGGGACAGCCGCTGAGCTCCGAGTTGGGGCTACCTCGGGAGGAACGCGGGGTCGATCCACGGTCTCGGCTGGCGCGCGGGCGGTGAGCCCAGGAGCCAAGACGGAGCCGCTCGGGGACTGGCCGCCCCGCGGCCCCCTCGCCGCCGTCCCTTTCCCTAGCTCCCTGGCTCCCTTCTCCGTATGGGATTGTAGCCGCGGCGCGGACCCGGCGGGGATCGCGGGGGAGGCGGAGGCGCCCACGGGGCCAGAGCCACTGGAGCTCGGGGAGGACGAGGATCTGGAGGACGAGGAGGGAGCCGATCGCGGGTCCATGTTTGCCCCGGGTTCGGAGGAGCCCTGCGCCCCCAGCAAAGAGCCGCGGAAATACGGGGAGCTCGTGGTATTAGGGTGAGTGAGGGCCCCCGAGCGCCGCGCCCGCCCAGGGGATCCCCGGGGGGAGTCGGGTCAGTCTGTCTACCGGTACCTAGTTATTAAACTCTGCTGTGTGCCGCGCTCTGTGCTGTGCGCTGGGGATACAAAGAATGGCCCGAGACAGTCCCTGCCCTCGAGGAGCTCCTAGTCCAGGGAGCAAGCCGGTGGCGTGCAGGCAACTGCGTGCAAAGAAGCTGCGACAAGAAGAGAGTAGAGAACTCCCACCCGCCCGCCCCTTTCTGGGGCCACGAAAAGTAGAGGGCCGAAGCGGAGGTTGGGCCCGAAAGTGGGACTATATGCAGCTGGGGCCATAGTGGGGCAGGGACTGAAGGCACAGATGCTCAGTGTGTATGTTTCATTTGTGGGAATCTCTTTCCAATCTCACTTGAATGTAGGGTGTCCTGGAAAGAGTGCTTATGGTGGGGGGCGGGAGAGAGAGTGGTGTGGGAACTTAATACCTTTTTCCTGGGCCTCTCGGCCCGGTTGAGTTAAGGGGTTTTGCGAGTGTGTGTGTGTGTGTGTGTGTGTGCTTGTAAGGGAGTCGGGGGTGGGAGAAAGGGAATTGCTGCTCTGCTTTTCCATCTAACTACCGAGACTAATTTTTTTTCCTTTCCTTTTCCCTCCTTCACTCCCCTTTTTCCTTTTTCTTTCATCCTCGCCTTCTTTCTCATCATCTTTCTCCACTCGTCTTCCCCTTCTTTTTCACCCCTCCCCCCTTTTCCCCTCCTCTTTCTTCTGCTCTTTTCCCTCTTCTTTCTCTTCCTCTTCCTCCTTTTCCTTTCTTCCCTTCATCCCTTCTCTTCCTCTATTCTCTCCTCCTTTTGAAGTTCTTCCTCTTCCTTTTGGTTAGAGAAATATGGGGAAGTTCTAGGTTGGAGGATTGGTGAGGATGTATCCTGGAGGGAAAGGGCGGAATAAAGTTTGTGTGTATTGGGGGACTTGGTATGGAGGCAGGAGGAATATTAATGAAGTGTCTTGTAGGGGTGGGGAAGAGGCGGCATGGGAATACTTTGAATCTCTGGAGGACTAAATTCAAGGGCTGGATTAATAGCGATGTGTCTTGGAAGGGTGGGAATGGGAGTGGAGATGGGGACTCTGTGTGTGTGTGTGTGTGTGTGTGTGTGTGTGTGTGTGTGTGAGAGAGAGAGAGAGAGAGAGAGAGAGAGAGAGAGAGAGAGAGAGAGCGCACGAGAGAGAGAGAGAGAGAGAGAGAGAGAGAGAGAGAGCGCACGAGAGAGAGAGAGAGAGAGAGAGAGAGAGAGAGAGAGAGAGAGAGAGAGAGAGAGAGAGAGAGATTATGGTGAATCGCTGCCTCGTGGGGCTGAAGGATTAGTATCGAGGTGATTTTGGCTGCTGTGGGAGAGTGTATAAAGTGTACTGGGGAATAATAGGAGGGATTGTTTTGGGAGGGAGGTTGAGGTGCGATTCATGCTCCACGAGGGAAAATTAGGTTTTGCGTGTATATTTTTTCTTTTATGCACCTTCATCCCCTTTGCTACAGTGTTTTTTATTTAGTGTCCGACAGATGGATGCTGAGGCTTTTTTGGGATGGGTACTAATTTGCAACCTAAATTGGGAAGAAGCAGACAATTACACACATACACACACGTATATATAGTTATGGTAAACGGGAGCGTCCACAGTCTGGGGAAAGGCCTTGTGGTGAACTGTCTGGACAAAATTCGTTGGCCTGGTCTTCTGTGAACTTTTCCCCATTGGGAGTTTACCAGTTTGTTGGGTACAAGAATTGAGAGGTAGCTTCTTTTTGATATGTGGGACTTGAGTTCCAGAGTGGGGAGCAAGGCTGTGTTCTTTTGACACTAGCGCTACATCTTGAAGGTGGCATCTCTGGGAAGGATGCTTCCTCATAACCAGTGAGAGACAGCTCCTAGACAGAGAGACAGCAGTAGGAGTTTATAGGGATTTAACTCTGTTCTCTCTACTGGTGAAGACCACATTTTGAAGATAGTAATTATGTATAATCATCAAACTAAAGCAATTGAAAACCTAATTTTATCTACTCTGTCCTTGTCACATTTTCCATTATTTATCCTTAATAAGTAAAGGACTCTGGTTAAAGAGGAAGAAAGAGGGCAGTGAAAGGGGTATATTTTGGGAGGGAGAAGATATTAACTTGGAAAAAATAGAATTTGGGTTAGACTATAGAATGGAAATGTTTTAATACTTATTTAGATATAGAGTTCTGAATTTTCTTCCTTTTTAGTTAAGATAATGAGGCATTTTTTCAGGGGATAGATAGTAGTGAGGAAAAGATACATAGGCAAAATAAAAGGCTTCTCACTTGATAAAAAAAAGTTGAATTCTACAGAAATAATATTATATATATATTCAGATTTCCTATTTTCTCATTTGATCCTCATTATATCCATGTGATCGAGGTTTTCTTACTTAGGAGAAAACTGGTTTGGAGGAATTAAGTGAAACATGTCCTTGGTCATAAAATTGGCAAGTTTTTGGAGATATGATTTGAATTTAAATCTCTTCTGATTCAACAAGTTCAGAGAGAGCTCTTGCTCTCTGTATGCAATCTTTATTTTAGTAGCTGAACTTCTTAAAGTATCACTTAATAAACCATATTTCTTGCAAAAATGTATCAGAACTTTAAAAGAGAGAAACATATATGATGGATTTCTATTCAAGTTTCTATTCAGGATTTTCAAGTCCTTACTCTTTCTGTTCCCATTACTGGAATGTTTATTATCATTAACCAGTTTTAGATAGTTAAGTTCAAAATAAGCATTTCCCTTCATTACAAAAAAAAATTGCATTAAAATGCTTTGAATGGTGGAAATATAGGAAATTACAAAAAAACGATTATAACTTTTGAGCTGTTTTATACCTGTTGAGACTAACCATTTTTAATAGTGGTTAGTAATATTTATTGCAAATAAGCTGAGGCAGACAGGGTTAAGTCACACAGAAAGTAAATGTTTGAACCTAGTTTTGAATTTGGGAAGAGGAATCTTCCACACTCCAGGCCATCCATTGTGGCATCTAGCTGCCCCCTTGAAGACCTATGAAAAAGTTTTGGACATTGTTAATTTTTGGGGGGGATTTTATTTTTCTTTGTATTTAATCAGCAGCTAGGTGGTACAATAAAGTACTGTTTCTGGAGTCAAGAAGATCTGAGTTCAAACCTCATGACCTTAAATATCTGTTGGGCAAGTCACTTAATCTATTTGCTTCAGTGTTCCTTAACTGTAAAATGAGGATAAGAGTAACACCTATCAGTGTTGTATGAGAATCAAATGGGTTAGTGCAGTGCCTGGCACATAGTGTTCGTTTCCTTTTTTCCTTCCTAATTTAAATTTACATTCTAATAACTCCCATGCTTTGGTCATAGTTCTGCTTTTTTGGCAAAAGCAGAACAAATCTAAGCCCCATTTCACTTAATATATATTTGTCCATTAAGGAAATAAAGATCCCTCTTATGCTGCCAAAAAATCTTTGTGAAAAATCTCATTATATAAAAAGTCTCATTATATTGCTTCCTTGCTTAAAAAAATCTTCAGGGGCTCCTTATGGTTTCCAGAATAAAATACACATTCCTTATTTAAAGTCTTAAAATCTACTTCAATCTGACTTCCGCCCTTTTACTCTTATTTCACACTATTCCCCTTTATATGCCAAATTGAACTGAAAGCTGTCTCACTGAATATAGCATTTTTCTGTCATTTTGTAGGAAAAGGATTTACCCCATCCTGGTTGTATAGCACTTATACTTCCTTTTTCTAATATTTCTGTCTTTGGAACTTTTGGGGTTCTTAATTTACTTTATCTTACTTCAAGTGCTTACCCTTTGTATTTCTACTTAGTTCTTTTCCTGGCACACTTTGTCTTATCTCTCTTGCTTGTCATTAGTTTAAATTTGTTCTGTTTTTGCCAAAAAGGCAGAACTATGACCAAAACATGTGAATTACTAGGATAGAAATTTAGAGTAGGAAGGAAGAAAGGAAACAAGCACTGTTATGTGCTAGGCACTGTACTTATTATCTCATTTGATTCTCATAAAGACATTGGTAGGTAGGATACCTCATTTTACCTGGGGATATATTTTCTATTGTACGAGATGTCTCTACTTAGAAGAGCACTAGCACCTTGAGAGTAAAGGTAGGGACGATACCTTCTCCCTCTCCCCTCCCTCCCCACCCCCCCAATAGTCTCCAGTGTTTAACAAAGCCTTGCTGTGCAGTGGCTTTCAACAAATGTTTTCTGAATTAAATTGAATTGAATTTTCCTGTTGAAAAAGTTATGATTGTTCATAATTTTAAACTCTCCAAACTTTTAACCTTTTAAGTGCACATGATGTTAGGTCTTTTTTCTGTCTTCCAAATGGAAACATTTAGGAACTATATCAAATCAAACTCTGATTCTATAGTTTTGAAAGTTATCAGAAAACATAGTAAAATATGTGCAGCCATTCTGCATTGTAAAATAAATATAAAATGCACATCCAGAAAAGATCTATTAATATAGCTTACAAGTTAGGCTTGTTGGAAGTTTAGATGTCTTATCACAAAATAGAATCATAAGACTTTGTTGTGTCATTTGCTTAATTAATAAAATTTTGAATATCCATTTTTTCAGCAATTGGCTGACAGGGGATATTATTCAGTGGAACTAAATGCCTTAAAAATGAGCAAGAAATAGTTGAAATTAAAACACCCCCCTCCCAACACCTCCCCCCCCCCAATCTGGCATTTAACATTTTTGTACATACTTAAAATTCCACTGATAGAATTTACATAGGAAAACTTTTTGCATAATAATGTTCTAATCCTCTCCCCAAACCTGTCTTCTCTCAGCAGAGCACTTTGCCTCCTACTTTATTGTTTTTAGTTTTTTCTTGTCCTCTAATTTTGTACCTTTAAATACTTTTAAGTCAACCTCTATTTTTTCTCCTTTTGTGTTCTTAATCCTATCTGGGACTGTCTCCTTAGCATTGGATTATTTTGTAACTCAACTCTCCCTTAGTTTCTCACTATCTCTTGACTCCTTTCTTTGTCATAAACTTAACTGCCAAAAGGGTGAATTCAGTCCAATGGGGTTATGATTATTTAGTTATTGATTAGATTTCATAAATCTTTCAGGTTATCCTCTATAATGTTGTAGTCACTGCATACATTTTTCTAGGTCTGTTGTTCACTCTTAACATTCATTGAATTCTTACAGGTTTCTTTGAATTCATTTCTTTAGTCATTTCTTACTACACAAATTATACATTTTAGAATTCATATGTCATAAGAGTTTCTTTGTTACTGTTAACAGCATTGTTTCCCCTCTTTGACCTGGAAGCTCTGAATTTTTACTGTATCTCTCCTTGCCTTGTTTTCCAGGTCAGTCTTTTTTTTTTTTTTTTATCATAATATACCTTGCATTTTCTTCTTTCGATTAGAAAAAAAAATTTTTTTGTGTGTGTATGTGTGTGTGTGTGCTGTAAATGACATCTATTGGCTGTTTTATTTTTCATGGATATCATGGATAAGATTTGTCCATCTTTTGTTTTTTAAGCTATTTTCCTTTCAAATTTTTATTCCAGAACTGTTATTTAATTTGCACAATTCCATTTTTTAAACCCTTGCTTAATTTCTTGCAAATATTCTTGTAGGCTTTGTGTCCAAACTATCTTTTTCTCTGAGTCTTTTTTTTTTTTTTAACTTCTTGTATATCTCCTGATCTTTAATGTTTCTTCATGGTGTTTCTTATCTGTTTCACTTGTTTGGATTGTTGTATAAGGTCCAATTTCTAAACCCTCTTGTACTCTTAGTCTATTGGGTCTTGATAGTTTTCTGGAACTCTTCCTCACCACTACCTCTCCTGATATGATTTTGGTGAGTTTATTTGCACCTTCCTAATGCACTCTTTCAATAATAAACCTACCAATATAAAACAAAATAAAACACCTACCAATTCTACACAATCACCTGTTCACATCAAGGATTGTGGTAGTGAGGGTTCATTCTTCCTTAAATTTCTCATTCTGATTTTTGATAGAGGCAACTTCTCCTTCTCCTTCTTATTCTCCGGGTTTCCATATTAACAATTTAAAATTTATAAAGCAATTTTTCCTCACAATATTATGAAATAGGCAGTTGCAATATTGTCCTCATTTTGAAGATGAAATTTCTCTAGATCTTTTTTAGTTAAAACTGATATGTAAGCTGAAATAAAAAGTAAAAAATATTATGAGACCCTTCATCAGATAGAAAGATAAAAAGACTATAACTAGATTCCCAAATTTTTGATGTCCTATAAAGTCATCCCTACAAAAGATTTTGTTAACATGTTCTGAGACATATAGTATTTCATTTTAACATAGTTAATCAGGAAGGTGAAGTTATTGCTATTAGAGGAAAATTAACCATACTCTGGGAAAAAATAAAATAAACTGATAGATTTCATTGGTTATTAATTTTTCAGCTTCTGTTAGGTGAACTAAACAAAAATGTAAGTATAAATAGTTAGAGTTGGGATTTAAAACTCAGCTAGTGACAAATTGTTGGACTCTAGGAATCAGTTTTCACAGAATCATAGAATAGAAATGGAAGGGACCTTGGAGGGGACTGTATTCAATCAACACTAGCCTTCACTTTTCACTTTGGGAGAACTCTAGTTTTTGCTAGCATCCAACTTAAGTTTTCCTTTTCACAATTTTTTACCCATTGTTCCTACTTCTGCTCTCAGGAGCCAAAAAAACTAAGTTTAATCTTTCTTTCTTTGATACCCTTTGTAACAACTAAGATGTCCTTCCTAAGTCTTCTTTTCTTCAGAGTAAACTTCAAGTGAAAGTCAAGGAATGACGAGGTTCTTCACCAATCTGGTTGCTGTCTTCTGGTTGTTCTGTTGATTATCAATGTCATCATTAAATTAATTAATTAATTAATTTTATTTTAATAACTTAATTTAATTAATGTCATTCCTAAAATGGAAGTGAACACAACACTTCAGATGTGGAGTGACAAAGAAAGATAATTCTTTTGTATTAGACATTGCATTGCTTATTATAGATAGATAAGCAAGTCTGCTGAAGGCTGGAGATTCTAGCAAGTAGAACAGTACCTATCCTCCTCAGAATTTATATTCCAATGGGGAAATTCAGTAGAGATAAGGGTGTTGGAATTGGAAAATGGTGAAAGAAAGATGTGAAGAATATATTTGCCCAGTCAGTGAGGCAGTCATAGAAAAGTAGCAATCAGAGACCATAGAGGTTAGCATGAGGTGAACAACTGTGGCTGGGTGCTGAACTTGTAAAAGCTCCAGGTTTTTTGTTCTAGGCTTTTTTTTTAGATGAACTATTTTCTTCATTTCTCCCCCATCTTATACTTCTGAAGTTATTTGAACTCATAAAGACTTTACATCTATCTCTGTGAAATTACATCATTGGCATTAGGCCAAAATTTTAGCCTGTCAAGATCTTTTTGAATCTTGAAGGTCATTCAACTGTGCTGATCTAGCTTTGTTTTTTAGTTTAAACTTGATAAACATGCCAGTATCATATAGCCAAACACAGATTTGGGGGCCATTCTAATAAAGCATAGGTTCTTAAACCTGGGGCCTATGAATTTGTTTATTTTTTAAAATTTTCTAGTATTTTATTTTTCCAAATACATGGAAAGATATTTTTCAATATGTACTGTTGGAATCCTTACAAAGTATTAAGTCATTAGAATTGATAGAGACAATAATTATCTAATTTACCATGGTTCAGTATGATTGATCTGATCCTACAAGGAGATGTTATGGGCCAGAACTTGAAATAAGGTACTAAGTGGAATCGAGGAGACAATGTTTAAATCTAGTTTAGAATTGATTTAATCCTACAACAAATAATGGTTTCCCAGTGATATAATGATTAGTGTGTACTCACTGTACAGCATATAAGCAAGAAACTCTCAGGTCCAAAGAGCACTCTGGGAGATTGAGAGCCTGGAGTGAGTGGAGGCGTCAGTTGAGAAGATTCAGAGAGAGCTGGAGGCAGAAGCTGGCAGACAAGCTGCAAGAACTCTTACAACCAAGGAGTAAGATAGGCTTCTAAGAAAGCTAACTGGGCCCAAGGAAAGAGATAAGAGTTGGAAGGAAAAAAATAAACGTTTGGATTTTAACAGCTGGCTGCATTTGGGATGATTATTACTTGGAACTGAAACAGAAAACCTCCCCAAGAAACCTGCTGTCAGAGAACCATCATATTATACAAAAGAAGAACACCACAATGTACCTTTGCAAAATTGTGTTCCAAATTTTTTGTCCTCTCCTCTCATTTTCCCCCTTCCCAAGACACTGAGCAGTCTAATATAAATTAAACATGTGAGATTTTTCTAAACGTATTTCCATATTTGTCATCTACACACACACATAAAAGATCTGAAGGAGAAAAGATAAGCAAGCAAATAAACAACAAAAATTGTGAAAATGCTGTGCTTTGAACTACATTCAGTCTCCATAGTTCTCTTTCTAAATGTAGATGGTACTTTCCGTCACAAGTCTATTGGAATTGCTTTGAATCATCTCAATGTTGAAAAGAACCAAGTCCATTATAATTGATAATCACATAATCTTGTTACTGTGTTCAATGTTATCTTAGTTCTGCTCACTTCACTCAGCATCAGTTCATGTAAGTCTTTCTAAGCTTTTCTGAAATCAGCCTGCTCAGCATTTCTTATGTAAAATAATCTGTTACATCCACACAGCATAATTTATTCAATCATTCCCTCACTAAGGAGCATCTACTTAATTTTCAGCTCCTGGCCACCGCACAAAGGGCTGCTACAAATATGAATTTGTTTTTTAAAAATATTTTATTAACTTTATTTCAGTATATTTCATTGGCTTCTTTTACAACTCTGTGTTTTATTTTATGCATTTAAAATATTCTGTGAAAGAGTACAAGTTTCCTTAGATTGTCAAAGAGGACCATGACACACACAAAAAAATCAGTTAATAAACATTTTTAAAATACCTACTTTGTGCCAGGAACTCTGGAAAATTGTAACCTCTTCAATAAGGATTGCCTTCAAGAACATTGAACCATTAATAACTCTGTTGTATGGATCTGAAGATACAATGACTGTCCATGCTGTCATAGAATCCAAATCTTTTGAATTTTTCCACAACAGTAGTAGCATGAAAGACATTTGTCCATTTACATGGACAACATCTCCTGATTTATCAGTCTAGTAATCTTCTTAAAAAGGAAATGAGTTTAATTAGGTATAACATTCTTCTTGGTGAAGAGATATTGTTTATGTTTTCAGGTTTTTACTAATCAAAATAAGTTCTGGAATCTTGCTACTTATTAAAATCAAGCTCAATTGCCTTTAGGAATTTCATACTAATTTATTCTTTTCTAAAAATTGAGACATTTATCTTTGTTGAGTCCTGTGATCCCTTTTGAGTTCCAGTCAAGCTCTATTGAAAAAAAGTTGTATAACCTTAGATCAAGTGCTTGTCTCAGTCTCATTTTTATCCTTTGAAAATAATGATGATGAGGATGATAATAATAGCCTTCTTATCCCCTCATTTAAGAGATGTTATTACCCAGATATTGATATTCAATTTGTTTCTGCCATTATGGGCCTAATTTGTCAAGATGATATGTAAAAGCTATATAGTGAAGTCCACCATGTGTTCAGAAGCTCACAGAATGGAAAGAATAGAGCTAGATGAAAGTAAATTAAAAAAAAGGTGGGGAGGCAGAGTTTTCATGGATTGAAAGCTCAGTGTGGGTTAACAGTCTGATTTTGCATCTAGAAAAAGGAATCTAGAAAAAATATATCAATATTGTATTATTTTCACAGAATTATGAGGTTCATAATAAAGGAGGTAAGTGTCCTCTTATTATGTTTTACTTTGGTCAGATTATATATGAATTATTGTTTTCAGTTCTGGCCACTATATTTTAGTGGGGCTTTATTGAACGACTGAAGAATACTTGGAAAATGGCCATCAAATTGATTAGGTATTTAGAAATCATGGCTTATGAAGATTAGTTGAAGGAACTGGTATATTTGGCTTGAAGAAGAGAAGATTTAGTGGGGCATGATAACTATCTTTAACTATTTAAAGGGCTGTTTTATGGAAGAGGAATTGTACTTGCTATTGGCCTGGTGACTGCAGGTGGAGTCAGAACCAATTGTTGCCTTTCTAGAGGATCATGATATTAAGAAAGTGATTTCCTGAAGAATCCTAACACTTAGACCTGATTGATGATGGACTTGAGATACTTTGACAAGTAGCAAGTTCCTCATTTTAAAAAATATTTAGTGGAGATTAAATAACTTGTTGGGAAGTTGTAGAGGGCAAAAGTTGGATTAGATGACCTTTAACACCCCAATTCTATGATTCTGCATTTCTAATTACAGATATACCTATTATCCATCGAGTTAATGGATTGTTATTTAATTAATCTAATTAATGGATTAATCTGATTAAAAGATATGCCTACTATTGAGTAATTATGTGAAAGAGATTAGGAGAGCATAATTTTTTTATTTTCAAACATAAAGTAATCACAATAATAGCCAAAGTGGGGAGAGGACACATACTTCTTTCTAAGCTCTCCTATTTCCCTCATACTAATTATGAAATTCAGCCTCTGAAATAGTGCTGGACTGGCAGAATCCATGAATATTAGGAGTATAGCAAATTATCAATAGAAGATAATTTCAAAGAATGCCAGAAAAGATCTGTTTCTGTGGGGTAGGGGAGGAAAGGCCAGGCACAGGCAGGGAGACAGAGCATGGAGGCCAGCACATGCTGAGCAGACCCAGGACAAGGTGCAGTCACCATGGGCCGTCTATGGGGAGGACTTTACCACAGTGTTGGCTACTGTGCTCTGGTTGCAAGCCAGTAGATCAGCAGAGAAGTTCTAAAATATCCAACACAAATGCAGAAGTTAAAGCGGGTACCCCAAAATGTCAAGTCTCATGGTACCTGGCCTCACCGGGAGTGACTCAGCATGATCCCAGTGCAGCTACTACTGCTCCACTGTCACTTTGGCTGCCTGTAGAGGAAGCTTGAAACTTCATTGCCCTAAAAGCAGATCCCAATGTTTTAAAAAAAAAAAAGAGTAAAAAGGCAAAGCGAGCTCTAACTATAGATAGCTTCTATAGTGAAAGAGAAGAACAGATTTTAAACCCCGAGGAGACTAAAAACAGATTGTCTTCAGATGAAACTCCAAAGGATGATATAACCTGGTTCCAGGTTAGGCTTGCCTAGAAGAAATTAAAAAGGAAGAAAAATGGAGAAAGGAAAGGAAAACTTTGCAAAAGGGTTTGGAAAAGGCATATAACTCATTAAAAGATAAGTTGGAAAATAAAACAACTCCCAGAAAAACAGAATATATGAAATGGAAAAGGTAAAGAAAAACCCAGGACAACAGAATTTGTGAATTGAAAAAGGTTAAGAACTCCCAGGAAAACAGAATTTGTGAATTGGAAAAAGAAAATAACTCCTTTAAAAAAAATTGTGAAATGGAAAAAAATACCATAGAACAAAACAACTCATTTAAAAACTCATTTGGACAAATAAAAAAAAAAAGTAAAAAAATCAAATGAAGAAAAAATTCATTAAACATCAGAAATGAACAAATGGAAATGAATGACTGGATGAGACACCAAGAATCAGTCATGCAAAACTAAAAATATGAAAAAATAGAAAAAATGTTAAATACTGACTTGGGAAAACAACAGACCTGGAAAAATAAATCTAGGAGAGATAATCTAAGGATTATTGGACTCCCTGAAAGCCATGATGAAAAAAAAAGAGCCTAGACACTATTTTTCAGGAAATCATCAGCGAGAACTGTCCAGATATCATAGAATCAGAAGGTAAAATAGCCATTAAAAGAATTCATCGAATACCTCCTGAAAGAAACCCCCAAAATTAAAACTCCAAGGAATATTATGGCTAAATTTCAGGACTATCAGACCAAGGAAAAAATATTACAAGCAGTCAAAAAAAATAAATTCAAATACCGAGGAGCCACAATAAGGATTACTCAGGATCTAACTGCTTCCAATTAAAGGATTGAAGGGCCTGGAATCTGATATTCCAAAAGGCAAAGGAACTTGGAATGCAGCCAAGAATAAACTATTCTGCTAAACTGAGCATTTTCTTACAGGAAAGAATGTGGGCATTCAGTGAAACAGGTGAATTCTATTTATTTCTGATGAAAAAACCAGAGCTAAACAAAAAATTTGACCTCCAAATATGGGACTTAAGAGAAGCATGAAAAGATAAAAAGAACTCTTGAGAATTGTATTTCTGTTATGGGTATACATAGAGTGTGCATGTATAATTTGATTTTACTGTTATAATATAAAAAAGGAACTAGAGTTGGAAAGGGGATTGTACCAAAAAAAAAGGAAAAGTGGAGGTAAAAAGAGGGAAATTACATCTCATGAAGAGGCAAAGGAAACATATTGTATTTGAGGGAAAGAAGAGAGGGGGATGAACATTGTGCAAATCTTGCTCTCATCAGCTTTGGCTCAAAGAGAAAATATTAGATATATTTGGTTTAGAAAGAAACTTCTCTCACCTTATTGAAAAGTGGGAGGAGAAAACTGAAAAAGGAAGGGGTAGGCTATATAGAAGGGAATGCAAAAATAGTAGGAGAAAAATATAAGAAAAGAGGAGGGAAGCTAAAGGGGGAGGGCTGCTTGTGGTAAGTGATGCCCATAACTTAAATACTGGGGTGAGTATTCAATTTTGTATTAGAAATGCTAGCTTTGGAAGAAGAGATGAGAAAGAGATTAAAAGAATTAAAGTAGGTACTGAGGAAACCATCACTCTTTGCAGATGATATGATGGTATACTTAGAGAACCCTAGAGAATCTACTAAAAAGCTATTAGAAATAATCCACAATTTTAGCAAAGTTGCAGGATATAAAATAAATCCACATAAATCATCAGCATTTTTATACATCCCTAACAAAATCCAATAGCAAGAGATACAAAGAGAAATTCCATTTAAAATAATTCTCAGTAGTATAAAATATTTGGGAATCTATCTGCCAAGGGAAAGTCAGGAACTATATGAGCAAAACTACAAAACATTTTGCACATAAATAAAGTCGGATCTAAACAATTTGAAAAATATTAAATGCTCTTGGATAGGTCGAGCAAATGTAATACAGATGACAATACTCCCTAAACTAATCTATTTATTTAGGGCTATACCAACCAGACTCTCAAGAAATTATTTTACCAACCTAGAAAAAATAACAAAATTCATTTGGAAGAACAAAAGATCAAGAATTCAAGGGAACTAATGAAAAAAAAAATGAAGGTGGCCTAGCTATACCAGATCTGAAACTATATCATAAAGCAGTGGTCATCAAAACCATTTGGTACTGGCTAAGAAACAGATTAGTTGATTAGTGGAATAGGTTAGGTTCACAGGACAAAATATTCAATAAGTATAGCAATCTAGTGTTTGACAAACCCAAAGATCCCAACTTTGGGGATAAGAATTCACTATTTGACAAAAACTGCTGGGAAAATTGGAAACTAGTATGGCAGAAACTAGGCATTGACCCACACTTAACACCGCATTCCAAGATAAGGTCAAAATGGGTTCATGATCTAGACATAAAGAATGAGATCTCTCAGACCTGTGGATAAGGAAGGAATTTGTGACCAAAGAAGAACTGGAGTTCATTATTGATCACAAAATAATTTTGATTATGTTATTAAAAAGTTTTTGTACAAACAAAACTAATGCAAACAAGATTAGAAGGGAAGCAATAAACTGGGAAAATATTTTTATATTCAAAGTTTCTGATAAAGGTCTCATTTCCAAATTATATAGAGAATTGACTCAAATTTATAGGAAATCAAGCCATTCTACAATTGATAAATGGTCAAAGGATATGACAGACAAATTTCAGATGAAGAAATTGAAACTATTTCTAGTCATATGAAAAGGTGCTCCAAATCATTATTGATCAGAGAAATGCAAATTAAGATAACCCTGAGATACTACTACACACCTCTCAGATTGGCTAAGATGACAGGAAAAGGTAATGGTGAATGTGGGAAAACTGGAACACTGATACATTGTTGGTGGGAACTGTGTATAGAGTTCTGGTTGATTTTCTGGAGGTCTTTGGACCAGCCTTTGTTTCAGCAGAATAATCACCAAGAGAATAGCCAGGGATAAAGTCCAAAAGTCTTTATTGCCTCCTTCACAGTCTGTTTCCTTGACTAGGGACCAGGCTAGCTTTCTGGAAATGCAAGAGGATTGGCCAGCCACCATGGTGGTGTGAATTGAAGTGAATGTCTCTGCCCAGTCCTTGTTGGCTTTTATATACTCTATTATAATTATGTTATTGTAGGTATGATTCTTGTAGAATAAGTGTCTGTCTTGTAGAATTATATTAAGTACTAAGTACATGTACTAAACTAGAGAACTTTTAATCGCCATGCTAAACTAGATAACCATTGTCCACCGAGTTAACACCTTGTTGTAAGAATTTCTCCAGAACTTTGGCCCATTACGACTGTGAAGGAATCCAACCATTTTGGAGAGCAATTTGGAACTATGCTAAACAAATTATCAAACCCTTTGACCGAGCAGTGTTACTACTGGGCTTATATCCCAAAGAGATCTTAAAAGAGGGAGAGGGATCTACATGCGCAAAAATGTTTGTAGCAGCCCTTTTTGTAGTGGCTAGAAACTGGAAACTGAATGGATGCCCATCAATTGGAGAATGGCTGAATAAATTATGATATATGAATGTTATAGAATATTATTGTTCTGTAAGAAATGACTAGCAGGATGATTTCAGAGAGCCTTGGAGAGACTTACATGAACTGATGCTAAGTGAAATGAGCAGAACCAGGAGAACATTATACACTTTAACAATACTAATATATGATGATCAATTCTACTGGGCATGACTCTCTTCAACAATGAGATGATTCAAACCATTTCCACCTGTTCAGTAATGAAGAGAATCAGCTACACTCAGAGAGAGAACAATGGGAAATAACACACATATACAACATAGCATTTCCACTCTTTCTGTTATTGTTTGCTTGCATTTTTGTTTTCCTTCTTAGCTTTTTTTTCTTTCTAGATCTGATTTTTCTTGTGCAGCAAGATAACTGTGTAGATGTCTACATATATTGGATTTAATAAGTTTTTAGCCTATTTAACATGTATTGGACTACCTGCCATCTAGGGGAGGGGATGAAGAGAAAGAGGGGAAAAGTTGGAGCAGAAGGTTTTGCAAGAATCATTGTTGAAAAATTACCCATGCATATGTTTTGTAAATAAAAAGCTATAATAATAAGAAACAAAACAAAAAAAGGACTTGCAAATTATTTTACACTTCATCTTAAGTATCTATAGTGGTCTATAAGTCTATGTTGATTATAAGGCAAAATTCAATTGATAAACATAGTCATTAATAAAGGGACCTTGTTATAATATTATTTTGTCTTATGAGGAGATTGCCACAACATGGCCATCATAACAAAGCTGTAGTGTATCATTATTTGGTGTTATTAGAAATAATTTTTTTGTATACATATGACTTTAAAAATATATAGACTTTACTTTTTAACTTTTGTAAAAATAAAATGTTTATGAAGATTGTTTACCCATCACAAATTCTAATTTGTATTCTGTGATGATGATGTAAATGATGGTTTGAACATGGGACAAATATGGAGGAGAAAAAGAAGAGCAGGAAAAAGAGGGACCAGGTACTATGGGACATTTGAGCATAACTTTGTGTAGCTGTTAACCTATGGAATAGAAGACAAATGTACAACTTTCTGCTTCAGTCTGCTTCTCTTATAACAGTGCTGATTGGATTGGGAATATAAAGCTTGAAATCATTCTTATTCCTCCAAAAGGGAATATGGGAATTATTGAGGGTAAGAAGTATGGGTAGCAGTATTTGAAACTACCTTTTGTATTTACTTTCAGTAATTTTAAGCTTTCTGTTGACCATTTCATATGGTAGATTTGCAATTTGATAGACCAGTATTATGTGGAATACTAGTTACTACAGCAATATAGTATAAGTAGTTGGGTAGAATTTTAAGAATAAAATGTGTTTCATAAAAGGTATAACGTGGTTTTCTTGTGACAAAATAGATTCTTAGATGACTTGTCTTTGGAACAAAATCTTAGTTGCCAAAACACTGAATTTCTTTGAATAGTAGTTTAGTGTTCTTTGGTCTTTAATTTAGCCTAAGAATTATACACTTTCTCAATAAAAGGTACAGTTATATAATTTACTGAAGCACAGCTCTGTTTTCTGTTAAATCATCTTATGGAGAGCTTTTAACAATCATAAGAATTTAACTATGAATAAAAATATATAAATTTTAAAAATTTCATGTATAACCTTTGTGTAGCAATTAAGAAACTTAGAACCAAATGAATTAATAGCAAATGTTTTTGTTTGGCCCAGGGTTTTCTTCTGCTTTCTCCCTTTCTTTTCTTTGTACCCATCTTTCTCTCTGCCTGGTACATAGTAGGCACTTTCAATGTTAATTGATTGATTTTTTAATATATACTGTATACACACAACATTTTGGTCTTTTTATATTTTACTGTATATTTTATATTTGCCATTTTAAAACATAATATTAAATTAATGATCTATAACATTCAGTAAGAGTAGAATTTTGTTTCTGCTAAAGTTTTACTTTTCTATCTAAAATTAATCCCAAAATCTTTTATCGCCTATCCCCAAATATCAAGACTAAGCTTAAGTCATCTTGTTTCTATATTTCTGGTTGTATTCTTTAGTGATTAGTTATTTTCCTATTAGTTTGTATTCTAACTTGTGTAATAATCTGGAACTGGTCTGTATTTTGGTATTTAAGCATATATGGCTGAGAAATCTATAATCAAAGAATTCTTATGCTTAAGTTATTTAGATATCGTTTATTTTTAAATCTTATCTTTTTTAAAATAGACAAATGTACCATTCTACAATTGTTGCTAAATTCTCTAACTTTTATGTGGGAACTGTGATAAGAACTAGCCATTATTTGTCTTTCATGTTTAAATTAGGTGGTTGTATAAACCTCTTAACTAATTTAAATTCTCCACAGAATTGACTTCCTTATAATTACTATTTCAATCCTAGAGTTTAGGACACCTGTTGCTTATTCTCATAGTTGGATTGTTTTTCTTTTTGTCAAGTGGTTTTCTGTTTGTGTCTTGGGTTTTCCTGGCTTTTTTTTTTTTTTTTTTTTTAAGTCCACCAGTTTTGAGAAACTGCCTCTAGCAGGTGTAGCAGACATTTTCCTGGTAGACTGCTTGGTTCTTCTTGATCAGCCTCGCCTTTTCTTTCTATCTGAAGTCCTAATTTTGCCTTCAGTGTGCAATGCCCATTTTAAATTAGTGGCAGCTCCTACTCATAAAGGAGCTTCCTATTTAAAATCACATTAAAGAAGAAGCCATCCTGGTTCATTTTTAGTGCCCATATGAGAAAATGCATAGTAAGATTGTCGTGGATATGGTCCTTTTCTCATTTTGAGGATAGTGGATAGAGGAGCTTTTTCAACTAGAGGAATAGAAGTGAACCCTTCAAACATTTCAGACATTTTTCATTTCAATTTATTATTAAAAAAAATTGTGTGAAGGAGAAAAGCTGTGATATGGATAATTTCTTTCTGGAAGAATGTTATCTAATCTCAGCGACAATAACAAAATACAAAAAATAACAAAACAGTAACAAAAACACTTGGATTTTTTTTGTTTTTCTAGTTTAACTTGGGAAGAGGGGCCTTTAAAACACTTTTCACCAAAGTAAAATCTTCATTTTCTAAGTGCTAATAACATTGTAGATTTATTCTTTTCTGATTTTTGATCTTCCATTTAGTATTGATTAAGAAAAACCCTTCATGAAATAGACAGCAAAACTATAATAGTGGGAGATCTTAACCTTGCACTCTCAGAATCAGATAAATCAAACTACAATATAAATAAGAAAGAAGTCAAAGAGGTAAATAGAACACCAGAAAAGTTATATATGATAGATCTTTGGAGAAAACTAAATGGAGACAGAAAGTAGTACACTTTCTTCTCAGCAGTTCATGGAATCTATACAAAAATTGACCATATATTAGGACATAAAAACCTCCAACTCAAATGCAGTAAGGCAGAAATAGCAAATGCATCCTTTTCAGACTACAATGCAATGAAAATTACATTCAATAAAAAGCCAGGGGAAAATAAACCAAAAAATAATTGGAAACTAAATAATCTCATACTAAAGAAATGATGGGTGAAACAGCAAATCATAGACATAATTAATAACTTACCCAAGAAAATGACAATAATAAGACATCATACCAAAATATGTGGAATGCAGCCAAAGCTGTAATAAGGGGAAATTTTATATTTCTACAGGCCTACTTGCATAAAATAGAGAAAAAGAAGGTCAATGAATTGGGCTTGCAACTAAAATGCTAGAAAAGGAACAAATTAAAACCCCCCAGTCAAACACTAAACTTGAAATTCTAAAATTAAAAGGAGAGATTAATAAAATTGAAAGTAAAAAAAAAACTATTGAATTAATTAATAAAATAAGAGTTGGTTCTATGAAAAAACCAACAAAATAGATAAGCCCTTAGTAAATCTGATTTAAAAAAGAAAAGAGGAAAATCAAATTGTTAGTCTTAAAAATGAAAAGGGAGAACTAGCCACTAATGAAGAGGAAATTAGGGCAATAATTAGGAATTACTTTGCCCAGCTTTATGCCAATAAATTCGATAACTTAAATGAAATGGAAGAATACCTTCAAAAATATAGCTTGCCCAGATTAACAGAGGAAGAAGTAAATTGGTTAAACAGTCCCATCTTAGAAAAAGAAATAGAACAAGCTATTAATCAACTCCCTAAGAAAAAATCCCCAGGACCAGATGGATTTACATGTGAATACTACCAAACATTTAAAGAACAATTAACTCCAATGCTATATAAACTATTTGGAAAAAATAGGGATTGAAGGAGTCCTATCAAATTCCTTTTATGACACAAACATGGTACTGATAGCTAAACCAGGTAGGTTGAAAACAGAGAAAGAAAATTATAGACCAATCTCCCTAATGAACATTGATACAAAAATCTTAAATAAAATATTAGCAAAAAGATTACAGAAAATCATTCCCAGGATAATATACTATGACCAAGTAGGATTTATACCAGTAATGCAGGACTGATTCAACATTAGGAAAACTATTAGCATAGTTGACTATATCAGTAACCAAATTAACAAAAACCATATGATCATCTCAATAGATACAGAAAAAGCATTTGATAAAATCCAACATCCATTCCTAATAAAGACACTTGAGAGTATAGGAATAAATGGACTTTTCCTTAAAGTAGTCAGGAGCATATAATTAAAACCATCACTATGCATCATACATAATGGGGATAAACTGGAACCATTGCCTGTAAGATCAGGAGTGAAACAAGGTTGCCCACTATCACTATTATTGTTCAATATTGTATTAGAAATACTAGCTCGGCAATAAGAGTTGAGAAAGAGATTAAAGGAATTAGAGTAGGTAATGAGGAAACCAAATTGTCACTCTTTGCAGATGATATGATGGTATACTTAAAGAACCCCAGAGATTCTACTAAAAAGCTATTGGAAATAATTCACAACTTTAGCAAAGTTGCAGGATGTAAAATAAATCCACATAAATCCTCAGCATTTTTATACATCACCAACAAAATCCAACAGCAAGAGATAACAAAGAGAAATTCCATTCAAAATAACTGTTGATAGCACAAAATATTTGGGAATCTATCTACCAAAGGAAAGTCAGGAATTATATGAGCAAAATTACAAAACACTTTCCACACAAATAAAGTCAGAGTTAAATAATTGGAAAAATATTAAATGCTCTTGGATAGGCCAAGCGAAAATAATAAAGATGACAATACTCCCTAAACTAATCTATTTATTTAGTGCTATACCAATCAGACTCCCAAAAAACTATTTTAATAACATAGAAAAAACAACAAAATTCATATGGAAGAATAAAAAGTCGAGAATGTCAAGGAAATTAATTAAAAAACAATCAAATGAAGGTGGCCTAGTTGTACCTGATCTAAAACTATATTATAAAGCATAATTCCAAACTGCTCTGCAGAATGATTGGCTCAATTAAGAAATTACTTTTTTTTTTTTTTAACATTTGATTTATTTATTTATTATTTTTTCCCAGTTACATTTAAAATAATTTTTTTTTTACATTTGTTTAAAAAACTTTTGAGTTCTGGATCTAACCATTCTGGAGAGCAATTTGGAACTATACTCAAAAAGTTATCAAACTGTACATACCCTTTGACCCAGTAGTGTTACTACTGGGCTTATGTCCCAAAGAGATCTTAAAGAAGGGAAAGGGACCCACAAGTGCAAAAATGTTTGTGGCAGCCCTCTTTGTAGTGTCAAGAAACTGGAAACTGAATGGATCTGGATGCCCATCAATTGGAGAATGATTGAATAAATTATGGTATATGAATGCTATAGAATATTATTGTTCTGTAAGAAATGAGCAGCAGGATGATTTCAGAGAGGCCTAGAGAGACTTACATGAACTGATGCTAAGTGAAATGAGAACCAGGAGATCATTGTACACTTTAACAACAATAATATATGATGATCAATTCTGAGGGACGTGGCTCTCTTCAATAATGAGATGATTCAAACCAGTTCCAACTGTTCAGTAATGAAGAGAATCAGCTACACTCAGAGAGAGAACTATGGGAAATGAGTGTGGACCACAACATAGCATTTCCCTTCTTTCTGTTATTTGCTTGCATTTTTGTTTTCCCTCTCAGATTTTTTTTTTACCTTTTTTTTAGATCCAATTTTTCTTGTGCAGCAAGATAACTGTGTAAATATGTGTATATATATTGTATTTAACACATACTTTAACATATTTAACATGTATTAGATTGCCTGTCATCTAGGGGAGGAGTTGGGGGGAGGGGAAAAGTTGGAAGAAACGATTTTGCAAGTGTCAGTGTTGAAAAATTACCCATGCATATGTTTTGTCAATAAAAAGTTATAATAATAATAAACCAAAACTTTTGAGTTCTATATTCTGTCCTTTTTCCCCACTCCCAATTAGGAAATCACATGTAAAGTTATAGAAAACATTTCCCGAAATGTCATTTTGTGAAAGAAAGCATAGATTTCCCATCCTAGTGGAAAAAAAAAAACCCTCAAGAAAAATAGTTAAGAGAGAGAGAGAATTTAAGAAATTAAAAAAGCTAATTTAAAAGGAACAAAAAAATCAAATGTTAACAAAATTGTACATATTGAAAAACATCCATGTCTTAACATTATAAGAATCCATCCAATATGGGAGAGACTTTTCTTAGTTTCTAATATCTACAAGGCACCAAGGAGCACTTTTGGCTATTACCATCATCCTGTGACCAACCCATCTTCTTTTTCCTTATATTGTAATAGAGTGCAGTTGTTTCTGTTTTGGCCAGAAACCCTGAGGGTCTACCTTCCCCAATCAAATTTTTTTTGGAATAGTAAAAGAGGTCATTCTGTCTTATTTCTTATCTAACCATAATCACTGATTAGGTGTTGTCTCAGTCAAATTGACAACTGTTGAAGACCTTATCTTAAAGAGACTAAGCCTCTGCTTCCAGAGCCAATTCCAGTTGTCCTGATCTGTATCTTGCCACTGGACTAATATGCCTCTGGAAGAAAAATGAAATTGATGATTTTGCACAACTTTCCCTTACTTGCATGTCATCCATCACCTCCCTGATGTCATGATATTCTTTTTGAGGATGAAGGACAAACAACAAAAACAATAGTCTATATCTTAATGTGTTATCTCATCTCATGGCCTTCATAGCAATCCTAGAAGGTAGGAACTATTATTATTCCCACTTCCCAGATGAGAAAATTGAGGCACAGAAGTAAAGTGACTTCTCTAGAGTTATATAGCAAGGTTTGAGATAGGTTTTGAATTCCAATTTTTCTTACTCCAAGTCCATCATGCATTGCACTGTGCCACCTTAGTCAGTTCCTTGATAACATCTTATATTCCTATTATTTGGAATTCCTTATTGTATACATATTAGAGTCTGTTCATACTCAGCATATACCTTTCCATTATTAGTCAATCAACAAATATTTATTAATCATCTGTTTCATATTTAATTCTTGGAAGACTGTTACACTATAAATTTTGGGTCTCATCCAGCATTAGAGGATGTTGTGCTTAAAAGATGGACCTTTGCTTTCTAGGAGAGATTGAGGTAAGTAAAGGAGTTTTATATTTTTCAAAAGATAATAATGTCTATTCAAATACACATTGCTATCTGGATAGTAGTTATTCTTCCTCCTGTGTGGATGATTTTTGCTTTGTGGTTGGTCAAGATAAACTCTTTTGAATGATTACAGATGTATTCCAGAAATTTCTTCATTTTTCAGGGATATGCTGAAATCGGCCCAATTTTATCAGCAAATGGGAGTTTCTGTAGGACTTCACTATTTATAGGGAATCTGTTTTCATGTTGGCTGTAGTGCTGTATCTTCATCAAAGTAGAGAATACTTTTAGCATCACACTTGTTGTTTATGATCCTTTTATATTTTACAAGGAATCCTGAGTGATTTGGATGTAGGGGACACCTAGTGTAAAACCTTGCTTTTACTGAATCAAATACCTTTTTTCTTTTCTTTTTCTTTTCTTCTTCTTCTTTTTTTTTGGCGGTCAACAAATAGGGGAATTTTACATTCTGCATCTTTCAGTTATTGTGAAATGCTCAAGATATGATTTATGGTTGAAAATTGCTTTACAAAAGTCTGCATGTTCCATATTAATAATGTCTTTGTTAAAAATGTCAATTTGTATAGAGGTGGCACTCAATTTTTATAGGTGGGAGAGTAGGCCAAAGACTGATAGTCACTGATGTGTACTCCATTGCATGTTTTAATTTGAATAAGAACTGAAAATAGAAGATACCAAGTACAATTTAGCTGGATTAGCTAATCTTTTCTTTCTCATTAGTAATGATTATGAAAGTAATCCAGCATTTTTTCCTTTTATGAATTTTTCTTTCTGTTGTAAAGCTGTTAAATTAGTTTTCTTTTTCCTTAGGAATACAGTCTAAATAGGAGTTTTCATAGCTAGGGCACATTCTGCTAAAAGTATATAACTTAGGCAAGTGGTTTATAAACTGATGTTGGAGCTATAATGACACTGTGTCCCAAATAAACCTGAAGATGATTAAGTTTCTCTGTAGCAGGTCTAAAGGGATATGATCTTAAGATTTTTGCTATAAAAGTTATCAAAGGTTCAATTAAAAAAGTTATGTTGTAAATCCCAGTAAAATATATTGATTTAGGATGTGGTGAAAAAGTAATTAACGAAATGCTGAATTTTCATTACGTAGCTATGAACTCCAAACTGCATGGCTTCCCCACTCAAAACCAATTCATGACTTTATTCTTCTTGGGTTTTGAAAAATTAAGAGAAGAACCAAAAAGGCTTTTTGGTCTTTTGGCTACCTTCACTCAGACCAATAAGATTTTGAAAAATATCAGCTTTCTTAGGAAGGGGGCTTTTTTGCATTACTTTTAATCTCTATTCACAATGGATCTCTCTCTGATCTAATCATATATCTCCAGCTTCTGTTCTCAGTACACTTCTTGGCATAATCTTTTAACTTTGGTTTTTAATAAAACCTTTTCCACTGTTAAGGACAGTTGAGTCACTACCTAAAATCTTAACACAGAATTTTTGAATAAGCTGATAGAGGAAATAGATATGTCACCAAAGAAGAAAAAATATGGAAAGAGCAGCTTCCCTAAGCCATGTTTACCTGGAGGAGCTTATGTCAGAAGGGACACAATTTTGTGGGTGTTGAAGTCACTTTCTCAAGGTATTTGAAGGAGAAGATACCAAGAACCGGGGGGAAACTGTAAAACCTTATTTTATGTCAAAAAAGAGACTAGGATCTACATGGTAATTTTCATATCTGTCTAAAATATTTATGAGAATTATCTATTTAGACAACAAGGGCATTTTCAGTGAGGAAATCGGAAGAGAATGGGCATGCTTTTGCCAGTAATGTTACACAGTACACCACAATTTTGGCTATAAGATTTGGCAAATTAAGAATCTTAATGTGCTTATTATTATTTGTTGATCACTTGAAGCATTTGATTTGGTAGAACAAGTTATCACCCATGCATTTATCAGAATAAAGCAAAAATTCATTGAAAAAGATGGTAACCGGGGCAGCTAGGTGATATAGTAGATAGAGCACCAGCTCTGAAGTCAGGAGGACCTAAGTTGAAATATGCCCTCAGACACTTAACGCTTCCTTGCTGTGTGTCCCTGGGCAAGTCACTTAACCCCAATTGCCTCAGGGGGGAAAAAAGAAAAAAAAAGAAAAAAGAAAAACATGGTAACCAAGATTATCTTGTTTGACAACTGATCATTCAAATAGAGATTGATATATGTGATGAATGAATTGTGGTTAGAATTGAATTAGGTGAGTGGACTGAGATTGCTTTTAGGAAATTGCAAAGTTCTTTTAATGACTCCAATCTTCTTGAACCAAAAGCCCATCTTTTTAATATCAATAATCTACTGGGTCTTAGTGCATGGCACTGAGTCATGGAAAGCTGGTCACTGAAAAATGGGATTGAGGATTGTGTGGAAGGCAGTAGAAGGGTGTCTGGTTAGTAGGAGCCCATTGTTTATCAGAAAATATAGAATATCAGTAACTGTTAGGGTTCCCCAAGATTCTTTCTTAGATCTTTTCCCCTGATGTCCACATTCTCTCTCTCAGCTTCCCTGGATTTGGCTATCAACTTTATGCAAATGATATGTGAGTATGTACATGTATGAGTGATGTGTATCTATTTCTTCAGCCCCATTTTCTCCCTTGAGCTTCAGTTCTATATTACCATCTATTTATTGGACATTTGAAACTGTCTGTCCTAGCATTATTTTAAATTAAACCTTTCCAAAACTGAACTCATTACCTTTTCTCCTTAAATCCTCTGTTTTGAAATTTCCTATTTCTGTAAAAGGATCCCTACTCACAATATTCCAGGTTTGTAACCTCATCATCTTCCTTCTCCCCTTACTCTTTTTCACTTTGCATATCTAATCATTTGTTAAATTTTGCCATTACTATACCTTGTATCTGAGCCATTTTTTCAATCCACACAGCTAAGATTTTAAATCAGATCTATATTATCTACTAAATTATTACAAAAGCCTTTTGTCTCCTTGCTTCAAGCCTCTCCATTCCAGCTCATTCTACACTTTGCTGCCAAAATAATATACATTAAGCACAGATATGATTATGTGAGTCCTCTCCTCAATTAACTTTGGTGGCTTCCTATTGCCTTCAGGAATTAAAATATAAAGTCTTTATCTTTTAAAGCTGTGTACAACTTTCTCTCTTTGGATATTAATTATTACTTCCTCCACACTATGGATCAGACAAACTACTTTTCTCTCTGTTAAGCACTCATGCCTCTGTTTGCTTTCATTTTATTTCTATGCCCCTCATGTCTGGATTGCACTTCCTTCTCTCCTCCCTTCAAGGAATCCCTTTTCTTTTTAAGATACTCAGCTACCATTTTCTACATGAAGCCTTTATACATCCTCCATATCTACTAGTACCCGCCTTCCCACACTATGTACAATGTATCTAATGTGTTGTATATAGATGTGTTCAAACACTTTGTTCTTAAACTTCTTCATACCTCTAGCATCTAGCAGAATACCTGGCATACAGTAAATATTTGCTAATTTTTGAATTCTTAACTAAATAGCATAAATACGTTTATAGCAAGCTTTTACTTGGGATTTATATGGCATTAAGAATGCTTTTTCTTGATTTTTTAGGGAAATTAAAAACATAAATTTTGGATACTTTCATACTTACATATTCCTGTATTTCTTGTACAGGAATAAATATTTATTAATCATTAGTCACCTTAAGCTAAATATCTCATTTGATCTAACAAAAACTTTGAGAAGTAGATTTGTTTGCCCCATTTTACAGTTGAGAAAATTGAGGTAGAAAGAGATTGTGATTTGCTCAGTCATATAGGTAATAAATATCTGAGTCTGGATTTGAACAGCAGGCTCTTATATCTATCCTCTGTCTTACTAATTGCCTATTAGCAGCTTAATACAATATATCTCTGGGGTGCCAGGAACTAATTTAGCACACTTGAAAAAAACCTTGCCTTCCTTTTTGTTTATGAAAATAGCAGATGCAGTTATGTGATTTTTTAAAAAGTGAATTTCTGGGATTTGGGGACTGAGTTGTTTACAAAAGTCAGCTAGCACTTTGTAAAACAGAGGGGAAAAGATATCAACAAAGAGATGCACTAAAGAGTATTATCACTTTTACAGGAATTAAGCCTTTCAATGGAATGCTGAATTACAAGTTATTTCACAGCAATTGAACACATTTCTCTCCCTTTTTAACAAAATCACTCTATTTCTTAATTAATTGATTCTGGCCTAAAACAAGTGGGCCTAAAGATGAGAGAGAAAGAGACAGAGAGATGGGTGTGTGTGTGTGTGTGTGTGTGTGTGTGTGTGTGTGTGTGTGAAGATGAGAGAGTTCTAAAAGCAACATTTAAAGAAAAACATCATTCCTTTAAAAGATAAGCTTTATTTATGGTTTTGCTTTCCCTTACTTTAGTTCAAAATGGGTTACATTGTTTCAGGAAGGTGAATATAAAAACTTAAAATACAAGGAGCAGAGAATTTAGATTTGGAATGTAATTTAAAGCTCTTTTAGGGAAGAAAAGAGAAAGATCAAGATCAAATTTTACCTGGCTGAAAACTTATCTTTTCTTTAGTATAGATGGAAGAAAATGGGAAAGGTGTTGCATAGTGGTATTCATAATGATCCCTGGGACAAAGCAAGATGCTGAATTAGGGGTATAGTGTCACTTTAAGGGTGCTAAATTTGAAGTTAAAAAGCAAAAAAAAAAACCCAGTCCTAGATATTAAACTAAGCCTTGCCTCTGTCCAGGGTGGCCTTGAACAACATTATTTTTCAGCCTCTGAGCCCTCAATATAGAATGGCGATAACAATACTTGTATTATTTATTTCACAGAGTTGTGAAATATTTCACAAAGTTTATGAGTAAAGGATTTGTAAAGTATTTGTAACTCTTAAAATATTACATGTGATTTTTTTTTTTTTCAATCTCCTATCTGTAAGATACTTTGTTAGAAATGGGGTAAGATTCAAAATTTGACTTGTTAATGTAGGTGGCGTATATAATTGATATTTTGATAATTTTGATCTAATAATTATTGAGAAATTGAATCTATGTAAATTGCCATAACCAAAAAATTCAACCCCAGAAAATATCTTAGTCAGCAAAAATCTGACTTACTTGCCAAAATGAAGAGGGAGATGACTACCATGGGCCACTGTGGTTCAGAGTACAACCTAGTTTTTAAAATCTTTTAAGATGATGGATGATCATACCCAGTATTGTCTTGTAAAGCAGAAAGAAGTGGATTAAATCACTTTAAATAAAACTTGGTAAAATTTTTAATTTAAAAAAATTAAAATTTTAAAGATTTAAAATTAAAAAAAACAAAGCCATAACAGACTTTCAAGATGAAAATGGAAGGAAAAATACAAACTGAAGAAAATAGAAAGGATTTGTAAAAATAATTTTTAACATTTTTTTTCTTAATCAAGTATAATAGGACCACAACACTTGGATCCTGACATCACAGTTTATAATACATTAATAGACAAGGTAGTGGAATCTCTTTGTGGTTGTTGTTCAGTTGTTTCAGTTGTGTCCACCTCTTAGTGACTCTATTTAGGGTTTTCTTGGCAGAAATAGTGGAGTGGTTTGCCATTTCCTTTTTTTTACTCATTTTACAGATGCGGAACTGAGGCACACAAGGTTGTGACTTCCCCAGGATCACATAGTGTCTGAGGCTGGAGTTTATCTCAGAAAAATGAATCTACTTGGCTTCAGCCCAGTACTCTATACATTGTGCAACCTAGCTACCCAACAAATCACGGCAGAGAACAAAGATGGAGAAAGCCAGCTGGACTGAACTAAATAAATGTAGAGAAGACCCATGTTGGAATGACAGAGCTATTAAGGTCTGAAGGGATAGGTTATCTGAAGGTGGCAAAGATTTCAAAGGCATGGAAAAATCCCAGATCCTATTGACCATTACCCAATTAATGAATATTCCCTTAATTTCCAACATTTTTGTACTACGAAAGGGATTGCTCTATATATTTTTGCATGTATAGGTCATTTTCCCTTTTTTATGATCTCTAAAATAAAGACCTAGTAGTAGTATTGCTGAGTGAAATGGTTTGCATAGTTTGGTTGCTGTTTGAATATAGTTCCAAATTGCTCTTCAGAATGGTTTGCAACTCCACCGATTCCAACAGAATCAGTTTGCAACTCTACCAACAGTGCTTCAGTGTCCCAATTTTCTCATATCCTCTCCAGCTTTTATCATTTTCCTTTTTTGAGGTGGAACCTCAGAGTTGTTTTAGTTCACATTTCTCTAATCAAAAGTGATTTAGAACACTTTTTCATATATCTATAGATAGATTTGATTTCATCTGAAAACTGCCTGTTCATATCCTTTCACCATTTATCAAGTGGGGAATGGCTAGTTTTCCTATTAATTTGACTCTATTCTCTATATATTTGAAAAATGAAGCTTTAGAGGCACTTACTATAAAGATTGTTTTCTATTTTTCTGCTTTCCTTCCAATCATGATTGCATTGATTTTGTTTGTACAAAAGCCTTTTGATTTAATATAATCAGAATCATCTATTTTACATTTTATAATGCTCTCTTTCTTATTTGATTGTGAATTCTTTCCTTTACCATAGATTTATTTGCTCTTCTAATTTGCTTATGGAGTCACCATTTATGTCTAAATCATGTTCCCATTTTGACCTTATCTTGTCATACAATGTGAGATGTTGGTCTCTATCTAGATTGTGTCCTATTATCTCTTCCAGTTTTCCCAGCAGTTTTCATCAGCTAGTGAGTTCTTATCCCCAAAGTTGGAGTCTTAGGGTTTATCAAACATTGGTTATTATGGTTGCCTACTGTGTATTGTGTACCCTCTCTATTCCACTGATTTACCATCCTGTTTCTTAGCCAGTACCAGATAGTTTGATGGTTCTTATTTTCTAATATAGTTTTAGAGCTGTATGGCCAGGCCACCTTGCTTTGCATTTTTTTTCCATTTTTAAAAAAATATTCTTAGCCTTTTGCTCGTCCAGATGAATTTTGTTATTTTTTCAGTCAGATAATTGTTTGGTTATTTGGTATGGCACTGAAAAAGTAAATTAGTTTAGGCAGAATTGTCATTTTTATTATAATGGTTTGGCTTACTTATGAGGAATTTATATTTTTTCTAATTGTTTAGATTCGACTTTATTTGCATGAAAAGTGTTTTGTAATTGTGTTCATTTAAAGTTTCTGGGTTTGTGTTAGTAGGCAGAATCCCAAGTGGTTTATATTGCTTACAATTATTTTAAATGGAATTTCTCTTTCTATGTCTTGCTTCTCAGCTTTGTTTTTGTATATTAATATTCTATTGGTATTGCCACATGGCACCGCACCTTTTGAAGGACTTTTACTTCATGTTGTTAACATTAAAATGTTCATTGAGTAAATAATTTCTCCTGATTTCTTATTTCTCTCAAAGAGGGTATGGAGAACTGAACTAACTAGCATAACTAAATGATTTAAGTTGTTGGGGGAACAACACTCTTGGGTACTTATAAGATGTAGCTGCCTCATTTCTGGATAAGGGGATAGAGAAAAGAAGGGGGTGTACTATCTTTTGGAGAAATAGGAAATCAGGAGAAATGATTTAATTAGTAAACAATTTGCAATTTGAGATCCTCATTTTGTTTGAAGATGAAGTTTTCTTCCCTTCTAGTTTCACTTTGGGATGGTCTGATCCTGAATGAATGTTATTTTAAGATTTATTTAAAAACAAAATTTAAGATTTAAGATACTTAAGATATCTTAAGATATTTAGCTGTATATACAAGAAAAATTGTAAGTATAAAAAATTTAATTTGATATAAAAGTTTGAGTTAAATAATGAATAGGACCTTAATATCATGCTAACATATGGGAAAGGTTTGGAATAAAACTAAGGACACACAAAGGTTGTCATTAATTTAAAAATTACCTTTTTGTTATAGAAAAATGTCTGCTTATCATTTTTTGCCTTGCAATAAGGTTGGTTGTATTAATGCGGAAATGTTCATTGTGATTAGTTACAACGTTGATGGTGTGACTATAAGTTGCTGAATCAAACTTCTCTGAGTTGAATTATATAATTGTGCTTTAATGAGAAAGTTTCAAAAAAATACCTAATGGATTTAGGAATCCTTTTTGGAAAAGTTCAGAGGTATGGCATGATTTCAGTAAACATCAGCCTTCAATTGGAGTAAAGAAGGAACCAATTTTTGTAGAAATGTTACTTGATATTGGAGTATTATTTTAAGCAGAAACAGTGAGGTGGTCTGCCCTTGGTTTTCTCTTCTATTGAAAAATCCATCCTTTTCACATTATTCCTCTCTTCCTAACAGTTATGTGGGGCTAAAAATACATATTTTTTTAAATAGCAGATAGTTATGTGTATATTCTTATCAGCAGTAGAAACATACTCTTGAGAAGAGTGCTTTTGTATGCTTTCAAATGTTAGGAGATTTGGATCAACCAGGCCATGTGCCTATCTTTCTTCTCATTGGACCAGCTCTTGCTGTAGCACTCCATATCCAGTTAGGTTTTTTATGTGCTCACTAGAGCAGTACAATGCTCAGAAAATTGCTTTCTCAAAAATATCGCTGTTTTAGTTTAAAATAACTCATTTTTTTCATGAAGAAGTAAAAGTGCTTCTGAAAAATCTTTCTTTGAAGAGTGTACATGGATTTAATGAATGCTGACAGTTAGAGCTGTAATTTTCCATAGGCTTTGACACACAAAGTACCTCACTTCTGTGGAATCAAAACAGAAATGAAAGCTTGATTCAGGGTTTGAGCTATTCCTTTTTTTTTAAATCACACTTCCTTGAAGCCTTTTAAATGTATCAAAGTGCAGGTGGTTCCGGATTTTTTACTTTACAAAAGATGTAGATTTAATAATTTCCTGCAATATAAAGTATAGAAGAAAAGGCCAGGGAAAAAGAAATGATGTAACAGAATTTGCCAAAAATGAGTTTGCAGTTATGATCCACTTTTAGAACCTGTGTAAAATAGTATTTAAAACTGGTACAGGGTGAGTGATAATAGATTTTTTAAAAATCTCATTAGTTTTCTTTTTTGTATGTAATGTTATTCATTTTTTTAAAAAAAAATGTAATGGGTAGATTATTGAATTGTGTGAAGTTTTTGTGCTTACAGCTTAATTTTAAAATTATTTTTAAGAAAAATTTCAATATGTAATTGGTATTTTATCATTTATTATTTGTCTTCTTATCTGATTTTTTCCTCCTAGATTCACTTAATTCTTGCTTACAAAATTGATAAAAATGTAAATAGTGGAAAAAAGAATGGTTTTACATGTGATTTCAAGCTAGGCTAGCAAATTGGGAATCTGAGAGATTTTAAGCATATTGGAGTCACACTTGTAGTAACTGCCCAATTGGTAATTTATTGAATTGACAGTATCCTTCAATATTTAAATGTATCTGTCTTGCTTCTTTGAAATCTTAAATGATAAAGCATTACATACTCAGACATTGTCTTTTGTTGGAAAAGGAGAGCAAGATATCCTCCTTAGTAAAGGAAGAAATTTTTACTTGGGTTGTCTGTGTTTTGTCAGTTTTAGGACATTCCTGTTTTCAGGCTAGTTATTATGAAACTGATATGAGAAAATTCAAATCATCAAGCCTTTGTTAAAGAAAACATTTTATCATATAACTAGAGTTTATAAATTACTTGTGAAGTAAAGCATTATATTTTCTCCTATCATCATTACATTTCACTGCAAGTTGAATTATTTTCTTTTTCAAATACTCTATATTTCCTAGTCATCATTCTTTATTTGCAGTAGTTTGTAATTAAGCCTTTTGGTTTCCTCATTTTTTTCTGATTTTTTAAAAAATTCCTTTTTGGGGAATGAATTACTTTTAGCAATTATTTCATATTTTCTTGACTCATGAATGCTCTTAGGGCTTTTGTTATGCTCACTGCCTTTTATGTTGCAACTTGCTTTTTTTCTTTGTTCCCTGTTGCAAAAAAAAAAAAAAAAAAAAAAAAAAAGCACTTTCTAAAAATAAAACTGCAGCTACTAACAAGTCTTTGCTAATAGAGCTTTTAAAAAAATCCAAAAACAAAAGAAGTCTGGCAAAGCCTTGTCAGTAAATAATATCATGTGCCATTTCCATTTTGACGAGCTTGGCAACTTTTTTTTTTTTTTTGGTAAAATAAGATTCTTTTTTAGAGGAATGTGGTACAAATAAAATGCTCTATTAAAATGGATAGATAGGAGTTTAGTTGTTGCTGGGGAACTTTTAACTAGCTCTCACTAGAAAAATGTTTGTTGAAAATGGTTTAACATTCTTCTCCCATCCCTTCTGATTTTTTTGGTCTTAAAAATCTGAGGCCATATTTTCTGTGAATAACAACAAAAATAATAACAACAAACAATGTTCAACAGTTTCTAAATTACATTTAGTGATACATACAACCAGGGAGCTTATGTATATTTCAAATCTGTGTTCCCTAGTGAGGTATGCCCTTATTTTAAAAATGTATGCTTATATAATTATATACTACCTATGTGTCTCCTCTTTCACGTCATATGTATTTTTTTGATCCTTAATCAGTGTTTAAGCTTGTTGTTCTGTCAACCTTACTTTTTAAAAGTTGTGAACCAAAAATTAAGGAACATGTGTAAATAAATTTTGTTCTATCTGGAATATTATCAAAGTATCATTAATGAAATAATGCCTTTGAAATTAGATTAAAGGAGGCATTAAAAACAAACGAAAAAACAAACTACAGAGAATAGCAACTACCTTAAAAGGAAGTTACTTTTGCAACTTTCCCAGATTGACTGTTGTATTAAGGGCTTTTTGTTCAATATTAGCACAGTATTCAATAAGTAACATTGTGAATCTGAATTATAACACTTCTGCATCATCTTGTGCAAGAGGAACATGAAAATGACAGCTTATTCAAGGTTTAAAATTATTTTTAAATTCTTTGCCAAGATCTTAGTAGTGATAGTTTAAAATGATTATTATATCTCATTTATTTGTGGGGAAATAATAGAGTTTTGATGAATGGATTCAAAGACAAGTGCTAACATTATGACAGTTATAGAGAAAATTGCATGGTGTTTTTTAATGCATCTATCACTGAAAGACTTAGTTCCACTGAACTTATCATAGTTAAAGCAGTCACAATTTAGGTCTTGTGCTGTTATTAATTCTCTGTGAACAATGGGACAAAACTGGTATGCTGAGTTCAAATTCTGTCTTAGATACTAATTCTTAACCATGAGTAAGTTTTTTAACCTCTCAACTTCGGTTTCTTTATCGGAAAAAGAGGGTTCGCATAGCACCTACTTCATAGAATTGTTAGGACCAAATGAGATAACATACATAAAGCACACTGTAAAACTTAAAAGTGCTCTATAAATGTTAGCTGTTATTATTATTATTCTCATTAGTTTACATGCATATTTTTTCTTTTTTAAATTTTTATTTATTCCAACTTATTTGTTTCCCAGTTACATTTTTAACATTAAAAAAATGTGTTCCAAATTCTCTTTGTTTCTTTTGCCCCTCCCCAACCCTTTGTAAAAACAAGCAAAATAATATCAATTATACATATAAAATCCCATAAGACATTTTCCCATATTGCCTTTATTTCAAAAAAGGTAAGGAAATTATATTCAATTTGCACACAGAGCTAGTCAATTCTCATATGGAGGTGGATAGCATTTTTTTCATCTTGAGTCTTTTGGAATTGTCTTGGATCATTGTTGTGAAGTATTTCACAGTTGATTATCATTACAACATTGTTACTGTGCTTGATGATCTCTTGGTTTTTCTTGCTTCATTTAGCGTCAGTTCATACAAGTCTTGCCAAGGTTTTTGAAACCCAGCCTCCTCACAATTTCTTATGGCATAATAGTATTTCATCACAATCATATGCTACAACTAGTTCAGCTGTTCTCAATTTCCAATTCTTTGCCACCACAAAAAGAGCTGCTGTAAATATTTTTGTAAAAATAGGTCTTTTTCCCTTTTTTTTTTTTTTTGATCTCTTTGGGATATAGACCTAGTAGGGGTTTTGCTGAGTCAAAGGGTATATATTTTTATATCCCTGTGGGCATAGTTCCAGATTGTTCACCAAAATTATTGGATCAGTTTACACTTCTGCCATCAGTATCTTAATGTTCTAATTTTTCCATTCCTTCCAGTATTTGTTAATTTTCCTTTTTAATTTATTTACTATTTAGTCATTTTAAAGTGGAATAGAATTGGTACATCCACTAAAATTATTCAGTCTGCTCTATCTAATGAGGTTGTAAAACTTCAGTCTTTGGGGTAATTGGGGAACAATTGGGTAGTTAGTTTATAGGGATGATAACAGGAAACTTTTTCTTAGAGGTATAAATACAGAAAACCATGATACCTATGAATCTGTGGATTTCATCTTCAAAGATTCTGGCCTATAACAGAAAAGCACTTTGTGCTTTTAAAAATGCAAACCAGATGAGGATTCTGGGAAGGTGATGGAGTAGGATGGTAAATGTTAAGCACTCTTGATTTCCTCCACAAATAAAACAAATTTGTGTGAAAAATCTGAAAGACTTGGGGCAGAACTGGGGTCCTTCTAATACAACTCACAAAGATCTGAAGAAAGACGGAGAGCTCAGGATTAACCTGTCTGAAGTGCAAAACACCTCTGGGCTAGCTCTGCAGAAACAGCTACTAGGGACCTCTCTGGCTAGTTAGATGTGGCTGGCGCCTCTGCAGGAACCACAGAGACGTTCAACTCCTAAACTATTTGTGGAGTTGGGGTCTGAGTCTGGGAAGATTAAGGGAACGTCAGTTGATTGGGAACCCCAGTCCCACTTGTGCTGCTGAGCTATGACCTTGGATGAGAAGGAACCAGCACCCAGTGAGTACAGAAACCGTGGGGCAGGGACATGGCTGACTGTGGGCATTTGCAGGATAGTGGAGCTCTTGTTTTGGGGTTCCTGGTTGGAGGGAGAACTGAAGAGAAGCTTGAGGCACTGTCCTTTCACTTCACAATTAAAGGTGTTTATACTAATACCTCTTATTAAAAGAAATGAACTGGCAAAGAAGAAAGAACCCCATCATTGAAACATATAAGGAAGAATAGGTTCATTTTCAGAGAACACTTTAGTAAACAAAGAGTAATGTGAAATGGCTCCCTGCCTAGAGAGAATTTATAGAAAAACTCAAAAAAAATTAAAAATCAAATGAGAGACATTGAAGAAAAACTAACAAGAAAAATAAGAACATCTAAGAAAAATAAGATTATAAAAAAAAGTTAACCAACTAGAAAAGGAGGTAGAGTCTCAAAGATGAAAATAAGTTTTTGAAAATTAGAATGGCAAAGGGAAGCCAGTAAAGCTATGAGAACAAGATAACAAAACAGATTATAAAGAATGAAGAAATAGAACAGAATGCGAAACATCTTATCGGGAAAATGACAGATCTAAAGAAAAGATCAAGAAGAGAAAATAATAAGAATAATTGGACTGTAAGAAAGTTTTGACCAAAAAGAGAACAGTGACACAATAATGCAGGAAATAATCCAAGAAAATTGTCTTGGAATAATAGAACATGAGGGGAAAGTAGAAATTTTAAAAAATCCATCCATCATCACCTCAGAGAGCTCTTTTGTAGAAAAACACACAGAAATACTATTGCCAAATTTTGAAATCCCCAGATCAAAGAGAACATTTTGCAAGAAACAAGAAAAAAACAATTCAAAGGGAACTACAATTAGAATTGTACAAGACTTATCACCAGCTACAGTAAAAGACCACATGTCCTGGAATTATATCCACCAATAATCAAAAGAACTAGGCCTTCAGCCAAAAATATCATATCCAGCAAAATTATCTGTAATTTTAAATGAGAAAAAGTTGACATTCAATAAACTTGTAGATTTTCAGGACTTTCTATCAACCAAACCCAAACTTAACAGAAAATTTAACATAAGCAACTCTATTTTGTTTACCTATTGCCAGGTTTATTGCTCATAACATAAAGTGGGGGGAAAAGTTCATTTATTAAATTATTTAAAACCTTTTTGATCTTGGAGGGAGGAACACAGTACTTCCTCTGACCACTGGGACATTCGGCAATTGAGTTTATTATTTCAATCTAACAGATATAATTCAGTCAAAATAGAAAGTAGAAGTATGTGATTTTGTGCATACTAAACAGGAAATTTTAAAACTCAGAATAAAAAATTAACATATAAGATCAGTTTTAAGGAGTTTAACGTAGACAGACTGTTTAAACATGAACAAATTATTTATGTTTTTATGCATGTATATAATATGTTAAAGAGTAACATCAACAATAGGATAACTCAAAAGAAAGATTCACAAAACTACCGTAAACATAGTAATTGTGTTATACAAATAAGGTGCAGAGGAAGAATAGATACAGAGACAATAGAGAACAGAGGAGGGTTCATAGTTCTTAAAACCTATTCACATTGAGAATAGATTCAATAGGCAATTCTCTCTATATATACCATGAATGATATAGCACTTTCCAAAACTTATAAAGAAATAAAAGGGGAGGAATGGGCGGATGGTTAGAAGCAAAGGGTGTGGGAAGAAGATAAGGGAGGGATAGTTGGGTAGGGGGAGGGTAAGTAATAATAAGGCAAGTTAGGGAGCAGAATTTGATTAAAGAATCAGCAAGGTTAGGAAAAATGTATGTGTATATTGGGGAGGTGTGAGTATGTGTATGTGTGTTTGTATCTACATATGTATACATAAATACATCTTACCTGTAGCTTGCTTGGAGGTAGTAGTTGGGAAAAAGGGGGAAAAAGAATAAAGTAAGGTGCACAGCAGAGAGCTAAAGAACAATTTACAAGGAAGCAAAGAGAAAGTGGACATTCATGAATATACTTTCTTTTACTAATAGATGTACTTTCTTGATCTGGCAATTTGTTATATATTTTGAATCCTCAATGATATTCTGCTGAGCACATGACAATGTTTTCTTTTGTTTTGCTTTATTTTGTTTTGTATTTCTTTTCTGTTTTTTCTTTTTTTCTTACTCTATTTTTTCAAATAAAAGAAAAAAAATGCAGTCTAGCTCAGTTCTAGACCTCTTTCATTATCTTTCCGCAGTACCCATTCCATACACACACACACACACACACACACACACACACACACACACACACACACACACACACACACACACACACAAACACCCCCCCCCAAACTACATATATTGTAAAGAAATCCATCCATAGGGGTGAAATATACAGAAGGTACTGACATATTGCTTTGCAAGACATTTAAGGGAGAAGAGAAGATAGCTAAAGAATAAGGGAAACAAAACAGACCGTGTGAATATTTTTTTAAAATGTGATTGAGAAGATATTAATAACTTTCAATCTTATATACCTACATTTTTATCTTTTTATAAAATCTTTGAGACATACATACTTATTAAGGGTATTCTTAGTGAAAATATGAGAAAGGAAATGGTAGGCTTTTGCAGATGATTATCTATAGGAGACCGCATTTTTATAGGTACTTGAATGCTAGAACAGGGAAGAGAATGCAAACTCACATTGATTTGATTGTGGATTTTAAAAAATGCATTTGATTCATAGAAAAACAGATGAGTTAAAGCTCCCAGAATATTTCATTCACACACACACACACACACACACACACACACACACACACGCAAGATGTTACCTGGTTAATTTTTATAAAATTGCCACATGATGCTGAGAAATATTTCTTATTTAGTGATCCCATTCAGAAGGGACCATACATATTTTAGCTCTGATTTTTTTTAGCATTTTGTTTAGTTCTATATTTTCCCATTTGCTGACATTTCTGACAGATCTGTCCATTTCTGAAAGAGGAACATTAAAATATCCTATTACCATTTTATAATTTATATCTTTTTGCAGTTTATTACATATGGAACTATAACATTTAAAGACCAAAGAATGATTTTTTTTCCTCCTCAATAGTTTTGTTGTTGTTATTTTATTTCTAGCCTTCTTACCTTATACTTTCTTCTTTTGTGTCTCCCTCCTAGGATGATCAGATTTGAGAGAGTATAGAAGCCTTGTCCTATGGTAGAAATTTCCCTGTGTTTTAAAACTTGTGGTCTAGTTTTTGCCCTTTGCTTTTTGCAAACTTTCCATTGCTGTACAACTTTCTTTTAATATTCATACTCCTTTCCTCTTTCTGGGTGCTCATTTCCTCCAGCATTACAAAATTGACTTCTCCGGGTGAGATCCCCTGCATTGGTTTGACAGATCTCAATTACTTTCCCCCATTCCTTTCTTTTCTACCTCACTTATTCTACTTTCTAATTAATGAGTGACTTGCAGAAATGATCTTTCCTTTATTGCTTCTGAAGGACTAGATTAAGATACATTATATTTTCCTTCTATTTTTTTGCCTCTTAATGTATCCTGCTATTCTGTAGTTTAACCCTACACAATGTATTGATTCATTTGGGAGTGGGAGTGAGGATGATCAGAGTTTAGGCCATTGCATTTCAGGCCAATTCTTGGCCATAATTTATCCTCATTTTCTAAATTTTGTTTTTATCTGTATCACCTTGTGTACTTTTATAAAATATGTCTTGATTGTATCTCTGACCCTCCTCTTTCTCTTCTCTCCTCCTAAGTTTGATTTTCTGTTCATTTTTCTTTTAATGCTTTTTAGATAGAGAGTAATTTATTTAATTTTTTTCTCCTTGGTAGTTGTATTTATTTACTTGTGTTTTTGTCATTTGGGGTAATCTCATTTTTTTTTCAAGATTGTTTCTGATTTTTGAATGTCCATCTTGTTTGTTTGTTTGTTTTTAATAAATAATTAGGTTAAGGTTTACAGGCTATATCATTTGGCATTATATCTTGATCCTTTTGTTTTTTAAGAGTGCATTATTACATTTCTCCCTGAGTTTTCTAATGCAAGTAGCAGTCTTATTTTATTTAATTTTTTTCCCTTTTACATTTAAAAGTCTTTTTCCTGGTCACTTGCAGAATTTGTTGTTTGTCAATGGAATTGTTGAATTTAACCACCAAATGCCCTGGAGTTTGAAGCATAATTCTGACCCTAATCTGATTCCTTTGATTAGTGCTTTTTTCTTTATTCAGAAATTTTGGGCAAATTTCTTGTATTATTTTCTGCATCGTTGTGTAAGCAGTCTTTTGATTTATCGTGTTGTCTAGAAGATTTATTATCTCTAAGTTGCCTCTGGACCGACTATGCTATGGCTGGTCACTTTGGTCTATTTAGAATTCATGTCCTTTTATTATTATTACTTCTCTTCTATTAGGTTTTCTTTTAATTCATTATTTTTATGTTTCTAATCTGTTAATCTCTTTGTTTTCTTCAAAGAAACTCTGTTGTATATTCAGTTTTTCTAATCTGCTAATTGAGATTTAAAATTCTGTATTGAATGTTCTAATTTCTGACCTATATTCCCTTTTAATTTCATCTTTTTGGATTTTATTTCACTTTTGAGCCATCCTGGAGTTTCTTGTTTTCGCTTGGGGCCCGTGGGATTTTGTATTTCATGACATATGTATTTCATAACATTTCATTAAATTTCTTTTGTTTTCTATTATTTGTAAAAACAGATTTGTTTTGTTTTTGAGGACTTTATGTTTATTCTAGAATCAAGAAAACATTAATTCAAATCCATTCCTAGTTGTTTACTAGCTGTGTGATTTTGGGAAAGTGATTCAATTTGTTTGCCTCAGTTTCTCTAAGTGTAAAATGAAGACAATAATATCACCTGTTAAAAATAATAGCAGTGTTATTGTGGGGATCAAATGAGATTGTTGAGCACAGCACGTTGCCTAGGAGAAGTAGGCACTAGATAAATGCTTATCTCTCTCCCTTCCCACTTCCCTCACTTCTCTTGATTCTTCCCTTCTCATTTTAGGATTCTCTCTATTGATTTTTATCTATTAGTTAAAAAAAAAAAGCATCTATTAGTGCTTGGGACATTTATTTTGAAATCTTTAGTATTTTAGTCTTTTTAAATATTCTCCATCACTCACTAACATCTTCACTTTTTGCTATGGGACATGTCCTGGAGACTGGTTTGAAAAAATGCTTTAGTCTCTTCTTATTATGGAATATAGAGAGTACAAAGCTGGCTCCAGATGAGTTTCAGTCCTTTTTCTATTCCCATTTTCTATTTCCATTGCATTCATATGATGAGGTACGGCTCATGGCAGGAATATAGGTTGCTCTCCTAGTTCTCCAGAACACCAAGTTAGGGCTGGTTCGCAGCGAGAAACGCTACACAAAAATGAAAGACTTGGGGCAGAACTGGGGTCCTTCTAATACAACTCAGTAGGCAGTGTCAAAGAATTGCCAAGAGACATTTTCTCAGAGCTTACTCTTATATAGAAACAAAACAATTCGGGTTTTGCATCCGAAAGGAACATACTTGAGATAGGATGTGGGTAAAGAGTCTTTCCCAAGGAATGTAGGTTTTGCATCCAAAAGGTGCATAATGTGTGGGAAGAAAGTCTTTCCCAGGGAATGTAGATGCTCTTCTGGGCGAGGCTGTATTGTCCTCATCACATACATACATTTATCTCTATCTAATTCTTTCCTTGACTTTCCCTTCCTTCTTGAGATTGGTCCATTGATTTTTAGCTTGGTGGGTTGGAGAGTGGTGAACATATTTTGGACAATCTTTGTTATCTTAGGCATTCTTAAACTAGAATAGGGTTCTAGTTGATAAAGTGCCACTTTTAGAATTAATTTTTCTGGTATTAATTTATATGGACTTTAACTCCAGGTCCTTCTGTGAATTCAGTTATAATTGCTACACATCTGGTACATAATTTCTTTTTTTTTTTTTTTTGTAGGAGGAGTATGTTATGTTTTTAAAAGAGTCTGAAGAAAGTGATTTACTTACTGTAGATTATTATTTAGTCAACCATCAATCATTTATAAAGTACCTGTTAAATACCAAATGCTGTGCTAAGTTCTAGGAATACAGGGACAATAAAAAAAATTGTCCCTGGCCTCAAGGCATTTTTTTTAATTGGAGGAAATTACATGTAAAGGGGATACTGTATGAATATATATAAACATGTGTAAACTACATGCTCAGCAAATTCAGTGTAATTACTGGGATTTAGGCCCCAGCAGTTAAGAGGAGAAGGAAGGCCTTATTTATGTAGAAAGTAGCACTTGAATACAACTTTGCAGGGAATTGGGGATTTGAAGAGGAAAAGATAAGAAAGCTTTTTCCTGGCATGGCATAAAGTCTAGAGATTAGGGGAAGTAAAGTAGGGTAGTTTGTCGATATTATAGAATCTGTAATCACAGTAAACCTGGAAAGGGAGTCTAGAACTGGATTGCCTTAAACGCCAAAGAGAGATATTTATGTTTTATCCTAGAGGTAATAAAAAGTTACTAGAGCTATCAAAATGAGAATAAAACGATCAAATCTTTTCTTTGGGGATATCACCATGGTAGCTTTTTGGAAGCTTCATTAGAGAAGGGAGAAATAGAAAATAGGGAGAAAAAGTGAGAGGCTATTGCAACAATAGTCCAAGCAAGAACTGATGAGATTCTGCTGCTAGGGTATTGGCTTTGTGAGTAGAGAAAAGGGGACAGATAAGAGAGATAATGTGGCAGAAGCATAAACAAGATTTACTAGCTGATTAAATATAGAAGAGAGGGGAGAGAATGAGAAATTGAAGATGACTCAAATATTGAGTCTGGAATGACTGGTAGGATTTGATGTGTGATAGAAATAGCAAATGTTAGGAAGAGAAATGCGCCTGGGGCATAAGGAAACAGGGAATTCAGTTTTTCTTTTTTTTTTTTTTTTAATTCATTGACACAGCATGGCACAGAGAAAGGGGTTCTGAGTTTGATGGGGAGGATCATAAAGCCAGGAATCAAATACCTGTAATATCTGGGCAAGTCAAATAACCTCTTTATGGGTCGTGATTTCTTCATCTGTAAAATGATAGAATGTCCTGGAGTCAACTCAAATCTGATTGTAAGAGCTGATTTTTAAGATTTTAATTTGACTTATCTATATCTCCACTAAACTTGTCATGTTAACTCATTGCATGTATTTTGAAGGCTACTGCCATAAGGTTCCAAGTCAGCAAATGCTACTATTTTGAAAAAGTGTCAGAATGAGACACATATCTGTTGTCTTAGGAAAAAAACCCAGAGAAGATTGGGAAACATCTTTCCTCATCAGATTCCTAAAAGTTGGCTCTACCAATTCTTAAATTCTATCCTATGTTATAAGTGAATTTTATTTTGAAAGATAAAGAAGAATGTCAGATGTTATATGTGCCTCCACTTGAGAATCAAATGCATTAAAAGCTAGAAAGGATGGTAAAGATACTTTAGTCCAAAGTTATCCTGTAAAAGTGGAAAGAAGTACCAAAGGAATAAATTTTATCTAGAGAAAAAAAAAGATTTCAATTTGAGCATTTATATCTTGAACGTGACTACAAATCCAGAACTTGATTTATTACTTTATTATTGTTTTAGACTTAAATGTTAAAAATGCAGACTAAACTTGAAAATGTTCTATGCAGTTCTCCTCACCCCCATTGTCATTAAATATTTAATTGGAAAGTACCAGGGTACATTGTAGGATATTAGTCAAATAAGGTAATATTTGAATATCTTAGCAAAATCAATTTTTAAAAAAATTTACTTATTTAATATTTTCCCCAGTTACATTCAAAACAATTTTTTAATATTAAGATTTTTGAGTTCTAGATTCACTCTCTTATCCCAACCCACAATTAAGAAACCATATGTGAAGTTATACACAACATTTCTATAAAAGTTAAGTTGTGAAAGAAAACATAGATTCTCCTACACTAATGAAAATAAAAACTCTCAAAAGAATTAAGTTAAAAATAGAGATAGAAAGAGTAATAGAGAGTGCTTCAATCTGTATTCAGACTTGATCAGTTCCTTCTCTAGGTATGGATAGGCTTTTTCATCATAAGTCCTTTAGAGTAGGTGTGGATGATTGTACTACTGAGAATAACAAAGTCATTTACAGCTGGTCTTCCCAGACCATTGCTATTACTTTGTATACAGTATATTTCACTTTCTTCATGGAGCACTTTCCAGGATTTTTTCTTTTTCTCCTGAGAACATTCTGCTCACGATTTTCCAGAGAACAATAATATTCCATCAGAGAAACTCGCTTTGAAATTTTTTTTCATAATTACCATTGCTAATTGTATCTCTCTCCCTTCCCCCCCATTCTCTCTCTCCTTTCACTGTGTTTTGCTACTGATTACTCCCCCAATATTTTCTCTCTTTTATCATGCTCTCCTCCTTCCTATATCCCATTCCCCTCCTGTTTTCCTGCAGGGAAATATAACCTTATTGAATATGTATGTTATTTCCTAGTTGAGCTAGTTCTGGTGAGAGTAAGATTCACTCACTCCCTCTTTCCTCCCTCACTTTGCCAAACTCCCCTGTAAAAGCTTTTTCTTGCCTCTTTTTTCTATGGCAGATAATTTGCACCATTCCACTTCTCCCTTTCCCTTTCTCCCAGTATATTTCTCTCTCATCCCTTAATTTCATCATTAAAAAAAATACTTCATATTCAACTTACACCCATGTTCTCTCTCTATATATACTCCTTCTAACTACCATAATAATGAGTTACATGTATCATCTTCCCATGGAGGATGTAAACAGATAAACCTTAGTGAGGCCCTTGTGATATCACTTTGATTATTTCCTTATCCTTCTTTAGAGCACTATATTTGAAAATCAAATTTTCCATTCATCTATGATCTTTTCATCACAAAGGCTTAAAAAAATCCTCTTTTTTCATTGAATGACCATTTTTCCTCTGAAGATTATACTCAGTTTTTCATATTCCAAGCTCTCCAATCTTTTAATAAAGAAGCTGCTAAATCTTGTGTTATCCTGTCTACGGCTTCACTATACTTTATTTCTTTCTTTCTGGATGCTTGCAATATTTTCTTCTTAACCATGGAGTTTTGGAATTTGGCTATAAGATTCCTGGGAGTCTTTTATTTTGGGAATCTCTTTCATGAGGTGATTGATGATTTTTTTTCAATTTCTACTTTGCCCTCTGGTTCTAGAATATCAGGACAGTTTTTCTTGATAATTTCTTGAAAAATGATGTCCAGGCTGTTTTTCTTGATCATGACTTTTAGGTAGATCAATAATTTTTATATCTCTCCTGGATCTATTTTCCAGATCAATTGTTTTTCCAATGATTATTTCACACTTTCACACTTTTTTCTATTCTTTCATTTTTTTGGTTTTGCTTTATTGTACCTTGATTTCTCATGAAGTCATTAGTTTCCATTTGCTCAATTCTATTTTTTTAAGGAGTTATTTTTCTCAGTGAGCTTTTGTACCTCCTTTCTCAATTGGTTGATTTTACTTTTTAAATTTTCCTCATTAGTTTTTTGCATTTCCTTTTGCACCTCTCTTAATTCTTTTTCTGATTTTTCCTTTATCCCTCTTACTTGATTTTCAAAATCTTATTTGAGCTCTTCCAAGGCCTGAGCTTAAATCTTTTTTTTTTTTTTTTCTTGGAGGCTTTGGAGATCATCTTCTGAGTGTGTGTTTTGATCCTCCTTCTTACCATAATAACTGTCAGTGGTCAGAAACTTTTTTGTTTTCTGTTCATTTTCCTTGTCTATTACTCAGCTTTTAACTCTTTAACAAAGAGCTCTGTTTCTAGGGTGGATGGTGCACTGTTCCAAGCTTCAAGGTTTTATGCAGCTATTTCCAGATATTCTTCAGAATTTGACCACAGGTACTCTTTTCTGCCCTGGAACTGTTAGGTGTGTTCTTGCCCCACTGTAGCTGTAAGATCTAGTATTCTGGCCTGGACTCCGCTGACTGGGACTGTGTTGGGACTGCACACAGACTCCCGACTCATTTCCACAGAGCTTCTCCACTGACCTTCTTGAGTCCTCTTTGATGTTCCTGGATGAAGAGATGCAGAGATCTCCAGCACTGCTACTGATTCGGAAGTCCTACCTTGCTGCCACTTGGTTCCACCCTTTCTGCTCATCTTCCAGATCCTCTTTGATGTTCTGGGCTGAGAGGTCAAGAAGTCATCAGTACTATTGCTGATTCAGAGGTTGGGCCTGGGCCCACCTGGGGCTTGGTCCAGGGCTATGCTGACCTGCTCACTCTGGAGTCACAGATCTATTTTGTGGAGCTTCTAAGTTGCTTTTGACTGGAAAGTGTTATACTTCATCTTTTTGGGTGTTTTGATGCTCTAAAATTTGTTTATAATTTATTTAAAGGAATGTGGAGCAGTTTTGGGGAGATGTTGGGGTTGAGAATTTTGGCCATTACTCTGCCATCTTGGCTTCACCCTCACAAAATTAAAATTATACAAAATCATATTCATTTTGTAAATTTAAGGACTTTTTAGCTTCCAGCCTCTCCTTCTCCAGCCTTTTTTCTATTTTGTTTTTAATGCCTTTTCTTGGTTCTTCTCCTAATTCACTGTCTATTCCATCTTAGTCTCCTATGCTGGATCTTTAGCCACATCCCATCCCCTAATTGTAGATATTACATTTCTTTCCTCTACGTCTTAAAAAATGATCACAGGGTGATCTCATTAACTTTCGTGGATATTCAATGAATATCTCTATATGCATGACTGTTAGATATATATATTTAATGATTTCTCTCCTGAGCTGTATGTTTGCATTAGTACTTTTCTGTTAGTTATTTTACACCAGATGGTTTATAGGTATTTCAAATTTAATGTTAAAAAAGGAGCTCATTGTCTTTCCCTCCCCAAATACACCTCTTTTCTTAATTTCCTTCTGATTCCTGAAGACAAAATCATCTTTTCCACTTATTCACACTTATCCAGATTTGTATCTGTCTCTATGAACTTTCTCATCCTTCATATCTAATAGTTGCTATGTCTTGTATTTTATTATACTTACTTTTGATTTTGTGTGTGTGTGTGTGTGTGTGTGTGTGTGTGTAGTTGTTTTTTTCCATTATATTATTGTATTTACTGTATACATTGTTTTCTTGGCTCTGCTAAAATCACTGCATCAGTTCTTATAGATCTTTCCATCCTACTCTATTTACCACACATCATTTACTACACAGTAATATTCCACTACATTCATGCTCCTCAATTTGTTGAGGCATTTCCCAGTGAATGGACGTCTATTTTGTTTCCAATTTATAGAGATATACACAAAAAGTGCTACTGTAACTATTTTGTAGTTATATAGGGAGTTTCTTCTTATTGATATCTTCCTTGTATTATTAGCCCAGTAATGATGTCTTTGGCTCAAAGTGACTTTTTAGTTACTTTATTTTAATAATTATAAATGGCTTTCCAAATGGTTGTATCATTTCACAGCTGGCAATAATACATTACTGTGCCTATCCTTCTAAAACTTTCTCACATTAACTATTGCCATTTCATCTCCCCTTCCCCCCTTTTGGTTCATTTTTGCCAATTAATAAGATCAGGTTTGAGAATTTTTTTCCCTTTGAAAAATGTTTATGTGTATATATTTTGTACATATATTTATTAATTGCTTAAAATATCTCAGCTAACAAATTTTTATCACAGAAATTAAGTATTAATTTTGTCTATTCAGAAGCTGATTTTCAGTTTCAGATAATCAAAGTTATCTATTTTATTTTTGTAATTGCTTCTATTTCTTAGAATTCATCTCTTGCCCATACCTGTGAGAAGTTTATGATCTATTTCTCTTCTAATTTTTTATAGTGTAAACTTTAATTAAGGTTGTATATCCATTCAGAATGTTTTGAGTTCTGTTGTTTCCGATTCTCCCTTTTCTATTCTGTTCTATAGAGCTATCTCTTTTTAAAGTAATACCAGATGGTTTTGAAAACTGCCATTTTATTTTATTATATTTTTACTTTTAAAAATACATGCAAAAGATGGATTTTAGCATTTACCTTGAAAAACCTTGTGTTCCACATTTTTCTCCCTCCTTTCCCATCTCCCCCTTCCCTAGACAGCAGGTAATCCAATATAGTTGTTAAACATGTGCAATTCTTCTAAACATATTTTCACACTTATCATTCTGCAGAATAAAAATCAGATCAAAAAGGGAAAAATGAGAGGGAATAAAACAAGCAAACAATAATTTAAAAAAGGTGAAAATACTATGTTGTGATCTACAACTGGTCCCCTATAGTCTTCTCAGATATTTCCCAAGTGATAGACATCCTCTGGATTTCCAATACTTTGCCACCACAAAAAGATTTGCTATAAACATTTTTTTGTACATGTGAGTCCTTTTTCCTTCTTTAATGATCTTTTTGGGATTCAGACCTAGCAGTGCTATTGATGGGATCAAAGGGTATGCAGAGTTTGATACCTCCTGGGCATAGTTCTAAATTGCTCTCCAGAATGTTGGTTCACTTAAACAACTCCATCAAGAATGCATAAGTGTTTCAGTTTTTCCACAGTGTTTATCATTTTCCTTTTCTCTTCAGTATTTATAATTTTCTTTCTTTTTTTTTTTGTCCCATTAGTCATTCTGATAGGTATGAGAAATATGTGGTATCTTAGAGTTTAAATTTGCATTTCTCCAACAATAATTTAAAGCAGTTTTTTTCATAGAATTATAGAGACCTTTTCTCTTCATTTGAAAATGGCCTATTCATAATCCTTTGACCATTTATCAATTGGGAAATGACTTAAATTCTTATAAATTTGATTCCGTTTTCTATATATTTGAAAATGAAATTTGAAAAATGAAGCCTTATCAGAAACACTGATTGTTAAAATTGTTTCTCATCTTGTATGCTTTGGTTTTGTTTATGCAAAATCTTGTAAATTTACTATGTCCAAAATTACCTATTTTGCATTTCATAATATTTTCTATTTCTATTTCTTATTGGTCATAAAGTTTTCCTCTTTTCCATAGATCTGCTAGGTAAATTATTCCTTGCTTTTCTAATTTTCTCATGGTGTCACCTTTTCTGTCTAAATGATATACCCATTTTGACCTTATCTTGATATATGATGTAAGATGTTGGTCTATGTCTAGTTTTTGCCATACTGTTTTCTGGTTTTCCAGCAGTTTTTGTCAAATAATAAGTCCTTACTCCAGAAGCTTTTGAGTTTGTGGATTTATCAAGCAGTAGATCACTATAGTCATTTGGTCTTATGTACCTAATGTATCACATTGATTTACTGATCTGTTTTTTAGCTAAATAGTTTTGATGATTGCTGCTTTCTAACATAGTTTTGGTCTTGGTATGCCTAGGTCACCTTCCTGTGCATTTTTTGTCATCAATTTTTTTTTTTTTTTGTTGTTGTTATTCTTGGCCTTTCTAGATTATGTTATTTTTATAGCCTTATAAAACCATTTTTGGAGTAGTTTGATTAGTATGTCACTGAATAAGTAAATTTAGGTAGAATTATCATTTTTTATTATATTAACTCGACATATTAACTCATCCTAACCATGAGCAATTGATATATTTTTTCCATTTGTTTAGCTCTGATTGTATTTGTGTGAACAGTGTTTTATTATTGTGTGCATTTAGTTTTGTCTTATCAGATAGATGTCTATATATTTTATATTGTCTATACTTATTTTAAATGGAATTTGTCTTTCTATTTCTTGCTGCTGGGCTTTGTTGATAATATATAGAAATGCTGATGATTTACATTATTTTATGTCCTTTGACCTTGTTGAAGTTGTTAATTATTTCAAGTAGTTTTTTGGTTGATGTCTTTAGGGTTCTCTATACCATTACATCATCTCCAAAGAGTGATGGAGGACTCTAATCTCTCTTTTTTTCCCAGTAGCATTTTATTTTTCCAATTACATATAGTTTTCAACATTCATTTTTGTGAGACTTTGTGTTTCAAATTTTTCTCCTTTCCTACTTTTTCTTCTCCTTCCCCAAGACAGCAAGCAATTTGATGTAGATGAAACATGTGCAGTCTTTTTAAACACAGTTTTCCATATTTGTCATATTGTGCAAGAAAAACTGTGCAAAAAAGGAAAAAAGTCATGAGAAAGAAAGAAAAGGCAAACAAACAAACAAACAAAAGAGATGAAAATACTATTCTTCAATCCACATTGTCTCCATAGTTTTCTCTGTGGATGTACATGGCATTTTCCATCTCAAGTCTATTGGAATTGTCTTGAATCACCACATTGCTTAGAAAAACCAAGTCTATTTCAGTTGAACATCATATAATCTTATTGTTCCTATGTACAATGTTCTCTTTGTTCTGCTCACTTTAGTCAGCATTAGTTCATATAAATCTTTCCAGGCTTTTCTGAAAGCATCCTATTCATCTTTTCTTATAGAAAAATATTTTATTACATCCACATTTCTTTACTTGTTCACCTATTTTCCAACTGATGGGCATTTACTCAATTTCCAATTCCTTAACACTATCAAACATTGTTGTTTCAATCATTTTTGCATGTATCCTTTCTCCTCTTTTATGATCTCTTTGGGATATAGACCCAGTAGTGAGACTGCTGTATTCAAAGGGTATGTACAATTTGATAATCCTTAGGGCATAGTTCCAAATTGCTTTCCAGAATGGGTTAGGTCATTTCATAACTCCACTAGTACTGCATTAGTAAAATTTTATGTCTTAAAAAGATTCTGATAGGGTGCTTTCTTTCTCAGGTTTGGGAATAATTTGTGAAGCATAGGTACTAACTGTTTACAAGGTTGATGGAATTAATCAGGGTCAGGATTCTACTTCTTTATAAATAGCTTGATCTATTTCCTTTTCTGAAATCAGGTTATTTTAGATTTCTATCTTGTCTTCTAATAGTTTTGATATTTTTTTAAATATATATTTGAAATGTTCCTTTTTTCCTGTTTTCAGTTTTGCTAACATTATGTATAATTTGTTCTGATTATTCTTTTTATTCTTGTTTTGCTCTAAGTTCACCTTTCTCACTTGCTGTTTTATTAATTTGATTTTCTGCCCTCATTTTAATCAGGTTAAGCATTTATCAACTTAAAAGAACCAGCTTTTACTTTTTATTTATCACGTCTGTGAATTTTTTTGCTTCCAGTTTTCTATTTCCCATTTAATTTTAATGTCCTTTTTGAGCTTACTTTAGGCTTATTTTTTGATTTTATAATTTAAGTTCATATTTCAATTCATTAATCCTCTTTTATGTTGTTAATGTATGTTTTTAGGGATATGCCTCCCCGACTTCCTTATCTGTAACACAAAAGTTTTGATGGTTTTTGATCATCCTTTTCTTTTGCATAGTTATCAGTTGCTGCTATGATTTGTTTTTTGATCCATTCAATATTTAGCATTGCATTTGGGTCTGCTTCTTTTGTTTGTGGTCCTTAAACCAATGACATTTTATTGCATTATGTTTTACAAAGGATTTATTAATTGTTTCTGTCTTTTTTACATGATTCTAACACCTGTGTCCTAGTTCATGATCAACTTTTAAAAAGTTCCAAACTGGGACACTGGATGCATTGTTGGTGGAGTTGTGAACGAATCCAACCATTCTGGAGAGCAATCTGGAATTATGCCCAAAAAGTTATCAAATTGTGCATCCCTTTGATCCAGCAGTGTTTCTATTGGGCTTCTATCCCAAAGAAATACTAAAGAAGGGAAAGGAACCTGTTTGTGCCAAAATTTTTGTGGCAGCCCTGTTTGTAGTGGATAGAAACTGGAAATTGAATTGCCCATCAATTGGAGAATGGCTGGGTAAATTGTGGTATATGAATGTTATGGAATATTATTGTTCTGTAAGAAATGACCAGCAGGATGAATACAGAAAGGCTTGGAGAGACTTACATGAACTGATGCTAAGTGAAATGAGCAGAACCAGGAGATCATTATACACTTCGACAACGATATTGTATGAGGACATATTCTGATGGAAGTGGATTTCTTTGACAAAGAGACCTAACTGAGTTTCAATTGATAAATGATGGACAGAAGCAGCTACACCCAAAGAAAGAACACTGGGAAACGAATGTGAACTATCTGCATTTTTGTTTTTCTTCCCTGGTTATTTTTACCTTCTAAATCCAATTCTCCCTGTGCAACAAGAGAACTGTTTGGTTCTGCAAACATATATTGTATCTAGGATATACTGCAGCATATCTAACATATATAGGACTGCTTGCCATCTAAGGGAGAGGGTGGAGGGAGGGAGGGGAAAAATTGGAACAGAAACGAGTGCAAGGGATAATGTTGTAAAACAATTACCCTGGCATGGATTCTGTCAATATAAAGTTATTATTAAATTTAAAAAAAGATTTTTAAAAGGTTCCATGGGGAGCAGAGAAATACGCATATTCTTTTTTAGTCCCATTTAGCAGAGTCAAGTCTTTTAACTTTAATTTCCCTGGCAATTTATTTCATTCCATATTTTTCCTTTTTAAAAATCCTATTTGATTTATCCCAAACTGAGAGAAGTATTGAAGTCTCCTAGCACAGTTATGTTACTGTCAAATGTCTTCTTGTGGCTCAGATTAGTAATATATATACTAAGACATTTGGAGTATATATGTTTATTATGACACTAGTTTTTTGTCTCTGGTTACTTTCAGCATTAGAGTTTCTTTTTTTGATATATATTTTTTTCTTTTGAATATTTTTGCTTTATCAGATAATGTGAATGCAATTACTGCTTTTAGATTCATTTAACATAAAGTAACATTTTTAATGTCCTCACTTTCACTTTGTGTATGTCTTTGTTTTTAAATATGTACAAACAGTATATTGTAGGGTTTTGTTTTCTTGTCTAATCTGTTACTCTATCTTTTTATTGGCTCATTTTGTTCTTTCATGCTTAAAAGTTATGAGAGTTAGGTTTATTTTTTCCTCTATGTGTCCCTGACCATATTTTTTCAAATAAGGATTTCTCTCTTGTAAATATAGTACTATGTATTGATTATTATCACTCTATCCTTTCATATCACTTCACTTTTTTAATGTACCCTCTCCTGTTATAATATATCTGACAAAACAAAAACATTGCTTCACCTCCACCTAGACTGTTGCTAGATTCTGTCCATGCCCACTTCTTGTTTCCTCTATCAGATTTCCATTTTCATCTCTTGTTTCATTGAATACACTTAAAATTAATTTCTTCTGGTCTTTCTGTTGAGATATATGAAATGCATCTATTCTCTTTGGTTCTGGTTTTCTTTTTAGAAATGTTTAAAAGGTTTATTATTTGAATAGCCATCTTTTTTCATGATGTGATTTAGTTCAACTTTTCAGGGTCAGTCACTTTGGTCTTCATCCTTAGATGAATGTACTTTAGAACATATTGAATTGTCTCCTATTCTCATGAATACAGAATAGTCTAGCTTTATTCGAATTTCTTATCCTCTTACAAAGGTCTTTTACCTGATGGTTTGAAGAACTTAGTATTTCTGAATTGAATTGTTTAGGTTAATTGTTCTGTTTCTTGGAGTTTGGAGTCTTTTTTTGTTGTTTTGTTTTGTTTTTCTTGGAGACAATCTTTGAAGTCTTTTAAGGGGTATTTAATAGTCTGTGTTCTGAAACTCTGGGCAATTCTCTTTTACCATTTTCTTCATTATGGTGTTAAGGGTTTGGTGTGTGTGTGTGTGTATGTGTTTCTGGGAGATCTATGAAAGTAGTCTTTGTATGTACTATCTTTGAGATCAGTGTGTTTTTGCTTACATAATGAGCATATTTTATTTTAATATTATTGTTACAATTTTTCCTTTACATTCAGATTGGCCTTCACTTCTATTTCTTTGCACTCTCAAATCTTTTATTCTCTACAATGTCACTTGTATGAGATTTGCCATTGCAGATTCCAGTTTTTTCTATTTTGCCCATTATTGTTGCTGTGTGAGCCATAAATTCTGCTCTCATGATTCTCATTTCAACTACTTTGGAACAACATGTCGTATTCAGTGTTACATACCATAATATTTTCTGTCTCATCAAGTGTTGGTTCATTTCTTTGCTTTGTAATATTTATTGAGAGATAGCTGAGCTCATTATTGGATCTGGAGACCTTATTTGTTTCTGTAGTTACTGTTTTTCTTGATTTATGTGCTTATGTTAAAAGTCTTTGGTTTTTCTTCTTCATGAGAATTTTTGTAATTTCATTCTCTTCCATTCCTTAAAATTTTCTCATATATTTTTGACTCTGGCCCTTTACTAATGGGGAAACTCAAAATGTCTCATAAAGCTCAGCCAAGTATTTGCACCATCTGACTTAGGTGATCAGAACTGGATCCATCTGATTCTGTGCTCTTTTCTTTAGATATAGTGGAGTACTATGCAGCTTAGAAGGGCATGAAAGAGAATTTCATTGTTAAAATTAGGAATTGTTCAAAGAATACAAGAAAACAATAGCAAAAATCTTTTTTTTTTGCCTTGTTATACTGTCAAATTATCAACTAGATCAATGACTTTATTTTCTTCAATATTGACCATTCCTCTTGTGCTCCATAGCTGAAAAGCTCAATAAAAGATTATTCTCTTTGCCTCTTTTAGATTAGCACCATCATTTAAATACCTACATCTGTTCCTTCATTGAAGTACACCATCCTCTACTTTTCCTTTTCACTGCCATCTTCTGACCTCTAAGTACATCCTCACCTTCCTTAGGTATTTTGGTATTTGGCTTCTAACCTTCATTTCTGCATTGTTTTTCTGTAAGTTTTATTAACTCATTATTCATGTTGAGAAAGTCAGTATAGTACTGGGGTACAGTATGGTACACGCCTGTCTCTGGTGTAAGAGAACCCAGGCTTCAAGTCCTACTTTTGACACGCCTTTTGACGTGCTTCAGTTTCTTCATCTGTAAAGTGAACAAATTAGATTAGATGGTCTCTGAAGATTCTATAATCCTATAAGTCCATGATTTCCAAATATGAATGGCTAAGGGTCAGTCTTCATCTGAAGAAAAACAATTAAGTCTATTGACTTGTCTTAAGGGCTACAGTTCAGGTAATTGGAGGCCTATGCATAAAAAACTCAAGGAGTCAGAAACTTATTCCTCAGGTTTCTGATTCAATAGTTCATCTTGCCCAACACAGAGGCAAGCAAACATTATCGTTGCTGAATATACTTTTCTCTGTTTTAGCTAAACAGACCTTTTGTTAACTGTTAGATGACTTACAAATACCCCATTTTATTTAAGCCTTAATACTGAAATTCTAGATCAGCCTGAGTCAGGTTTGTCCTATTAAATTTACAGAAGAAAGTGGTAGGATTGGATCAGAATGCTTTTGTCAAATTGGCAAAAGGGCAGTGTGATGTCTGTTTCTGGTGGTGCTTTTGTCATCCAGTTAGTTATTCTCTAGTAGTTTGGGGGTGATCAGAGATTAAATTATGGCATTCACTTGCTAGAGACAAATGGACAGATGTGTCTTTAAGAGCATCATTGCTCTGCCCAATAGAGGACATTAGCAGTAGCACAAGGTGATGGTGAAACATGGCTCAGGGCAGGAGAAAAGGTGTGAGGGTGGAACAGGGGCAGGGGCAGGGGTGGGGGAGGGAGGGAAGGAAAGGCAGAGCTGTTTTAAGTTCTGGTCCAGAGGGGTAATAGTAGCAGGCAGTGCTGATGTTGTAGCACTGGGCTAATCGCAGTAGGGAGCATTGGCAGAAGCTGCACTTAGCCTAACACAGAAGGCAGTGGCAGGGTTGGGCCCCAGTACTTCTAAGAATTAACCCAGAAACTGGATAGGCTGCATGCAAGAGCATTATCCTGAGTTGTAACAAGGGTTGGTGATTGTGCCAGAAATGCCCCTATCTACACTGTTAATGTCCTTGATATTACTTCCACTTGTTGCCACCACTTTATATCAGGACATCTATTGTCAACTACAAAGTCTTGGCATTACCTGTTAGAATCCGAGTGTGAACTCAGTGGTATTGATACAATGCTTATTGGTTCACACCTTAGGGTGAATCTTTACAAAGTGCTAATTTAGCATGGTACTTAGCTGTAATGGGCTGAGGCTTGAGTTGATACACTGAGGTCCCAAGCATATGAGGCTAAATAGTAATTGGACCATACTCTATTAATATATAAGCTTGGAGAAAGAATGGCCCCCACCCACTCTTTGTGCAAGTCCTGATGTGTTGTATAGGAAATGACGATTTTGGTGGGTGGAGGCAGGGGAGTGGAAAAGGAAGGGGAGGAGAGACTTTTGGGATTGCCATTGTCATGGCTCGGCTTGCGTCTCTCTCTCTTAGCTGCCTTCCTGTCACAACTGCCTATATTTGCTATCGCAATCTTTCTTGCCTATATTTGCTATTGCAATCTTTATTCACCTCTTCACTTCAATAAATATTGAAGATTTTCCCCTTAACCTGATTTCCTGACTCCGGCTGATTTTAAATACGCGGTCATTACACTTAGCAAATTCTCTAACTCACTAATGTATTTAAGTACTCTTTGGAGTTCACAAGTATGGGAGATTCACAAAGTTAACTTTGTAACTTTGTGAATATTGTACCTCCCTTAATCCCTCCCTCAGAGGAGGAGTCAACCTTTGTGTTCACACTTTAAGAGATCATATATAAGAAGCTCTTGGAGCTTCAGTCAGTTAGTTAGTTGGGAACATTGCCAGGAGTCAGAGGAGAACTCTGGGAGGAAGCCCATAAGCTCACTCTTGGAAGTAGAGTCAGATTCATTCTAACTTTCACCTTGGTGCTGGCTGGAGGTGGAAGGACAAACCTTTGGATTTGGAGACATTCAGAGGGAGCTCTTGGAATCAAATAGAGAGATAGGCCACCAAGAAAACTAACCAGGCTATTTTGGAGGAAGCAATAAAAGATCTGAACTTTTAATACCTGGCTGCATTTGGAGTGATTACCAAAACTAAGGCTGCCTCCAGAAAACCTCCCCAAGAAACCTGCTCCCAGAGAGAACCATTATATTTTAAAGAAAAGAACACCACAATTACCAATCCACATGAACCAGGTTATTAAGATCTAAAAGCTGTTTTTTTTTTTTTTTTGTTTGTTTGTTTGTTTTGTTTTTGTTTTTGTTTTGAAGCTGGAAGGCAAAATCTGAGTTATCTGGACTTTGTTTTGCTCCAGATTCTGTCATCCAACATCCTTCCTAGCTTAATGTTAATTGGAAATTTTGATAATAAAAATTGATGCAAGTATTAAATAGGATGAGGCTAGGAATATAGGCCCCAATTTACTCTGTATACTAGGGATTTCCCTCCAGGTTGATATAGATTCATTATAACTTAGGTACTTTTTTCTATTTACTGTGTGAAGCAATTTTAACTACAGTATCATCAAGTCACTTAAAATTTTTTTTTCATAAGACTAAGCCCTCTGTCAACTGTCTCCTGTTAAAATAAAGATAGCACTCTATGTAGAGAACTCTGATCTATCTAGTCTAGTAATTCTACTTATTTAGGGTGTGAAGACATTTTTGGTAAATATCTGAGTAAGTAAGCATTCTCTTTTACTGCTTCATGTACAACATTATTAACTGATTAACTATTTAAGCTTGTGTCCTAGTTACAATGCTTGAATTCTGAGAAAACGTGCACTTAGACATTTTTCACGAGATAAAAAGAGGTATTTTAGGTTTTGTTATTTTTAAAGAACATTAACATCCTTCCTCTTAAATACAGGACACACATTTTTCCTGGCTTTTCCTTTCTTTGACTCATAGCTTAGTTATTGTCTTGTGCCTTGTCATGGTATCTCCATAGCTCTTACAAAAATAGTGGATTGACTTTTTTATAAGTCCTATAAACATTTTGAGAAAGTTGTCAATTTTAATTAGTGTTATATTACTAAGAAATTTTAATATATTGGGATAAATTAAAGAATTAGATATAAGTGGAAAGGAACATTATGAGAGTAAAGCACTTAAAAATATTTTTACTGTGAAGGTGCTTCTTGTGATTGTTTTGAAAAGTCAGTGTAACTGCTATTATTATTACCAGTTACTATTCAGGGAGCAAACTCACCAAATTCTCCTTAAAAAAAAAGATAAAATTTACTAAGAATTCCATATACTTTGATTCTATACAGATCAAGTTATTGAGATTTTTGGTATTGGTTAAAAAAAGAAAGAGAAGAGGAACAAAACTGATTATACATGGGAGAAACAGCTATAATGGAACTTAATAACCCAATGGTCAATAAACCTGAAAGCATAAATTATTTAGAAAATAACTCCTTATTGATGGGAAAACTAGAAAATAGTTGGCAGAAATTGGAATTAGACCAACATAATATATATCATAGTCAACTCAAAATGGGTATAAACATGTTTGTCTTCAATAAATATATTTATCTATTTTTTTATCAGTTGTGGTAAATCCACTATTATATTTACTTTAATTAGATTTGTTTGAAATTAAATAGTTTTATATTAGCTCATAATTTATTTAGTATTCACAGTTTAGAAAGTGCTTTTCTTAAAATAAACCTGTAAAATAGGCAGGGAAATTAGAATCCCAGTTTTATAAGATTAACTGAAGCCGATAACCATTTCAAAGTTCTCAATCATAAGAGGTAAAAAAAGAACTGCTCCAAAACCATTTTTGGTCATTTTAGAAATAACTGAAACAAGAAAAATCAAATATTAGCATTATCAGGCAGGAAAATTTCCCAGAGACTACCTGTAATTTATTCTATATTTTGTTTATGCATAATTACTGGATATTGTTATCCCTTGTATTAGACTTGCTCCTGGAAAGCAGAGACTGTTTGTTTTGTTTTGTTTTTTTACTTCTCTTGGTATTGCTAGTGCTTAGCACAGTGTCTAGAATATAGTAGGTACTTAATAAATGCTAATTGATTTACTAGTCATAAATGTTTATGCCTATTAAAGTTATTGTAAGCTATTAAAACTTCAAACTTCACTAAGCTAGCCAACTAACTAGTTATCAGTAGCTATATATCTGTATTTATACATAGAATCTTTTTATCTATTAATTGTTAATTAATATATTTTGGATAACACAGTATTATCCAAAAAAAAATTGATACAAAGATGTTTTCTTATTTGACCATTACCCTTTCTTATCATAATTCTGCAATAATTTTGTATGGAAGCTTTTCAATTTCATATAATTAAAAGGTTCTCTTTCATCTTTTGTAATATCCTCTGACTTTCTATGTATAGCTTTGTAAGGTATAGGACCTGCTTTCTTTTGATTTTTTAAAGGCATTTAATATTCAGATCATACCTATTTTGAGTTGACTATGATATATATTATGTTGGTCTAATTCCAATTTCTGCCAACTATTTTCTAGTTTTTCCATCAATAAGGAGTTATTTTCTAAATAATTTATGCTTTCAGGTTTATTGAACATTGGGTTATTAAGTTCCATTATAGCTGTTTCTCCCATGTATAATCAGTTTTGTTCATCTTCTCTTTCTTTTTTTAACCAATACCAAAAATCTCAATAACTTCTACTTTGTAATATTGTTTGAGATCTGGAAGCATTATTTCTTCACTTCAACCTTTTTTCATTTCCCTTCATATTCTTAACTTTTTTTCCCCTTCAAATGAATCTTGTTATTCTATCAAGTTCTATGAAATAATTCTTTAATATTTTGACTAAAATAGCATTAACCTTGTAAATTAACTTTAGTATATTTTTCTTACATGGACATGTAAAATAGGGACAGCTTTTGATAGAATCAAGAACACAAGAACTTGAATTTAGAGATAACAGGGACCTTTCAAGATCATCTAATCCAACCCTTTTAATTCACACTTGAGAAAAATGAAGCCTTAAGAGATTGTGATTTTAGAAAATCACATAATTTGAGAGTAGTTAAGGGGCCATATTTGAAAGGAATTCCCATTCTAACATGAATAAATGGTCATCCAATGTCCATATTGCATATAAATTGGAGATCTGCATTGATGAGAGAATTTCTATACTTGGAGTTTCCTATACCTACTAGACTAAAAAAAAGCTCAGAACTTGGAGAAATCTCTTGGCATTATTGTTGCCCACAAAGGACCAATGACATTGGGAGTGATATCTTAACTTAAGTGTGAATTGGATTAAAGTGAGGCAGAGTTGTACAAAATCCTTCGCTTCACTTTCTCCTGCAGAATGTTTTAAGTACTATAGCAAGACCAAAATCAAGATAACTGGTGATGGCCTGGAATACAGAGGATGACATTAGCATCTGTGATGTCTGACAAAGCTCTAACTAAGCATTCTATAGCATCTGCTTCAACCACCTTCCTGGTCTTTGGAACAAATTGTTGTCACCCGGTCATTCCTCTGGAGAAAGTCCATGTGAACATGCCCGGGATAGACATTTTTCTAATTTTTCAACATACACATAGTTTTTCTACATCTAGTTTTGCAATACTGCTTGTAGTCTGTAGTTATATGAAAGGCTCTCCTAAATTTCTTAGAACTCAATTTTAATTCATTTAACCTTTTAAAACATATGTGTTTTATATAAAGATTGCTTATTTTGGTGTCAGCATACCTGGATTCAAGTTCTGCCTTTGCTATTTGCTACCTATGTGACTTTTGAGAAATACAGAATGGGAAAAGCTTAATGAGATTGTATTTTATCTAAAAAAGATCTTGGTTTACTATAAACTTTAGTACTTTATGCCACCCACTTTATCCCTCAAAAAGGTTGATTTAATCTTGGACTTCCAGAAAGGAAGCCTAAGATGTGATCTAAAATGGTTAGATACCTCTGTGGCAAGTTTTGAAGGATATGCATAAGAGGATGAGTGTTTAGAGGAAAGCAACCAAGATTTTGAGCCCAGAACACAGAGAATCAAGAGAAGGAACTGGGAATTTAGTTGGGAAAAGAGAAGACTGATTGGCTTTCAATTATCTGAAAAGTTGTCATATGGAAGAAATTAGGCTTAACCTATTTGATCCTAAGAGCAAAACCAAAGTATTAGGTAGAAATGGGAAAGAGGTCTATTTAGGCCTGAGAGTTAGTTTGGCAAGCAAACACTGCATGACCATTTATTCATGTTAGAATGGGAATTCCTTTCGGATATGCTCCCTTAATTACTCTCAAATTATGTGATTTTCCAAAATCACTTAACCTCTTAAGGCTTATTTTTTCTCAACTGTGAATTGAAAAGATTGAATTAGATTATCTTGAAAGGTCCTTTTTATCTCTAAATTCAAGTTCTTATGTTCTTGATTCTGTGAAAAGCTGTTTTAGCTGTTAGTGGAGGGTGAAGATGTTGTGTAATAAAAGATGTTTGGGAATCATGCTGGGTTTTAGTTATTGGAAAAGGGGATGTGATAAGACATTGATCACTGTGTGAGATGTTGACAGGCAGTCCAACTTGAGGCTCAATTTCTGATTTGCTTTCAGACTTTGAATGCGTCTTATTATCTGTGCCTTGAAATTTCTCTTTATAATGCATAATAGAAAACAGACTTAATTGTAGAGATAGCAACTCAGGGTGCTGTTAAAGCTTATTTGCGTAGGATCAGACAATATTTATGAATAATATAGACATAAAACTTTGGTCTAAAAGATTTTTTGCTTATTCTGTTGAATAATTAGATATCAAAGACCTAATAAAAGTTCCACTAGGGATTTGATGATTAAAAAGCAAATAGAATTATTAAATTCCCTTCTTTTTGGATCCTTTTAGCAGTTAAAAAAAATGACACTTAGAATTTTGAACCACTTAAGACCATTTCTAATTGAACATTGTAAAATGAAGACTTTAAAAATCAACGAGAACTATTAAGCCTGTGTGCCAACTCTTTCCATATAAATATATGAATTTCAAATAGGAAATATCCAAAAAAGCTTATTGTTTGTCTTTCTTTATCTTTACATACAAATGTATGTGTTTATAAATTGGTGCATTTTCTTTTTGTAATTCTATTGCATACTTTTCTATTGTATGTAATTCTATTGCATATCCTTTTTTGTTTATATTATTTCATGTCTTCAAATTTATTCATATTCCTAATAATTTTCTTAATTGTATTATATTTCATTATATTGATGTATCACAATTTATGTAGCCACTTTCCAATTACTTGTCTGTAATTGTTCTGTCAAAATACCAGTTTTCACCTTTTTAAAAAAAGAACCAAATAACATTCTTAGAACTATCTTTAATTGTAGATTTTTTTTCTTTTTATAATTCTCACTTATTTCTAGTAATGAATTTATTGGATCATCCACTGTTCTTGTAGGATCATAGCTTTAGAGCTAAACTATATCTTAAAGATCACCTACTTCAACCACTTCTTTTTACAGATGATAATCTGAGGCCCAGAGAAGTTTGACGATTCATCTAAGGCAACACAGGTAATAAGCAGAAAAAGACTGATATTGAATTTAGATGTTATAGACACCAAATTCAGTGAAGTTCCTTTTATTAATTTTCTGCTATATTGTTCTCCAAATGAATTTCTACCAATTTGCAATCCCACCCATGATAAATAAATGCATTTCTTTCTTCCTATAGAGTTTTATCATATTTATGTCTTTGTCACTTTGAGGGGATATGCAGGAAAAACTTATTTTTTAAAAGTCACATCGTCAATATTTTGATTGGTTAATTTAAAGACGAAAGAAATCATTAAAACTAACACAAGAAAAGTTACAAAAATCATCTATAAATGCAAAAGAGATGCTAAAGTTATTAGAACACAGTAGTGGACTACTTATATAATTTAGTAAAAAGTTGTTTAATTGAATCCACTAATTTAGAGAAAGAAAGAGTAAAATTTGACCTGATGATGCTTTTAAAAGGTATTGGCTTGATTTGTCTCTTAGCCAAAGTCTACATAGTTTATTTTGAGAGACATATATGATAGAGAATACTTGGCTGTAGCCAATAGAGAATGAACTATAAGCATAGAAATTGAAACCTGTGTACTATTTAAAATTTTTTATTGCTACTTTTTTAGTTGTTTTTTTTTACCAAACTGTTACTTCCCCAAATCCCTCTCTGTAATACTATTCTGTCTTACAAAGTACAATGAAGCAAAACAATTAAAACCATAACTATCTAATATGTATAAAATCCACAATAATAGTCCATCACTTCTCCACAAAAGGGATTATACAGTCATAGCTCTAGAAAAGAAGTAACCAATTAATTTATCCATATTTTACAGAAAAGAAACTTGAAGGCTAGAAAGATTTCTGACTTGCCCGATGTCTTATCCTATACAACTAAATTTGGTTACTTAACATTAATTTTAATGTTTTCATTGACATTGTTGTAGCTTTTGTATATTTGTTCTTTTAGTTCTCCATTCTTTGCTCTTTTTCATACAACTCGTTTTATTTCCTCTTTTCCTTCCCATAGTTATTCATTTTCATCTCATATCATTTAATGATTTTTCATTACATTTGTATATTATAATTTATTTAACCACACCCCAATTGATGAGCATATATTTGTTTCTAATTTTGTGAGTGGGTTTTTGTTTTTGTTTTTAGGTTTGGTTTTTTTGCTATAATTCATTATGAGTCTTTTGGAATTACAATTGGTTCGTTGACTTGATCATAATTTTTCAGAGTTGTTTTGCTTTAAAATTATTATAAAATTTAAAATTATAAAATTATTATAAAATTTAAAATTGTTCTCCCAAACCTGTCCAATTCATTTTATCAGTCATATAAGTAATTCCTTTTGTTCTCTGTCCCTTAAATCCTTTTTTATAGCATAATTTGTTAGTCACATACCGTAATTAGTCATACCTCAGTTGATTATTACATACTTTTTTCTAGTTCTTTGCTATGATAAAAAATGCTGGTATAAAAATTTTTATTTATATGTGTCCTTGTCCTAATTCTGTGATCTCTTTGACACATAGGCTTATTAGTAGTATTAGGATTTCAAAATAAATGTGCAATTTGGTGACTTGTTGAGTAAAATAAAAATTACTTTCCATCTATATTAATCCTTCAGCTGTTTATAATATGCCTAATCTTTCACAGATCCTTCAGCAGTTGGCATTTTTTCAGTTATCTTTGCAAATCTGAAGAGTATAATGGGCTTATTTTAAATTGTTAGTGATTTGGTGGTCCATAGTTATTTTTAATATTTAATAATACTTTTCCAATTATATGTAAAGATAGTTTTCAGCATTCATTTTTGTAACATTTGAGAGTTCCAAATTTTTCCTCTCTCCTTCCCTCCCCAACAAAGCAAGCAATCTGATATGGGCTATGCGTGTACAATCATTTAAAACATATTTCCATATTAATCATGTTGGAAAGAAAAGTCAAGACTAAAGGGAAAAGCCATGAGAAAGAAAAAAAAATGAAAATCATAAGCTTTGATTTGCAATCAGTGTCCATAATTCCCTCTGAGGATATGGGTATGATTTTTCCATCACAAGTCTATTGAAATTGTTTTATATCACTGTATTGCTGAGAAAAGCTAAGTATCGTAGTTAATCATCACACAATAATTGCTGTTACTGTGTATAGTGTTCTGGTGCTACTTATGTCACTCAGCATCAGTGCATATTAAGTCTTTCTAGGCTTTTCTGAAATCAGCATGTTCATCATTTCTTATAGAACAAATATTAAATATTTTTTTACATGTGTATTCTTTCCCCTTTTTTATGAACACTTTAGGATACAGACCTAGGAGTGGCACTGCTGGATCAAAGCGTATGCACAGTTTTGTAGCCCTTTGCATGGCCCATGATTTTTAAATCATTTCTCCACAACTTATTTTCAGGTCTTTTTTGGGGGAGGAAGGAGTGATGAGAGGGAAGGATAGCTCACTTTATCTATTATTTCTTTGGGTTTTTTATTTTTTAGTAATATTTCTTTTTGCTTCTGGAATCATTGGGTTTTGTTTTCTCTATTTCATTTTCAGGAACTCACTACTTGGTTATGATTGTTCTACTTGTTTTAAGCTGTTCATCTTTTTACAACTTTTTTTCTCCAATGCTCTTGATTCTGATTTTATTATTAATTTTTTTATCTCTTGTTTTATTTCTTTTGGCTATTCTTGGAGACTTGTGATTTGCTCAGCCATTCCCCGCCCTCCCTCCCCCCTCCCCAAGATTATCCTTGAGATTTTTATGGAATTTATTTCTTCTGTATTTACCTATTAGGGATTCTCTTAGATAAACATCTATAGTATTTCTTGATTTTGTTTTGGGTTTCCTTTTATTTACCTGTATTTTCAGCTTCGTTTCCTCTTTGGTCTTTGTCAGGACCTTTTTCTGTCCTTTCTTTCATCTTTACTGTATGGCTTTTTTTGATACTGTGTATTTTAGAGTCTAGATACTATTATTTTATAGTTAAGTAATTTTAATTACTTGTAACTATGTAACTTTTTTCACATTGTAAAATTTTTTTCTTGCTCAAGAATCCTATACATATCACTTTAAGAACGTTTTCTGGGAGAGTTGTATCTTAATTCATGAGGGAACTTTGTCAATTTAGATGTCCCTCAAAAAAAATCAAAACAGATCAGTGCTTAAATTTAAAATGATGATAAATTCATGAAAATTGTTTTTGGTGGACTTGTCCCTGCAACTCAAAGATCACAGTATTTATTTATTTATTTTTGTCAGGCCATGATTGACTAGACAGTACTATAAAGTAGATAATGTAGATATGTTTGTTATTTTTGATCACTCTCCTTAGCAAAATAAACACGTGACATTAGAGTGACCACTTTTCTGTGGTCTATTAGTGCTAATCTCTGTAATCTGGGTTCTTATCTCTCTTTTTAAAAAACTTCAATTTATGAAGTAATACAAGCTTTCCTATGACATAGTAGATTAAAAAAAAAAGATAAATTGCACATAAAACAGCAAATCTGTTATGTGTAACTTGCTATTCCTTTAAAATATGTAATAAAATTATGTAACTTTCTGTTTTTGTTTTTCTTTTCTTATTTCTTACACTCTCTGCTCTTCATGGCTGCCACTAGGCACAAATGTGTGTGAGTGTGGGTGTGCATGTGTGTGTATAAAAATCATTCTATACTTCTATTTAAAAGTTCTTATTTCAACAGATAGCATCTTCCTTTGAAGATCCTTTGTAGTTAATTTGGGTGATTTATAATACTCAGAATGACTTAAATTAACTCATTTAAAAAACTATGGTTTTTAAAAAAAATATTGCTTTTGCTGTATATATAATTCTCTTGGTTCTGCTCATTTTTTTCTTCCTTATTTTGAGCAAATCTGTCCATGACATATAAATTCTATCAAATATTTAAAGATCAGCTAATCCCAATATTAAATAAATTAAATAGAATGATAGACATAGAAAGGGTTCTACCAACATCTTTTGTGTGAAATAAATATGATGTCTAAACCAGGAAAAGTAAAAACAGAGAAGGAAAATTATAGACCAATTTCATTAATGATTATGGATGCAAAAATCCTAAATGAAGTACTAGCTAAAAGATTAGAACAATATATTATTAAGATTATATATTAAGACCAAGCAGAATTCATATCAGGAATGCAGGGATGTTTTAACATAAGGAAAACTTTTGTATTTTGTATTCCTCCCCCATTATTCTTTCTTGAGTTTTCTGTGCATTCACATTTGCTTCCTTAGCTACTTCTTAAAATAATGGCTTTGCTAATCCTAGCAAAAAATCATGAAAGTAGTTCAGTTCATAAACATTTAATAAATACCTATTGTGTACCAAAGTGCTAAGGAATACAAAGAAAAAAAAAATTAGTCTCAGGATTTAAGGGGCCCACAGTCTAAAGAGGAGATGGCATTGAAACACATATATACAGATAACTTATATACTGGATAAATATGAAATAAATCACAGAGGGAGGCACTTAAATTAAAAGGGTCAGGAAAGGCTTTCTATAGGAAATTGGATTTTACCTAGAACTTGAAGGAAATCAGGGACACCAGTAGTAGGCAGAGATAAGGAGGGACAAGGAGGAGGCTAGTATCATTGGATTGCATAAATGGTGTGTGTGTGTGTGTGTGTGTGTGTGTGAGAGAGAGAGAGAGAGAGACAGAGACAGAGACAGAGACAGAGACAGAGACAGAGAGACAGAGAGAGGAAGGCATTTGAATATATGCCTAATAGAGAATTTATTTTTCATCCTGAAAATGATAGTAAGCCTTTGGAGTTTATTGAGAAGTAGGAAGGAAGAGGTGACACAGAGTTGTAGCAGCATTTGTATAGGAGCTAAGACAGCTGATGATGGGAGTAGATCAAAGCTGAGGCTGGTCAGAGATTAGTGATATAAAGGGCCAGCAGACTTAAGCAAAGAGATAATTATAGAGTTTATCTAGTTCTCCAGGGACTCAAGTTGGGAAGGGAGGAGAATGTAGATAATGCTGGAGTAATGGGGAAAGAATTGAGGAGGTCAAGGTTTGGAGGTTACGATGTAGATGAATAACATGGTTTGAAGTTGTAAGGCAAAGGAAGAGAAGGAATGATGAGATTGTAATAAGGGAATTTTAGAGTTTGTGAATTCAGAAATGGTGTATTTCTAAATGATGGTAAGATCAAGGAGACTATGAGCATTTTGTGTGTGAATGGAAGAATAGATCATATGAAATGAATAAGTTGAGGAATTGTGTAATTAGGATATTTGAGGAAGTATGAGTGTGTTTGTTGATCTTTTCTAGTCTGACTCCAGGAGATGAGGAGAGAAAGACTGAGCCAGGGATTGAAGTAATTGAGGAAAAGAGTGAATGCCCCAAAGGTCAGTAGACTATAGCTATTTTTGATTGGGTTGTAGATAGGGATTGAAAAAGTTCAAAGGAGAGGTTATTGAATGATGATGGTAGTGGGAGAATCTGATAGTCAGAATGAGATGGAAATGAAAGAAATATTTCAGCTCCCCATATCAACCAATGAGTAGGTGGGGTAGGACTGAAGGTTGAAGATTGGGGGAAAGGGAAGGGGAGAGGCTGTAAATTAGTGTAGCTAGTGAAAGAAAGGAACGCCAGAAAAAAATGCATTGTCAGAGAAAGATAGTAGATGAAGGAGTGGGAAAGAAAAAGATTTAAGATGAAAGCACGTTTATGGTATGTGGAGCAGGCCTTCCAAAGAGCTCAGTGGCAGGGACAGATAGCTTTAGAATGGGATATTAGTGAGGTTTGGTGTAAGGGAATGGGACTGAAAGATTGGGCAGTGTGGCTCAGGAACAGTATGATGATCCCTGAGGATACAGAATCATAACAATAGGGAAGATGGCCGGTATGACCTGTGGGGAGTTTGTTATTCATTGAGGAATTGGTTTAAGTACATTTTCAATTTATTTAGGAGTTTGGCTTCAGAATAGAGTCCTCCCTGGGCTTTATGCAGTTCAGTCAAGGGGATAGGTTCTTGGCCTTGAATGAATAGTGTTAATTCTCCCTTCTTCAAGGCAGAAGACCAGGTTGATGATAGAATGCTATTTTTCATCTTCTCAAGAGAATCTGGAAACCAGGCAGAGAATCTAGCCTGTTTGTCTTCTGAAAGGAATTCCTTTAACTCTAACAATAGCAACTTTATCTTCTGGGATAAGAGGAGGATATACTTTGCCCTCATATTATATCAGTATTGTTGACTTCTTAACCTTGATTCCTGAGCATGATTTAGACTAAAGTTTTGGGGATGTTTCTTGCTGTCTAATGATGAGGTAGTGTAACAAAGGATCAGGGAATAGAAAATTTTCATTTAACTCTCCAGTCCATTGGTAATCCACAAACCATTGTGATTTCCAGTGCTGAAAAACTTTTTGCTGCTCTCTGTTCCTCTGGTCCTGTAAACAGTGCCCCTCTACTCTCAATAGACTCAGAGGATGAGTTGACCAAGAAGGCAAAAAAGTTCTTACTGTTATTTATACATGGAATAAGTTGGAAAATATTTTATTTTGGAAAGCATTATATAATTGACACTCCAGAGTTGTGTCCTTTTGAAGCCAAAATTCAAAAAAGACCAGAAATTTTAATTCCCACCGAAGAAAAAAAAAATGAACAGTTCTTCTTTAGTGTACTTAACATGTCATTAATTTTTTTATTTCAATATTTCATTTAATCTGTGCCAATCGATCCCATTTGCTTTTCCTTGGTTGGATGTGTTTTTAACAGTAGCATTATTATTATTTTGAATCTGCATTAGATCACAGCATCAGACAGTATAAAAGCAATCAAGCCTAAAACAGTTGTCCAGTACATTTCAGGAGATAGTCTGAAACTAATGTAGAACAAGCAGCTGGAGTTCTTTTACTCCAATTCTAATGTTTTCCTCTTAAGAATGGTGCCAAAATTTTATTACAAGATTTTGAATGATAGCTTTGATATCATTTATCTTTTGTCCTTTTGAAGTATCATTGAAGGGGCAAAATAACTGAATAGTTTTCATTACCTATTTGTAGGTAGTAAAAAAAGACATAATTCAGAAACGATTGAAACTAGTTAATCCAGAAATGAAAAATGAACTTGAAAATTGGAAAGCAAAACATAGTCTTTCATTTCTGACATGTAATTAGTATTACCTTGTATGAAACTGCTTTCTAAACTTACTCATTTTAAAATGATTTTCTAAATATTTGTGGCCAAGGTTTCTTTCTTTTTAATTAAAGCTTTTTTATTTCAAAATATACAAATAAGTTATATGTGGATAGTTTTTCAACATTAACCCTTGCAAAATCTTGTGTTCCAATCTACCTTCCCTCCCCCTTTTCCCTACTCTCTCCCCTAGATTGTAGCCAAGGTTTCTCTGTATATAGAATATAAAGTCCTGGAGAGCAGATACTTTTTTTTTTCTGTTATTCCCAGCATTTAGCACAGTGTTTAGCTCATGGTTGGTGCTTAATTATTACTTACTGACTTGTTCATAACTCAGTGGTTTTCTAAGTTCCCTAATAAAAAAGACAAACTTAAGAGATTCCTAAGTACCAGAAGGCAGAAAACAATCTCTGCTTTTAAAGACTTCTTAATCTAGTAATATAATAAACAAGCAAATGACTATGTACAAACTAAACATATATCGGATAAATTGGAAACCATTTCAGAAGGAAGGCATTAATAGTAAAAAAGATTGAGAAAGGTTTTTCGAAGAAGGTGGGATTTTACCTGAAAATTGAAGTAGAATAGAGAGGCAGTGGATAGGAGCTGCCAATGAAAATGCATAGAATGGGAGGGATAAGTGATTCTCTTGTTTGAGGAACAGAAAAGAGGCCAGGCTCATGGAGGCTTGTAAGGTGTGAGAAGACAGAAAATGTTGAGAGCCAGACAGAAAATTTGATATTTTGATCCTAAAAGCATTAGGGAGATACTGGAGTTTAACACTTTATGAAATCAACACTTTAAAAAAATTGCTTTGATACCTCAGTGGATGGATCAGTTCAGGCATGAGATGATGAGGGTCTGAAGGCCCCAGAGTAGTAGCAGTATCATTGGAGAGGAGGTGTCTATGTGAAATGTTGAGAAGACTGGAAAGAACAATAGACCAGAAATTAGAAGGCTTAGACTTGAGGCTAAGTCTATCAATTTCCCCCTGTATGCCTTGGGACATATCATAAATAGATACATAAGATAAAGATATAGAGCATGAAAGGGACCTTAGTTGTCATCCAGGTGAACCACTTTATTCTTTTATGTAAGGAAATAACAATAACCTAAGCAGTCCAGGTTTCAAATTCACGTTCTCTGACTACAATTAATTGTTCCAGTTAGACTTACCTCTGTGGGCTTCAGGTGATTTATCTACAAAATGGAGATAGTATTATTTGTGCTGCTTTTTGTGGTGCTGGATCATTATGCAAAATACTTTTTAGATTTATAATAAATGCTAGATGTTATTGAAGAGAAGGAATGGGAATCAAGTACTTTCTTAAGTGCCTTTCTTACACTGTAAAGCTCAGAACTGAATACAATCTTTCAGGTGAGGACCATTGTTTTTCCTATTACCTGTTCCTGGAAGATATGTCTCTCTTGAATGTAGTTCAGTATTCATTAGCTTTTTCCGAGCCGTTATATCATGCTGCTGACAATTGAGCTTGTGGTCCACTAAAATCCCCAGATCTTGTTTAAAAAACTTTATGTCCATGCCGTCTCCATTTTATTTAAGAAGTTCATTTATTTATTTAGTCCAAATACAAGACTTTACAATGATCTTTATTGAATTTCATCATTTTAGCCCTACACTCTAGCCTGTTAAGATCCTATTGCAGCTTGACTCATTTCCTATGTGAAAGCAAAATCCCCTTGTTTCCTCTTTTAGAAATATTAAGAAAGCATTAAAAATTATCCTACACTAGAGCCCTACTAATTTCTTTTAGGAAAGTATATACAAAGTTAAGAATGAAAAATAGACCAAAATTTTGGGGAGAGGAAGAATCTGTTTAAAGTCATTTTCTTTCCTCATTCCATGAAGGGTAAGAAAAAAAATAATGGGAAAATCGCTGATTACAGTTATTCCCCTCCACATTGCAACTCTTCCTCTTGGAGGTTTTTTATATACATGGGTTGCCTTATGAAATTTCTTTTTGGGAGCTTTGCAGAAGTTGAAGATGGCATATGAAGGCCAGCAGGTGACAGAGCCTATGACCAAATACTTAATTAAATTTTATAATAAGATATTACCCCATAAAATATATAATAAGATACACCCCATAAAGGAAAAAGAAAAATTCATACCTCTTTGGTATGAACAGAGGGCCAAAACTTTTTACATGAATTTACTTGAATTTTCCAGATTACTCTTTTTCCCCAACCCCTGTGTTATGGAAGGGATAACCATAGTTCACTTTTCAGTTTGGATCAGTTGGAAAACAGAATGGTCAGAGAGATTTGAATAGTTTTTAGGAAAAAACCTTCTCCATGATGTGCTGAAAGATTAAAAATACCTCTTTTTCTATTTGATAAAACAAGATCTTAACTTTTATCTGGTGCTCTGTAACTATGTTTTATTATATTGATAGTTTTTCTTTGTTCAAGAATCCTCTAAAATGTCTTTAAAATGATTCATGTTATACAAAAGTCTGGCAGCCTAAGGAGATTTAGTCAGTTGGATATTCTTTAAGTAGAAAAATGCCTACATTTAAAATAATTTGCATGGATAAAAATTATTATTGATAGACTTGTGCGTATAATGGAACACACACACACACAGAATTTTCTTTCATAGTTTTGTTAGCTAAGTGGTAAAGTGGATAGAGTGCTGGACCTGGAATCAGGAAGACCTTATTTCAAACGCACCCTCAGATGTTTACTAACTGTGTGACCCTGGACAAATCAGTTAACTTTTATCTGCCTCAGTTTCTTCAACTGTAAAAAGGGGACAATATTACTTACTCCCTCCCTCCCCCCAACTTGTGAAAATCAAATAGGATAATATTTGTAGCACACTTAGCACAAGCCTGGCTTATAGTGGTCCTTATTAAATGTTTGTAACCTTTACCTTCCCTCTTACATTCCTGCCAGTTTTTAACAAAGATACTATATATACCTTTATTGAAATCATTGTTAAAATAAGAGTCCTTTGTTAAGCAAAGCAATGATACTCTGCTGGAAACTTTTTGCTACAATGATGTTGAATGAATGTTGACTATCACCTTCCTTCTCTTGCAGCTTAGAGCTTCAAAATGTCCTTCTAATGACAACAAAATATTCATATGTATCAATATGTATTCAAGGAATCTGAAGCCCATATCTTAATGACTTTTTGAAGGCAGCTATCCCTGAGCCACCCTATTTTTCAGTTACTATGTTGTTTTTTAATTAGGAAACAAAAGGAAATTGAGATTTTCTATTTTTCCTAATTTTGGGAGCTGAAATATTTAATGTAAGTTAAATAAATTGTCAATGCTATTTTCAACATTTTCATATAAGCCAAACCTATAATTATCTATACATTACTCTGAGATTTGGTATTTAACATTTTTTTCCCACTAATCTATGATAAAATCTGTAATAATAAGTGGTTGGCCACTTTTTTCTTTCTGTGGAACATTATTAGTGGCAAATGTTTTATGGTTGATTATCTTTTCCCTTGTTTTATCCAAACTTTGTTACCATCTCATTTTTCAAATATGTGAACTCTTGTACCTGTTTTTGTAGGTATAATGGTGCACTTCCTAATGGAGACCGAGGACGTAGGAAAAGCAGGTTTGCTCTCTACAAACGCTCAAAGGCTAATGGAGTCAAGCCAAGCACTGTTCATGTAATAACAACACCTCAGACTTCCAAGGTATGTGACATGAAAGAAGAGTGAATATATTAGAAGAAATTATTCTGAATTATGCTTATTTCTCCTGGACTTATTTTCTTCTTTTCAATTATTGTTGGTCTTAGAAGATAATGAAAATCACACATGTCATTAAATTTAGTTATATGTATTAAGAAGAAAGATTCTGTTATTTCTAGTAAATATTTCATTTTACTTCTTTGAACCAGATGGTTTTCATAAGGCTATATATCACTACTATATACCATATCAGTTCTATTGTTGAATCTGAAATTGTTTGTGCTATTTGCTACATGCTATGTCAGAATTTTAAAAATAGTTTTGAATTTTGTTTTCTGCTATAGAGGGAGAAAAAAACACAAAAGGCCACAGCTTCATTAATAGTTTCCATTCTTTTTGGTTAATTTTATTTCATCAGCTACATAGATTCCTTATCCATAAAATATTAACAATAAATTACTAAAGTTTTTGATAACTTCATGATAATGCAAGTAATGTTAGTGCCTCTATCTAAACTTTGAAAACATACCTCTAACTCTGTTAATATTTTGACAAAAATTCGCCTATTCCTTGTAGATGAGGTTTTTATAATGTACTTGTTTGGATCTATGAGAAAAAGTGTATTTTTAATTAAAATTAAGAGTTAAAGAAATGTGGAAAATAAAAACCAATATTATTTAGCTTTAAGTTTTTGGCAAGAAAGAGAGGAACTAATTATAAGCAGTTTGGAGTGAAATCAAAAATAAACTCAGTTTTTTAAAAGATTCTAAGAAAATAAGGCAAGATATAAAAAGAAATCTGGAAGGTCAAAGAAATGTAGAAAACATTTTATGGGAAAAATGGTTTTTAGACACTTAAGAGTATTATTGATAATATGATATTTTTTCACTCACAGGGTTTTTGGGAGACTCAATTAAAGAATTATGAGAACTGGTTGGTTTTATTGTGCATCCAAAGGCAACAAGAAATATATATTTTTAATATATTTATCAGTCATTATGGTACTGTATTCAATTGTTTCTGAGTCTTGGGTACATATATTATTTTGTTGGTTAAGCAAAGACTAGATGGTCATTAAATTTTATCACCATAGACTTTGGTCTATAATTTTTTTTTCTTATCATAGAATCATTCGTTCCGATTTCTCTAATATTTTCTCTTCTGTGTTACTTATTCTCCTTTAAGCATTTTCCTCTCAAATTCTCATTTTATTTTACTTTAATTTATTTCCTTCCTGTTTCCTTTTATCAACTCTTTTTTAGCTTCGAACATTTAATTTTAAGAGGTTCTATTTGTAATTGTTGTGCAATTAACTCTAGTTTTCTGGATTTACTTCTTGTCCTCTAAACTCATATAATTTCATCATTATATTGAATATTTAATTCTGTTTATTCATATATTTAGTCTTCCTATTTTGGGATTTGATGCTTAAAGTTATTCTGTTCTCCTCTGACTCTCTAGTATCTAGTATGTTTAGATTATCAACAATGTAACTGGTGTTGCTAATCTAAATATAAGAATCCTTGATTGGAACTGAAATATTAATCTTGATATTCTTTTTATAACTGAGAATAAAAAAGAAAATTAATAACAAAATGAAAGAATGGCTCACAGGGTTTTTGGGAGACTCAATTAAAGAATTATGAGAACTGGTTGGTTTTATTGTGCATCCTAAGGCAACAAGAAATATATATATTTTTAATATATTTTGGTTATTTTATATTTCTGTGCTGTTCATAAATATTTGCAAAAAGGATCCATGAAATCATTACAATAAGAAACACTTGTCATAATAACAATAATATAAGTGCCAGACTTTCTGCTAAGGTGATGATAAAAAGAAAGGCAAAAAACTAGTCTCTGTTCTCAAGGAGTTTACAGGCTAATGGAAGGAAAAATATTATAGATACAGAAATTCTAAAGAACTTGAAAAGACTTTTCAGATTAAATCAGCATGTGTTTTGATATTCTCTGAAACCTGTGGAAAGATACATATTGGAAAATGTTGGTCAAGATTAATAAATAGAGAGACCAAAAGACTTGAGGACTACATAGACACTTTACACATATATCAGTCTTCTTCAAGAAAAGAATCAACATGCATTGAAAATGGAGACTGGAATAAAAAGGCAACAACAACAAAATATATTTATTATATTTTAACAGACTGAAAATGAGTCATTCTTGAATCATCCATCTTTGTGCATTCACATTCCTAACTTGTTAGATTTGTTAGTACAAAGATTAAAGATTAATACAAAAGTAGAAAAATAAATATAAAACCTGGATACTTTATTTCAAGAAAGCATTTTTTAAATGGACAATATCGGTTAGAATCAATGATTATTCATTGTAGCCAGGTTAAATTTACATCAGAAACAATTCTGGTTTGACCAATTCAGACAAGTTATTAATGATGAAAAATGTTATATGTACAGAAAAAATGTGAACATAGGCACAAACTATAATACTTTCTTAGGCAAATTTAACTGATGTTTATAATTTAATTGCCATAAAAGAAGCTCAAAATCACTTTAGTAAGCAAATACTTGACTTTCTAAGCAGTGATAAGACAGCCAAAGGCAATGCTAGTTTGTGAAAGCATGGAAATAATTGATGTAAGTTTATGAGCAGTGTTACTTCATAAAAGAGAAAAGTAGGGAGGATAAGACCATTTTAAAGCAGGCTTGAAAGAACTGAATAATGTTATCTTGAAGGCATTTAAAGATAAAAGAGAAGATGTAGGAAGCTAACAGTTTTGTGGTCTATCTTCTAGGAGACCCACCATCAAAAAGGAGGAATCAGAAAGTGAAGAATAGAGGAATATAAAATAGAAAAAAAATCCCACTAAAATTACCCAAGTTCTCAGAAGTAAAAAAGCTTAAAATCTTGAGTATAAATAGATAAACCAAAAGGAAATTATTGATAACAGAAGGGAATATAGAATCCAGATTAGCCAAACAAATCCAGGTATCTTTGAATAAATACTAAAAGAAAAAGGAAAATGAATCAAAACCTCATTTAGCACAAGACTCTGGATTTCCAACAAAGCAAGAAACCACAGTAAGATGGTCCTGAATGATTTAAAAGAGAAACAAAAGTGCTGAAAGAAAAAAGAAAATTCTCTAAAGCAGAAATAATTGGTAGAATAGGAAAATCTTAGGAGTGACAAGTCTCATCAAAGAAACAAAAGACAATATAACTGATTGGGAATGTAAATATGGAGAAGTAAAGGATAATCTGGAAGAAGAGAAACAAAAGGCAATAATGTTAAAAGAAATGGTCTCTATAAAAGCAAAAAAAGATATTGAACTCAAAGAATATACATAAACAGCTTTTAAGAATTATAGGTCTCTAATGAACATAAGTCAGTTTTTATTTGCATTTAATTCTTTTCTTCTTTTTTTCATTTAACAAGTATTTATTTTCCCAATTCCTCCCTCTTTCCTTTTTATATTTCCTTAATTGATTCTGTCCCAGTCACTACAGTAGCTGTTCCAAGCCTTTCATAATTCCAGAAGAACTTCTGTGGCACTCCCATAGTCCATCCCCTCTTTCAGTTCAGAATTTTTGCCTAATATTTCACTAAAAAAATTTAAGGCATTTTGCTTCACTGTTGACTTGAATGTATCATTGGATTAAAAGGTATGTATAGTTGAGTGACTTTTTAGAGATTATTCCAAGTTATTTTGCCAAATGGCTAGATCCTTCCACACTTCCACCAATATCATATTAATATAATTGTTTTTTTTCTTAGGCCTTCCAACATTTTCCATTTTCCTTTTCTATCAGTCTTTCCAGTTGGATTGGTAGAGAGAGAGAGAGAGTCAGATATATTCACATATACGTATACACATATATATCATTTATATTATTTCATTTCTGTGAGGTCTCTAAGTAGACTTGTTTTCTTGCTAATCTCTTAATTGTGTCTGTTTTGAGTATTGCCTTATCTGTGCTTTTAGTCAGTCTTCCCATCTTTTTTGAAATTGCATGCAATGAATTTTGCTCTAGAACATCATTTTACCTTATTTAAAGTATGTTATTAAAATCAGTTGAATTCTGTTTTGTAGTACATCTATTTCTTTTGTCTGATCTGTGCATTAATTTATACTCTTTAAATCATAATAAAGATAATTGTAAATTTTTTGCCCCATTATATCTTATATATTTTTTCACCTTCCCATCTGCTCCTTTAAAAGGAGATAAAGGAAGAGAAAAGAATATGATTATTATTACTATGACTTAATTATTGAAGTGTTCCATCTGTCTCCTATGTCTTCACTTAGACCTTGACTCAGATCCTTGGTTCTTATAATTGTTTTCTTTTTCTTTATGATCTTTCCTCTGAAATTAACTTTTTTTTTTTCTGTTTATGGCTGTTTTCTCCTCAGCTCTGTCCTTTTGCTTAAATTTTTCCTGTATTATTTCCAATTGTTTCTCTGGTGAATGAACCTTTTCTTTGCTTAACTTTTTGCATATTTGCATCTGTGTCTATTACTGTGCCCGTATGTTTGCATGTGCATTTGTATTCAGCCCTTCTTTGATTTAGATGAAGTCAATTTCATAAGATATCTGCTTACCTCACTACATGTTTGTATGCTTCTTGAATCATTCATTTCTGAGTAGTATGTTTCCTTCCTCTTCTTTCTCAATTCTTCCAAAGTGTATTCCTTTATCCTTTCATTTAGAAGTATTTTCTCAAAACCAACAAAACATGAAAAACAGCTCCATTTTTACTTAAAGTCTTCTGTGACCTTTTAAGACATTGGGAAACTAAATTTATTCCATTGGAATTATCTTAGGAAGATTCTGAAGATCACCCGGCAGGATAAGGTACCTGACACTAAACTGCCAAGCATTCCAACTCTATTGCAGAGAGCACAACTATTTTGGCTGCCCACATTGTTTGAATGCCAAATATATACTTGCCAAAAAGTTTATTTTATAGAGAACATACCCAGAACAAGCACTCGCAAGATAGTGAGAAACAGTGATATAGGGACACATTTAAATTCTCTCAAGAATTTTAGAATTGATTATATGACATGGGAGCCACTGATATAGGACTGCCCAGCATAGTGTGTCCTCATTGGAGAAGGTGTTGCGCTCTATGAATAAAGCAGAATTAAATTAGCTCAGAAGAAATGTAAGGTGCACAAAGTTAGGCTACCCCAAATGTTCATAGGGACTATCTGTGTCTTCTGACTTGGAGTGGCAGAGCACTCCAAACTCATATTGGTCTGATCAGCCACAGTCAGACACACTATAACTCAACTCTAACATAGTGATGTTGTTTTGATTCTCTTTGAGAATAAAGGACAACAGTCAACCAATTAATCTAGCCTACCATGTGTCCGTGCATTATATAAAGCACTGTGACTACAAAGAAAGGCAGAAGGAAGACTCTTTTCTCAAATAGCTCACATGAGCTCACATGAGTGGAGGAGACAACATGAAAACAACAATGTAAAAACAAGATATGTTGGAATCTTTACAAACTGTTAAGTCATTAGAGTTGATAGAGACAATAATTATCTAATTTAGCATGGTTCAGTATGATTGATCTGATCTTACAAGGAGATGTTTACTCTCATGATTTAACCATAAAAAGGGTAGTCGGAATTCCTTTTCAGTCCACTCAGCAGAACGAATTATATGCGATTATGCTAGCTCTCACTTATTACCCAGGAGACATAAATATAATATCTGATTCAGCCTATTCAGTAGGTGTGGTACAAAGAATTGCCACAGCCCAAACAAAATTTGCAGCTTCTAATATATATCAGCTCTTTAAGGAACTTCAGGAGCAAGTGAGAAAGCAGCCAGGAAAGATTTATATCTTGCATGTCCATTCACATAGTTGACTTCCAGGTCCTATTTTTGATGGAAATTCAGAGTCAGATAGCCTTTTAACTATGTTAGCCAGTATGCCTTTATTTCAGGAAGCCCAGGAATTCCATTCTAAATACCATCAGGCTGCTTGAGTTTTGCATTTACAATTTGGGATAACAAAAGAGGGTGCTAAGAGCCTCTTTATATATGATCTCTCAAAGGTTGACTCCTCCTTCTGGAGGCACACCTAAGGGAGGTGTGAATTCACAAAGTTAGAAAGTTTACTTTGTGAATCTCCCATACTTGTGAACTCCAATGACTACTGGTGTGAACACAAGCATCGTATCGATTAGCTCTACTTAATACCTTGTTTCAGGTTCTGGCCCAAAACATCTCCTTGTAAGATCAGATCAATCATAAAGATTCCAACAAAGATACATACAGGATAGATTTGGGATAATCAGTAGAGAGATAGAACTAGCATGAGGGTAATCATGAAAAGTTTCTCATTGAAGATAGAATTTTTGCTGGGCCTTGAAGAAAGCCAAGAGGCAGAGATGAGGAGGGAGAGTGTTCAAGTGGGAGGTGGGGAGGGGAACAACCAGTCACAATACCCAGGGCCTCCATGGAAATGGAGTGTTTGTGTAAGGAACAGTAAGGTGACCAAAGTCATTGGATTGAAAAATACTAAGCTGTATTTGGTAGCGTAGGTGGAGAGAGTAAAGAATAAGAAGCCTGGAAAGGGGAAGCAGATAATAAAGGGTTTTGAATGCTTAACTGATAGGGAGCTGTTGGAATTTATTGAATACTAGGGAGGCATGGTCAGCTTTGTGCTTTAGCTTCTTTGCCAGCTGATTAGAAAATGAACTGGAGTGGAGAGAGATTTAGTTCAGACAGACCAACAAGAAGCTATTGTGTAATGACCATGTATTTAAAATCACCTGGAATCAGGAATTCAGGTTAAGGGAAAAATCTTCAATCTTTATTGAAGTGAAGAGGTGAATAAGGATTGCAATAGCAATATGGGCAAGAAAGATTGCGATAGCAATATGGGCAGCTGCGACAGGAAGCCAGCTAACAGAGGGGGATCTGAGCTGAAAAGCCGGTCACAATGGCAATGCAAGCAGTCTCTCCTTCCCCTCCCACTCCCCTGCCTCCACCCACCAAAATCGTCATTTCCTATACAACACATCAGGACTTGCACAAAGAGTGGGTGGGGGCCATTCTTTCTCCAAGCATATATATTAATAGAAGATGGTCCAATTACTATTTAGCCTCATGTGCTTGGGACCTCAGTGCATCAACTCAAGCCTCAGCCCATTACACTATTGCAATAGGCTGGGTTGAGCGTGATGAGGGCCTTTGATAATGTCAGAGGAGAATAAGGAACATAGACCAGAGAAAGTATGAAGATAAAATTGACAGGATATGGCAAAAATCCTGGGTGACTGAGAGGATGGTGGTGTCCTTGATAATAAGTAATAGGGATATTTGGAAGGGACAGCATTTGGAGAAAAGGATTGGTTCTATAGACCCAACTACTAATGTTCTTTCTAAACAATCCTTTATTTAATTTTTTCATGTATACATACACATGTATATAAGTTTATGTATATTTACATATATGCATTATGTATAAGTGTATTTGTGCTACCTACCTATTAGAATGTAAACTTATTGTAAGAAGAGATTAGTCCATTATTTATATTTTTGTCCACCTTAGATAGTATTTATTTAACAAGAAAGTTCTAAATCTGATTAATAAATGCTTTAATAGCTGTTAAACCAAAATGTTGTATGAAAAGTCTTTAAGCAGTTTAGCCCAAAATAGTGGAACATTTATTTCTGAATTACTTACCACACTGATAATTAAAGCTTTGTACTTGATTTCACCAAAAGAAGCATTCCCTCCTTTTCTTAAGTCTTGACCTTATTTGGCCAAATTCTTAGAATTTTTGAATAGTTTAGAAACACTGAACTTTAATTCTCAAATGTGAATCAGCTGTCTAAACAAAAACAAGCCACATAGCTTACAATTTTAGAAATCATTTTAACAACCTTTTTTAATCCAGTGTGCTAGAGTTTCTTTATGTAGCTAGTTTTCTGATGGTCCATCTATTTTAAAAGAATCCTGGACTTTATATATAGTCATGATAGCCTTTTTTATTATTCTTCAGCTGCAGATAAGGGTCAAGTGCCTGAAGATACCTACATTTTCAAATAATTTTCTTCACCATTAAGATCCACAAATGAATATGAAGAATTCAAAAACAGAAGACTTATATGAAACAATGCCAAGTCCCCAGAATCAGAAAAACAGTGTGCAGTGTATGTAAATACAAACAAAACAAAGACAAAATTTCCTTTGAAAAAGAAAGCTAAATTGTCTTGAAGACAAAAATTCTCCCTTCCTAGCAGTCATTAAAGTGGGGGGTTTAAAAATGAACTTCCACATTCAAAAACTTTCCTTTCCAAATATGTTTGACAAACTTTTTTTCTTTGAATTGACTGATCAGTTTTTTAAAATGGGAAAATGATCATTCTTATATAGTTTGGGAAAAAATATTTTTGTCTGCTTTTTAAAAATCAAAGTCCCACTTTGAGTGAGGGAATTTTGTTTCTGATTAGAGGCAGAATATATATTTTATTTCAAGACAGTGAGATGGTGTTGCACTAGACAATTAAATACATGTTCACACATGTATTTAATTAATGTTAATGTTATTATTAATCAATATTATGTAATAATATAATTATAACATATTATAAATATTTAATATAATATATTTTATCATATATAATACTATATTATAATATTGTAATATAATAATATAAACATTATATTAATAATATTATTAATTATTTGTCATGTGCACATGACAATTAAATATATGTTCACACCACACACACACACACACACACACACACAATATCTACATACACATGTTGTTTGCCTTCAAAACTTCTCAGGTTATTAGTCTTTTCTTTATATTGACATGATAGCCAATAGCCTAAAAATTTCTAGGTAGAGCTTTCTGGATTGCAAAATTTATATTGTGGAAATAACACCAGTACTGGAGTACTTTAAAGTTCTAGAAAAGGAAATTGAAAGTAGTTAGAAGTGATTCTCTTCCTCCCCCTACCCTTTTTAATAAATATGAGTAATTTCTCTCCATGTTTTTGGTAAAGTGTTAAACCTGAAGTTAATGTATTTGTCTTTAACTTTTTAAAGAAACCACTAGTTTTTATTAACTGAATATAGAGCCAAGAAAAAAAAATAATCCTTTATAATCATCCCTTCTGGTGAGGAAGCCATTTGTTTTGTAATGTCACTGTTTTTGGATGAGTAGCTTGGCTTTTGAGAAATGTAATTCTTTCAGACAAAATTATGTGTCTTCAAATAAATATGTCTAAGTATCTAAATATGTATAGTTTTTAATTCTTCCATATTTCTTGTTTGTACCATCACCACCTTCTTCTCTTAATTAGTCTTAGTTTAAAAAAAAAACTAGCTAAAACAAAAAGACTTTTTAAATTAAATTTTACTTATGTGGTATGAAAGCTTTTCAAGACTTTTTGAATTGCTAATTACTTTATTAATAAAAAATAAATATATATATATATAAATAAATTTTAATTAAAAAAAAGCTTCTACTTTTGTAAATTGTTGCCATAAACTTCACATGTACATGTTTGAATGTTGCAATATTTTTATCTTGCCTCCTCTTTGCCTAGGTAAGAATTATCCTTGTTCTCTCTGCATAGAGTTAAGGTTAAACCAGTTAAAGATCAAGGAAACATAAAGAAAGTGTCAAAATGATAGACATTCAAATTTAATTCAAAGCCAGTTTCATGATTTTTATTTTATGTATTTTAATATTTCTCCAGTAGTCTTAAGATTATCCAAGTAATAAAATGAAAAAAGCTATATCTAAATAAACCCACCAAGTAAAATCACCTAATGTTTCATGGTTAGTGATATGTCAATTCCTAAAGAGCCTGGATTTTTTTGTTGTTGTTGTTCTTTTTTGTGTCTAGAGTTTTAGAATAGCGTCCAGCATGTAGGGGGAACTTAATGAATGCTTGTTGATGTTGCCAAATGATTTCTCAAAATATTACTATTAGCTCTGAGTACTTATAACATCATAGATCTAGAATAGAATGATACCTAAATGTCAGTCCAATCTTGAAGTAACTTGACATGAGGTCACACAGGTAGTGGTTTCAAAATTAGATTCTATGACTCAATCAGGTTCTCTTTTATTTAAAAAGTAAAATATCACATTTGTCTTCATTTGAATTCAACTCCTCAGTTGTTACAAAGCCAGTTATTACTTTGACACCCCTCCCCCAATAAATAAATAAATATGTCATCTTTTTACTTCGTGTACCAATTTCAATTTTAGATCTTTTTCTCTTGATTTCTATCTATGTTTGCATGTATATGTATGTGTGTGTATATGTACTTATATATAATAATATGTAGTTATATGTGCATGTACATCTTACCCAAATTTATTCCCAGTAGATATGTGGTATTTTAGGTACTATTTAGGTATATGCAAAGCATATGATGGACATTCAATAAGATTTGTTATTTTATTGTTGACTAATTTAAAAAGTCTGATCTCTATAGACCTGTTTAAAATATAAATTAAATAATCACTTTACCCTAAGTATCTGGCAATTTCATATTCACATTAGAAAATATCTCTGTATCAGATTTAGGTTAAATCAGCCAACATTTTAGGAAAGGGATTTAAAATTTTGAATTGTGGTGCAGAACTATTAGGAGTCACATAATAACTAAAGTTATGTTAGTGGAGATAACTGAAGCTTCCACAATACAAAAGTGATTGATTTGGGTAAGAGTTTTCATTTTTGGCTCTAATACTTCACATAAGTACATAAATTGCCAGCTCTTTATTTGTATATTCTAGAAAGCATCCTACATGTCTTATGAAAAGATTAGTTAATTAATTAATGAAAAGTTAAGCTGATTACATATTTATGTACTTTACACATAGCATTCACAGTTACACATTTGTATGTTTGTGTGTGTGTGTGTGTGTGTGTGTGTATAAAAACACTTAGTTAAAAATCAGTATAATGACTAAAGAGCAAAAAAGGTGTACCAAAAAGTTTCAGAGGTGCAAAAGGAACTTATTTTTGATTTTATAATTATTATACACATGCCTGAAAGGCATAGTAGCATTTAAATAGTTTTTATAATTACTGCAAAGTCTTTCATTCATTTCTGTATTCTTGCCTCATTATCGTACTGTAAATATGTAATGTAGCCCCAAGCATAGTAATAACATTATAATATTTGATGACTACATGAAAACCTTTTTTATTTGGTAACTAATTAAAGAGAAAATTTCACTAAAATATCTTAATAATTACTTATGCTGTATGAATTTGACATTATACTATATTGCTCCATGGGGAAAAAATTAAACAGCTGCTTTAGCTCATTGAATGTTTTTCCAATGATATCAGAATATCATTTGGACATTAAGGGTATAAAGTTTATATTATTCACCAAAAAAAAAAAAAAAGATACTAAAGGCTTGAATTTGGAAGTCACATTGAACCAGTGCATGAAGGTAATGTCTACAAGTGCCTTGGGTTTTTTTTTTTTTTTTTTTTTTTTGATCAAGATACATCAAACATACAGATATAGAAGAAAATGCTGTGACTGAATATATTGACTTACTGACATCCTGAAATCAAAGTTGATGAGAACACATTTAAAGCTGTTACTTACCCATAAGTGCCCATTCTTCAACTATATTTTTAGAATTATAAAAGGGATGTTAAGATATAAATAACCCAAGTAAATATATGGAATAGAAATAAAAGATCATGTGATAAACAGATTAGAGGAGCAAGTAAGGAAATGCCTTTATTGCTATGAAGAGGGGGAAGAGTTCATGATCAAACAGAGAGAGAGAGAGAGGATCACAGAAGATAAAAAAGACAGTCATGGTTATATAAATTAATTATTTTTTCTGCACAAATAAAGCCAGTGGAGTTAAAACTAGAAGGGAAGCAGAAACTGGGAAAATAGTTCTAGCAAATTTTTCTGTTAACAACCTCATGTCCAAGGTATATAAGGAACTTATTTAAATTAAAAAATATATAAGTCATTTCCACATAAGCAGAGAATATGAGCAAGCAGTTCTTAAAGAAGAGACACAACTTATCCACAGCCATATGAAAAAATTATTCTAATCACCACAAATGAATAGATGCAAATTAAAGCAAGTGTGAAATTACACCCCATCCTTTGAGATTGGTAAAGATGACAAAACAAAAACTGACAGCTTTTGGAGGACAGCACAACATTAATGCATTGTTGAAGTGCAGCTGTAAATTGGCCCATTTATTCTGGAATGCATTTTAGAATTGTACTCTCAAATTTTCTAAACTGTATTCCCAAAGAAATCAAGGAAAAAATATTTTAACCGTTCTTTTGGCTATATATATATATATATATATATATATATACACAAATTCCTACATCCATACATAAATATATGTATATATTTAACCAATGCAGGAATTTGTTTTGTTTGAGTATGAGTATGTGTTATAAGAATTTTTTTAAATTTTTCTCCCCAGAAGGAGGGAGAATAGAGAGTACATATTGCCTTAGCATTGCTAGAAAAAGAAGGATCAGAGTCATTGAAGCATTTTTTTTTTAATGCACAGAAAAGAACAGAAGGAATGCCAGAAGGAAGCATAGACAGGACAGTTTTGAAAATTAGATTTTATATTTGTTGTTTGACTTCTTATATTACCTTAAACTTTTGGCTTTTACTTTTAATTGTTGATTTACCATTTTTGAAGAAAAATTAAGAGAGTAAAAAATAAACAAGGTGAAATCCCAACAAGGAAGAAATAAAAATTATCAAAACTTTCTACACATAGTTTTGTATACCATCAAAATAGATCATTTAAAAAATAAGAGTATTATCTACCAAAAAAAATTCAAATTAACATTTATACAGAGACCTTGAATTGTAAGAGACCAAAGAAATTGAATTGTAAAAAAAAAAAACATACCAAAGGCCAAACAAAAGCTCTGCTCTCAGATTTATAGATGATTTCTACAAAACATTTAAAGAATACTCAATATACATGATAAATCATGCGAAACTTATATTTGTATTAGCTATATCACACAAAAATCAAGAAAGACAAAGAAAGTGAGAAAATTATACTTCTGTTTGTACTCTAGAGTTCATTAGTTCTCTTCTGAGGCAGAGAACATTTTTCATCCTGGATCCTTTGGAATTGTTTTGGATCATTGTATTGATTGGAATAGCTGAATCTTTCATAGTTGATAATTGTTATCATTTCTGTATGTTTGTGCTTTAAAAAAAAGGGATAGAGAGGATCACAGAAGATAAAAAGGACAGTCCTGGTTATATAAATTAATTATTTTCTGCACAAATAAAACCGATGAAGTTAAAATTAGAAGGGAAGCAGAACTGGGAAGAATATTTCTAGCAAATTTTTCTGTTAACAGTGTCATGTCCTAAGTTCTTTTCACTTTACTTTGCAATACTCCATATAAATCTTTCCAGTTCTTTATTCCTCATCCTGCTCTTCATTTCTTATAGCATAAAAGTATTCTATCACAATCATATATCATGATTATTCAGCCATTCCCCAACTGATAAACATTCCCTTAGTTGCCACCATATAGAGCTGCCATAAATTTTTTCGTTCAAATAGATCCTTCGCCTTTTTCTTTGATCTCTTTGGGATACAGGTCTAGTAGCCACGATGGTTATTGTTGTTGGTATTTCTGGGCCAAAGGGTTTGCACAGTTTATTTACTCTTTGGGCATAGTTCTTTGTAGGATGCTGCAAAACCCCCTTCCCAATTAACTCATCAGAGACATCTTCAGATACAACGAGAAAGCATTTATGTAATCCCTGCAAGGAAAAGCCCTTTTACACCTGGGGAGCCATCAACTCCCAACATGTGCTCCTGGAACCTGCCCCTGCTTCCGCCTTGTCCAGGAGTTAAACGCAAAAGACCTGAGCCTTCTCATTGGATAAGACTAAAAGGACGTAACCATCCTTGACCAATGATCACCAATGTTGGGTGCGTCCACAGGTCATGTCACTTCCTGAAACTTCACTAACTTCCTGTATTCCAGGGTTCAAAGTTCATCCCTCCAGAGATCATATGACACTCTTCCCCCATCCCCCCAGGGTCCCAGCTCTGGGAACAGGGATCATGTGATTCAATTCTGAGAAATACTTCATTTAATCAGACCCATTCAGTTCTAAATTGTTCTCCAGAATGATTGGACATTAATTTATACCTATTTTCTCTCATTCCCTCTAGCATTTGTCACTTCTGAGAAATGGGAAATGGGACCTCAGAGTTGTTTTAGTGTGCAGTTCTTTAATTAATTATGACTTAGAGCTTTTTTCATATAAATGTAGATAGTTTTGATTTTTTTTTTCTTCCAAAAACTGCCTGTTCATATCCTTTGACCAGCCAAATTGAAGAATTGGCTTTTTTTTTTTTAATATATAAATTTAACTCAGTTCCCTATGTGTTTAAAAAATGAAGCCTTTATCAGAGAAAGATTCTCCAAAATTTTTTGTATTTTCTTGTCTTTTAGCAAAATATAATTTACCTGATAACCTCTTTTAATTAAGGCTATTTTTGTTTTTGTTTTGTTTGAAATGATTACTACTTACCTCTCTTCGGTCTCTTTTTTTTCTTACCTGAAGCATAATAGGTTCTGTTTCATCCCCATACTTTGTCTCTGTCTCTCACTGTGTGTGTGTGTATGTATATCTCTTGAAAATAAATGTAATGTTGGATTCTGGTTGCAAATCCATTCTGCTATCTGCTTCTGTTTTAATGGATGAGTTCATCCCATTCATATTCACAGTTAGGATTACCAAGTATAATTCCTCCCCTTCTGTTTAGCCTTCTTTCTCTCTCTTTTTTTAATTCTGTCCCCCCCTCAAACGTCTGTTTTGCTTCTGATCACTGTCTTCATTTATCTGCCCTCCCTTTTATCACCATCCATCCCATCCCCATTTTTCTTATCCTCTTCCCCTATTTCTCTATTTGAGAAGACAGATTTTTGTGCCCAATTCAATGTGTGTGTATATATTTCCTTTTTGAACTAATTCCAATGAAAGTGCAATTAAAGCATTCACCCCTCTCATTATCCCTCCACTATAAAATCTACCATGCATACCTCTTTTATATGAGATAATTTTCCCCACTGTATCATTTCCTTCCCCTTTCTCCTAGTGCATCCCTTCCTTCTTTTGTTCAAGAAACCATAGTGGCAAGAACCTCCAGATCTATTCGTTGGATATTGCTCTGCTTCTTGCATTTATGATACAGCCAATCACATGCCATACTTAATATCCCATTTCTATGTCTTTGAACTATCTGGCTATCCCTCATGACTGATGTCATTCTCTGTCACATAGAATCCCTTTCTTCCTGTAGGGTACAAACTTAAGTACCTTTTTTCGCATAAAATCTCCCAACTGCTGATGCTATCTCACCCAAGTAACCCCTTGTTTATTTACTTTATATTCATTTATACTTATTGTCTTTATATTTATTTTGCATATACCTAAATATGTCCTTGTAGTGTTCTTTATTAGAGTATAACCTTTTGAGCAGAAGATTGTTTCATTCTTTGTCTTTGTAGTCCTGGCACCTAACAGTGCCTTGTATATAAGAGTAGACTCTTAATATATCTATGTTTATCTAATATATCTATATATCATGATTGATTGATTTTTATTGTTTATTTTGGAACATAAATGGATAGTATGTTTCTAAAGAACAATATCCTTTTATAGTACTACTATATATATCCCCAGTCCCTGCTTCTATATGACTAAGGGCTCCACATAAACCTTGGATTTTTAATTGTTGATAATAGGCTTGTTTAGTTCTGTGGAACCCAAGACTTAGGAGAATGCCTGGTACCCTTTACAACCACACATAGGCAATGCCTTTTGATAATTATTCTTTAAATATCTTAGCATATTCACAAACATAGCTTTTTCTCAGATATTTCATCTTACTTTGGGGACTACTATTGGAACTAAGCAAAATATAGTCAAGTTAAAAGGTTAATGTAGTTGTTTTACTTCTTTGAGACAAATAAAGATATGAAAATACTTATGTTGCATCATAAATTATAACATTTATGCCAACAAAAATGGAAGTAGGTAAATCATAGATAGCTTTTATTCAAATGTGCTCCATCAGGAAATGCAGTAACTGTTCAAAAGTTGCTTCTTTTTACAGAAGGTTGAATCCTAAAGTGTTACACCTCATTTACCAAGGTATTTTGCAACAAGGTGACCCAATTAGAAACAACTCTCAGAACAGAAACAGTAGTGATTCTCTGTATTGCTGTTTGGTATCTAAGGTCTCTGTGGTAACCTTGATCAAAATTATATTAAAGTGCAGGTTAAGTTAGCCTTTTGTCATTTTGCTATTAAAAAGGGTGTACAAGATAATGTTTTTCTTCCTATGTCTAATGATAATCACCTAAAATTATAGACTGAATTAAGGCTTGGAAGATATTTATCTCAGGAAATTGTATTCCTTTTTCATCCTCAAATTAAATGGCTTATGTTTTGAAAACCCATTAAAAGGTTTTTATCCTCAGTTTGACTTCACTATCTTGATGGGTTTTATGTGCTCTAATAACTTTACTCTTGAATTCAGTTAACCACATTTACATACATGATATCTATATGTACAGTGTTTTTATTTCTAATAATCTACGTCTTTGGTCATCTAAAGTGCTGTTTCTGTTTTATGATGGTTACAAATTTAAGGTGTTTATATTTAAAGTAGTTTTTATTACACAAAATAAAACCAATAGAAATCCTGAAATTTCTTATATCTTATTTTTGCCATAACTTATCTCTTCTTTACTTAGTTTTCCATTTGTTTCCTTATGATGTTTTTAAAGATTCAAAGTCTATACTTTCTCTTCTACTGCACATCTCATTGCTGAATTCTTATATATTATATACTCTATATGTTATCAGTGAAGCCAGTAATTTTTTGTATGTTAAATAGTTTAGGAAAAAGTTTTCTTTGTGTGTTTATATTACTAAAAATACTTTTGGAAAATTCTTATATTTCCTACCTTGCTTAAATTTAAAACAAATTCTATATTTTTACTCTACTGAAAACTATCATTTTTATTAGATTTTTTTTCTGGTAGGGAGAATCATATCTTAAGGTTATTTACTAAGAAAGTTGTCAGGGGCAAGTAAGTGGCACAGTGGGTAGAGCACCAGCCCTGAAGTGTCAGATCTGGCCTTAGACACTTAACACTTCCTTGCTGTGTGACCCTGGGCAAGTCACTTAATCACAGTTGCCTCAACAACAACAAAAAGAAAGATATAAGAAAGTTGTCAGATCTCTAATATAATCTTAGGTAAGCTATTCAACACCACATTTCACTAATTTAAGTCTTTTAACCCTGTTTCCTGTTTATTTCACTGAGTTTCAAAAAGAGGGGAAAGGAGATATTATCTAAAAAGAAATAGGCTAAACATAGACTTAATTCTATCCTTGCTATAGGTTATTTGTAAGGCCACTGATTTAATAATTTGGTTTTTTACATTTAAACTCCCTCCTCCCCCAATTATATGTACGTCTGGTCATGTAAAATATATCTCCATGTTATGTTCTGAAAGAAAACACAGGCCAAACACATGCACCCACAAAATAAAGGAAGTAAATAATAGTATATTTTGATCTGCATTTAGACTCCATCATTTCTTTCTCTTAAGATGTAGAGCATTTTTCATAAGTCCTTTGGAGAAAGCAGACCCAAGATGGTGCAGTGAAGGCAGCTCCCAAGCTCTTCTCCCAAGCCCCTCCAAATGCCTTTCAGTAATGTCTGTAAGAGAGCATCAGAACCCACAAAATGACAAGAGTGAAATAATTTTCCAGCTGTACGTGGCTTGGAAAGTTGGCAGAAAATATTTGTTATGTCAGGGTGTATCTGGAGTGTAATTACAGTGTAGGCCATGTCAGCAGCAGGAAGCTGCAGGGGGCTTCTGATCTGTGACACTGGCAGTGATCTCCAGACACCAAGGATAGCTCTGCAGGAAAGGTTTGGTGTCAGAGGACCTCCAGCAAATGAGGGTTGGGCTTTGAGAGCTATTGAATAAGCAGCAGTAGCAGCAGATCTTTAGTAGCACCAGTCGACCACAGCAGCAAAAATGACCATGGCAGTGACAGTGACCTTGACCATGTTCCAGAGTTTTCGGCCCACGGGTAGGGGAGCCAAACAGCTGGTCAGAGAGAGATTGCAGAGGCTTCTTTACTGGCACTGAGGCAGTATTCTGATGCTTTGCCCATATTTAGACCCACATTGCAGTTCTGGCTCACAGTACAGATTCCCAGAAGGGTCTCTGAAAACAATTGTACAAAACCCCTGAAGCTTGGAGCATTGAATCCTTCACCCTGAAACAAAGCCCTATTTTAACAAAGAATTAAAAACCAAGTAATAGGCTGGAAAAATGAGCAAACAACAGGGAAAAGATTCTGATCATAGTAAGTTACTGTGGTGACAAAGAAAATCAACACACTCAAAAGATAATAACAAAGGCAAAGCTCCTATATGCAAAGCTTCCTAGAAAAATTAAAATTGGCTTCAGGCCATGGAAGAGGTCAAAATGGATTTTGAAAATCAAGTAATAGAGATAGAAGAAAAGGGGAGAAGAATTGAAAGTGGTACAAAAAAAAAATACAAAAAGCTAATGAGGAAGAATACCTTAAAAAGCAAAATTGGCCAAATGGTAAAGGAGCTACAGAAACTCATTGAGAAAAATAATTCTTTAAACATTAGAACTGAGCAAATGGAAACTAATGACTTGATGAGAAATCAAAATACAATAAAACAAAATCCAAAGAATGAAAAAGTAGAAAACAATGTGAAGTATCTCATTGGAAAAACAACTGACCTGGAAAATAGATGTAGGAGAGATAATTTTAAAATAATAATGTTTGTAGACCAGTATCCTCAGCCCTCAACCTGGGACCCTAGGGGAGGCACAGCCAGATGAATGCTACTGCAATTGCACAATTACAACTATGGAAGACCCAGAAAAGAAAGTTCTTGCCACCAAAGTCCTTGGCACTGGTGAATGGTTCAGCATTAGAAACTTAGATTGCTAGAAATTGCTAGAAAATAATGTTATAAAAGCAGTGTTAAAATCTACATTGCCACTTAAGCCCTAAGGATCATAGGATTTTTCCATCTGATTTACTGATGAAAGCTTCCATACTTTTTTCTTTCCCATTAAAATGTAAGCTTCTTGAGAGTAGGAACTTTTTTTTTCCTATTTCTATCTCTGTGTTCAGCACATTGCTTTGTACATAATAGTTGATAAATGCTTCATTCCTTAAATAATATTCTATATATGTACTATAATTTGCTTAGCAATCCGCCATATAATGGCACTGAAGTTAGAACAAGCATAAATCATGGTCACTGAGTCTCAATCGTTGAATAACAGAGATGGAGCCAAGATGGTAAAGGATGGAAAGAATTTTTTCTAAGCTCTCCCAACATTGCTCTCCAAATAATTTTCCATTTATTTGTTTATTTTTGCTGAGGCAATTGGGCTTAAGTGATTTGCCCAGAGTCATGCAGCTAGGAAATGTTAAATGGCTGAGCTCAAATTTGAATTCAGGTCTTCCTGACTTCAGGGATGGTGCTTTATCCACTATGCCAGCTAGCTGCTCCCAAATAATTTTAAACAGTACATCAAAACAGCTTGGGAAGACAGAAAGAGAGGTCTGTGGACACTGAAAGAGAACCGGCCAAAAGCACGGTTGCCAGCTGTAGCTCTTGGAAATGTTGGTGGCAACGGTAGAAGTGGACATATCAGCAATAGAAAGGAGAACTTGGCACAAGAGATAGTAAATGGATCAAACACTTGTCACAAAGAGATTAAGGGGATTCTTGTGCATATAACCAGTTGTCATTTGGCAATCCATTGCTTATTCCCAGTTCTGAGTAATTCCAAAGAAGGGAAAAGCACTTGTAGTCACAAGGGAACAAGAGCCCTCCATGAGTAAGGACCAGAACACAGTCCAGGAGAAAGCACTGACCACACATTTCCCTAGGTTACATTACCTTGGAAATATCAAAACCTTAAAGGCTTCTACACTCAGTTATAAAAACAGCAGGACACAAAAGCCTAAGTTTGGCACAACCATCCCATCTCCTTTCCTCCCTCCTCCCCTCCCCAGTTAAACAGTTAATACAAAGTCAAGAAGTAGCCTGGAAAAATGAGCAAACAAATAATCATTTTAAAAAGTAATCTGCCCATATGGTGACTAGAAACCATAAGGCACAAACTCAGAAGATAATTTGAAAAATCTTCAAAGAATCAAAAAAAAAAAGCAAATTGAACACAAATTTAGCAAGAATTCCTAGAAAAATTAAAGGAAGAGCTTTTAAAAGAGAGCAAAAATTTAAAAAACAAAAACAAATAAGAGCACTAGAAGAAAGACTTGGCGGGAGGAATGAAAGCAAATGAATGCAAGAAACCTATGAAAAAGAATTAACATCTATCTTAGGGAAAAGGCATAAAAAATGAAAAAAATGATTCCTTAAAAATCAGAATAAGCCAATTATTAAAAAGATGTAGAAAAACTCACTGAAGAAAATTCTTTTTTAATAATAGCTTTTTATTTTCAAAATATATGCAAAGATAGTTTTCACCATTCACCCTTGCAAAACCTTGTGTTCCAAATTTTTTCTCCCTAGCTTTCCACTCCATCTCTTTTCCTAGCTAGCATGTAATTAACATATACAATTATTTACTTGTTTCCATAACTATCATATTGCATAAGAAAAATCAGATTAAATAGGGGAAAAAAGAGAGAAAGAAAACAAACAAAAAAAAAAAAAAACAAGCAAATAACAAAAATGCTGAAAATACCATTTTGTCATCCATATTCTGTCCCCACAGTCCTTTTTCTGGAGGCAAATGGCTTTCTCCATCACAAATCTACTGGAAATGGCCTGAACCATCTCATGGTTGAAAAGAGGCCACATGCATCAGAATTGATTATCACATAATCTTGTGGTGTGTACAGTGTTCTCTTGGTTCTGCTCACTTCATTTAATATCAGTTCATGTAAATCTTTCCAGGCCTTTCTGAAATCTTCCTGCTGATTATATCTTGTAGAATAATAATATTCCATAACATTCATATACCATAACTTATTCAACCATTCTCCAACTGATGGGCATCCACTCAGTTTCCAGGTCTTTGCCACTACAACAAGGACTGCTACAAATATTTTTGCATATGTGATTTCTTTTCCCCTTTTTATGATCTGTTTGGGATACAGGCCTAGTAGAACCAATGCTGAATCAAATAGGTATATACAATTTGGTAATTCTTTGGGTATAGTTCTGAATTGCTCTCCAGAATGGTTGGATCAGTTCACAACTCCATCAACAATATATTAATGTTGGCTAGAATGACAGGGAAAGATAATGCAGAATGTTGGAGGGGATGTGGGAAAACAAGGACACTAATACATTATTGGTGGAATTGTGAATATATCCAGCCATTCTAGAGAGGATTTGGAATTATGCTCAAAAAAATTATCAAACTTGCGTACCCTTTGATCCAGCAGTGTTACTTCTGGGCTTATATCCCAAAGAAATATTTAAAAAGGGAAAGGGACCTGTATGTGCAAGATTGTTTGTGGCAGCCCTGTTTGTAGTGGCCAGAAACTGGAAACTGAGAGGATGCCCATCAGTTGGAGAATAGTTCAATAAATTGTGGTATATGAATATTATGGAATATTATTGTTCGGTAAGAAATGACCAACAGGATGAATACAGAGAGGCTTGAAGAGATTTACATGAACTGATACTAAGTGAAATGAGCAGAACCAGGAGATCATTATATACTTCAACAACAATACTATATTGTATAAGGATGTATTCTGATGGAAGTGGATTTCTTTGACAAAGAGACCAACTCAGTTTCAATTGATAAATGATGGACAGAAGCAGCTACATCCAAAGAAAGAACACTGGGAAATGAATGTGAACTATTTGCATTTTTGTTTTTCTTCCCGGGTTATTTTTACCTTCTGAATCCAATTCTCCCTGTGCAACAAGAGAACTGTTTGGTTCTGCAAACATATATTGTATCTAGGATATACTGCAACATATCTAACATATATAGGACTGCTTGCCATCTGGAGGAGGGGGTGGAGGGAGGGAGGGGAAAAATCGGAACAGAAGCGAGTGCAAGGGATAATGTTGTAAATAAATTACCCTGGCATGGATTCTGTCAATATAAAGTTATTATAAAATAAAATAAAATCTATAAAATAAAATTTAAAAAAAGACCAGATTTCAGAAAGGGCTGGAGAGACTTACATAAACTGATGCTAAGTGAAATGAGCAGAACCAGGAGATCATTATATACTTCAACAACAATACTATATGATGATCAATTCTGATGGATGTGGCCATCTCCAGCAATGAGATGAACCAAATCAATTCCAATAGAGCAATAATGAACTGAACCAGCTACACCCAGTGAAAGAACTCTGGGAAATGACTATGAACCATTACATAGAATTCTCAATCCCTATATTTTTGTCTGCCTGCATTTTTGATTTCCTTCACAGGTTAATAGTATCCTATTTCAAAGTCCGATTCTTTTTGTACAGCAAAATAACTGTTAGGACATGTATACTTATATTTAATTTATACTTTAACATATTTAACATGTATTGGTCAACCTGCCATCTAGGGGAGGGGATGAGGGGAAGGAGGGGAAAAATTGGAACAAAAGGTTTGTCAATTGTCAATGCTGTAAAATTACCCATGCATATAACTTATAAATAAAAAGCTATTTGAAAAAATAAAGGGAAAAAAACTATATATTAATGTCCCAGTTTCCCACATCCCCTCCAACATTTATCATTATCTTTTCCTATCATCTTAACCAATCTGAGAGGTGTGAAATGGTATCACAGACTTGCCTGAATTTGCATTTCTCTAATCAAAAGTGATTTAGAGCATTTTTTTATATGACTAGAAATAGTTTTAATTTTTTCATTTGAAAATTGTCTGTTCATATCTTTGACCATTTATCAATTGGAGAATGACTTATATTCTTATAAATTTGAGTCAATTCCCTATATACTTTAAAAATGAGGCCTTTATCAGAATCCTTGAATGTAAATTTTTTTTTCCGGTTTATTTCCCTTCTAATCTTGTCTGATAAAGATGTGTACAAAACCTTTTTAACTTAATATAATCAAAATCATCCATTTTGCATTTCATAATGTACTCTAGCTCTTCTTTGTCCATAAATTCCTTCTTTCTCCACAGATCCAAGTGGTAGAGTTGAGGTGTTACGTGTGAATAAAAACATAGTTTCTGCCACACTATTTTCTAATTTTCCCAGCAATTTTTGTCAAATAGTAAGTTCTTATTCCAGAATCTGGGGTCCTAAGGTTTCTCATATGCTAGATTATTAGGGTCATTGACTATTGTCTTGTGAACCTAACCTGTTCCATTGGTCAGCTATTCTATTTCTTAGCCCATACCAAATGGTTTTGATGACATCTTTAAAATATAGTTTTAGATCTGATACAGCTAGGCCAACTTCATTTGCAATTTTTTTTCATTAATTCTCTTGAAATTCTTGATGTTTTGTTCTTCCAGATAAATTTTGTTATTATTTTTCCTAGCTCTGTAAAGAAAATAATTCTTTAGAAATAAGAATTGATCAAGTGGAAGGATTCCATAAAACATTAAGTAATAATAAAGTTAAAAATTTAAAATTAGAAGAGAAATAAGAAATATCTCATCGAAAAAATAATTGAATTTGAAAGCCAATTGAATTGGTCTCAAACTTAAATGGTTCTCTTAGAAGATCCTAAAAAGAATTTTTAAAATCAAGTAAGAGAAATAGAAGAAAAACAGGAAAAAGAAATGAGAGCTGTGTAGGAGAATTGTGAATAAAAAGTCAATAGCTTAGAAAAGGAATCATAAAAATTGACTGAAAAAAAAATTCCTTAAAAAATAGAATTAGCAAATGGAAAAAAAAAAATCCACTCACAAAACCACTCTTTTAAAAGTAGAATTGGCCAAATAGAAAAAGAGGTTTAAAAAAAAAGCTAGAGAAGAAATAATTCATTAAAAATTAGATTTGGAAAAATGGAAGTGAATGACTTAATGAGACATCAAGAATCAATCAAGCAAATTTTCTAAAAAATGAAAAAAAACTGAAGAAAATGTGAAATAACCTCATTAAAAAAAACAAACCAACCGGAAAATAGAACTAAGAGAGATAATTTAAGAATTACTGGATTACATGAAAGCCAGGATCCAAAAAAAAGAGCCTGACAACATCTTTCAAGAAATCATCAAGTAAATCTGCCCAGAGGTGAGATTAGGGACTTAGAAAAACTCAGGAACTTTTAAAAAATAATTATAAAATATTTTTTGAATAAATAAAGTCACATCTGAATAATTGGAAAATATCAGTTGCTCATGGGTAGGACAAGTTAATATAATAAAAGTGACAATTCTACCTAAATTAATCTACTTCAGTGTTATGCCAAACTGTCAAAAAATTATTTTGTAGGATTAGAAAAAATAATAAGAAAACTCAACTGTAAGAACACAAGGTCAAGAGTATCAGAGAAATTAATGAAAAAAATGCAAAGGAAGATTGTAGCAGACCTAAAACTATAATAACTAGCAGTCAGCAAAACCTTTGTGGTACTGGCTAAGAAACAGAATGATGGATCAATAGACTAGGCTAGGTACACAAAACAAAATAGCGACTATAATAATCTACTACTTGATTAAACTCACATTGTAGCTGCTGTGATAATTTTTGACAAAAATTGCTGGTAAAACTGGAAAATAATATGGTAGGAAATAAGCATAGATCACTTACCTTAAGGTTAAAATGGGTTCATAATTTAGATATAAAGAGTGATTCTATAAACAAATTAGGAAAACAAACATGGTTTACTTACCAAATCTTTGGAAAAGGGAGGAATTTATGACAAAGAAGAACTAGAGGTCATTACGGAATGAAAAATGAATAATTTTTATTACATTAAATTAAAAAGATTTTGCATAAACAATACCAATGTAGTCTAGATTAGAAGAGAAGCAGAAAGCTAGGAAACAATTTTTACAGCTAATGTGTCTGATAATGACTTCATTTCTAAAATCTATAGAAAACTGAATCAGATTACTTAGAAGACACGTCATTCCCCTATTAGTAGGCAACGTCTATAAACAATATTCAGATGAAAAAATTAAAGCCATTTAGTCATAAGAAGAATGCTCTAAACCACTATTGATTAGAGAAATGCAAATTAAAGCAGCTTTGAGGTACTATGTCACACTTATCAGATTGGCTAAGATGACAAGAAAAAATAATGATAAATGTTGGAGGAGGTGTGGCAAAACTGGGATACTAATGCATTTTTAGTGGAGTTGTGACCTGATTCAGCCATTTGGGACAATAATTTAAAGCTATGCCGGAAAAGGCTATCAAACTGTGCATAAAACACAAAGCAGTATCTCTACTGGGTCTGTATCCCAAAGAGGTCATAAAAGAGGAAAAAGGACCTACATGTGCAAAAATGTTTGTAGCGGCCCTTTTTATCTAGGAGAGGAACTGGAAGTTGAGGAATGACTGAATAAGTTGTGCTATATGAAAGTGAGGGAATATTATTTTTCTATTAAAAAAAAACTCAACAAAAAATTTCAGAATGGTCTGGAAACACTTCTATGAACTGATGCTGAGTGAACTGATCAGAACCTGGAAAGTTACATGGTAACAAGATTATGTGATGATCAACTATGATGGACTCACTCAACTCTTCTTGGCAATGTAGTTATCCAAGACAATTCCAATATGCTTGAGTTGGGAAGTGCCATCTGCATCCAGAGAAAGAGTTAAGGAGACTGAATGTGGATTGAAGCATAGTATTTTTGCCTTTTTTGTTTGTTTGCTTTTTTTTCCCATGACTTTTCTCTTTTGTTCTGATTTTTCTTTCATAACAAGAGGGAGGAAGGGAGGAAAATGTCAGAACAGAAAGTTTTACAAAAATGAATGTTGAATATTGACATGTAATTGGAAAAATAAAATACTATTTAAAAAATAAATTAAAAAACTGGGACAGTTAAAAAAAAGAGAGAGAGAAAAGAAAACTCAAGACTCTTCTGGCCTTTTATACTCTATTGCCCAATAAGTTTCATGACTCCCTCTTATAGGGTTTGTAACAAAATACAGAACTCTCAAATTGGAGTTTAAATTTCTTCATAGTCTGGCTCCACTTTACCTTCAGATATGCCTATTATACTATTCCCCTTGTGTTCTCAAGTGGCCTCCCTGTCATTTCCTAAACTTGACATTCCAACTCCATATATATGCCTTTTTATATACTGTTCCCAAAGAGCAATTTGCCTCTTATTCATCTTCTCTTCTTAAAATACTTAACCTCTGTGTCATAGGAACAGTATATATTAGTTTGTTTTTTCTTTAAAATGTTTTGAAACCACTCTCAAAATTTAATTGGGGGGGGGGGGTAATAGCTAAATGGCACTGTGGAAAGAGCACTGGCCCTGAAGTCAAGAGGAGTCTGGGCAAGTCACATAATTCTAATTACCTTGCAAAAATTCCACAAACAAACAAATAAATCTTAATTGGCCCAAGAGTCAAAAACTTAAACACTGATATTGCTTTTTTGTTATCTGAAGTTTAAAAAGAATGTGTCTTGGGTTCTTACTATGGCAGATGCTAGAAGGAAACTCTGGCCAGCTGAATCAGTTCTGTCTCCTTCCTGAATAATTTTTCTCTCTTAATGTTAATAAACTTTGCTCCTTAGGTGGTCTGTAAGTACTCTCACTTAATTATAGTCCTGAACCTAAGTCTAATATGGCTTCAAACACAGTTTTACTTAAGTTGGTGTCTCCTACTTGAAACCTTTCTTTTCCCTTCATAGTAGTTAGTGTTCTTTTTTTCAGATTATCCTGTATTTACTTGTCTGTTTATAAGTATATTTTCGAGGAGAAAGTAAGTTCCATGAAGGTTTAGGACTTTGATCTTTTGATTCAATCAACCCTATGCTTATATAGATAGTTATAGTTTTAATGTAAGATTATAAAGCTAAATTACGTAATGGAGAAAGGATAGTTACTTCTAATTCTGTAGTATTTGAAATCTTTAAAGCTCCTATCTTTTCCTAGATGTAAAAATGAGTGGACTACATACACTATACGTTTTAATTTTCTCATGTAGACCTGGCTGAAAGTTTGTTTTTTGATGAAAAAAATTTAACATTTTTCATGTTCATAGTAAATAAGTTAAAAATTTGAGTTTTCCAGATGATTAGAGATAGAAGATAACTAAAAGAAAATGTAGTCTAACCTCTCCCTCATTTTATCAATGAAGAAGCAAGGTGCCAAGAGTTTTAAATAATTTCCCCAAAGTTACTAGTTTAGACTGAGATCTTTTCACTTGAAATCCAATATTCACCACCGATTGGAGGCCAAAAGTTATATAGAGTGCCCCATAATCTTAGTGCAATTATCAAAGCTGCTTACAAATGCACTAAAACTTTTGGGGCACCCTATGTCTAGTTTTTACTCATACATTTATAAACAAATTTATTGATAGTCAAAACATATAGTTTTTTGTTGTCTTTCTAATAGAGCATATACATATCCCTTAATGTATCCATTCAGAGTTGGCCTATTGATCTGCCCAAATCATTTTTGAGGGTTTTTTTTTTTTTTTGGTTGTAGCTATAAAATTAATCTCAAAAATCTAACCAGATCCTAAAACAATCTAAAATCTGCTAGTTACTATAATAAACTATTGTATTTATTAGTATCAAAAGATAACAAAGTGGTTCTTAATGTGCTGAGAAGGAAGAAAAGAGAGGAAATTAGAAAACAAAGGAAATAAGAAGATTAGAACCAGGTGAACCAGATCAGATGTGCCAGGAGGCAAAATGACCTCCCCAGGATCACAGAGGTAGCAAGTAAGGAGCAGAGCTGCAACAATTTGGAATGCTTTTCGGGGCTGCCAGGTGCCACAGTGGATAGAGCACCAGCCCTGAAGTCAGGAAGACCTGAGTTCAGATCTAGTGTCAGACACTTAACATCTCCTAGCTGGGTGACCCTGGGCAAATCACTTAATCCTGATTGCCTCAGCAAAAAAGAAAAAAAAATGCTTTTCCCACAGCACCAGACTGTATCTCAGGCAATAGCCATCATCCCATATGCTTGCTTTTCTTTCTCTACAAAATATTTATGAAGATGATTTGCACATATATCAAGGGCATCTGTGATGAAGGGTATGAGAAGGAAATAAGAATTTTTGGCAGTCTTAACAGTTGGTCAAAAGTTGAAGGAAATATAAGATGCCACTAGTTTGTTGATAATTTAAGACATTTAATTTTATAGAACAAAATGCCATCTTCTTAGACTCTTTCTCACCAAAATATTTACCATTCATTTGTTAAAATCGTACAAGATGTCTTCTAAGATGTACCAACAGAAATAACTTTTTTTTTTTTTAACACTCTGATTATAAATATCATGTAAGGCAGTAAATAGGAAGAAGTACTCATGAAAGGTATCTACTGCTCTCACAAAGGACATTCATCAGAGTGCAATGGATGAAGAATTCTCAATAGATGATAAAATCTTCCATATGGAAGATTTATTTGCATAGTCAGGCAGAAAAGTCAATATACTGACTGTGCATGACAATGTGTGCCTTATTCCAATAAACTCTTGGTAAACCTTTTGATTTCAGGAGTCCTTTCTGTTCGTAAAAATTGAGAATCCTAAGAGCTTTTTAAAAAGAGGTGATATTTATCAGTAATAAAATAACAATTTACCAATAATAAAAACTACTTTGGGTACTCATGACATTTTATTAGAAACAACTATATTTTTCAAAATAAAAAGAATTAGTGAGACAAATGGCATTGTTCTACATATTTTATAAATCTTTTTAATGTCTGGCTTAATAGACTCTTAATGAATTCTCATCTGTTTCTACATTTGGGATATGTTTTAGTTTGCAGTATATAAAGAAACCTATCACATACAAATACACAGTTGGAAAAGGGAGGAGAATTTTAATATTACATCTTGGTATTATTATAAAAACAGTTTTGTCCTAGCAGACTCCTTGACAAGTTGATCCATGGACCACCTTTGAAGAACTTCTGCTAAACTCTACTTTAGCGTCAGTCTTCCTGAGTCACACATGAACACTACATTCACCAGAGTTCTGGGGTCTCTTTGTGTAAATTTTTCTCTCGATTCACTCCCCATTAGTTCATACAAATCCACTTCTGAATTCCTTCTCATTCAGAGCCTTGTGTTTTATAATTCTCTTTATGTAACTCACAGCACATTACATACTAGGCATGGCAACAAATATGTGGTGATTAATGTAAGCATTATTTAATGCTTTTATAATGTAAACATATTGAAATTGAAATTAATTTTTTAAAATTTTGTTTTCACTTAGGTGATCAGTTGTAAAGGTCAACACAGTATCTCTTATACTTTGTCAAGAAATCAAACAGTAGTGGTGGAATATACACATGATGATGATACTGATATGTTCCAGGTAACTTAATTTTTGAAAATGGACATTTTTATGTTTTTGAGCATTTTAAATACCTGTTTGTTTTCTCAGCACTTCTCCCTTTTGATGTGGAATCTGAATTTTAAGTTGAAGTCAATCTCATATATAAGGTATAGGTAGTCATAGGTAATCCAAAAAATAATTCATGTTATCAAAATATTTGGGGTTTGAAATAATTTTGTCCTTCACTTTAAATATAGATTTATCTCAAAACAAAAATGAAGCCATTCTATAATGGCATGACAAGATAAAATTGGAAAATTATCTGTCTTCTCTCATCCTGTTTCTTTCATAGACCCTACCTCCAGACCCCATCATGTATCAGGTGATAGAGATATCACCTGTCCCTTCTCTAACAAAAATCACATGACTAAAAGATCTAGGCCTACTTTCTAAAATTTAAGATTTATATCTTTTGGGGAAGAATAACTGCTTTGATTTGAGTACTTTTCTTATGATTGGCTGTCCTAGATTTTTTTTATAGCAACAAAGTACTTAACTACAGTAACTGACAGTAAGAATTGGAAAACAAGTTCTGTCAAAGAATTTACTTTAATATTCTTTATACAGTATAAACTTTTTAAAATGTCCCTTTCAATTAAAACAAGAAAAGAAAAAGAAACAAGAAAATTAAATAATTTACTAAATAACTTCATTTACAATTGACATTGTCTTTTCACAACTTCAAAATGATCTTGTTTTTCTTTTGGATGTTTTTAGATATTGGCTAATGCATAATTATAAATTTTAAGTCATCTTTCTAAATATATAGATAAATTCTTTTACTCTTTTACAATAAAGAGGACAACAATATATAATCATTCTCAGCATATTCTTTTAAAAAGAACTTTTAAGTTAATATAAATAATCATATAGCAGGTTAAATAAAAATTATTTAGGTTGTTATAATGGTAATATTTTCCTTTAATAAATTTTTATCTCTATACTATTCAGGTAGAAATACTCATTAAATGCCTCATTTATCATCTCTGACATAAGGTAGTCTATATTTTGTTATCTGGTGTAGTCGCAAATTATTTTCTTTTTTGTTCTCCTCTTTACAAATGCTGAAGGATTTGATGGAATTTTGGTTATCCTCTAATACTAACCCACACAATTCCACAGTGATTTATAAATAAGATCATCCTTGAATCTGACTTGTAAGTTTACCTTTTCAAAGTCCTTTATAAAAATGCCTTTATTTCTAATCTTTCCAGATCAAAACATGCCATATTTTATCTTCCTTAATTTGTTTTCTGTTAGTTATCACTTTTGTTTTAAGGAATTATTTTCTAATAATATTAAAATTAGTAGTTTTTACTACTAAGTCTAAATCATTATGCCTTGTAATAATAAACATTGTTAATGGCAGGTAAAAACAGTTATGGAATAGATGTTAAGTAATTAAGTAATTACAATTTCCATTTCTAACTTGAATTGTGTCATTCTGAGTTTAAGGTTAGTCAGTTTAGGGTGCTAGAGAAGTAAGCGCTTGTCATTTGAGGCAATAACTTTACATTTAAAGTACATATTGCTATCTAAGGCAGATATAGTAGTATAATTTCACATTAGCATCATTGGAGCCAGCCTGCTTATTTATACTTGAAACCACAGAGGTTCCCATAGCTGAAGTAACTTGCCTGAAGTCAGAATGTCAGTAGTGTCAGACTCAGACTGGGACCCATGTCCTCTGAATAGAAATCAAGCACTATTTTCTTCCTGGTGCATAGAATCAATTAGATATTTTATTACCTAACTCAGATTTCTTTAGGAGATACCCCATATTATGTTAGCTTCTGTTTGATCTTCTTGTGCATATCTGTCATGAAATGGTAATAATATAATGGTTACATATATCCCTTTGTTTGGCAAATATGTTATAAAGGCTGTTATAAAGGTCATTTTCTGCTTCATTTCTTAACTAGTCTTAATCACTGAGAGCCTCAGTCAAACTGAGGCCTGTTTAAGACCTTAGCTTAAAAAGGCCAAGGACTCCCACTGCATCCAGGGCCATCTCTAGTCATCCTGATCAATATCTGGCCATTGGACCCAGATGGCTCTGGAGGGAAAAGTGAGGCAATTGGCTTTGCCCTACTCTCCCTCACTTAAATCCAGTTCACTTGCATGTCATGGAATTATCTCCCTGATGTCACAGTCATTTTTGGGAATGAAGAACAAATAATAGCAACATTAAAGCTGTGGGCCAAGAACAAGTCCCTATTTTGAAGAAACTTCTCCCCATAATAAATCTGGATATCTGGGGCAGATGGCATAAATGGAGCAAGAGTTTTCTGAATACAACCAAGAAAGATGTTTAAAGAAGAACTTTAGTTTCAACTATTTGTAGATAGTGTAAGGGCTTTTCTGTCAGCTGTTAATAAGAAGAATAGGGATATTTGCCAAGAGCTAAGAATCCTTGTCTGACTGTAGCTGGAATAGAGTGGTCTGTTTGGACAAACACAAGCACAATAGCATCCTGACTAGGATGCAAGAAACTATTTAAATATTATTTAATAGTTTTAAATTATAATATTGTCATGTATTGAATCACATAGAATGAAATGGATTTGGTAAATTTTTTTTTTTTTTTTTTTTTACCAAATTAGGTATATCATTAAGATTTGCAAATCCTTCAAAATTATGTTTTGTCTGAGAATGTATTGTTGAAGAGCCATTCTGAAAGACAACACTTTTGAGAATGTTATATTTATCACTTACCTCAAATAAGAGCTTCAGCATTAAGTGATGTATCAACTCCCTGATGTTGCTGTCCCCATAGTTAAGTAACTGCCAAGCAAGATCACTTTAAATTATTTGCTGTATTCATATGTATTCTTTACAGGGGCGGAAATCTACTTAAGGTGGGAGGGGCAATAATGATTAACATTTTATCTACCCAAAAGAACATACTTTTTCTTAATGCACAGAAGAAAACAGAAGGGTGAAAACTAGAACACAAAAAGGTAGAACAGTTTTGTTAAAGCGTATGTCTGTGTAGAGAAAGGTTGAGATAAATACCTAATGAAAACACGTGTCAACATTAAAAAAAAAAAACTGTACACACCAAATGTTCACAATTTCTCATACCTCTCATTCTTTTAAAAATATTAAGTATGCTTTTTGATGATAGAGTTCATGATAAAAAAGATCATCATTACTTCATTCCATATATTTCCCAGTTAATAGGTAAGAATTCTCATTGCTTGGAGCTATCAGTTTTAATCAGTGCCCAGTTTACATAATTTACAAACTTAATGAACCTTTTAAAAAAAAGAGCAATAGTGATAGTGCTCTACCCAGAATTGGTATCATTGGGATACCCTCAGAGTCAGAAGAAGGTGCCTAAGAGATACTACATATCTACCTGGATTTAAATACTGTATTATGGAAAAGAGAGGTAAAAATGATCATAGTCAAATATTCATTATCAATTGCTTGTTCAGACTGAGTGGTAAAGTCCTCTAGGGGAGAATAAAAAAGGATTGGAAGCCTTGTGATATTAAAAATATGAAGTATATGGAGAAGAGACTCGATATAAATTAAAGGAATCTAGGAAAATTTGTCAGATGCCTTTCTGAATCTATAAATCCCCACATGTTGAGATGTCCATTGGCATATATGAAAAAGAGAAATTAGAGCCCTTTAATAGATTGGGTAGGACTGGAAGTTGGTGCATATTTTTTAAAAATATGCTTTAACTACCACTTTTAAAACTAATTAGGTAAAAATAAGTGCTTGTAGTACTTTTATTCCTATTTGGTTATGGGAAATACTCAAAACCTATACAGTTTAATCTTGTGTTATGAAAGTAGTTGAGTTCTTGAAATTATGTACACATTTTTGAGGAATATGGGGAGATTTGAATTTATTATATAAAAATTCACATTATGATCTATTCTCATTGAATAGACCAGGCTTTCTAATAGTAGTAGGCAGGGCAGGCTAACTGCCACCAAACTCCTGCACTGGTGATTTGTTCATTCTGAAGCAATACCAGTTGTTCCAACAAGAGCAATAGGTTAAAGAAAAAATGGGAAGAGTTTAATTATTGTATTCTATATTTGTTCACTGTAATTTGGGAGAAACATTTTTCTTTTAAAATTTGGCTTTGATTTGAGAATAAATTGGATTGTTTAAAATGTGCTGAAGATTACTACTTAAAGGAAAGCTTCAGCAAATAACTTTTTATAGGATTTAAAAATGGTTTTGTAAAATGTAATTTGTCTGCTTTCAGATATTTGAACAATTATTTTTTTGAGGGGGGCGGTTTGGAGAACATCCAAATTTGTGATTTTATCAGTGTGAGAAGTCTTACAGGTTAAAAGTGCTCTTATAGCTGCCCTGCCACTTCAAACTTTTGAAAATGTCCTAGGTTATTGAAGAGTTAAGTTACTTGTTTGTGGTCCCAATGCCAATGTGTATCAGAGATAGGACTTGAATTCAAGTTGTCCTATTTCTTAGTGAGTCCTCTATTCCCTTTGACACAGTTGAACAGTTTTCTGTGAGGTCTTATAAAACATAAGCTCTACTTGTGGTCTCCTTTTTTATAGAAGCATTCCTAATGTTAACGTATTAGAGAATCATTGCCAGAATTCTAGTTTCTAGCATCATTCTCATCATGGCTTCCTTATGTAGCCACTTTATGACTTTGCTTTAAAATAGTAATATTGCAAAGATTTGATAGTTGAAAGAAAGGGCAAGCTCTTAAGTGATGCCCACGTCTTCCATTCTGATCCATAGGTAAATGATCAAAAAAGGAATTTTATCCTCGCAAAACGGTACATCGTGAGGTTTCTCAAATATAAAATAGAATGAGTTACTTCTCTGGGTAGAAGGGATATAGATAAGAATAGAATAACAAATTTTATAAACTTCTGTATATACAAGTTGGGCAAGAGCTACTTGATTCTGATTTTTTGGTCTATTCATAACAAATGCACGTTCCAGATTAAAAGTTCTAGGTGATTCATTAAGTACCAGATTAGCTAAAATGATAGAAGGAGAAAGTCACAAATGTTAGGAGAGGATGCAGAAAAATGGGGGCAATCATTCATTGTTGGTGGAATTGTGAATTGGAGACCAATCTGAAATTATTCCCAAAGACTTATTAAACTACCTTATATCTCATGACCTAGCAATACCACTACTTAGTGTATTCCCAAGGATGATTAGGGAGAAAAGGCAAAGAACCTATGTATGTTACAATGTTTGTAGTATCTCTTTTTATGAAGACAAAGAACTGGAAATTGTCGGAATGTCCATCAGTTGGAGAATGGCTAAACAAGTAATTTGTTTATGGCTGTGATGGCATATTATTATGCTACAAGAAACAGTGAGCTCAGTGATTTTAGAAAACATGAAAAGACTTGCATGAAATAATAGTGAAATGAGAACTAAAGAACATTATATAATACAGTGAAAGCATTATTGTTTTAAAAACAACTTCAAGTGAGTAACTTATTTTGTCTATTATAAATGTCCAAATTAACTGTAAAGGACATATAAAGAAAGACACTGTCTGCATCTAGAGAAAAAAATGATAAATAGAAGTATGTGGAGAATAATGTTACATATATAATCATTTGTGTTTAATGGTAGCCATCTGGAGTGGTGGGGGAGGAAATTCACATAATAATTTGTTGTATATTTGGAAGGAATGGCAAGTTATGTATACATTTGTAGTTTTGTGTACTACTGTACTCTTTTTTTAATTGTACAATGTTATAGAAATGCTTATTTTATTCCATAAATTAAAAGTAAAAACAAAATAACGAACGTGAGACATTAAATTGGTCTTAAAATAGCAGAGCATTAATCTAGCTGCTATTTGTTTGCTTCTATGCTAAAACAGACCATCTCTGTAGGCATGTAGAGTTTTCTGAAATTCTGGCCAGGTGATAATGATAATTTCTAATGGGTCATAACAAATTCTTTCAGCTTTTCCTTTCTTATATTGAGATTCCTACAACAGGAAATTTGGAAGGAAACCAGCTCAATATTAGACATCAGGCATAATATCATGTAATAAAGTGGTGCCATCAGAGTTCCTTTTAAGTAGAAATTGCTTTATTATATTTTGTATCCCCCAGAACTTCTTAGCACAGTGCCTATCTTGTAGTGAGCTTTTCGTAAAGTCTTGTTGATTGATTAATGATTAATTTCCTTCCTTCCCCTTCCTAGGTTTGATTTGAGAGTAAAAAATCAAATAAATATTGTTCATAGGGTATTTTGGTGGTCTAGAACAGCCAAATATTTTAAGAATTGGTTCTCCTTTGAAAAAAATTTTCCAGTTGATATTGTACTTTGAGATTTATAACATATTAATATAGGCAGCATTTTAAAGTTGGTGCCTAATTTTCAAAAAAGGAGAGATAGAAATTGGAAAGGATGACCAGTTCTTTAATTTTTCAAGTGAGGAAATTGAGTCCCACAGAATCTAAATAAACTTGTCCAGTGTTAGGTTATAAATAGCAGAGTTTCGGCTATTTCAGCCAGGTTCTTCCTGTTCCAAGTCCAGTGTTCTTTCCATTGCACTATGTTACTTAAAAATCTATTTTAATCTTAAAATTTGCTAGCTTAGCACTATAATGCATTTACTTAAAAGTAGAGGGATCAGCTAATGTTTTGTGACATATATGTGTGTTTATATAGTAATCTTGAAGTAGAATTTATAATTGTTAACAGTAACTTGAGAATCTGAGAAATGCATTGAATAGTAATGTTTTATTTATTTGATTTGAACATAGTAGTCAGGATAAGAACTTGATGAAAAATAAATGAAACATAAGATATATTTCATTTCTTTAAGGTGGGACGATCAACAGAGAGCCCAATAGACTTTGTGGTAACTGACACAATTTCTGGCAGTCAAAACAATGATGAAACCCAGATCACACAAAGTACTATATCTAGATTTGCTTGTAGGATTGTTTGTGATAGGAGTGCACCATATACAGCACGGATTTTTGCAGCAGGATTTGATTCTTCCAAAAACATCTTTCTTGGAGTAAGTATTGTTTTTTGTTGTTGTTGTTGTTGTTGTTGTTGTTGTTGTTTTGTTTTGTTTTTTATTTCATAGCTTTTTATTTACAAGTTATATGTATGGGTAATTTTACAGCATTGACAATTGCCAAACCTTTTGTTCCAATTTTTCCCCTCCTTCCCCCTACTACCTCCCCCAGATGGCAGGATGACCAGTAGATGTTAAATATATTAGAGTATAAATTAGAAAAAAATAAGTATACACGACCAAACCGTTGTTTTGCTGTACAAAAAGAATCGGACTCTGAAATATTGTACAATTAGCCTGTGAAGAAAATCCAAAATGCCGGCAGGCAAAAATATAGGGATTGGGAATTCAATGTAATGGCTCTTAGTCATCTCCCAGAGTTCTTTCCCTGGGTGTAGCTGGTTCAGTTCATTACTACTCCAATGGAACTGATTTGGTTCATCTCATTGCTGAAGATGGCTAGGTCCATCAGAATTGATCATCATATAATATTGTTGTTGAAGTATATAAGGATCTCCTGGCCATAAGTATTGTTAATATTTGGATTGTATGCAAACAGAATCAGCCATGATTGTCATATATAACATGCAGGTGCTAATAAATAATTTGTTTAATATTGTGTTACATTTAAAATTTTCTTTAAGTCATCAATTTGTTTTTTAAAAAGTGGTAAAAATTCTATTAATAAGGATTGGTCATAAAAATAGGATAATTTATTTCAGAGAAATTGTTAAATATTAATGAGTGATATAAAGTACAGTGTATTTCCACTTAACATCACATAGGTATAGTTTTCTTATAGTTCCTATTCTATCAAAGGCATTTGTACTCAGGGTCTTTGGGATAGCTAACTTTGGTTTAATGGAAAGAGTTGTGACCTAGGTGATAATTCACCTGTCATTAATTAAATTTTAAGCTACTTATCTGTGCTTTAGGGTTTTGTTCTGAAAAGCAGAGATATGTTTGCTTTCTTCCCACTTTGCCATCTCCCAAGATAATTGTGAAGAATGATTTTATATATTAAGAATTTTGAGATCTAAAATAAAAGTAGTGACTAGTTGGTAGTTTCACTATGTGCTATCCACTTAGTTTTCTGTAATGCCCAAGTTAAATGGATTTTTTTTAGCATGTTATTGGCTATCTAAGAAATTTTTATAAGCAGATCCCATGTACTTTTAAAAGTAAAGTCTCTTTCTTCCCCAATGGTGTGATAATGTATATAGGAAAAGGCAGCAAAATGGAAGAATCCTGATGGACACATGGATGGACTAACTACAAATGGTGTTCTGGTAATGCATCCAAAAGGAGGATTTACAGAAGAATCCAAACCAGGGATATGGCGTGAAATTTCAGTTTGTGGAGATGTATATACGCTGCGAGAAACAAGATCAGCCCAGCAAAGGGGAAGGCTAGTGAGTTACACTTTAAAGAAATACTATCTCATAAAAGATTAATTGTGAAGATTGTTTCCTGCCAACCATGAAATTCAACATATGTGTGTATGCAGGCATTGCATATATATATATACAGATAAATATTTATTTACATATAAATGTGTGTGTGCATCTGTGTGCATAAAGTGTATGTATGTATGTGTGTGTGCTTGTTTATGTACGTGTACATGCATGCATGTGTTCTTGGTGTTTTCCCCAATATTCCTTCAGGGAAGATAGTTTTTTGTCTTCATATCCCATAATACCTGACATAGCATCTTGTATATTGGACAAGTACTTAATAAACATTCATTGAATTAGTGATCCTTTTAGTCCTCTATTGAGCTTGGCATATTTTATCTGAACTTAAAAAATAAAGAACAAAAAATTTTAATCTTAAAATGCAATAAATTGGTATAATGATTGAATGGTGGGGAGCAAGGTAGTGATGAATCATTATTAGTGCTTCCTGTTGTTACTGATGGTTTTTGTTTGAATTTTGATGACTCTAGATGCACTCCAAACTTTTTGCTCACTCATCTACTTTGGTATGGCTTCGCTACTGCCCACTTTAGTTTTCTCAGTCAGAACTTTAATATTGATTCACTTATGCATAAAGGTATGTGTCAAGTCAGTTCAAGCATTTATTTAGCACCTGCTATGTGCCAGGCACTGTGACAAGTTCTGAGGATACAGAGAAAGGTAGAGATAGTGTTTTCAAAGACCTCATAGTGTAGTGGAGGAGAGCATATGGAAAGAACTTGCTGAATTGGAGATAATCTCTGAGGGAAGTCTCTAAGATTAAGGAGGAACAGGAAAGCCTTTTTGAAGAAAATAAAATTTTAATTGTGACTTGAAGGAAGTCAAGAAAGCCAGGAGGCAGAGATACGGAAATAGGAAAATCCTTCCCCTTGAGAGATGGATTATTATGTTCAGGTAAGAGCCTGGGTATCAGTGTCAGTTGGATATCTTTCCATTAGTCTTATCTAGAAACTTCCTCATTACACAGACCTCATATGGGCCTCCTTCCAGTGGTGGTATATCCAAAAAATTATAGTAATTAAAATTAAGAATGAATAAATATATCAGATATTAATATTTTCTCAATCCCTTTCCCTTCCATGATTTTCTTTAAACCTGCAAGTACTGGTCATTAGACTTCAATAATTTATATACATAAATAATTAGCTCCTGACTTATTCTGCAACTTGTTCTGCTTGCTATTAATATCAGATCAAAATTAATGGTCGAATTTAGTTGATGATCTCCAGTGTTACTTTTTATTTGTACTCTAGCCCAGATAAGTTTGCAGATTAAATGAAAAGTGACCTCCTAGATTCTAGTGTTAGCTACATTTACTAAAGTGGTCTGTTAAACTTGCAGGATTTTTGTTTTGTTTTAGTATTATCAGACAGTTTGTAATGTCTTAACTGTGTAAAACCATTTCTCGTTAATTAGACTCTCTTTCCTGCTGAGTAGGATGTTTGCTAGGTGTTGTTGCCACACAAAGCATTTAATGTATTTATCACAGTGAGAAGGATATTAATAACACATCATCTGTGTGTTTTTAGTTTTACAAAAGTAATAGAAGTATAGAAGCAAGCCTGTACTTCATGAATGCAATCCTTTCAAATATATATATATAAGAAATTGCTTTAAGGTTTGGGACTACTTTAGCAAATAGTTTAATTGTTCAGATTTTTCTTTCACTTAGCTAGTTAATTATGATATTTCTTTTTGGACACTCACAGAAGAAAGATATAAATAAAAAATAATTTTACTAATTTAGCTCAAATTTTATGTATATTGATATTTCATTTTTGTAAGACATGTATTTTTTAGTTGTTTCACCCCATTATCTGAAACCTCAATTATGCAGTTACAAATATAGTATTCCAGAGGAGGTGGTTAGCATAGATATTTGTTGCAAGGAGATCAAGAAAGAGAAGAATTGAGAACAGGCCATTATATTTGACACTTATGATTTCACTGTTGACTTTGGAGAGAGCAGATTAGTAAAATGTTGAGGTTGGAAATCAGATCATGGAGTATTTAGAAAAGAATGACAAGTTTCAAGTTTAGCTGAGAAAGACATAGTGGATAATTTCTGACAGGCAAGATAGCATCTTATGAGGGTTTTTTAAGGATATGGGAAAATGGCCATAAGGAAGGAAGCAAAGAAGAATTCCTCTTTATTTTTTTCTCCTGAAGGACCAATCTCATATTGCCTTTTATTTTGTATATTTACATACTTATTTTAACTCCCCTACTAAATCTTAAGTGCCTTAAAGAGTGTGTAGCCCATGAAAAACCTTGAAAAATGCCTTATGCATAGTTTATGGGTAATAAGTATTTGTTGCTTAAATGAATAAATAAATGTTGGCTACTTACTTGATTCAATGATATTTGTACTCCATTGAAATTTTATAAACCACATTCTTTCTACTTTTTCCCTCATGATTTCAGTAAGAAGAATGTTAGAGATTTACTCTAAAGTTGACAATATTTTATACTTTTTTTATTTTCCTCATTATAGGTTGAGAATGAGACCAACATCCTACAAGATGGCTCCCTCATTGATCTATGTGGGGCAACCCTTCTATGGAGAACAGCTGATGGTCTCTTTCACACTCCAACTCAAAAGCACATTGAAGCTCTACGACAAGAAATCAATGCTGCCCGACCCCAGTGCCCTGTCGGACTGAACACATTGGCATTTCCCAGCATCAACCAGAAGGATGTGGTGGAAGAGAAACAGCCTTGGGCGTACCTCAGTTGTGGCCACGTGCACGGCTATCACAACTGGGGACACCGGAGTGACACCGAAGCGAACGAGAGGGAGTGCCCGATGTGCCGAACGGTTGGGCCCTACGTGCCCCTCTGGCTCGGCTGCGAGGCCGGGTTTTATGTCGATGCCGGGCCCCCGACCCACGCCTTTACCCCTTGTGGACATGTGTGCTCAGAGAAGTCTGCCAAGTACTGGTCCCTGATTCCCCTGCCTCACGGCACCCACGCCTTTCACGCTGCCTGCCCCTTTTGTGCCACACAGCTGATTGGGGAGCAGAACTTTGTAAAACTAATTTTCCAAGGCCCAGTTGACTGAGGCTCTCTATGATACTATCACTTTAACAAGTTACTGTGAAGATTTTGCCACTAATTGTAGATTTTACTTTTATTATGATATTGTTAAAGGGGCTGAAGGGGGGGAAACACTAATAGAGGTTAGGAAAGTGGGGTTACAGCAGTGACAGATGCCTGAAACTTGGCAGCTATCAGTGATGTCGCATTTGTAACAGCTGCCTAGTCATCAGAATTCGTTTGATAAGTATGTGTATTTGTAATTGAATTTTAAAATACTATGTTTTATTTTAATCTTGGGTTTTTTAACAAATTTTTTTTTTCCCCTTGTAACCTTTGACAAATCTCTAAGTAATACCTTTTTCACTATTAGGAGTTTAACAAAAAGGATTTTTGTTGGTGGTGGTTTTTTGTTTGTTTTTAACTATTAATTTGCAACCCTCAGCATTTAGGATCATATAATTAGAAATTTAAGGGACCTTAGAGGCCATCTAGTCCAACTTGCTTATTTTACAGAAGAACGAACTGAGGCACAAAATAAGTATCTTGTCCACGTCATTCAGGAAATGACAAAGTCAAAAACTGAACCCAGGACCTCAAGACTCCCAAAGTCTGTGATACTCTTTCCACACTACTGTTCTGCTTTGTCTATAAATGTTAACTTAAGCGTTACAAACAGTATGTGGAAATGTTTGCTAACCACAAGATGGTTATCTACATCAAGGTGACCAGAACCAGATTAAAATGTAATTGGGAAATATTTAACCAAATAAATAAAAATACAATGGAAAGTAGATAATGCCTGTGGTTTTCTAAGTCAATATATGGCCTGCAGGGATTATGTATGTTTTAGTGACCCCTGTTTCTATTGAGTTTTGATAGCAATGATCTACATGATGTTATGAAATGAAAATGTGACATTAAGCACACAGAGAATTGTCTTGGTGTTGGAAACTTTTTGACCTATTTTTTATTATATAAAGTTGAAAAAGAAGATTCAAATATCGTAATGACTTTTTAAATTTGTTTTTCAGAATCTAATTGTGTTATGCATATTTGTATAATAACTTTTGATATTATAAACAAAGAATTCTTTACAACTTTTTGGTCTAAATTTTACAGCCTGTCCCTGCTATGCACCTTGCATGCCTAGGACCATTTGATTGATTAAAATGTAGCATCTCTCAAAATTCATTAGCTAAGCATTATTGCAGCAGAGATTGTTTGGATACTATAATACCAAATTTATGCACATACTGAATCATTTATTGAGTTTAAAAAGTGATTTCAGATTAATTTGCTTTTTTTTAAACTCACTTGTATGTTTTTTTGAACTTGGATGTATCCAGTGTTCTGTGAATGGAGAGCTCACCTCATACTGTAATGAAAAAGTAGATTTTGTTCACTCTACTTCACACCATCTGTCACCTTCTGTTGCAGTTTGAGGAACACTATAAATTTTGAAAATGTTTGCAAATCAAACTAAATTTAAATGTGATCATTTGATGTACACAACACCCAATGGGATTTCTGCAGAGATAATTTAAAATATCTGATTTTAAGACAGCAAATAAGTGTTTACTGAGGAATAATTAAATTAAAATTTCTTATGAGCGCCAACATCCCATTCACTTGGCTTTATTTAATTCTGAATAATAATTATTCTATGATACCTCTGGTAACAAGTATAGAGACTATCAAGTCTACCCAGGATGAAAATGTTCATTTGGGAGAATATTAATAGCTATCTGAAAGAAAATAAAAATCTACTGAATGAACAGTATTTTAAACTATAACGTCTATTAAATTGACCATTGGAGCTTTTTATGCTACACATGGGACCTTTGTATAGACATATAATTTATATAACTTTAATATATTGTGTATATATATATCTATAAAAACATACTTGATTGGCCTGTTGATATTTTGGCTGTAAATTGTTTTATAGTTAATCTATAAGCTTAGCATTTTTAATTCTCTTTACTCATGGGTGATGAGATGTATTGGTTTTGTTTGCTGCTGTTTTTAATATTCTTACTACATAAAATGTCAATTTGTCAATTTAAAATAGCCTCACTTTTCCATACACTTTGTGGTTTGGGGTGGGGGATTTTCGCTTCAAAATACCACAGATCTCCCATGGCATTCTTCTCAGTGATCCCTTTCTGTACATCTTGCTCATCTCTGCTTGACGACTAAGAACAGAACAACTTGGACATGCCTAAAATAATAGCACGAGTGCCTTTTTATTCCGCGAGTCTTCAGTGACCTTTGATTAGGTTCCAAGTCCTTCCCACAAGCATTGTGGGTCATTCAGGATAGACTATTTCCTCAGCCCTTCATGTTCATGATTTGGGAAATAAGGATAAAGGAGGTATAATTACCCTGTTTCTCTTAAATGGTTAGCAATATACCTTTTTCAGCTTATTAAACAGTCTGTAGACTAAATTATTTATTAATCTTTCAACCAGAAAGGGCAGATTTTGCCTTTCTGAGAAATTTGTCCAAAGATCCCTTAAGATTATTAAGATTCAGTCACCAGTCCTTAAACGTGAATAATATAGCAGAGCCTAGCAAACTCATGAAACTCTACAGAAAGCTATTGACTAACCTATCAAAGCCCCTTTCTCTTTCCAAAGCTTATTTCATTAAGTGTATGTTTGAAATTCGAAGATTTCATTCTCTAAAGATTGGAATTGGAATGTTAGGTTTAAAGAATTGGATCATGGGTCTTTTTTTTTCTTTTATTCAAATGTGCTGCTACCTTTTGCCTTCTTCCTTTTTTGGAGTTGCCCATTATACTTAGAAACAGAATGAGGCAATCCATAAAAAATATTTTTATGCTGAAATATTTTACTTTCAATGATAGACTTGCTTGCCTTTATAGTTTTGTTTGATGTTTTACTTAAGTGAAAGGAAATCTTGTTGTCCACTTGCCAAAGAAGAAAATAAGCTATGGAATAGGATCCAAGAAGCAGCTCATGTAAATTCAGAATAGAAAATTGATTCTGTCTTCAGTTGTGATCAAGAAATGATAAAGATTATCTAATACCTCTTCCTGAGAAGCTATAGAAAGAGCCTCCTCAAAACAGGCATGATTTATACAGAGATTCTCTTTGATGAGGAGAATAGTATATACCATTTCAAAAGGCAGCAATAATGTATTTCATTGAAAATATTCTTTTCTTCCAATTTTTTACCAGCTTTTTATTGAAGAGTTTAAACGGTAGATGAAACATTACTTCTTTGAGTATATTTTTAGAGATTATTTTTATTAATCTCTGCTTTCCCTGTAGTGTATGTACCACACCTCATATTCTCAGTCATCAAGCATTTATTGACTATAATGTCCCAGGTCCTATGGTAGAAATATGAAGGAAAAATAAAGAGAAAGGAAACAATTCTTGTTCTCAAGGAGTTTGGATGTAACTTTTTAAAAAGAGGACTAAAGGCTCACTAAGGAGTCAATAGTAAATTTTTCATTTCTTCGACTCTGCCCCAAAATAATTGATATCTTTTAGTTTCCTAGAGTAATACATATTTATTATCACTTAGTTTTAATTCATAACTTATGGTACCACAGTGCCTATGGATAACTTCATAATAGAGTTGCTTCATGTAAAATTTCTAGGGGAAAAGAAAGGAGAAAGCCATTAAAAGTGCTAGACTCTGTTAAGGGAGATTAATGAATCTGGGGACAAAAATAGGCCAGCAGTTGGTCATAAAAATAATTACAGCAGGATTTTTCCCCCTACATCCTTAGAGATACATAACTTCTTGATGTTAACTTTGTACTGTTATAAGGGAACCAAGGAAACTTTTTTTTTTTTTGGAGAGTAATTCATTGGGGACATGTTTAGGGAATGTCCGTATGAATGGGGATCAGTGACTTAGTCTAGATGTGAATTTGTAGTCTCCATTATATTGTCATTCCTTCAAGTCCATATTAAAGATATGATATGATTCTGGGATCTTCTAAAGATCTATACAGATTCCTGACACATGGGGGAAAAGGAAATTTTTACTTAATTTTTTTATTTACCAAGAGTTAAACTTCTCTCAAAAAGGAATTTTATATGAAGAAGTTAGTATCTCTAGAATGTGAAAGGAAGAAACAATTTTTTCCCCTACTCTACTAAACAAAAAATTGTTGAATGGAAAGATTTTTTTATCTAAAAGGAAATGGTAGAAAGCAAAGGAAATTGAGTGATGATGTTTGCCATGTACAGTATTATTAGCTGTTATCTTTCTGGAAATATTTGTTAAAAAAAAAGTTATCTTTTATAAACCATGTCAAGTTAAAAACTATTACTTCACTATTGTACCTGTGGAAGTACAAGCCATTTTACTGGGGGGGGGGGGGGAGAAAGAGAGGGAGGAACGCAAAAATTTCAAAACTATTAAACTGTTATTTCAATATGTTCATGACTCCTTATTCTCAGCATTTAATCATTCATTTTTGCACAAAAAGTTGTATAAAAATATTCTTTCTGCCTTTGGCACATATCTACATTTATTCTAAACAGTTTGGATTATTTTTTTTATTTTCTACATAAAATGTTGAACAGATTGTTTAAGTCCAGTCTCTGAAATTTCCCTTAAGTTTCCCTAATTTATTAAAAAACAAGTCTTTTGGCATTTTCATTGCCAATCAATTTCTTGTGTTATCACTGCAGAATAAAACTAATTTCTAAGAAATATAAATTAGCTTACTAATGTGATGAGTAATGTAGGCTATTTTCATATTAGTGCTGCCCAAGTTAAAGCCATCCATGCTCAAATCATTCTTTTACCTTTAGCAATCTATAGAAAAATAGGTTGTCAGTTAATTTCCAGTGAAAGAGGAACCACACAAATAAACTGCTCTGCATCGTCTGAAATTTTCTGGGAATATTAGGTGGCACTTCTGTTCCTGAGATATATGTAGATTGAGAGGTGTAGTCTGGAATATGTCCAAAAATGACCAAGATAGGAAAATCTTTCTGCCCTAAGCCTCCCTATTTTAGGGTCTTTCCTTCTCATTCTATGCCAACCAACCTCATTCATAGCCTTAAAGACAATTTACTTTTTAGTGTCCCAGTGTTTTGAAAATGATAACAATAACCAAGCTGCCTTTAACCTTCCATGTTCAAAGTGTGGAGAGAGAAGATATTATAGGTTTGGGGAACTTAATAGAATTGATTAGGAGAAAACTGAGGAAGGGCTTCACAGTTCCTGCTTATCTCCCCAGTGACAACTGGTCCCTAGTTGTACTTATCCTGTCTCTCCTTTGGAATCTCATCCTTAGTGACAACTCATTTTTCAGATGAGATCCTATTTTTTTTTGGGGGGGGGGCCTACCATAGCGGTAATAAGAAATTAAGATTGGAATGTAGCCATATGGCCATTTGGCCCATAGGAGCTTCTAGTTTCTCAAAAGTTTCTCTTCTCCTCATGCATGGAAAAACTCTTAAAAACTTGGGATGATACTCTGTTACAGTCTTTTGAGGGAAATGAAATGTAATAAGCTTCCTACAGCTAAAATCTTCAAAAAGCAGCCTAAGGGGCAGGGCGTAAACCCATATTCACATAAAATGTTACCCTGACTCTTGACTTCTCACATGATCTACTGCTGAACTCAAATTTATTCCCAGGGTGAATACTGATAAAACCCAACTACACCAAATTAATATCTTTCTGATAGCTATTGGCTTCCCTAGATAACTTTCAAGGTTATGATTGAATATAGTAATCAATTTATTAAAAAAAAATAACTTCATTAGTAGGATGCTTATACCTCAAAATTTAAATTAAGCTTAAGAAAATGAGAAGAAAATGAATTGTTTTACACTTCTTTCATGGAAATATGTTATTAAGGGAGATTTGGAAGCATTCTAGGTTATTGATTATTTCAAGAAAATGCAAACTGAACAGATTATTAAACTATGAAAACCTATCCTCTGGCTCTTAGATAATTTTGCAGCTGAAAAAAATCTTTAGGTGTCAAAATTTCATTGGATTTTCACCAATTTTCTAACACTAAATTAACCTCACTGACCACATGTTGTTGTTCATTAGTTTTCGATTGCACCTGACTGACTCCATTTGGGTTTTTCTTGGCAAAGAATCTCCTGTCACCTAGCTGCCCACTGAAGGTGAGCCATTTTGAATTCATGCTATTTTGAGTTTGTTTTTTTTTTTCCCCATAAGAGAATTAATCAAGCTTTCCCACCCCTTTCAATTCCTGTGTTTTGTGGAAAATGCCACTCCAAATGAGTGATTCTATATCAAATCCGTAAAAAAAGGAGTAAAGGGATAACTGCTTAACAATATTGACTTAACAGTTTTCCTCTTTTGTTTGTATGAGTTTTAACTCTGGAATATATTAGTCAATCTCTCTATCTTCAAGGATTTTAGATCAGTGATTTGTGGGGGTGAAAAGAGATTATGTTACTAGTTTTTGAGCTGAAGAGATTGAGAGGATGAAGTGAGAAGAGTCTGACAGATTCCCTGACAGATTTAGGCTCTGTTCTCAGAGATAGGAGCTAGCTCCTTATGGCCTTGCCTGGACGCTAAGAAATATTCCCTTCTACAGATGGATATTATCTCATATGATGATCAATGATGCCAAATTTACCCATGTTCTAAATTTCTAATTCTTGATTCTCACGAGCTAATTTCCAGACCCTAAAACATGTCATATGTTTTATTCAATATTTTATATAGCAGGGATGTCTTGCATCTATGAACAGACTCAGGGCTAACAACACTCAATTTTAACATTAAACTTAACTTAGTTACAGGCATGCTTTTCCAACCATACTTGGTCATCTCAGAATCACAAAATCCAAGCCATCTCAAAATTTAGTCAAAATGATTGTTTAAAATCATTCTAGTTCTCCTCATTCCCCCTGCCCTGGTGTTCCTTAAATGGTTAGTCAACACTTATTTGAATATCTGACCATGGTGGAGGGAAAAGGTGCTCAGTAAGCCATATTAGAGGGCTCCTTGTTTCAACTTATTTGGAAAAAAAACCTCCCTTCAATGTCTTAATCTGCTTCTTACAACTTGAAACCACTGATGCTAGTTCTAGTTTCAAGAGTCACACAGGGTAAATCTTCTAGTCTTCCATTTGGAGCAGATAACATTTGTTCTCTGTGTTTCTTTTTTTCCTATGCTAAACACCACCAATTTTTTTTTTCATATGACATATATTGAAGTCCCCCTCAATCCTGGCTACTGTTTTGTATGATAAACAGGGCAATTGTTACTTCTTTTGTTCTGAAAGCTCTAATTCCATCAAAGCAGCCCAACACCTACATTAGGACTTGAGGGGGAAAGAGGGAGACAGGGAGTAATGAACCTTTTTGTATATAATTTTTCTACAGTTAAATTTCCAAGGGAAAAAAATTAGGAATAGATGGGTTGTCAAACAGTTTGCTACCTGATTTATTTTTGTACACAGTTTATTGTAGATTAATGCAGAGGGAGGTAGGGGTGTTTTATTCTTAATGCTATATAGTTCAAATGCCTTCACCATTGTCCTTTCCTCCCATGATTATTGGTTGATACAAAAAAAATTAAATAAACTTAGAGAAATGATTATTTCCTGAGGTGGCAGAAAAAGAACATTTGGTACAACACATTTTCCCTGCCCTCTTTCAAAGTCTTTAATACATTCTCCCACCAGACCATAAAAGAATCCAGGAAAAAGTGGGCTCAAAGCTAAGAGAATATGTGGGATAAAAACATAACTCTCAGCTCTTGATTACTAAAAGTCTTCCTCCCCTTTGTTGGGATATTCTTGAAGTTACTGTTGGGTATACCTTTCTGCTGGTCCCTGTAGAGTCCTAAGTGTGCCTTTCCTTAGTTTTGGTTAGTTTATCTCCATCTCTCAACGCCAACATTACTGCCAGTTAATACTATTTCAGGAATACTGCTAAATTGCCACCATCACACTATCACCCCTACCCCATATACACACATGCAAAAACCCCACAAAATTCTCCAATTCTCCAAAGCTCACAGCTCTCCACGCAGGAGTGGGAATATAGGGAGACTGAAACTAGAGCTAGAGCTTTTCTCTTTCTTCATGACTAGTGATACCTTCTCAAGTATTTGGCTGGAATAATTCTACTCATTGCCAGGCACTCAAATTGCAAGGTTCTGGAATTGGCTTTTTATTTTATACAAATACCATAGGGAATGACCAAATCTGCTCAATCAACCCAATATATTCTATATAAAACGCTGCATTCCAATGGTTTTCTCTTTTTTTTTCTTTTTGTATTTTCATTTATATATCTCATTTTTATATTTTCATTAAAATATTTATATTTTTATATTTTCATTATATTGCTTTGAACTTCAATCAAAAGTAATTATATATGCAACTGTGAATCTCCTTTTTATTTCACTTGCTTTTTAGAGAAATGAGCTTATAAATTCCATTCATTAGTTTCAAAATATCCAATTATCTATGCTTTCTTCTGAACTTCCCTTTATTTTTGTTTTTGCATTAAAAAAAATCCAGTGACCTTTTTTTGGCAACACTTGCTAATCCCACCTCCCCTTACCCCCTTCTATTAAAAATGAGTGAGAGAAAGCAGGAATAGAGGTGGGGGAGAGTGGAGGAGATGAGAAGGTTGTAGGCAGATCTTATTTAAAAAATAGTCAAGCAAAAAGCAAATCTGTGATAGCTATGCCCACAAATTTATGTCCATTTCTGTACAATGAGTCTATCAGCTCTCTGTAAGGAAGTGGGCAGCATGCTCCATCATGGGTCCTTCAGCGTGGCTTTTGTTTTGTTTTGTTTTACATTTAATTTTTTCCCTCAATTACATGTATACAAAAATTTTTAAAAAATTTTTTTTAAATTTGAGTTTTTATTTCCTTCCCCTCTTTAAGAGGGCAAGCAATTTGATATAGATTACACATGTGCAATCATGCAAAATGTTTCCATATTAGTCATATAAAAGAAAAATTAACATACCAAAAAAACACAAAACACCCAAAAATCCCCAGCAAAAAAATCAACCATACATGAACAACAAAGTTTTAAAAAGTATGTTTCAATTTGCATTCAGAGAATTCTTAAATCTTTCAGGTGATATTTCTTCATGGTGCTGTTATCTTTCTATAAATTATTCATATGGCTCTATTCACACCGCATAAATTCATATGACACACACCTCTCTGAAATCATCTAATCACTCTTAATGGTATGACACTATTTCATTCACATACAAAAATTTGTTGAGGTATTCCTCAATTAAGAGGTATCCTAACATGCCCCTTTATATTTTACTGTTTTGTTTTGTTTTTTTCTGTTTCCTCTTTGAGTTCTCCCTTCAGAATCAGAAAGATTATTTTGCTTGTGATTAGTTTCTCCCCAATATTACTCTCCCTATTTCATCCATCCCTTCTATATTCAGTTTGATGTATTTCTACATCAAAATCAGATTTTCTTTTTCCATTAGAGCCAACTGATGACACAGTGGACATAGAATGCTGGGTTTGGAATCAGAAGGCCTGATTTCAAATCCAGCTTCAATACTTTCTAGCTGTGTGATCTTGGACAAGTTAACCTTTGTTTACCTCATTTTCCTCAGCTGTCAAATATAATAGCTGTCAAAAATAATAGAACCTACCTTACATTCAGGATTATGAGAATCAAATAAAATAGCATTTATTTGAAAAGTACTCAGCACAGTGCCTATTGTATAGTAGGTGCTATATAAATACTTTTTCTTTTTTCTATTTCTTTTCCCTTTCCCATTTTATGTGAGGCGCATCTGCTATCCTCTCCAATCCTCCATGTTTATATATTCTTCTCACAAATGTTAATTTTGAGAAATAGCAAATTTCATTCCCTTATTATTCCTTTTGTCACTGAAATGCTTCTTTTATCTTCACTTCTCTTTCCCTCTCAGAACTCTCAGAACAAAACCAATCTGCTCCCAAGACCTCCCAAGACCTTCTTATTTAACTACCTCACTACCCTTTGAAGACATTAAAATTCCAAAGAAATTCCTGTTTCTTCTCCCCCTGTTAGAATGTTAGCACCATGCTCAAATATATCAGCTCTGGTTTTTCCTCAGAAATGGTTGAAAATTTTCTCTTCCATTAAAGATTCATTCCTTCATTTCCTTCCCCCATTCATAGGATTATACTCATGTAAGATAAATTATTCTTGGTTGTAAACCTGCATTGCTCACCTTTTAGAATATTGAAATCCACAATTTCCTGTATTTTTTTTTTCTGAGAAGCTGCCAGGTCTTCTGTGACTTTGACTAATAGTGTGATATCTGAATTGCTTTTATATATCTATATATCTATATAAATATAGATATGAAAAGTTTAGACTTTTGTGTAACTTTAGTATGGAAGAAATCATTTACTTCAGTTTTTCATTGTATATTTTGGTCCTTATTTAGATTGATATAAATTTCTTGTTTTCACTAAAGTAAGTACATGGGTACTAAGTACTCTGCCTCCTGTTGAGGGAAACATCTTGCTTAAAAGCCCCCCCAAAATCAAAACTGGATGCCTTGGAATGATTGTCATCAATCTTGGCCCCTGAGAAGAGGTATGAGCAGACACGTCTCTCCAATTATCTGCAGAAATGTAATACTATGAGGATGGATTGTTGAATATAGTATTTGGTGTGGTTGACTTGATGGTAAAGAACTTCTTTAACTATCATAAAGGATTGCTTTCTGTGAGGGGGTGGTAGAAGGGAGGGGTTGAGAGAACAATTTAAAAAAAACTTTTTAGTGATAGACTGAAATCTACTGCTAAAGATGGGATGAGCTTTCCTCCTTTTTAAATTGGAATGCCTATATATTTATCATTTAGCATTATAACTATGTCCCATTTTTTTGGAATGTCTTCTTGAGAGAAGAGATTACGTCCTTTTTTATCCTTTTATCCCCAATGTCTAGCACATGTTGTACCTTGCACATAGTTGGCAGCAAATAAGTGTTGAATGAGTTAAATTTAATCTTCTAAAACAAGTTACAGTTGGATAATCATTTAAATTCTTCTCATAGCTTTAGTGAGCTATGATGTTATCTTGCCTAATTTCTAGGTCAAATTATACTATACTGTTCAATGAATATTTATCGGGGCATTTGTCTTTGTACAAAACAGTTTGTTCACCACTAGCACTGAAAGAGATACAAAGATGAATAAAAATTGTTCCTATTCTCAAGAAATTTGCATCTAATAGGAAAGATAAAATAAGGACATGTGTAATACAGATGTACAGAGATAGAAAGTATTGTGAGAGTTGAGAAAAAGGAGATTGCTTAGAGCTGAGAAAGTCAAGGAAGGCTTCCTGAAGGAGGCAGAATTTGATTTGGGCCTTGAAAAATCAGTAGGATCTTAAGAGGTGGGGAAAGAAGTCATTCCAGATATAAAGAAAAGCTTTAATAAAACCATACAGGCAGTATGTGTTTGGAGAATGATTTATAAAATATTTAAATCAGAAAAGACTTCAGAAGTCATTTAGTTCAATACATAGGGGACTAAGAAACTTCTCTATAACATTCCTAACAAATGATCTTCTTTCTGTTGACCACTGATGAATACTCCAACTTGATGATTAATGTATGATGTATTTAAATAGTGCTTGTGCTAATATGCACTTACTGCTCTAACATCATATCACAGGAGTCTCTTGAAGTAGGTCTTGATCCCATATATTTATGGAGCAATAAATCAGATATCAACTTTTCTTTTAATACTATGACTAGGAGTTTTCCTTTATTGGTATAACTTTATTCTTACCATTGCTTCTTCTCCAACTTTGTCCTATTCATATTTTGTCATATATTTCTCCCTTTAATGTCTCTTTCTCATATCTACTTTGTGAGTTATTCTGTTGGATCTTGAAGAAGCTGATAAACTTTGCCTTGTTAAAGATTGTCTTTTTTTTTAGTTGCACCTCATATGCCAACACTCTCTTAACTCAGGTTTGATGTTGGGACTAAATGAGGCGCTCCCAAGTCAACCAAATGGTTTACTTTTCCCTCTCAAAAGGAGGTTCATTTTTTTTTTTAATGACAAGGATCCAATGGCACTTAATTTCTCTGGATACAGCCCTCCTTGGTCTCTGTATATGAATGTATCTGGTTATTAGGAGAACATTCAATGAAAAACATGAAAACTTGCATTGTCAAATCTGGTATCAGGGGCAGCTAGATGGTACAGTGGATAAAGTACCAGCTCTGAAGTCAGGAAGACCTGAGTTCAAATCTGACCTCAGACACTTAACACTTCCTAGTTGTGTGACCCTGGGCAAGTCACTTAACCCTAATTGTCTCAGCAAAATAATAATAATAATAATAAAATCTGGTGTCCCTGAGGGTGTAAGACTCAAAATGATGGAAGCTTTTTATGCCCTTGGAGGGCCAGAAAGCTTCATCAGGTAAGCCAGGGCCAACCATATTGGGAGTAGAGCATTTTCTTTTCTGTTTTTATATAAAGTATCCCTATGTTGTGGATGGGAGGAAAGAAGTTATGTCAGAAAAGTTTAGTTCTACCACAGTCTTCATATCTAACTTGGAGCTAGTTAAGCTGTGAAAACGCAAAACTAAATTTTTTGATGATGAACACAATGGAAAAATACTGCCAGGAGGCCAAATGAAAATTCCAAAATTTTTTTCAAAATTCTAAAAGAATTTTTCAAAAGCTGTTGGCTTTTATCTTATGCCTTTTACTTATTGCAAGAGAAAACACCTTTTCTCCCTGCACTTTTTGGATTCATTGAGTATTAATTTGTAGCAATGGTTGTCATAGCTTGTCTATAATGGGTATGTGTAATGTAGCTCATGGAACAGCTGTTATATAATCCCAAATAACATTATGTTTTAAAAAATTGAAGACTGGAATGAATAAGAAACTATTTTCAGTTCTGTTATTGTAGCTACAGAACCTTTACTCTTTAGAAACCAAGTTACAGAGTTCACTGATATCATAGTGCTTTATAATAGTTCAATGAGGATTTACCAGTAACTAAAAATGCATGCTTTGTTTTCAGGAATAGAAATGGATAGCAAGTATATTTGTGGTTGATGACACTCTCTGGGAGTTAAGGAGGAGTGATAAATCAAGAACTCCTAGGATGTGCACTGCAATTTGTAAAATGTCATTAGTCTTCAGTGCAATTACATTTTTTCTTGATAGCTTCAAAGACCTGCTGCTACAGCTATCAACTTTACCATAGTTTGTGAAAAGTTAGATGATTATAATTGAGACTCCATCTAGGAGCCAGTATCAGTTAACTATGAGAACATTTCAGAACATATTCCACTCAGAGTAGCTAAAAAGTTGAGACTTAGTATATAACTAACTCTTTCAACTTTGACAAGCTCTCTTTCTATAGTTACATGAAAAGCCCTGTGGCAGACATTAGGGTTACAAACACACAAAAAAAGTTAATTTCAGCTCTCAAGGAATTTATGGTCTACTGGGAGGGTACAGCATATACATAAATATCTACATATAACAGGGACTGGACAGTTTTTGCTATGCTCTGCTGGCTTCTGGAAATGTAGGAAAACTTATAATGAAGGGACTCTTACTTTGATAAAAAATATGTAGAATCTTGACTATTTCCTGTCACCTGATTTTGTGGTGATGTTGATTGTAGAGCATGAACTGAATGTGTGTGTGTGTATGTATGTATGTATATATAATATATATTATATATATAGTATATTGTATTTATGTATCATACATAATATATATATATATTATGCATTGACCTAGCATCTGAGACACCATGAGACATATATATACACATATGTACATACATACATAGTGTGACAGAGGAAAATGTGTTCCCTCTCCCAAGTGTCTTTCAAGTGAAAAAGAAATTTTTTCAATTTAGTATTTTATTTTCCCCCGGATTACATGTAAAAACAATTTTAACATTCCTTTTTTCAAATTTTGAGTTCCAAATTCTTTCCTTGTTCTTCCTCTTCATTGAGAAGGCAAATGATTTGACATGGGTTATACACACATCAACCTAAACACATTTCTATGTAAGTCGTGTTGTGAAGGAAAACACAGACCCAAAAAACTCCAAGAAAAATAAAGAAAAAATATGTTCAATCTGCATTTAGGCTCCACCAGTTCTTTCTCTGGAAATGAAAATCACTTTTCAGCATAAATATATGATGCTACTTTTTCCTCCTCCCTATCTCTGTTGCATTTATTCTCTGATGTTAGGTGAATTTGTATTGGAGACTAAATGGACCATGATTTTGAGTTTTGTAATGTTTTTATGAGCTCTTCCAAGAATTCCCTTTAGACCTGAGACCAATTCATATCACTCTTTGAGATTACTTCTGTAGATATTTTATTCTTGTCTGAATTAGTGTTTTGGTCTTCCTTGTCACCGTAGTAGCTTTCTATCGTCAAGGTTCTTTTCTGTTTCTTTTTAATTTTCTTTCCTTTTTTTTTTTTGTATTTCTTCTTTTTTTTTTTACTTTTATAGTTGAGTTCTGCTCCTGGGATAAAGGGGTGTTGTCCTAAGCTTCCTGTGCCGCTTTGAGCCTTGTTTTTGAGCACAGGGGCCCCTAGTGTTTGTAGGGGGTAACTTTGCTCTTTTCAGGAAACAGCCTGGTTTCCCAGAGTTTGCATTCTGAGCTGGGACTGGAAGCTGATCCCCTGATTTGCTCCTCTACTGAGTCAGGACTGAAGGTCTTAGTTGCTGATTTGGTGTGATTAAGACCTTCTCGCTGGCTTTCCCAGAGTCTATCTGAACTGGACTGAACATCCTTTTCACCCCAGTGAAACTGACCTTTCTTGAAGTCTTTCCAGCCTATCTTGAACTGGAGAGTGGTTTCATGCTGTCAGACTCTGTTCAGAGGTTTGGTTTCATATGGTTTTCAAGGGAAACAGGAAGAGCTCGAGCAGCTTCCTGGTTTTACTCTGCCATTTTGGCTCTATCCTTGGAAATCTTGATTTTTGAAATGCCAAAAGAACTACCAGTGGTCCAACAATTGAAGTCCATAACAGTCTAATAATATCCATGATAGCCAGGCCAAGTTCAAGAAATAATCTAATAGAACTAATACTATTATGCATTGTCATAGATAGTCTATGGGGTATCCAGGAGTGACTCTGAGGGGAGGAACATTAGAAACACCACTTTAATGACACCATTGTCTACAAGTTCTTTCATTTTAGAAGTTTTTATTCTTCTGTTTTTTCCTATGCTTTCTCAGCAAAATCCCTTTGTAAAAACTAATTGATGTTAATTAATCAATTTATAATGAGGAATGTTAATAGTTAACTGAATTTATGGAGATGGTATTTGGCTATCTAATGTGAGAGGAAACACATTGAATGTTGACTTGTGAATGATAGCTTCTCACATTGCCTGGCACATAATAGATGCTTGATAAATGTTTGTTGATTAATTGATAGTAATAAAAGTCCACTTAGCTCCTCAGGGTTACTCCTCAAAATCTTAGGAAAAATGAAACTTTGCTCTGGGGACTTAACTTGCCAATAGAGTAAAGATTGGGATAGCATATATGTATCACATGTGGGGTATTCTTTTATCTCTTAGGGTTATTTCTGTAGCCCCATGAGAAGAAGCAGTAACTAAGAATAGGTACAACAATCTCTCGGTGGTAGTAGAGATTGGAAGAAAAAGTCCAGTGTTTGTATATGTTATATAAGTACAAAATAATAAATTCAGGATGGAGAGAATATTTGTGTAAAAAGTGATATCTGTTATAGAAATGTTTTTCATGACTGCATATGTATAATGTATATTGAATTATTTGCTTTCTCCATGAGAAGGGTGGGGAGAGAAGAAAAGAGAGAATCTAAAACTCAAAAGTTTTAAAAATGAATTGTTTTTCATGTAATTGAGGATAAATAATTTTTTTTAAAAAAGAAAGAAAATAATGTTTGAGCTGAACCTTGAAGGAAATTAGGGCTTGATATTTCTAACAAAAAAAAAAAAAGGTAAAATAAAAAATGCCAATAAAGTCCAGATCCTTTAAGACCCATTTCAAGAAACAGTTCCATAAAAAGCAGAGAATCAACAAGTGAGATAAACTAGCAGAATTATTAATGAAATATACCCCCGGCAGTCAATGAAAAAGAATATACTCTTTGTTCCATTTTTATGACAATACTGAGGGGACCACAATCTTCCCATTCCACATCTTCATTGAAAACTGTGGAAGGAGTCAAAGGACAAAGACTTTCAAGTCCATGTGTCCATGAGATCTTGATCCTTTCTCCTTCATTGCATTTAGGGGTATGGAAGAGGGACATTCCCTAGCTCAACATTCTGGTTTAGGATTATGGGCAGAGACAGGGTCAAGATTTTTGCACAAACATTTGATATCATGGGAGAAGGCATGACATAGCTTTAATATATCATCCTAGTCCAGGACTATGGCAGAAGACCATAGCCCAGATCCCACTGTAATCTTAGATATCCATCTTACCATTGTAATAGAGAGAAGGTTCAATAACCAGAATCTGAAGTAATTGCAATTTCTGCTTTGATGTCCCTAATTAAGTCTGTTATAATCAAAGAATAAATATGTATACACATATTACACATATATATATATGTGTGTGTGTATACACACACACACACACACACACACACATTAACTGTATACCATCAGAGAAACACTTTGCTAGTTCTATTTTGTATAAATGCAAAAGTGAAATTAATCCCCTTAAAGAGTTTTAATATAGGAGACATATAGAAGAATGTTGGCAAGGAAAGGGAATTTTGATCTGGATCAGTCTATTATGGGGTAGTCTAGTGGTAGCAATATCCTTCCCATCCCCACTCCAATACAAATTAGGCTAATTTTTCTTAAAAAGTTGTTAAAATCATCTTTGTGACCTCAGAGTCTCAGAACTAAAGTCACAAGATATTAACACCATTTTCTATCCTCCTGAGTATAAAATAGTCAAAGAATCTTGAAAATTAGGAAAATAAAAAAGGTACTTACTATCAAAAATCTAGGAAAAGGGATGAAGAAAGAGAATTTAAGAATCATTCATTCTGAAAATCATGATAAAATCCTACAGATAATGTTTCTATCTATCTATCCATCTATCTATCTGTCTATCTATCTATCTATCTATCTATCTATCTATCTATTTATCTATCTATCTATCTTCACAAAAGAAGACTGTCCAGAATTACTGGAACCAAAGGGAAAATTAAAAGTAGAAAATGTCTTGGCACTGACCTGGACCTCTATGGTGAGAGGCCCCCTGATGTTGTTGTTGCATGGATTCTTCTGGGGCTGAGGTAAATAGGCTGTGATGGTGGTAGGGAGGGATGAGCCTCTCCATATGGGGTGAAACAGCTGTGTGAGCCTGTCACTAGATTATAAAAATGACACAAACAAATGCAGAATTATTAAATTCATTATAGAAATGATGCAATAAAAATTATTTTTAAAATGATTTCAAAGAGGATTCAAATATATATAGACTAATTAATGAGTCAAAGAGCAGTTCATTGAAATGATAAATACTTGTATAAAAAATTATGAGACAACAAATTTTGGGAGATAACCAGTTATCTTTAGAAGAAAACTTATCTTTAAACAATTCTTTTCAGAAAAGACAAAGAATTAACAAATTGAGTGTGCAACAAAAAAGAATGGAAAATCAACAAATTTTAAAATCACAAATAAGCACAAAAATAGATATTCTGAGAATGAAAAAAAAGATAAAAATATTTGAAAATATATGTGATGTGAGTGAATTTGGCCCATAGAAACCATTTCTCAGAAACAGTCTCCAATATGTCTTATCTAGTTAGAAGTCTTCCATGTTGAAGCTTGGCAGAATTGGAGCCAAGGGTGGGAGTGGGGAATCCTATTTCCATCTTTTCATTGTTGTAGGATTTTCACTGTGTTATGATGAAGAGCTCTTTGTTAGCTGAGCTGAAGAGTTGATGCTTCAATCTTGCAATAAGAGTTGAGTTCCTTGAATGTAGGCTAAACTAGAATATAATTGATACACAAAAGGAAGAGCCTTCTTTATCTCTGTCTCTGCCTGTCTCTGTCTCTCTATCTCTGTCTCTGTGTGTGTGTATGTGTGTGTGTCTGCTTTGAAACAGGAGAGCTATTTTGAGATAGGTGAAAGAGGACAGCTGGGGTCCTATTCTTCCATCATGTGTTCATGATCCCATAAGGTAAACATGAGCTAAGATTTGTGCTTCCCCTTTTGTATTTCCTTTTCTGAATAGGTGACTACACAGCAACTTCAAGGTGGATATATTTATATTTATATATGAAGATCTTAAGGAAGAAGTGATTTCCCCCCAGAGTAGCTACAATAGTTGGTGGTAGAAAAAAAGGATAACTGTCTGCAAAAGGAGAGGAAAGAGTCAGTAAAGATAGACCATACAGAAAAATATTCACTTGAGGGATGATTATTGTCATAATCCTTCATAGCACAGAGAAGTGCTAGAAATGCTTCTGCAAGGGGAGTTTTGTGAGGACATTATGAAGATGGAGAACAGGGAGTATCATTTACCTCTTATACCTCCTCTGGTTTTTCATCTATGAATAAATTATATAATAGTTCTGAATTGATAATTCAGTTCTGAGGCCTAAGAATACAAACTGACCCATAGAAGACAAGGATATATCAAGGTAAGGATAGACAGATATGAAGTGACTTGCTTAGGATCACACAACTAGTAAATGTCTGAAGCAGGATTTGAATGCAAGTCTTCCTGACTCCAGTTCTGCCTCTCTATTCATTGAACTATCAAACTGCCAGGATGATGGATTTTGGTCACAACAAAAAAAATTTTGGGGATACAAAGTAACTTGGGATTGACTTGATTGGAATGATTTCTAACCCCATTTTATGTGTTAATCTCAGGGTAGTAGACTCAAAATAAAAAAAACAAAACAAAGGTACAAATTCCATCTCAGATACTATTTGTATAATCAGGAAGAAGTACATATATTCTATCTCACTTTTCTCATCTGCAAAATGAGGAGTTTGGACTATTCTTCTCTAATACCATCAACTATATAGTGCTTCTCCCATTCCCCTATAGGCCACTTCCATTTCTTATTTTCCTTTATTATCAGTTCTTTAAAAGTAATATTAGTGAGCAATAGTAATTGTGAAAAGAATTTGGAACCAAGTTTCTCTGATGAAGGCTTATTTCTCAAATGTGTAGGAAATAGAAGTAAATTTATATTTAAAAAAAGCCATTTCCCAATTGATAAATCATCAAAAGACATGATCTATGTCCAACAGGCTATAAAATCATGCATACCCTTTGACCTAATAATACTACTAGGCATGAATTCCAAAAGATTTTTTAAGAAAGAAAAGGACTTATATGTACAAAAGTATTCATAGCAGCTCTTTTCTCAAGGCAAAATTGGAAATTGAGGATTTGCCCATCAATTGGGGAATGGCTGAATAAATTGTAAAATGTGGTTATGATAGGATATTATTGTCCTATGGGAAATGATGAGCGATTTGCTCTTAGAAAAAACTGGAAAGTCCTCCATGAACTCAAAAAAGCAAAATATACTATGTACAAAGTAATAGCAAAGTTGTGGGATGATCAGTTGTGAGTGACTTTGCTTTCTCAGCAACATAATGATCCAAGAATACTTTGAAAGACTTATTGTGAAAAATTCTATCCAAACTCAGAGAAAGGACTGAGTATATTTGATTACAGACTAAAGCATACTTTTTTTTAAACTTTATTTTCTTGAAGTAACTCATAGACTTTTTTTGAAGGGGAGGAAATTTATGTTTTCTCTCACAACATGACTTTTATGAAAATGTTTTGCATAACTTCACATGTGCCTTCTCAATGGGGACTGAGGTGAGGAGAAAAGGAGAGAATCTGAAACTCAAAGTTTTAAAAACAAATACAAAAAGTTGCTATACATGTAACTGGGGAAAATAAAAATAGTAATTTTTTTTAAAAGGGAGTATTACTTTGCACATTACTTGACTGATAAAATTTTATGCTAATTGGGAAATCATTATAATGATTTCCTAATCATTTTCATTAAAAATGTTTAGCCTAAATTCCTATTCTTTCTGTGTTTCTGCCCTGATAAATCCTTGAAGTTTTTCTTTTTATCAATAACATTTTCTCAAACTATATTTGGGCAGGTTTCTTTCCTCTGATTATGGGTCATTTTCAATGAGAAACTGATTGCCTAATCAGTTCTGAAAATACCAAATCAGAAAAAGAAAGAAAAATAGTCATCTAATTTGAGTTTACTCTGGCATCCTCCACCTGGTCAAAAGCTGTAATTGATTGTGTAGAAGCTAAAGATAAAAGTGGCCATTTATGAACAAGGACTTATTCCTCAGCTATTCATTTAGGAATAAGAGTATGCTTTCTTATTTCACTTTTGAGGTCACTGACATCTGCCATTTCGTGCAATATTCAGTTTTCAATTACCACCTGGGGTGCTACCAACTGCTCTAACTGGCTTGTCAACCTGGAGTTGCTGTTCTGAGTTCAGCTGGAGCATGAAGGGGAGAGGAATCCTGGGTATAAACTGAGGAGTTCAGGGTTTTGAGGAACACCATGAACACAAACATGAGAGCCATAATTTAGTAGCAAAAACTATTTCATTAAAATGGCAGAAAAGATAAGTAAGGAGAATCTTATTTTTCTAACATCAGAGAGAAGCTCTGATAAAATCCTAAAGGAACAGGCTGAAGCTGGGGAGCTCACAGCATTATGAGTTTGATCTGGGTAGAGACTTCACAGATTTTGGCCAAAGAAATGCTTGTCATTAAAAAAAAAGAAATACTTGTTAAATGAAATTCAGTTCTTAAAGTATTCTGATAAGCATCACATAATAAATATCACCCCATTGCTTATTATTATTATTGTGAATAATTATTTTAAAATAAATATGAATGAAATTATAATGAATTGTTATTAATGATCATAATAATACTAACATTTATATGATACTTTAAGGTTTGCAAAAAGCTTTAAAAATATCTCATTTTATCCTCACAATATCTCTTAGAGGTAGTTGCTATTATTATCTCCAATCTCTATTATTCCCTATTTATAAAGGAGGAAATTAAGTGACTTGTCCAGGATTCCACAACTAATAAGTACCTGAAGTAGGGTATGAATTCAGGTTTCCCTTACTGCATGGAAGTAAAGTGGATAGAGTTCTAGTCCTGGACTCAGGAAGACTCATCTTCCTGAATTCAAATATGGACTCAGATATTTATTAGGCAAGTTATTTTACCTTACTCTTTGCCTCGGTTTCTTCATCTGTAAAATAAGCTGGAGAAGGGAATGGCAAATAACTCCAGTATCTTTGACAAGAAAATTCCAATTGGGGTCACAAAGAGTTGGATAGCACCAAAGTGACTGAACAAAACTTCCTGACTGCAGGTCTAGTGCATTATCCTCTGAGTCACTGAGTATTTTCTAACTTATAAGAATATATAAGGGGAGTGTTTATTCCCCTCATTTATAAGACTGGGAGAGGCTGAGATCACTAAAAAAAGGAACACCATTCTTTGCATAAAGAAACCCTCTGGTAGAATTTCCTATTGACTAAAATACATTCCTCCTATCCCCAACACTAAGGTTTCTAAAAGATTATAGTTCCCAATGATAGAGTAGTAGAATACTTACAATAACATGTAAGCATCTACAAATAGAAATTGATAAAAATATAAGCAATGAAAATTTTCATACCCCTATGTCTTCATCACTGAGGGTACAGTGATAACTGGTAATATTAGTGAGCTAAGATTTATTATTAGATATGAGATTCTCCTGCCATGATCAGAGGAATTTGCTATGAATGAAGAAGGGGTCTGGTTAAAAACAACATCAAATAGAATCTGTCAGAAATAGTCCTGAAAATCATAGAAGGACTGATTATTGTCACTCTGGGACAAGATTTCCTCATCTCATTGTTTTCTCAAGTCTAGATAATTAACAAAATGATAACTCAAGCTCTGATTTGTAACTGATTTCTAAGATATATATATAATGTTCACACTGAGAAATTAACAATTGACTCAAGACAGTTTTCTATGACTTCACACACTTTTATCTGACTGAAATATTGGATGCCAGAGGGCTATTGGTATCTTCCCTTGCAGTGGTAGATTATTAGACTCAAAAATGTAAAGCTTGATCAACTTGAGATTAAAGCATATATCTAACATCTCAAGAAGTTCTGTATAATACAGGAGATAAGTAAATGTTTATATTTTAGAATAGGCTACAGTTGTTTCTGGAGTTAAATTAATATTAACAGACACAATCATAACATAATAACTGACATAAGTTTATAAGTTTATTTTCTAAGAATTTCTAGCTCTTTTCCTGATTCAAACACTCCCATTCAAATAACAATTTTATGAATTAGCAATCAGGATTAAAATAATCATGTTTATTTTTGTATGAAGATAAATAGATGCTAGTTTAGTAGGAGCTAGATGGCATAGAAAGACAACTAGGTGACACAGTTCATAGAGAGCCATGCTTGAGTTCAAATTTGGCTTCAGATACTTTCTAGCTATGTGACTCTGGGAAAATCATTTAACCCTGTTTGCTTGTTTCCTCTTATGTAAAATGAACTGGAGAAGGAAATGGCACACCACTCTAGAATCTTTGTCAAAATAACCCCATATGGGGTCATAAAATGTCAGATATTATGGAAAATGACTAAAACAACAACAGGTGCCATAATGGATAGGGTAATAAGTCACAATTTCCTGATCTGTATAATGTAGATAAAAAGAGTAATTACCTCCTAGGATAATTAAAATAAAATGATGTGCTATATGTAAAGTACTTTGCCTAACTTACATGCTACATAAATGTTAGCTATTATTAATTAGTATTTCAAAGAAATTGCAAAGTTTTATTTTAAAATCAGAGAGACACTTGTGGATGTCTCTGATGTTTTAAAGGCTTCACAATAACTTCTTGTGGGCAAATCTCTAGTAATTGTGGATCTGAGATTGAAGATTCTACAGTATAGATGGTATGGGGTACCTAGATATATCTCTTTGTCAATAAGCAGTTATCAAGCACCTATTTTGTGCCATCATGGTAAGTACTGAGAATACAAAGGCAAAAGTCAGTTCTTGTCATCAAGGAGTTCACAGTCTAATTGGGTAGACAACATGGAAACAATTATGAACAAACAATGTATACGAGGTAAGTCAGAGATAATCAACAGAGGGAAAGCACTAGCGTTAAGGGAGACTATTAAGGACTCCTTTTAAAAGGTGAAATTTTGGCTTGTACTTAAAGAAAGCCCAAGGGAGGGAGACAACAGCTTGAAACTCAAAGGTGGTGAGATTACAGAATGATGATAATAAAGCATAAGCTTGGAAATGCCAGTGGAAATCAAGGAGTATTCCAACTTTGCCACAGGAATTGAGTTGAGGGAATGAGTGAAAAGGAAGTCACAGCTGAAAAGGAAATCAGGAAAGCTGTACATCAGGAGGGAGCCAGGTCTCAGTGACAGCTAGAAGATAAAAGAAGTGGGAAAGGAAAAGATTTAAGATGAAAATATGTTTGTTACCTATGGTATAGACCATTTATGACTAACTTCAGAACACTTTTCTTCTTGATAGAGTAGAGTGAAATTCTTTATACATCCCATCAATGTCATATCAATTGAAAAACATTATAGATACACGCATACATATATGCATGTATATGTATGCATATACACACTTGTGTATATATGTTTTAGAGAACTATAAAAGTGGTCTCCTATTTCATTATTATGCCCTATTTTTGACCAGCAGATGGGAAAAATAAGAAACTTTTGAGTTCACAATACTTTTTTATTACTATCCATTGATTTCATAATAATCAATAATTCATAGTTGATAGTCAGCTATAATATAACCATCCTCCCATTTATCAGGGAGATTGTGTTTGTGGGTGTGCGTGCATGTGTGTGTGTGTGTGTGTGTGTGTGTGTGTGTGTGTGTGTATGTGTGTAAAGGATGCTATGACTGTGGCTGACACTCTTTGGATCCTTTGTACAGAGATAAATTGTTCAGACAGGCTCTTATAATTTAAACAGGCTCATTTATAATTTACATTGAAAAGCCAATTTCTTATTTACTATAATTTTTATATCTTTGATTAGAAACAAAAATTTATGAATAATTTTTTTCTGTGCACATATTCCTGTATGAGAAGGTTTCCCTTCTCTGAAAGTGTCATTAAGGTTGTAAAATCTATCCAAGGCCAAAAATTGTGCAAGGTAAGCTAGTTTTCACAGAATTTTTAACAGGCAGTGGGACTTTTCAAGGTCTTTTGTATTTTTTACCAAGTTAACTCTTAACATAGTGAGGTTAGGCTTATATTTGTGAGATTCAGTATTTTTAAAAAAATCTTTACATGTCTTCTCAAAACTCTGATAGTGTTATGGGTTTCCATGTATTAGAGTTTAATTCAGTAGAACATTGCCTTTGATTAAAGGGTTCCAGTCATTAATCACTTCCTCCCATTTTTAAGACAATAAAGTATCTTCACCAGTCTTGTACAGAATTATAACTTCAAAAATATGAACACTTTTCTACAACACAGAACACAGATATGTTCAGTACAAGGCTGAACAAAACTCTTATGTCCCATCAGTTCCATCTCTAACATAATTAGTTGTTTCTGAAGCATAATGAAAAAGGTTCAGGAGGAGACTGTGCTTATTCCTTAATCTGAATACATTTGTACAAAAATTCTACACTTTAATACTTTAATAAGGGGGAGGCGGAGGAAACTATTAGGATAGAATAGCATTAAAAAAAATCTAAACTCATTTCTATCACAATTTGGAAATCTACATTCAAAAAATTTTTGAATTAGGACATATAAAAAGTTTAAAAGACATGATGTCTGGGTAATTAATAATTTTATGAATGGCTACAAAATAATTAATAAAGAATGGTCATTTGATCTCCTCTTATTAATTGAATACCTCTCCTGTGGGCCTCTCAATATGGGTGTTCTTGACAGGTGGTAATCAATTCTGACTGGCTATTAATGAGAGAATGAATATTATAAATAGAGATAGACCTATTCTAATGAGGGACTGGGATTCATGTGTTTGATTATGTCACTCTTACTCACAGACCACCCCCAGACTTTGACAATTGAGACAAAGGATCTACTGACCATTTAAGCCCAAGTGGAGCACACAGTGGACCAGAATTCACCTAGAATAGATTCTCTTTGTAAGGTTTTTCTAATTGGTTGGGTGAACAATTTCACCTAGTTGGTTAGTGGTTGTTGTCCTTAGTTCTTGAAAAAGACCAAAATGATATCACTGTGTTAGAGTTGAGTTACAGTGTGTCCAACCATGGCTGATTGGGCCAATATGAGCTAAGAATGCTCTGCCACAGGTAGATCACAGATAGTCCACGTGAACATTTGGTGTAGCTTCTCTAATTTTACGCACATTTCTTCTGAGCTAATTCTGAGCACATTGAGCATAGCACCTTCTCTGATGAGGGCATACCATGCTGGGTAGTCTTGTGCCAGGGTCTCCCATGTCATACAATCAATTCTAAAGTTCTGAAGAGATAAACTTGAGAGTGTGCTGCTTTTTCTGATCACCTTACATTCAAACAGTGTGTCTAGTCTAACAAGAGTTATTCTCTCTAGGCAAGTTTAGTAATGATTAATTGTACTAAAATTTTTACTATTATATTATCTCATAAAGTTAAATTAAAATTGTATGTATTAAATACTGCACTAATCTACATTTTTGTACAAATATATTGATTTGTTTCTGAACAAATCTGAGAGAAATAATCATTTTTTCAGTTTTACAAATTTAGTTTCTAGCACTGTAAATCTTGAGAATTCTTTCCCCTTATTTTTTGTTTTATGCCTTTCCATTTCTTCCCACTTGTCCAGAGCAGATTCACAAGATCCAATTTAATAGATTTAGAGAAGTTTCCTTTTTTAAAAATCCTATTTCTTAAAGTGACTTTCTTTTTATATTTATTTTTTTTCAATTAACAAAAATCCACTTTCTCTTCCCTTCCACCTTTCCCCATATATTGAAAATGAATGAAAAACATTTTTTAAGCGAAATATGAATAGTAAAGCAAAACAATTTCCCACATTGCTCATGCCCCAATAACTTGTCTCAGTCTTTATCTTAAGTTCATTTTAGGGTGATTTTCTAAATGAAAGAGGTATTATTCCTTTCTCACTAAACAGAGATGGTATGTACCTTCACATGCAAAGTAAAGGCTCAATGAGCAAATGAAAGTCAAGATTTCAAAAGCATCCATTCACTCAATTGTGCAGCAAAGAAAGCACAAGCCATGAGATAAGTTTTCAAACTTTTTTTCATTTTGGAGAGACAATGAAGCTGCTGCTATTTCTGTTACAGAGGGCTAATAAGCCCTGGAATGTTTGCCCTTACAAACAAGTCTTGTGAGCTTGCTTGTTCCTTCCTCCAGGCTCAGCAGGCAGCACTTTCCACTATCTCCCTATGCATTAATTGCTAATCTTTCCCAGCCTCAACATCTTGTTTCATCTGCTTACCTGTCTTTAGCTTCTGCTTGATGCCAACTGTTAATCAAATGGAAAAGCTCCAGAAAAAGAATCTGTCCTTTGCATCTTCAACTCTTAGATTATCTCAATTATTTGTAGCATGATTCCATCCTCTAATTAAGTTCAGGCTACAGGTATGACCAACTACAAACATACAAATACACACACAGAGATACACATATGCACCACATGTTAAAAACCCTGAGTATATGTGTTATATACATGCATGAATATATAAATATGCATATATACCCATATATAATGATTTACTATTGTTATTTAGTTGTTCTGTCATGTCCAACTCTTTGTGACCCCATTTGGGATTTTCTTGCAAAGACACTAGAGGGGTTTGCCATTTCATTGTCCAGTGGATTAAGGCAAACAGGTTATATGATTTGCCCAGGATCACACTGCAAATAAGTATTTGATTTGAACTTTGGTTTTCCTAATTCCAGGCCTGGAATTTTATCTATTGAACTACCTAGCTGCTTTATAAAAACATGTGAAGTTTATATAAAGTGTACATGTGTATATATGTGTTTGTGTTTATATACATGTATATATACATATATACCTACATATATACATGTATATAGAGATAATTAGATAGGTAGATAGATAGACAGACAGATCTAGTTATATCAGGAATATTGTTTTCTCTCCTTCCTTCCTTTTTTTTGCTTTGACCAATGGCATGGTCTCTATTTGATGGACCATATGATCCTGCTTGCCATGCTTAGTGTAAATCATACAAAATCAAAATTTGGGGTTTATTGGGAAGCACAATGATAACAAGACCCATAATTTAGTAGCAAAAACTTGTATTAAAGAAGTAGAAAAGAAAATTGAGGAAGAGTATATATTTTTAATAGCACACTGACTGGCTAGAGAGCTCCTAGAATTAATCTGGGTAAAATCTTCATTGAGCTAAGGCAGAGAAGAACTTTTTATATGAAAATGAATATATCTGTCAACCTATTCAAACAACTGGTTCATGTTCATAACACATGTTAACCAATAATTTAGCATTTGGATGTTATATAATACATGAAGATAAATAAGGATTTTCTGATCATTGGGTTCAGTCAGAAGTCACTACATGTCTTAAAATGAGAGAAGCCTTATATTTGACCTTTTTTATATAAATAAACTCTTTAGCAGAATTCCCTGTGACTTATCCTGGAAAAGACCTTCCACCTCAAATGGTTACTTAACAGCTAAGTGGCACAGTGAATAGAGCACTGGTATTGGAGTGGAAGGTCTGAATTCAAATCCAGACTGATTTAGTAGCTATGTGACCTGGGCAAGTCACTTAATTTCTTCTGTCTCAGTTTCCTCAACTGTAAAATGAGACTAATAATAGCATCTGCCTCTTATGGTTATTGTGAAGATCAAATAAAATCATCTTTGTTTTGTTTCTGTTTGTGCTGAGGCAATTGGGCTTAAGTGACTTGCCCAAGGTCATACAGTTAGTAAGTGTTAAGTGTCTGAAACCAGATTTGAACTCAGATTCTTCTAACTTCAGGACTGGTGCTCTATCAACTGTGCCACCTAGCTGCCCCTAAAATTATCTTTGTAAAGAACTTAACACAGTGCCAGCCACACAGTAGGTGCTTAATAAGTGTTTGCTTCCTTTCTTCCATCTTTCTTTCTTTCCTTCCTTTCCTCTAGCTGTCTTCACATCCCCTTCAATAATTTCACAAATCCCTTTTCTAATGCAAAACTGCAGAGCCAGTTTTGCTCTTGGATTAATTCCTAGAATGCCAAATAGCCTCCAATAAACTCCCAAAGATGTGAGCATCTTCCTATAATTAAGAAACCAATCACTTTATTCATTTAATTTACCTAAACACGTTCTATAATGCCAATTATATGTTGCTTATAAAACCACTTGTTCCATAGTACAAATCATTAACATGATCTCAACACTGGAAATTTTCCAGATAACTAGGATTCACTACCCTACTCTTACTGAATCTATATCATTCCAACTGTAAATAACAAAACAAGAACTATCAGCAACAGCAACAAAAATAATTCAATTGTTTCAGTTTTTTTGGAATTTTTAAAGCTAAGTATCATTCATAATGGTGAAAAATAATACCCTTGAGATTATTATTGTTGGTCATATTTTTGGCCACCAATAGATGTTACATATTCAGTAGGGTTTATAATTTCTGTTTTCAAAAAAAAAAAACTGAAAGAGAAAAACAAGAGCATTTTAAGAATGGAAAAGGCTTTTTGGGTTTGAATGGTATAGTAGAAGCAGCATGAAATTGTTCAAAATGTATTGGAGTAATTAGTGAACCTTATTCTATTAAAAAAAAAAAAGAAAAGAATGCATTTGAATACAAGCTACATGTCTTCCATAATAAATGAGTTTAGTGGTGCTGAGAGATGATCTATGAGCACATATATTGGAACTTCTGAATTTATAACAAAACCATATCCAGGAGGTCTCATGATATGAAGACTTCACAGGGAAGATGAACCCATTTGTGTATTCAAATCCAGTTTAGGTTAAATGGATGTTAAATATTGTTACCAATAAGTGGTAATAAATTGGCTTTTGTACAAAAGATTGATTTGGTGAGTTCTCAGGGTATGTTGCCTAGTAATTCAAGAGAATAATCTTACTGTTTCCCACCCTGGCTTTAGCAAATGGTGGCTAGGGCAAAAAATGTGAACATGGGACTTGTCTTTCAGTCCATGTTACTGACACTTTTAAATTAATACTGGGAGTCCCTGATCAAGGTTAAAGAGGAGGAAGTGGTAACAAAGAAATTTCTGCAGATGTATCACACAGGATTTCTGGAGGAGTGTGAGACTTAGAGATATTTTAGACCTCTACCTTATGATAAATGCACCTGACTCCTGTAATTATCTGTCTTTATCTTCCTTTGGAGAGCATGGTTCAGGCAGAGCCGGCTCCCCATGGTCTCCCTTGGCTACCTCCTCTCCAGCAGAACCAGCAATTGAATGGCATTTGCATTTTTAGAGAGCTCAAATTAAATCTTTTATGCCTTTTTGTTACCTATCTCTCCCCTGCAGGTTAAATAACCAGTGAGAAAAATTATAGAGGGTTTAAGCTGTTGATTAACTCAATTTCTAGTATTGCAGTCCCCTGTTGCAGTATCAACCGAAATTACTTGCTCTCCCTTTTGTAGATCCAAACCCAGAAAAGTAACAGAACTGCAGCTTGATGGGTTGCCATGACAACTTCTATAGGTCCTCTTTAGACTGCTCTATGTGGAAAATTTTGATCATAAGATTTTAAAATGACTCCTAAGTTCAATATGAGAAAACATTCTATAATTTATTAAGTCATCAATAAGAAAGAGACATCTAGATATTTTTTTAATTAAAAGTTTCCCCAAATTCCATTTCTTTTAAGCATATTTGCACAAAATCTTTATTCCTACTTATTTTTTCAAGTAACTGGTCATAAATGCAATGAGATTCTTTACTGAAGGGCCAGAATATGACTCTACACAATACATCTTTTGTGGAATTTAGTGATGCAATCAGATCCTGAGAAAAATCAAATATAGTTGGAAACTCATATCTTATATTGATTATCTGTTTTCTAGGGGCTCCATCATGAAATAGCTAAGTGAATAGATTACAAATGTTTATGAAATGTCCTCACCCACTTTGCTCCAAGGCGAGGGACACATTAGAGGCAATTCACGAGAGACATCATCATATAGCAACAAGAGCTCAGATCTTGGAATCAGAAAACTTAGTTGGGTTCTGGTCCTGATTCTAGTGCTGAGTATCATTGTAAGCTAATTATGTAACTTTTCTAAATCTGTTTCCCAACTGGTAATACTGGAGTAATTATACTCCCTACCTATTTCAAAGGGTTAAGGTGGAATTGAAATAAGATAATGTATGCAAAGTACTTTGTAAACTTCAAAAGTATGACATGTCAGTTGTTCTTAGGAACAGCCTTGCTTATATTTGATTTGAACAGGTATTTGGTTGTTCTCTGCTCCCATTGTCTTACATCCTGTTTTTCAAGGGTTTTGAAGCTTATCTGAAATGGACCAAAAGCCTACATTGTTGATTATCTTTTGATATAGTCTTTTAAACACAAGTGTTGTACGTATTACAGTCTCTTTTATTTGATGCCTAATGGAGAGAAGGAAAAAATGAAGCTTTTTGGCTTGTACCTAAATGAGAAAGAAATATGTGACTATTTAAAATGATAAAAGGTTAAGTATAGGGACACATGCATTATAGGTGCTCAATAAATCCTGTTTTTCTATCTAAGAGGGCAACAGGTTGATACAGTGAATAGAGTGCTGAGCTTGGAGTCAAGAAAATTCATTATCTGAGTTCAAATTTGATGTTAAACATTTAATAGCTATGTGACTTTGCATAAATCACACAACCCTGTTTGTCTCAGTTTCCTCATTTGTAAAACGAGCTGGAGAAGGAAATGGCAAACAACTATATGATTTTTTTCTTTGGCTAAGAAAACATCAGGAGCAGTTTGGACCTATGCCCAAAGGACTATAAAACTGTGCATACCCTTTGAAACAACAGTATAACTACTAGACCTATATCTCAAAAAGATAATAAAAAAGAAAAAAATACGCACAAACATATTTATAACAGCTCTTTTTGTAATAGCAAGGAACTGGAAGTGTAGTGGGTACCTACCAATTGGAGAATGGTTAAATAAATTAGGGTATATAAAGATAATGGAATATTATTATTCTATAAAAAATGATGAGCAGGCTGATTTCAGAAAAGCCTGGAAAGACCTATATGAACTGATGCTAAGTGAAATAAGCAGAACCAAGAGAACATTGTACATAGCAACAAGATTGTAGAATGAGCTACTGTGATGGAGTTGACTCTTCTCATCAATGTGGTGATTCCTTTTTTGTTGTTGTTTGCTTGTTTTTTTTTCCTTTCCTTCTAATGTATTTTTCCCTTTTAATCTAATTTTTTCTTACACAGCATGACAAAAAATTGAAAATGTTGTTATTTTCTAGGGGGAAAAGGGGTACAGGAGAAAGAAAAAATTGTTGCACAATTTTGCAAAGGTGAATGTTGAAAACTATCTTTACATGTATTTGAAGAAATAAAAAGCTATGAAACAAAAGAAAATAAATAAATAATCTATTCATATTAAAATTATAACAATAATGTGGTTATTCAAGGCAATTCTAATAGATTTGGTATGGAAAATGTCAACCACATGCAGAAAGAGAATTATGGAAAACTGTGGATTGAAGCATAGTATTTCCACCTTTTTGTTTGTTTTTCTTGTGATTTTTTTTCTTTTTGGTTTGATTTTTCTTGCACAACACGATAAATATGGAAATATGTTTAAAAGAATAGCATATATTTAACTCCCCAAAAAAAGAAATAAAACTCCAAATGGGATCATGAAGAGTCAGACATGACTGAAAATGACTGAACCACAACAACAATCTTCCTAAGAAAGATGACTCTTTGGATTGTTTCAATTATAAATAATGCTTCCAGAAGAATATGAGTGAGGAAAAAATGAGAAATTAGTAATCTGTGATAACTTGCTTTATGATGCGAATTTCAACTTATTATAAAAACTAACATTTGGAAAATGTTTGACAATAAAACAATAGCACATGAGATTTGAGGGGATTGGGAAAGCAAGTGGTTAATTATGGAAATTGAGTGAACCATACTGACTCCATTTGTAACTCAATTCTGAAATTAGCTCATTTCCCTTTCTATTTAATTATAAGTTTAGTCCTAGTTCTGTCTTGAAAGAAAATTTTATTCAATTCCGGGAATTGAGAATAAACTTTATTGTTTTGTTTGAACCTAGCCCTGCATGGCTGGGAAATTGGACCACCTGTTGCTTAAAGACCCTTAACTAAGGACCTAGGTTATACTGACCAGAAACCCAGTCAGAGATGATGATTGACGTAAGTTATCTTACAATTATACATCTTAAGCAATCTTAAGCATATGTCTTATCTGAAAACTAGTCCTATGCTGATCAACTATTATTTTCGTTTTCCTTTGCTTGTTTACACATGCTTAGAGGAAGTGGGACACCTCTTTTTCTGAATTCAGAAATTTACACTCATTTATTCTCCCCCTCCCAACTTGGGAAAATCTATAATCTTTTCTTTAAGTAGAAATCAAATTACCTAATGTTGTATGGTTTCCTTTTAAATTAGACGTATTTCATTAATTATTTTCAATGTATAAATGCCCACCACCTACCCTATCCCCCCTCATTTAGAGTTTGTTCTAAACTGAAAAAGGGTCCTGGTTCTAATTATTAGACAATTGACATGCTTTTCCCCCTTAGTCATACACTTGTCAGTCACAAGTAAAACTTTGGGGCTATACTGTATTTTAGTTTCGACTTTTTCTACCTTTTTTCATTTGAATTCAACAAACACTGTGTTCATTAAAATCCCAGAAGCACAGAATTTGAAAATTGGAAGGGACTTCAGTGACCACCTAGTCCAACTCACACATGAAGTGAATCCCTGTTAGAACACACTTGACTAGTAATCACCCAGCCTCTACTGGAAGTCTTCCAATCCCACTCTATTTTTGGACAGCCTTAATTGTTAGGAAGCTTTTCCTAATATCAAGCCTAAATTTGCTTCTTTTTACCTTCTACCCAATATTGCTGGTTCTGCCCTCTAGGGCCAAATAGAAAAAAAAAGTTCAATTCCTTATCCACATGACAATCCTTCTAGTCTTTGCAGAGAGGTATCATGTCCCTTCTTCCCACCCTAAGCCTTTTCTGCCTCATTATATATGGACTCAATGCCATTTACCACTCTGGTTGCCCTCTGGATAGTCTCCAGTTTATAAATATCCTTAAAAAACTCATTACTATCAGGACTGAAAATACCAGAGCAAAAAGTGATCATTACGTTCTTATTCCTGAAATCAATCATTTCTTTTTTATTTTTTGGGCCAATTGGGATTAAGTGACTTGTTCAAGGTCACACAGCTACCAAGTGTCTGAAAATGGATTTGGACTCAGATAATCTTGAATTCAAAGCTGATAATCTATCCACTGCACCACCTAGTTGCTTCTACTATGCACTTTTAATGAAACCTCAAATTTCAATAGCTTTTTTGGCCCCCACATCACATTTCTGTTTCATGTTGAGCTTGCAGTCCACTAAAAACTCCAAATTTTTTTTTTCAGAAAAATGGCTATGTATCCATGACTCCCATCTTGTATTGTTAAATTTTGTTTTTTATACTCAGGATTTTTTATTTATTCCTATTGGAATCTCATCTTTTTAGTTTAAGCCCCAAGCTCTATCTTTTCAAAGTTTTTTAATACACTAACTCTGTCATGGAATATGTTAGCTATACTTAACAGATATGTGTCATTTGAATATTTTATGGGCATACTCTTTATGTCTTATGTCTTTAAGTCATTGGTAAAAATGCTAATCAAAATAGGATAAAATATAGATTCACTGACTCTGAATGCTCTAGTGGAAACCCCCTTCTCATATTGACATGGAAACATTAGCAACTACTCTTTGAATTTGGATTGCTAAAATCTAGATACACCATATGTATAGCATTCCTTGTCTAATTTAGTAAAAAAAAATATGAAATTATCTCTAACCTCAAAAAGCTTTAAAATCTACCAATTTATTTTTCTGCTATTAGATTTTTGTTTTTATCCTTCTTTGTCTCTGCTTTGATTGGATGGGCAAAAGATTTATGCCATAATAATTGAAAGTGGAGCTCAAGAATATAATGAAAACATTTCTATGGAAAAATGTTTGAGAAGCAGTCTGAGTTTAAGTCAATGTTGATACGTGTAGTCTTTAGATGATTTTTAAAAATTAATATAAAAACATTTATTAATTATCCATTTTGTAGCAGTACCTGTTATATACCATCTCAAGGTCATTCAAAAATGAAAGGAAGACTACAACTATAAGAACAATGAAAAATATTTGCAAAAATCATTATAGTCTTTTCTTTTTCCTATCAAGATGATGAAACTATTGCTCTTGGACACTAAAATTATGATATAATTATGATATAATTATGGAAAAGATATATATGTGTGTGTGTGTGTGTGTGTATAGCACTACAGAGAGCAAATTTACTATAAGAAAAGCAGCTGAATCACATCAAGTATATACAGAGGAGATTCATACTGAAATTGATGCAATTTTGAGGCTGTTCAGTGACCAATAAACATGGTGCCTGAAGAAAGAGAAAATATCACAGACACTGAAAAAATCTTGGGCCCTATTAGTACTGAAAAAAGTGAACAAAACAATAATAACTAATGATGTATATACCTACTCTTTCATCTACACAAAATCTTTATGAGCAATAGTTGTACATGAATTATGAATTATTATCCCAAAGAGATCATAAAAGAGGGGAAAGAACCTACATGTACAAAAATGTTTACAGTAGCTCTTTTTGTGATGGCAAGGAATTGGAAAATGAATGGATGCTCATCAATTAGAGAATGGCTGAATAAATTATGGTGTATGAATATAATACTATACTATTATTCTATAAAGATGATCAGGGACATTTCAGAAAGACTTACCTCTCAGCATCAGCTGAGTGAAGTAAACAGAACAAGCAGAACACTGTACACAGCAATCGCAAGATTACATGATGAACAATGTTAGACTCAGACCTTCTCAGTAATGTAGTGATCCAAGACAATTCCAATAGACTGCACATGGAAAATATCCTCTCCATCCAGAAAGAGAGAACTATGGGGACTGAATGTGTATCAAAGCATAGTATTTTCATTTTTTGGGGGGGGTTGTTTGTTTACTTTTTCTTTCTCGTTTTTTTTCCCCTTTTGGTCTGGTTTTTCTTGCACAACATGACATATGGAAATATGCTAAAAAAAAAAAAGTACAAACAATCACAACCACAGAAACAAAACCTATTTAAAAACCTCCATGTAAAATTAGATCCCCAATGCAGTAAAAATTATTTTGTAAGAGAGCAAAAAACAGAAATAAAAACCACTGACAAAAAGATTGAAATTAGTCTTCAAGGAAGTTCTTGTTAGTCTCAGGAGTTTCTCATTCAAAGTTCTAAAATGTGTTCTTATATTCTCCTTGTCAAAAGGAACTACAGATATCATTTGAGATATCATTGTGCACTTATCAGATTGGCTAAAATAATTGATGGAGGAAATGACAAATGTTGGAAGGGATGTGGCAAAATTGGAATATTCATTGTTGGTAGAATTGTGAACTGACCCAACCATTTTGGACAGCAATCTGAAATTATGCTCAAAGATTTATTAAAGTACTTTATACCCTTTGACCCAGCAGTATTGGCTACTTGATCTATTTCCAAGGATGATTAGGGGAAAAGGAAAAGAACCTATATGTTCTAAAATGTTTATAGCAGCTCTCTTTGTGGGGGTAAGGAAGTAGAAGTTGTAAGTATACCCATTAGTTGGGGAATAGCTAAATAAGTTGTGATATGGGACTGTAATGAAACACTACTGCACTATAAGAATGATAAGTTCAATGATCTTAGAAAAACATGGTGAAACTAAGGGAATATTGTGTACAGTAACAGAAATATTGTTTAAAGACCTTTGAGTGAATAAGTCATTTCAACATTATAAATATCCAAATTAACTACAAAGAACTATGATGAAGGTTGCTATCTGCATCCAGAGAAAGAACTGATAATTAAAAGTGTACATTGAAGAATTTTATACATCTCCTACCCATATCCCACATCCACACACCCCTAATTTTGTTAATCTTCTCTAGGGTGAAGGGGAGAGGGAAGAAAAAAAGGGGGTAAGAAATTTACACAAAAACTTTATTATATATTTAAAAGCAATGGCTCTTTATGTCCAACACTAGAACCCTGGAAAAAATAAGTTTAGGGTCTTCCCCAAAAAGCATAGATCATTTCTATGTAGATTGGGAATTTGTCTCCACCACAGAAGATATGTTGAAAAGACAAAAGACTTATATTAGGATATTTTTGTCTAATTAATTCTGGAGGTTGTTGGAATCCTTACAAAGTGTTAAGTCATTAGAATTGATAGAGACAATAATTATCTAATTTAGCATGATTTAGTATGATTGATCTGATCCTACGAGGAAATGTTATGGGCCAGAACTTGAAACAAGGTACTAAGTGGAATTGAGGAGACAATGTTTAAATCGAGTTTAGAACTGATTTAATCCTACAACAAATAATGGTTTCCCAGTGATATAATGATTGGTGTGTACTCAGTGTGCAGCATACAAGCAAGAAGCTCTCAGGGGCAAAGAGCACTCTGGAAGATTGAGAGCCAGGAATGAGTGGAGGCGTCAGTTGAGAAGATTCAGAGAGAGATGGAGGCAGAAGCTGGCAGGCAAGCTGCAAGAGCTCTTGGAACCAAGAAGGGAGAGAGGCCTCTAAGAAAACTACTTGGGTCCAAGGAAAGAGATAAGACTTGGAAGGAGAAAATAAACGTTTGGATTTTAACAGCTGGCTGCATTGGGGGTGATTATTACTTGGAACCAAAACTAAGCTTGCCTCCAGAAAACCTCCCCAAGAAACCTGCTCCCAGAGAGAACCATCATATATTATAAAAAAAGAAGAGAACACTACAAGTGGAGTTCCTAATCTGACAAAGTATATAAGAAGAGTTAAAAGAGGGAAGGAATAAGTTAATTTTATGAGGATGATAGGGGGAAAAGCTTTGAAGAAGGAAAGAAAGAAGTAAAGAGGAAGAAAATTATTGTGTTTATTACATGCCAGGGTAGCTAGGTGACACAATGGATGGAGTCCAGAGTCAGAAAGAGCTGAGTTTAAATCCAACCTCAGACACTTAGCAATTGTGTGACTCTGGGCAAATCATTTAATTTCAGTTTGGCTCAGTTTCTTCATCTGTAAAATGAGCTAGCGAAGGAAATGGCAAATCACTCTTAATATCTTTGCCAAGAAAACTCTAAAGGAGACCACAAAAAGTACTGAATAACAACAAAATTCAAAAGACTTATAAGCATAAATTTACAGACTTCACATATAATACAGTATCTCATAACTCCAATTTTCCTTCCCTGGAAGGTTAAAACATGAGACACTTACTAGGATTGCTGAACAGCCATTTCTCCTTTATCTCTGCTCTGTTCTGTTCAGTCTCTGTTTTGGGAAGCTAAGAAATGGCTTGCACTTTTCCTATTCGTGTTCTTCTTTTTTGAAAAGAGAGCCTGCTTTCAGTTAGTTTCAAGTGAGAAACCAAGGCATTCCTAAGATCCTGGAGGATGCATTCTCCAAAATCCACTTCCCACACTTGCTATTTAGTTAGAAACAAAAGAAGGGACAGTCAGGGGTTGAAAGTCTATACTCAGATTCATATTGACATCAATATGCCCACGGTACCCATTAGTTAATTTTGGATGTGGGAAAGATCCTTTCCCTTTCAGTTCAAGAGAGAGCCTTGAAGATTTTTACATGTTAAATAGGGAAGAAAAGAAAGAACATAATGAGAAAACTGGATCAAAAGGATGCCTCCATAAGGTCATTCTTTCTATCTTTTCCAAAACCTACAACCATTTAGAATTAACTATAACATTTTTGGGTGCTAGCCATCATTTCTTCTGGATAGAAGTTGGAATTTTGGGTTATTGTTTCAATAATATAAATACTTTTCCCTGGATTAAGTGAAGATCAAATTAAAATTATGGTCCCAAAGTGTTCCTAGTCACATAATAAATTTTGCTCCTTAAACTTTAGAGTGTTTTTTAATTGTTGCTTAATTAACATGAATAATACTATGATAATACTAATAAATAGCAAATAATATTACTACCATGAGACTTTGAAATGATTTTATAGCTAGATACATATTGAAAACATCTTTTGTATTCACTTGGTTCATAGCTTAAAGCTTTTTAAAATCTCCTTTCTCTGTATTGCTATTAGCATACCCCTTCATATTACATAAATTCTATTCATACTGTCAAAGCAATCAGTAATAATTGTTAATAATCACAAAAATAAAACAATGATGTTATGAAATTTTGCATAGTAAGGGATATATGGGAATTTACAGAAAAATGGTAGGACATCATTTAGGCCAGTAATATGGCTTAATGTCACTGAGAATGTAGGGACTGTGCTGTATTGATTGGCTTTTTCTTTCTTGTTCAGGAGAGAGATTACTAATAAATTCATTTTGCCCTTCTATTTCAATATCAATCTTGAGAGTCTTTAGAGTAGAATCTGTAGGTACCAGATTGAAGGCTAACAGGTTGGTCTGGTGATAGGCTTTGGAATACAGTTATTCCTTCTCCATTGCAGCTTACTCAAAATGATTTTGATATATTGCTAGTTGGCATAAGAAAATAAATGGGAATTTTTTGGGGGGAATTTTGGGTAAGCTGCAGATTGTAGGCTAATATCAATAGATAACACAGAAATAGTTTAGAAATTCAGAAATGCATAAAATATATGCCTAATATTGTATGATATCAACATATTTTATTTTTTCATACCATAATAATTCTGTATTTTCTCTAGTATGAAGGAAAAGCCAAAAAATTTTATGTGGATTTTTTGTGTTATAGGGTGCTACACCTTTAATCCCCATAATGTGGAAGGGATAGTTGTATATCCATCTATTTACAATTTTTGCTGTAGTATGATGAAATCATTTTCTTCACAGCAAAAAAAAAATCTGTAATGATTCAGTATCAATCATTAATGATTAGTGGTTAGCTAACAGCCAGTAATCAGTGACCAATAACCAATTATTTAAAGTTAATAGTCAATAAACTTTACTTTAGTCACATATTTAATTCCATCACACATTTGAAGAGTAGTGATTAGTTGAATGATTGTACAATTTTATAAGGTGTCTCTAGATAAAGATCTGATATTATGACTGACAAAAGAGTTAAGAGTAAAGAGTAATGTTTTATCATAAACCATAACATGTACCATGTCTTTCGTTTCTATTCTCTTTAAATCTTTAATAATTACATTATAGATAATAAGCAAATTCCTAAGAGTATGGTAGGTGGTATAGTTCTTTCTTTTTTTAGCTGAGTCATTTGGGATTAAGTGACTTGCCTAGGATCACACAGCTAGGAAATGTTAAATGTTTGGGGTCAAATTTGAACTCAAGCTCTCCTGACTTCAGGGCTGGTGCTCTATCCACTGTGCCACCTAGCTGCCCCTGTTGTATAGTTATTTCAAACAAATATTACAGTAGAATTAAAATCTGTCCTTGATTTTCTGTACTTCATAATCATGCCTTCTTTACTTGAGTCTCACCCTGGAATTTCCCTCATCACCTGAAGCTTCCCTGCCCTGGAACATGATGATCTGCTCACCCTCCAAAGTTCCTCTGCAAGGTCCATCTTCTTTCATTGGGGCCTTAATTTTGTAGAAATGCATCATTCTTCTCTCTGATCTATTTCTGATTTTCTTGATTCCAAAACAATGTCTACAGGGTATATTTATCCCCACACTCACTCTCTATTTTCAGTTCTTTTTTACATGTTGTCTAACCCTATTAAAATGTAGGCTTTCTTTTATGCATGTATTTGTATCCCCAGCTCTTAGCACAGTAACTGGCATATAATTTTCTTGTTATTCAGTCCTTTCAGTCCTGTTTTACTTTTTGTGATCTCCTTTGGGGTTTTCTTGGCAAAGATATTAGAGTAGTTTGCCATTTCCTTTTCTAGCTCATTTTACAGATGAGGAAACTGAGCCAAACTGAGATTAAGTGATTTGCCCAGAGTCACACAATTGCTAAGAATCTGAAATTGGATTTAAACTCAGCTCTTCCTGACTCTGAGCTCTATCCACTGTGCCACCTATCTACTCTGACATATAATAAACACTTAATAATTTTCTTCCTTTTTACTTCCTTCTTTCTTTCCTTCTTCAAAGCCTTTTCCCCTATCTTCCTCATAAAATTAGCTTATTCATCCCTTTTAAACTCTTCTTATATACTTTGTCAGATTAGGAACACCTCCAGAATTAATTAGACAAAAATATCCAATATGGGTATATATTTTTATATCTGTGTATCATGTAACTTACGATTAAACTAAACTGTATTTCTTGAATACAAATAGAAAAATCCCCCAAACTTACAAGTAGAGCACAGATGTTGACATTTATCAAATTGTCACATAGTAATATTTAAGATATCAGAGCTTGATGTTTTGCAATTCTGATTTTGAAGGTAAATCAAACTTAAATTTCTAGGCAACTTATTAAGCAAACAAAATTTTGAAATGGTAACAAGTTACAATTCAGTAGATTCCCTACATCTATGAAAAATCTTTTGATTTTATTTCACAGACTGTGCTCAATCATACAAGACAATTTGTTATTACAGAGTAATTCCCATGCTAAGATGTCATATGATTGAGTTAACATTTTAATAGCCCAGTTGGATGTTAATTTGAGTTCATTACTTTTTTTTCACATTACAGTTCAATCCATAAGTTTCAAATTCAATAATATAATTTACTTTTATGTAATTGGGATTTTATTTTTAAAACTTTGGATCTAACAGGACTGCTGCTAGAGGGATGAAGGATGAAGGAAAAAGGAAGAACTAAGTCAAGGACTAGGGAAAGAGTAAGTCTGTTTTTGGCAACCTGAGGACTCTGAAGATTCTCTGCTGATTTTATTTTAAAGACATCAGTCCTAATGAATGAAATTTCCTCTTAGGTCATAACAAACAAACAAAATATTACTCTGTTAATATGATAATTAATATTGCTTTGATGTTTCAAAAGATGTAATATTAATTGCTGACATTTATATAGCATAAGATTTTCAAAACATTTGTATTATCCCATCACTGTCTGCTGTGTCAAGAGTTGGAGGCACTTGGAATAGGAATCATTTTGTAGTTTGGTCCTAAATTCAAATGTTGTTTTTTTTAAAAAAATTCCAAAGTTCTAAATCTTGTCGACCATTGTTGAAGAAATACATTTCCAAGTGTTATCAAAGACTCAGAATAACATACAATTAAATTTTTAGGTATTTTAACAAGCACCTATTATGTTCCAGACACTATGCTAAGTGTTTTATCAATATTGTTTCATTTGATCTTCATAACTTTGTGAAATAAGTTCTATTAATATCTTTTATATTTGAGAAAACTGAAACAGGCAGAGGTTTAGTGGTCACACTAGTAAATATTTGAGACCAGGTTTGTCTTCTTGACTCCAATTTCAGCCATTGAATGGGCCACCTCATTGCCCATTGACGAGTGGGGAGGAGCATTAAAACTGCACCCTTCCAAAATTGTAGTCTAAGCTTTTATTTTTTTTTCATTTATGGCATTTAAAATCCAACATGGTCCTAATGTATAATCTAAATCATATATATAGTTTCACATTCTTACAGAGAAACTTTCTGTAATTTTTGAAAATCCACAGCATTTTCTTTTTTTTTTTAAATTATAGCTTTTTATTTACAAGATATATGCATGGGTAATTTACAGCATTTTCAAACATGTTTACAATGTCATCTATCTTTGGGATTAAAAATAATAATTTTTTAATCACAATAGAAAATATAAACATGATATTGGGAAAATGTTAATTCAAAGGAAAATACACAAACATTGCTTGAGAAATATGAGGGAAAACAAAAGGGCCTAATTAACTTCAAATAATTATTTGAACATAGAAAAATAATTAGAGATTATTGCTTTCTGTTTAAAAAAAATCTTAGCACCATTTAAAACACTGCACAGTTGTAATCTGAACAAAAATACTTTTCCCCATCTTGAGGCTGGATTGGTATAGTAATTGGGGAATATGTCTTTATCATATAAAAATAAAAGCTTTTAATTAAATAGGAATTAATAACTCATAATTGAACTCAGTGAATATAATAAATTTATTAAATATTAACATTGTTCCATCATCTCTGGTGCCTTTAAGTATAATGTATTTTCCCTATTTATCTTTTAACCCTGTTTATTTTTATGATGTCTTTAAATATGGTGCCAAGCCTTTTGGTCTGGTTATGGTTTTCAGGGAGTCTAATAATTTTTAAATGATCTTTCCTCTACCTAATTACAAGATGAATTGTTTTGCTGCCAAAGACCATGCATTTTCTTTTTCTTTTTATCTTTTTTTCTTTGTTTTAATATGTCTTCTGCTCATCTTGGGAAGCAAATTAACATATGCCTCTACTGAAGGGGTGTGAATTAAAAAGACATGGGAACTGTTCTCTTTAATACTTCTGACTTCTGAGCTTTGTTGATCTACAATTTGGTCTCACAGAGTCACTGAAATGTTTGCATCATTCTATTCTTTTCAGGGAATCTCCTACTTAGTAAGATTTTTCACTTTTCTAATTATATATTGGGCATTTAGGTGGCCCAGTGGATAGAATGCCAGGCTTGGAATGAGGAAGATTCATCTTCCTGAGTTCAAATCTGGTTTCAGATATTTATTAGCTGTGTGACCCTGGGCAAGTCACTTAATCCTGTTTGCCTCAGTTCCTCATCTGTTAAATGAGTTGGAGAAGGAAATGGCAAGCCACTCCAATATCTTTGCCAAGAAAACCTGAAATGGGGTCCTGAAAGAGTCAAATATGACCTATTTTTGATCAGTTCTTTTGATTATAGATATTTCATTTGTTCTAATTTTTTTTCAGTGTTTTGACTTTGTTCTGATCTATCTTGTTACCTTCTAAGGTCACTGAGTGTTTTATGTTCTAGCTTTTCTTCAAGGAGCATATCAGTAGTATACACTATTTTCAAATATATCCTATTATAACTATTAATGTTTTCCAGTTTTTATTCTAAGCTATTCATTCTACTGTTTTTTTTAAATTTCCCCTAAGAACTCTAATTGCATTTTTTATCTTTTGTTTCACTTTTTTCCCATCTACCATTAAAGGCCTTGTGTCCAACTTATTGTCTCTATTAATCTTAAATTCCATTTGTTTTAATTGTGGAATTCTTCTGGGTAATTTTTTTTTAATATTTCTTTTAAACTATAGTATTTATTCAATGTGTTGTGGTTGTTCATTTATTTCAGTTGTGTCTCACTCTTTGGAACTCATTTGGTGTTTTCTTGGTAAAGTTACTGGAGGGATTTGTTGTTTTCTTCTCAAGGAAACTGAGGCAAACAGGATTGTGTCTTGCCTAGATCCATATAGTTAGTAAATGTCAGAGGCCAGATTTAATTTCAGGAAAATGAGTTTTTCCTGACTTCAGGCATGGCAGCTCTCTCCACTGGGCAATCTAGCTGCCCTTTATTCATTGTAGTCTATGTTTTCTTGGATTTACTAAAAACCTAGTGCCATTGTATATTGAAGCTTTGACAAAACCTGCCTGTTTCTTTCCCTTCTGCAGTCTGTATGCTGCTGCTGCTGGCTGCCCTGGTTGTTAGTTTCCCAAAGGATGGTTGTGAATAGCTCCTATTATCTGTAGTCTCTGCCTTTTGCCTCTGGATCCTGGTGGTCCAATTCATGTTCTAGCCTTAACCCTGTGTCTGTCTACTTTTTCTCGACAACTATGACATTTATAAAGTTTCAAGAGACATAGTTCCTGGGTAATTAATCATTTTATTAATAATACTACCATATTGCCAATAAATGAGTCAGTGATAGTCTCGAATGCCAAAGAACCTCAATAGAACCTTCCTGAAAGAGTAGGTGTTCTTGAGGGTGGCAATTGACTCTGATTGATTAAAAAGTAATGAGAAAATAAATTTTATAATGAGAAGGGGATGTATTCCAATGATGGTGTTGGGGTATGTGACACTGAGCAGTTAAATCCTGGTCAAAGAGATTTATCAATATCCATAATATCTAACTGAAAAAATGGAAAATCCACATTTTTCCAAACCTATCTGAATAAACATAATGAGCAGGAATCCACCCATTCATCTAACCTTAGTTTTCATTACTGTTTTGATTAGATCTTAGCCGTCCTGGCTAGGTAAGATTCTGCCTAAGATTTCCCAAACTGGTTGACTTTTGGATAAGGAAATAGAAAAGGGGGGAAAACTTGGTCCTAATTCAACAACTGGTTATTAAATACAAAAGAGAAATCATCATTTCTCTCACAACCATTAATTGTAAATTGGCTTTCTCCCCCATTATGATCCCTATTGGCCCCAAACCAACAATGGCAATCAATTTGATCTCAGACTTTAGGAGAGCTGTTTGTGTGGACTGCTTAGGGGCTGTGCCATCTGTCTCCTAAGAGACTAGGATCCATTGAGACCTGCCCCTATCTCTTGTGGATTTAATGTAAATTCTGGCTTTAGGCCCTTTGGAGATCTTAGGAATACATATGTTGTCAGAGCCTGACATCCTCCACAGTGACATCCTGGGAGCAGGCTCCATCCTCAGTAGCACTTCTGATAGGCCAATACTAATATTTTGTTGATTTTAGCCCCCTGCTCTCTCTCAACTTAAAAAACCTGCAGGCTTCTGAGTAATCACTTATACTGTTCTGGATTGGATGGAGAAGCTTACTTTCATAAGCTGCCCTTATGTCTTATTGATCATTGTTTCATCCAATGTTCTTTTTAATCCTTGCTGAGCTATTTTTCAGAAGAATTAGGCTTACTATGACCTTTTGCATGAATATCTTCACCAGAAACCTTTTGGCATACTTGAAAAAATTTTTTTGATGTCATGATGACTCTAAGACAAATATGTATATTTGGGGATAACCAAGCAGGATGGAAACACAAATTTTTCATGACTTTTCTTTTACAGTGTGACTTTTTGTAATACAGCAGACATCTCCAACTTATTACACAGTATTTCAGCTGTCACAAGATGCCAAAACCTAATCTTTCACACCTCTGGAGACAACTTGAATACAAGAAGACTGGACCACATTAAGTTACAGCAGCAACTTGCCATGAAATGTGGTTGCGGCCGGCAAAGGAATTTAGTGATTGATGTGTTGCAAAGTTTAATTTTTTTTTAACTTGTAAACAAACCTCCAAAAGTATCAGGAGATGTACAAATGCTCCAATCCTCTCATCAGTTCTCCTAATAGATTCAAGCATTGGGAGTTTTCAGGTTTCCTAATCTCACAGCAATTTTAGCTCAAATATATAATTATATTTGGTGCTATTGATCTAACATCTTTAGCCCAAGTTCTCCAACCATCAGGAAACTAGAAACAACAATTAAGGCTGTGGGAATAAACTTCCCAGAGTTGTCAAATTGGACTCCCATAATTCCAGTCAACATTCTGGGTGAAGATAAGAAACCTAAATGTTATTTAAATCTTGGATAGCAGATAAGCTGTGAGTACTACCAGAGCATCACAGAGAAACCCACTAGCCAAGGATAGGACACTCCCTGCTTGGATAGACACTTATTCCACCAGAAACCTTTGCTGTATAATTAAAGCTCACTCAGACTCGATCCAACCCAACCGGGGGAGACAGGGAAGGCATGGGCAATGAGAGGGAAACAATGCTGGGAAGGGTCAAGCTGAGGTGAAATAACATGCTTCTTGGTCTGCTCTTTATAAATGATCCTAAAATCTTTGTGACCCAAAACTGAAGGAATTGATTTTGCAAGCCTCCTCTATAACTCTGGAACCATAACAGAGTTCTGTTATAATTCAGGGGATGGCAGTGACATTTGGAGTAGTAAGATAATTAATGAGCAAAAGTTTTGGGGGCATAGCTGTTTGCACAGGGGTGCTGTAAGAAAATATATTCTGTTGATATTAAACTCTGAGATTGTAGATAAAGTAAATCACAGAAGCTTGTATTAAGGCACATATGAGAATGTTTTATGTAGAGTTCTGACAAGGTACAAGTCCTTCATAGAGGGAAAAGCTTGAATTTATATTTCACACTGTAAATATGCTTGATACTGGCAGCTAATATGCAGTATGTAATCACAACTAATGGTTCATTGTAAGGTGAAGGAAGAATATGAGGCATATTGTGAGATTTTCAACATAGGAAATGTGACCTGCTCTGTTTGTGCTTTCTCAAGGCTACTTTCCAGGGACTAAGTTTTGAAAGGTTGGTCACCAGTTGATAAGTTTTGTTTGTTTTTTGCACAGTGTAATAGGCTAGTCTTGATGCAGGCTGGTCTAGTAACTAAAGCTTGAAAACTGGGATAAAGAATAATATCTTGAGAGTTAATTTAGCTATAGCAAGGGAAGAATGTTAAAAGCAAGGAAAGGGTATTCAGCAAAGACATGGTTGGACACAGCTTCCCTGCTTCTGTGTGGCTCCTTGTGATCTACCAGTCAAAAAACTGAAGGAAGAGATATTGACTATTGCTGTTGTTCAGTGTTTTCAGACTCTTCATGACCCCATTTGGGATTTTCTTGGCTAAAATGCTAGAATAGTTTGTCATTTCCTTCTTTAGCTCAGTTTATGGATGAGGAAACTAAGGAAAATAGGGTTAAGTGTCTTACCTAGGGTCACATAGCTAATATCTGAGGCCAGATTTGAACTCATGAAGATGAATTTTCCTGATTCCAAACCCAGTGCTCTAATCACTGAGACACTCAAGGGCCCCAATTTTGATTATTCATATCTTTATTTTGTTTTGTGTCTTGAGCATTACAAAGACTTTAGTATCTTGAGCCAATTAAATTCTGAAGATTTTCTTTTTTTAAAGAAAAAATTAGCCTAACCTAATCAGGCTAACATTAAAGGTTTAGGATATTGTTTTCATCACATCTCACCCCTTGGTTTCCAGTGTGTGAGAATACCCCATATGTATTATGAAGTTCTCCATCCAATTGTCATTGAATAAAGAGAGAAAAGAATATACATTTTTGGAGTAAGAGCAAATTCAGCAGTCATACAAAATACTTCCATATTATCCATGTTGCAAAAGAAAATGCAGACCCAAAAATGCCCCCCAAAAGAAGAAAGAAGTTTGCTCAAATCTTCATTGATACTTTCTCTGATGGTGAACTTTTTTTTTAAATCACAAGTTCTTTAGAACCCTTTAAAACTTTTAAAACTGATATTGTTTATTTATTTTTTAATTTTAAATGATATTTCTTTTCAATCACTTGTTGCTGGGTTTTGTTGGTATTAAACAGAAATGCTGATGGTTTGTATGGATTTATTTTATATCCTACAATTTTGCTAATGTTGTTAATTGTTTCCAGAAGTCTTTTTAGTTGATTCTCTAGGGATGTCTAAGTATACCATCATATATAAAGAGTCATAGTTTTGTTTCCTCATTGCCTATTTTAATTTTTTCAATTTTTTTTCCTTCTTTCATTGTCATAACTAGCTACTCTAATAATGATAAAGTATTACTTCCCATACAGAAATGTAAAGAGTTTAACATTTAGTCCCTTATGATTTCTCACAGAGTCTATATGAACACACACACATATACACCTTTGGAGGATTAATACTCTGTTTTACTGGATAGGTTATTTTCACTTACCATTTTATCTTTATCAAATCAATTAAAGTGTATATGACACTTGTTCCCAATTTGTTCCTAATTCTGGAAAGGTCGTTGGGATTCTGGACAATCAAGCATTGTCTTTTAAAGTGTTGTAGCCAGTGTTTTGGTCACCACAAAGTTCTGTTGCATAGTTTCCAGTGGCTTCCCAACTGCATACCAAGTGAAAGGTCTGGTTCTCCAAGAGACAGTGGACATTCACATCAGTTCCTTGTTGTTAAATACTCACAGATTACATTCTGATCTTCCCAAGGTTTTGGGTGCTGCCTCATATTAATGACCAAGATCATTGAAACCTTAGTGCAAACATCATTCAGCACTCACTCTCCTCCATATTTCCCTTCCTCCACTTAAATGAAGTCATTCTGAACTAATCTTGCAACCACTACACTAATGAATTAGACCAAATATACATAGTAATATATAGTAACCCGGAAGACCATATAATAAGATGTGAAGTATTTAGAATCTACAATGGTGAAAGGCATGCACACATCAGTGGAATTACAGATCTTTTGAAACATAACCAAGTATAGATAATTTGAGAATGAATTTTTTTTTCTCAGCAATAAGACCACAAAACAAGAATGGATGAGTACATGTTGAAATTGAGGGCTATTATCTTGTCGTTATCATCATCATCACACACTTGAATGCTTGTAGCAAGTCTGGTATTATTGTTATGTAAATAGAATGAGTACATATTGTGGTAGCAAAAATTATATCCTGACATATCACTTTCCCCCGATCTTTCTCTTATCACCTACCCCAAATAGACACTCCATAAGCAAAGTAGTTAGTCATGTAGTCGGCACATGGACCACTCCCCACATTGGAAAGGTGGACAGGAAAGAGGTTATAAACAGTCTTAGGAGTAGTGCCAGCCAGAGCCATAAGATACAAGGATAAGGTTGTTACAGTCTTCAGAGATTTTATGGTCCTGGTTGTAATGAATTATAAAGATGGTAGGAGAGGAGATAGAGTAGATAAAAGGTTAATGGAAAGATTGGGATGAGAGAAACAACTCTGATTCTGTTTCTCTTATTGATTTTCTGAATTTGGGTAATCATCTAATCTTTCTGGGTCTCAAATCCCTCGTCTATAAAATGGGATAGTTGTCTTACATGACCTTAAAATTCTAAGGCTTTATGAGTACAAAGAGCAGAAGAAAAAATGTATCAGGCATGAGATCACAATTGGGCCAAAGCCAGGTGTAAATGGGCCAGTATTAGGTGCTTAGAAAGTTTCTGGAGGATAAGAATACAAGAGAAAATTGGGGAAATGCAAGAATAAATTGTGGGGCATAGAAGGCTGGTACCATAGCTCCTACTAAATAATGTGAGATGATCAAAGCCTTATTTATCTATATTGGACCATTGTCCCACTTATGTATGCTGTAACCTCAGCTTAAAGTACTTTTCTACCAGTAATTTATATCTGTATTGTTATATATTGCCTTATAACCAGTTCTTGAGCCCATTCCTACAAAATTCATGAGGGCATATGGCCCTAAGACACATTCAGATCAGTAAGATAGCAAAAAGCCCATTCCAAGAGATACCCTGAACAGGAAGGTTGACAATTCTCATAAAACCATTCTTATAGGATATTCTATATTTTGTAATAGATGCAGCCCCTAGAAATGCTGAGGTGCCAGTTCCGTTCTTTTTATTGCATTTGAATCCTCAAATTTCCCCAGACCTCCTAGCCTTTAGTATGAATAAAAAATCCTTCTTCCTTTAATTCAATGACAATTTGTAAGATTAACTTCCTTCTCTCTCCTCAAAAAACAAAATAAAGCAAAGCAAACAACTTCACTAGGTTACAAAGAGAAAACTGACATTAAAAGGTTTAAAAATCTCAAAATTATTCATAGATACAGAGATTTGTTTTTTGGTTTTTTTCCCCTATCAAAACTGTTAAACTCTGAGTAATAGCTCTCTTTGACTCCAGAATTTTATTTACAGATGATTTTTTTAGAATAAAATTCATTTAGATTGTCAAGGACCTGCAGTAACTTTAAAACTACATGTGACATTGCCAGGGAGGTAGATAAGGCTTGAAGAGCTAGGTTTCAAGTTCTGTTATGTGGCTCTGCACATACCATAGCTTCTGCACAAAAAGCTTGAGTCATTGGTGTCCAGCCTCCAACAGCTCCAATGTGTGGGTGGGCAGTGAAGTATCAGGCACATTCACAGCTGCAGATTAGGGAGAGCTAAAACAGCAGGATTAGGACTGATCAGGGCAGTAGATCTGGGTCTTTTCCTCTTGGTTCATTTAACATCCCTCTACCATTATCCTGTCTCTTAGAATATGTTAGCTAACCTGAGAGAATGGAATGAGGACATAAACAAAAAACATTCTTAATGGTTTTTTTGTATTATAGGTTTTCAAAACCTATTCCTCTCCTATCTTTCCAGTCTTTCCACACCTAACCATCCTACCAGTAATACTGAATTCTATGCTATTTCATGAACATTTTATCTCTCTGCTCAGAGCATTTGCTCTGAATGCTCCTATGACTAAAATACTCTCCCTTCTCATTTCTGCCTCTTTGTCTTCCATGATTTCCTTTAAGTCTCAAGTAAGATCCTAACTTCTATAAATAGCCTTTCTGAATCTTTCTTAATTCTAATGCTTTCCCTCTTTTAAATATTTCCTATCTATCTTACATAGAGCTCATTTGTATATATTTATTTGTCAGTTATTTCCCACATTAGGTTGTAAGTTTCTTGAGAATAGGGACTGTCTTGCTTTTCTTTGTATCCTCAGCACATAGCATAATGCCTGGCACATAGTTGAGATCTAATAAATGTTTAGGGACTGAATTTTTTATAGTCTGGGAAAGCCTTGTGGACCTTTTCTCAGAATAATGTTTTTAAATGCATAAAATAAAATACATAGAATTATAAATAAAATCAATTCTATTGCAGATCAAAGCATACTATTTTTACTTTCTTTGGTTTCTTTCATTTTTTTTTTCCTTTTCTTCTTTCACAACACAACTAATGTGGAAATATGTTTAGTATAATTACACATGTATAACTTATAACAGATTGATTTTTGTCTTAAGATAGGGGGAGAGAAGGAAGGAGAAAAATTTGTGTCAAGATTTTAGGAGACATCCTGTTTTCCAAAATTAAATCCCAGAAAGCAAGCCGTAAGTTTGGCATAACAACAATCCTTTGCTCTCACCCTCTGAATGATCTCACCCTCTAACAAAATCCCACAATTATTGTATTGCTTTGACTAGCACTTGGTGTTCTCTGAGCACAAACAAGCATCAGACAAGGTCAGACAAGTTGTGATCATGTAGCCCTTCTATGAATCAAACGTGTCACATTGTTGTGTTCCCCTCATTGTCAGGGCTACAATTCATCTCCTAAACACTAGTATAAATATTGAAGGTAGTGTCTTTACTAAAACAGGCTGAAGATGCAGGTAGGGGAGAGGGGTCCTACAAGTGTCTAATCTGCTTCCTTGCTTCCAAACTATTTCTCTCATTTGAAATTTCCCTCAATTTTAAAACTGTTTCCCTTATTTGAAATTCTCTCCTGACTTTCCTATTTGTAGCCTGTCCTGTTTGGCTCAGACCATCCATAGGTAAGAGGTCAGTTTGGTCCAGTTGACATTTGGAACACAAAATCTTATTTAAAAAATGAATATTGAAAACTATATTTATATGTAATTGGAAAAATAAAATACTGTTTACATACAAAAAAGTAAACTAATTGAAATAGTTACTAAGATATTTTTCTAATGAATTTTTTTCATTTTTCCCATTAGCTTTAAAATAATTTTTTACATTTGTTTTTAAAACTTTAAGTTCCAGATTCCCTTCCTTTCACCATTCCCCAGCCCTTATTAAGAAAGCATATGTGAACCTATGCAAAAATTTCTATAAAAGTTATGTTGTGAAGGAAAATATAGATCTCTTCACTTAAAAAAAAATCCCTCAAGAAAAGCAAAAGAGAGAAAAGGAGAGAGAGAGAAAAGAGAAAGAGAGAGAGAGAGAGAGAGAGAGAGAGAGAGAGAGAGAGAGAGAGAAAGAGAGAGAGAGAAAGAGAGAGAGAGATTGAGATTTTTGGAGAGCATTTCTACTTATTCCCCATAGAACAATAATTTTGCATCATAATCACAGTATAATTTATTCAGCCATTCCCCCATTGAAGGGCATCCCCTCAATTTCTAATTCTTTGCCCTGAGAAAAGAACTTTAATAAATATTTTTACATATATAGGTCTTTTTACTTTTTAAAACAATTCTTTTGGGATTCATGTTTAGTAATGGTATTGTTAGGTCAAAGAATATACATAATTTTGTAGTCCTTAGGTGTAGTTCATATCTTTTGATCATTTATCTATTGGGGCATGACTGTTATTTTTTGAAATTTGACTGCAGTTCCCTAAATGTTTGAGAAATGAGGTCTTATCAGAGAAACTAGCTTCAACTAATTTTTTTACAATTACTATTGATAACTGTATTTCCTTCATTTATTTTATTCTCTCTCCTTTTACCTTGTCACTCCTCAAAAGTGTTTTGCTACCAACTACTCCTTCCCCCAATATATTCTCTCTTCTATCATCCTATCCACTTCCTTTATCTCCTTCTCCTCCTACTTTCCTGCAGGGTAAGATGTATTTCTATACCTATTTTGAGTGTATATGTTATTTCCTGTTTGAGCCATCTGATGAGAATAAGTTTCCCTCACTTACCCTCTCTTCCCCCTATTCTGTCCACTGTAAGAATTTTATCTTGCCTCTTCTTATGGCAGATAATTTTCACTATTCCACTTCTCTCTTTCCCTTTCTCCCAGTACCTTCCTCCTTCATCCCTTAATTTTATTTTTTTAGATATTATCCCTTCATATTCAACTCACATCTATACCATCTGCCTATAGATACACGCATATTCCTTCTAACTGCCATAATAATGAGAAAGTTCTAATGAATTACAAGTATCCATGTAGGAATTTAAGGAATGTAGTAATATAAACTGTAGGAATATAAATAGATAAACCTTATTAAGTCCCTTCTGATATCCTGATTACCTCCTAATGCTTCTCCTGAGTCCTGTATTTGAAAATCAAATTTCCTATTCAGCTCTGGCCTTTTCAACACTAATGCTTGAAAATCCTCTATTTTGTTGACTTTTCACCTTTTCCCCTGAATGATTATTCTCAGTTTTGCTGGATAGGTGATTCTTAGTTGTAATCTTAGCTTCATTGTTCTCTGGAAAATGCTATTTCAAGTCCTCCAGTCTGTTAAAGTAGAAGCTACTAAATCTTATGTTACCCTGACTGTGATTCCATCATACTTGAATTGTTCCTTTCTGGATATTCGCAATATTATCTCCTTGTCCTGGGAGTTCCAGAATTTGGTTATAATATTCCTGGGAGTTTTCATCTTGGGATTTCTTTCAAAAGGGGATTGGTGGATTCTTGCAATCTTTCTGGTTCTAGAATATCAGGACAAATTTTCTTTGATAAGTTTTTGAAAGATGATGTTCAGGCTCTTTTTTTTTTTTTTTTTTATCATGACTTTAAAGTAGATAAATAATTTTAACACTATCTCTCCTGAATCTATTTTCTAAGTCAGTTATTTTTCCAATGAGATATTTCACATTTTTTCTATTTTTTCATTCTTTTGGTTTTGTTTTATTGTACCTTGATTTCTCGTGAAATTATTAGCTTCCATTTGTTCAATTCTAATTTTCCTCAGTAAGCTTTTGCACCTCCTTTCTCATTTGGACAATTTTGCTTTTTTTCTCCTCATTTAGCTTTTTGAATTTCCTTTTGTACCACTCTCAGTTCTCTTCCTAATTTTTCCTCTTTCTTTATTATTTGATTTTCAAAATCCTTTTTGATCTCTTCCATGGCCTTCAATTATTTTTTTTTTTGAGACTTTGGATGTAGAAAGTTTGACTTTATCTTCTTCTGAAGATCGTCACAGATCTTCTGTGTTTTTGATCTTCCTTGTTACTCTAATAACTTCTATGGTCAGTATCTCTCTCTCTCTCTCTCTCTCTCTCTCTCTCTCTCTCTTTAATTTTCTGCTCATTTTCTTTGCCTATTACTTGACTTTTAACTCTTTGGGTTTTGTTTCCAGAGTGGAGGGTGTGCTGTCCCAAGTTTTAGGGAGTTTGTGTAGCTGTTTTCAGAAATTCTTCTAGGAATTTGACCACAAGAACTCTTTTCTGCCCTGGAACTGTGAGGAGGGTCACCCTCCCACTATAGAAGTAAGATTTTTTAAAAAAATAATTATAGCTTTTTATTGACAGAACCCATACCTGGGTAATTTTTTTTACAACATTATCCCTTGCACTCACTTCTGTTCTGATTTTTCCCCTCCCTCCCTTCACCCCTCCCCCAGATGGCAAGCAATCCTATACATGTTAAAATAGGTCACGATAGATACAATATATGTGTGCAGAACCGAACAGTTCTCTTGTTGCACAGGAAGAATTGGATTCAGAAGGTAAAAATAACCCGGGAAGAAAAACAAAAATGCAAACAATTTACATCCATTTCCCAGTGTTCTTTCTTTGGGTGTAGCTGCTTCTGACCATCCTTGATCAATTGAAATTGAGTTAGATCTTCTCTTTGTCAAAGATATCCACTTCCATTAAAATACATCCTCATACAGTATCGTTGTTGAGATATATAATGATCTCCTGGTTCTGCTCATTTCACTCAACATCAGTTCATGTAAGTCTCTCCAAGCCTCTCTGTATTCATCCTAGCAGTAAGATCTAAGGTGTTGTAGCAACAGAGTCCTTTCTTAGTGCTAGTAAAGAGACCTGTGAGCTGAGGCTTCTGGAAGCTGCTACTGCCACCACTGTCCATTCCTATCTCTGGTTTGTTTGCTGGTTCCCCAAGGTTCTTTCACCCTACTGACAAAATTCCTGCTGACTTTGCAAGTCATCTTTGGTGACTGTGGGCTGAGAGGTCTGCCAGTACTGCCACTGATTCAGAGGTGCCTAGGACAGCTTCTGCTTTGCTGGCAAGCCTGGGACTATGGCCAAGGTTGCAGCGGGGGTTGTGCTGGCACAGCCTGCACTGGGACTGTATACTGCTCTCCTATCCTGGTGCCACAGATCTTTCTTGCAAACCTTCTAAGGTGACTTAGGCTGGGAAATTGTTCTACTCTGTCTTTTGGGATCTTCTAATACTCTAAAATTTGTTTAGTGTGATTATTTAAAGGAATTTTGAGTGTTTTGGGGGAGAGCACGGCAAATTCCTGCCCTTATCATTTTTTGACTCTGCTTCCCAAAATATTTTAAAAACAAGTTACCAGATCCCAAGGTTAAGAACTATTTCCTAATCCTTGCTACTGTGACAAGATATATTCTATTCCTATAGGCTTTATCAGGTTTTTCAATCTTGTCTTTGGGGCTATATTTTGATGAATCTTTTCCATCACATTGTTGGTAACAGGGTCATAAATAACTCAAGATTTTAAAGAATATAGTACCATTTGCAGACACCGAGTTACCTTGACTGAAACTCTTCCTTTGCTTGTCCTCATTTTCCCTCTTAATTTTTTTTTGAAATGGCAAGGGAATTCCTACGCAGCAGTTTGAGAATTAACTAGTATTTGTAGCTGTTTAAATGCTTCCAGCACAGTAGCCTATACTTTACTGCTTGTCTTTATATATATTATATATATATATATATATATATATATATATATATATACTGAATTAACCAAGGAAAGAGGGATAAAGAAGAAAAGAAGGTGAGGAGGACAAACTGCTATACTCCAGCATATCTATATTCTCTTCCATAACTTGGGAGAATTAAATTAGCACTAGGTCAGCCAGAGTATATAATGGTTAAAATGTTGCTTATTGTCCTTATCCTGATTAATAATTAATCAGTAATATAGTTGACAAAAAGAGTGAGCAGACATATTTTCTTCTCTTTTTTTCTTATTTTTGTATTCTATTACTATGGATGAAATACTGAGTATAACTCATGGATGGAAAAATAATTCTGGATTTCCTTCAGGTAACCTCATAGGATAAAGGAGAAAGCTTTAGCAAGAAGAAAGGGGAGCGGGTTATTTTTACCTTCTGAATCCAATTCTCCCTGTGCAACAAGAGAACTGTTCAGTTCTACAAACATATATTGTATCTAGGATATACTGTAACATATCTAACATATATAGGACTGCTTGCCATCTAGGGGAGGGGGTGGAGGGAGGGAGGGGAAAAATCGGAACAGAAATGAGTGCAAGGGATAATGTTGTAAAAAAATGACCCTGGCATGGATTCTGTCAATATAAAGTTATTATTAAATAAAAAAAAGAAAAGAAACATCAAAAAATATATATGTTTAATCACATAATAAAAAAAAGAAGAAGAAGAAAGGGGAGGTAGATCCAGCTTGGAAAAGCTTTTGTGACACAAGCCTCTTGATGTAGGAAGAAGGGAGATTGCCTTTGTGGTATTGATATTAAAAATGTTCTCAATTTGCTTCGTGAGGAGTTCCTTTCTATTTTTTCCTGTTTTAATACTTCTTTCATTGAGTTTTCCAAATCCCTTTTTAGTTCTAAACCAAGAGATAAGATATGCGCAAAAACTCAAAATCCTAGAAGTCTGTTCAGGTGGCTACAAGTCCCTCCTCCAATTTGTAGGGGATGCAAAATCTATAGTCCTCCCTATCTCCACTTGAGAAAGATGTTATATCTAACTTAAATAGAGGCCATAAGCCAATCCTACACTCACACTAAAGTAGACAGATATATATATATATATATCTGTCTACTTTAGTGTCCCCAATCAGTCCCCAATTCCAATAACTTGCACTAAAGATTATGCATCTGTCCCATTGTTACAATGGTACTGGGAGAGCAGGTTCAATAGGTAAGAATTACCTGGAGACCAGACTGATTTCTCAAAGGAAAAGCCTTTATTGTTATATAAAGCAGGATGGGACCAAACAGATCAAGGAGCTGGTTGGTCTAAAGGGGTACTCCAGGCTGAGTATTTTATAGGGAAAGGAGGGGAAAGATGTTTACTATGCTCATCAGTTAGACCCTCTCAAGGGACATGTTTACTTCTAAATCTTTGGCCAAATTTTGAGAAAAACAAGGAATAGAAACATGTAACAGTACCAAGCTTCCTGGAATCCAGTCTATCCATACTTCTTGCACCTGGATGTATGGTTAACTAAGTCCTGTTTACTACAAACCAAGCCCCCTGCACCTGTCCTGATGGGCAACACCAACTTATTTTTCTTCCTCTGCCCCTAAGTGCAAACAGAGGCTCTGCTGGAGCCCATTTCACTACCATTCTTGTTCCATTTCTCCCTTGGGCAAATATCTTGTAAATAAGACATTTAGAATCCTTGCTCTTAATCTTTGGAAAGCTAATCTCAGCTTTGATGACTATGAATTTACTGGACCCACTACATCCAAACATCCCAGACCATTAATAACTAATACTGATAATAATCAAGAAACTTAAGTATTCTTTTTTGTTTTTGTTATATTTTTATTTATTTCATTAAATATTTCTCAATTACTTTTTATTTTCATTTTAAGTATTCATTTTTAAGATTTTAAACTCCAAATTCTCTCCCATCCTTCTTCACTCATTAAGAAGATAAGTAATATGATATCAATTATACATGTGAAGTTATACAAAATATATTTCCATTTAGCCCTGTTGGAAACCATACACACACATACACACACACACACACACACACACACACACACACACACGGAAAATAAAGTGAAAAAGAGAATATTTCAACCTGCATTGAGAATTCATGAGCTTTTTCTCTGGTGATAGCATTTTTTAGTGTTAGTCCTTTGGAACTGTCTTGGATCATTGTCTTTATTTGAGTAGCTAAGTCTTTCAGAGTCAACCATCATTACAATATTGCTGTAGTTGCAATGTTCTCTTGGTTCTGCTCACTTCACTTTGTATAAGTTCATATGAGACTCTTCTGAATTTATCTTGTTCATCATTTCATATAAAGTTCTTCTGAGATTATCTTGTTTATCATTTCATATAGAACAATAATACTTCTCTTTTAAAGAAGGATAAATCCAACAGAAATACAAGAAGGAAAATGTAGAGCCAAATGAAATGTCATAAAAATTAGATTTGACTGAACTCTAAAAACTTTTAAATAAAAATGTACATATTTCTCAATATCTCATGGTAATTTTATTAAAATTGATTACATTGCAGGACTAATGAAACCACAAACATAAATAATAAAAACAGAATAACAAGCATTTTAATAGACTATAATATAATGAAAATAGTAATTAAGAAAGGAAATACAAGTAAAGCATCCTGAATAAGGAATGTGTCAAAGAACAAATTACATAACTATTAATTATGTTATAATTAAAGATAATGATATGGGAGAATATGCCAAAGTTTATGGAATATTGTTAAATAATTCCTTAGATAAAAATGTAGATAGCTGAAAATATATCACAATGGAAAGAGTTTCAATGAAGTGAACGTGAAATTAAAATGACCTGAAAAAATAAATAAGCAAATAAACAAGTGAAAAAGAGAAAATCTTGAAAATTAGAAGAGAAATAAAGAAACTTAAAAATACTTAAATTAATAAAAAATTGAGTTTTTAAGTTTTTAACTAATTAGTAGGGAATCTGATTTGAAAAGAGAGAAAACTAATAAGTCACAAAAATAAAAAATGAACACTGTGAATTTACAACAGATACAGAAAATTGTCAGAAACTACTATACACAATTATATTCTTGAAAACTGAAAATCCAAAGGATCTAGATGAATATATACAAAAAATATAATAAGGTCAAGCAAGCAAAATAAGAAATAGAATTTTGAGTATTCCAAGTCAAGATAATTTCCAGAATGTGAAGCAGACCACCTAGCTTCCACATACCTACTATAGCAAAGCTTTGAAATTTGCATTATACCGAATAAATAAATATAAACTGAATAAGGAAATCTAATGAGAAAATGCAATTATTTTTCCATCCTAAAATAGCATACAGATTCATGTAGAAATCCATAGACAATAGGAAACAGTGTTCCTGCCAGCAAAGCCAATGTCAATGTGTTGTGAACTCCCAGTGCAATACTGATGATCACAAGTATAGAATGTTAGATTCTTTTTCCAGCAGAAAGGGAAGAAGGCTTCCATAAGAAAGCCCAGGGTGGCCAGAAATCACTGAAGTGGGGACCTTCTCAGTCTGCAGCAGGTTCTACATTCCAAAGTTATGATTTTCTCAGAGGCTGAATCTACTAGCTTATTTCCTAAGGACTCCAGGTATCCACAGAGTTGGAACCATGATTAACCATCCATTCATAGCTAAAAATCATATGTGTGTGTATGAAAATGTAATTTTTTTTGAATGGGTATAGAGCAGGCTTCCTGCTTAAAATAGGGTTTTATTGCCAACGTAGATACCTCTGGGTTTTCCAAAGCTATATCAGCAGAAGTCATTCTCTGACAGATTCAACCAAGCTGTAAAGACTTGAAGTACAGACCTGGCAAAAGCATCTGAGAACAAACCTTATGAAGTTTAGAAAGGCACATCACCAGATGATTTTAGTCATAATTTAATTAAATTTATTACCATAACAACTCATAAAAATGCTTAAGACATGAAAAGATTGTGATCTCTGTTGATGGAATAGGATCAGCACTGATGAAATCATGAATCTTTTGAAGAATCATAGTGAATATAAAGGAAGTTGATTTGAAGATATACTCCTTATCAATTTTGATGGTAGAACAAGTCTGGAAACACAGATAGTATTTAAGGAAAGATTATCAAGAAAACATAGCCAGAGAGGTCAAGGAATGATTGCTCTTATTTAGAGAGAAAAATGTTCATTGTCCTTTTGGCAGACTCATAAAGACCATTGGTTTATTGACAAAATAGGGATTAAACAAAGAACGTTTCTTTTATTTTTACAGATGGAGACAGAGTAAAGTGGGAAATAGAATGATGTTCAAAAGAACTCTGGAAAATCATGGTTAGAGTTTATTTCTATGTTATATTTAGGATTTGGGGAATGCAATGGAAACTAAGATGAAGAATAGAAACATAGGGAAGAAACTCTATTTCAGAGATTTAGTATACCACCAAATGATGGAGGTAGTAGACTAATGTACTCTTCTGTAGCAAGACTACATCTAGTATATTCAGTTTTAGGAAGCACATTTTAGAAACTTGACAAGTTGATGCTTGTTCAGGAGGATGACCAGATTAGTGAGTGTCATATTCTCCATAGCAACAGTTGGGGAATAGGAAAAGTAGGGGGTGGATAACAAATCCTGGGATTAAGATAATCACAAGGCAGATTGAATTAAATTGGAGGCAAAATCTCTGCTTTGCCTGTGCTGAATACTTATCAACAATTCAGGTGATTGGTAAAGAACCCTGTCTTTGGTAAAGAACCCTGTCTTAAAGCTCCATCTGGGATCCTTTGCATACCTTACATAGATAATGTGTCTGACAGTATTGAAAACAGAATGTGATCTTTCGTAAATTCCATTGAATTAACCATTACTAGCAATAAGTCCCTAGTACTAATGGGAAAAAGGTGAAATATAATCAGGGTGAATACATTGCAATGTTTTTCCTTTTGGACCCATAGTAGCTTGATTTCTGAGGTCCCTAGTCTGAAATACAATTGTACTGGAGCCAAATTGTACTGTTCCAGAAGGCCAATTATAAAAATATTAGTTAAAAATCAGTGCTTGATTTATTGGTTTGCTGAGAGTGATAGAGAAAATGTTCATAATACAAATTAAACTTAAAAGTGAATTCTGTTTGAAGAGTTCGTTATTTAACATTTACCAGTTATTTAACATTGGACCAAAGCCCAAGGGCCCCACACAAATTATTTCTGTTACCAAGGGGTCAGCACAGACCTTTTGGGAAACTGTATTCTTTGGACCAGAATTGAACACATAAACTATGTGGAGGCCCCCAAATTGATTATAACCAAGACACACAGGAAGTGGGAATTTGGTAGCTTGATATTAAACTTTTAGTTTTTGCCTGGCATATAAGTATAAATCAATCTAGAATGAGTGGCAAAAAACTGGAAATTGAGTGGATGCCCATCAGTTGAAGAATTGCTGAATAAGTTATGGTTTATGAATGTTATGGAATATTATTGTTCTGTAAGAAATGATCAGCAGGAGGATTTTAGAGAGACCTGGAGAGACTTATGTGAACTGATGCTAAGTGAAGTGAGTAGAACTAGGAGATCACTGTATAGCAACAAGATTATACTATATCAGTTCTAATGGACATGGCTCTTACCAACAATGAGTTGATTCAAGCCAATCCAATGGTCTTGTGATGAAGAGGGCATCCAGAGAACTGTGGGAACTGAGTATGGATCACAACCTATTATTTTCACTTTTTTTGTTGTTGTTTGCTTGCATTTTGTTTTCTTTCTCATTTATTCTCTTTTTGATCTGATTTTTTTTGCAGCAAGATAATTGTGGAAATATATATAGAAGAACTGCATATGTTTAAATATATTGGATTACTTGCTGTCTAAGGGAGGGGCTGAGGGGAAGGGAAGGGAAAAACTTGGAACACAAGGTTTTGCAAGAATGAATGTTAAAAATTATCTATGCATATGTTTTTAAAATAAAAAACTTTTTAAAATGAAAAAAATGTTGAGCATGAGCTTAAGTAGGTAGGTAGACAAGCAGTTTTAAAAAATAGATACTAGGACAGAGCAATACTATTTCTAGACTTGATTTAAGGTATAGAGTCCTAGGAGTATACCTTAGTCTTTTCTCCATGCTAAAACTGATAAATCTACTCATTCACAATCTTGTATCCAAAGGAGAAATTCGAGTATCTTTGAGCTCTTGACTAAATACCAATAGTATTATTTTGAGTTCTGGTTGTCACATTTTGGGAAAGACATTGATAAACAGGAGAAATCAGGTTAAAATGAGAGCAGTGAATACTTTAACAATATAAGCTTCAAGTAAAGGAATGGTGGATATTTAGGCAACCTAGTGCTGCTTTATAGGGATGATTCGATATTGGTGGATAGAATAATTATTTGCTGCATGCTTATGTGAGTCAGAGATGACAAGAGTTTGAAAGAAGAATATTCTCTAATATATTGATTACATTTGAATAAATAAATATTTTCAAAGAAAGTATTATAGCAGAACTGATTATATATTCAAAGCTGTCTAACTACTCTGACTTCTATTTGCTGTCTTCTGGGATAAATGGGCTTATTTCCTGGTCACTATTTGTGGTCTTCTGTGTAACTAGCATTTGGTGAGAAGAGGGTCATCTTCAGATATAAATTGTAAAGTTTCCCCTTTAAGAGATAGTAACTTTGAAAGCAGTCTTTGATTTATAAATATTTTCTCCTAGATTAGCAATATTTAGGAGGGTAGAGAGATATTCTAATTTGGTATTCCCCCTCTGAGGAGAGTAGTGAGGCTATTTGAAAATATTCTTTATATGATAGGTACAGATTGTGGAATAAACAAGAGGACTTTATTTCTAAAAGGAATTGGTTAGTGGGAATAGGATTATATGAACTTCCTAAGTCCAATATATTTGTTACTTAGGTTAGACAGTGTAGCGTCTTGTTAAGGAGCCACGACTTTTCCCCATCCTTACTCTCATAAGAGAGGAACTAGAATTGGAATATTTTGAGTTCTTCATTGAGAACTGTATTCTTAAATACAGAAAAAAAAATTGCAGAAAAGAATAGAAATGTATACTGGAAGTCTAATACTGCCTTTGTCCAATCTCTCACATCTGGACTTTTCTTTCAACCCAGGCTTCAGGAATACAAAACTTATTCTTTTTTCTAGGAATCTGTTGTTAAAAATTCAACCATCATAAAAAAGCAGAATAAAAATGTTCTATCTGCTGTATTACTCATACACAAGAAACACGAGTATTATTTTTAGACCTTGGAGCTTGCCACACAATTTACAACAGATTTAATTAGATTAACATTTGCTGGGTTTGGGCCACGTGTAAGCACATACTTTTTGCATGTTTAACTCTCGCTATAAAAATAGCAGTACAATCTGGTTTGGTACATCTCGGCTGCTGTAGCTCCGTTCTACCTATTTCCATTCTTCATGTTGTTACAAAATTGCTATCTTTCTTTTTATGGACATGTTCACTAGACAACAAAATGGGAGAGAAGATGTATTCTTCTACTGTGTAATGTGTGGAATGAAACTTTCCATCAATGAGTAATGAAATCTTTCCACAGAATCAGTAAAGAGAATTATTTTATCTGCTTACATGGTCAGTTTTTATAACTAAGATACTATGATGTGTTCATTTAAAAAATAAAGTTTCAATATAAAGCATTTTATTCTTGCAAATACAATTTGATGTTCATCATTGAGAACATCCTTATCATTTTGTGAGAAATTTCTGTTTTTCTTGTGTAGAGAGAAAAATTTTAGAAAAGAAATATATTTTGGTGTTCTTCCACAATTATAGTTTTATATAATTCTTTTGATGTGCTAATGTGGATGTTTTCTTTTCTTCCTGGAAATAAATGTCACTATAACCCATTCACATGTTATTATAGTTTTCACCATGAAGATTACATTCTGGCTTTTAGAAATCATTGAATGTATCTAGGCTTTTATGTTTTTATTGCAGATCCTTAATACCTGAAGAAGGACACATACCTGTAGTTATCACTAGCATGTAGGTAGGAATGTTTCTGGCAGTCTTCTAGCTCTCCAACATAGTTTTGCTGCTTCTACACTATTAGAATTCTTCAAAGAATCTCAGAGTTGGAAGAAATTTTATAGATTCTCTACTCCATCCCACACCTGCACACAAAATCTTTCTCCAATATTCCTGGCAAGTAGCCATGCAGCTTTAGTCTGAAGATATTTGTAGTTTTTATTGTGCTGAATTACATGGAATTGATTGCCTTGAGCTAAGTAACACTGCCTATTACTATGTGTCTCACCTGGTATCTGCTGACTACTATAGAAGGAAAGCTATTAAACTATTCATATTCAGTTTAATTCAATTTTTTTTGACTGAGCAATTTTTTTTGTCTGAGTCAATTTTTTTTTTGACTGAGCAAATATTTATCAAGGATCTATTATGTACAAAGTGCTATGCTAATGTAAAAGGGATGTTTGGGACTAACCACACTCACATGTAGTCTGCATGGAATGATAAATACAACTTACTACTTGACTTTTTGCTATATTAATTTTCAATATACCAAGTTCTAAGGTAATTCAGAGATATTTTAAATATTATTAATTACTTATTATTAATGAATAAAATTGCAGTATCCTTCTCGTTGATTAAACAATTAACTTTGAATCCCCTTAGTTATTAAATATTATTTATTTAATAAATGGGGAAATCTTTCTAATCATGAGCTATTGTTCATTTCTCTCTAACAAAATCTTTAATCTCCAAATCTTAAATAAACACCAAAGTTATTGACAATTCAGCTGTAGATATTAACAATATAACAAATAATAACACAAAGAAATAAACAATTAATAATAATGTTTTAGCTGAGAGAAAAACCACAGCCAAAGATACCTCTAACAATTGCTGCTATTCTTGACCTCTCCACTTCTGGAATAATTTCCACCATTGAGATCTCAATTTGTAGTCCAAGTCTTCTCTTATTTTTTCATAATATGAAAGTTAAACTCCATTCTTTCAGGGAATAAAATCCTGCTTTCTCTCTCCTTTCATAGTCTCTCTAAGCCATAATAGGTAATTGCCCAATAGGAGGTAACATTCTTCCGTCTCCTCAAAGGTTTCTCAAAGAATTCTATTTAAAATTTAGTACTTCTTCACCAAATAAGGGCTAAAATAGTTCTCTTAGGAAAGAAACTTTCTTCATACTCTTTTTAGCTATCGTTTCAAAGTTTCTCACCTCGTTTCTTCATGCCTGGAAGACTATCCAAATAGCCATTCAATTGGAAACCTTACCTTCTAATTTTTCTAAAACCAGTTCATCTCTCAATTGTCAAGTAGACCTTTCTAAAGTGCAGCTCTGATCATATCCCTCCTCACCCACTCAATAAATTCCAATGATATACTATTACCTCCAGGATAAGATATAGAATTCTCTATTTGACTTTTAAAGAATTTCATAACCCGATCCCTTCCTATTTTCTCTAATCTTACAGACTCTTTTATATATCTTCAATTCAGTTTTAATGACCTTGCAATTCCTAGAATAAAGCACTCCATCTCAATTCTGTGCATTTTCATTGGACGTTCTCCATATCAGAATTCTTTCCTCATTTCTCCCTCTAGGATTCAATTAAACTCCTACAAGAACTTATAGTCTCCCTTAATCTTAGTGCCTTTTTTTTCTAAGATGACTATATTTTATCCTTTATATCTTGTTTGTACATAATTGTATCTTGTCTTGGTGACTGGGAAGATGGTGGTGCCATTGAAAATAATGAGGAAAAAGCAAGGGTTTGGGGGGGGGAATCAATAATTCTCTTTTGGATATATTGAGTTTGAAATGTTCAATAGGCGGTCTGAATTATGAGACTGGAATTTGTGAGATAGATTAGTGATAGATATACAAATGTGGGAATACATAGAGGTGAGTGAACAATTGGGAGGTAAGGAAATTCACAAAATAAGAAGGGAACGTATATACCAAGTATAAAGAGAAAAGAGAGGGCCCAGGAGAGAGTGTTTTGAGTATAACCACGGCTAGCAGGTTTGATGTGGATGAACAAAGGAGATTGATAAGATTGGATAAGTACTCCACAAGTAAAACAGGAGGAGAATCTAGAGATAGAAGTGTCATGAAAACCTTAAAATGAAAGAGTATTCAGGAGGAGATGCGGTCTACTTTGTCAAATGCTATAGAGAGAAGAAGTCTGGGGATTGAGAAAAGGCTATTAGATTTGATGATAATGAGATCCCTGATAACTTTGGAGAGAGTACTTTTACTTGAATTATCAAATAGTAAATCAGACTGCAAACAGTCAAGAAGAAAGTAAGAGGAACTGGAGTCATTGAGTATAAATTGATTTTTCAAAGAATTTGTTTAAGAAAGGGAACATATACAATTGTGGAATAAAGTGAGGTTCTTTAAGGATGGAGGAGTCTGGTATTTTATCTGTTCTATCTGGGTTATTGTAATAGCCTCTTAATTGGTCTCTGTCCTTTCAGGTCTCTAATCCATCTATATAGTTGCAAAATAATCTCCTTAAGACACAAATTTGACAATGTCACTACTCTGTTTAAAAAAAAAAACTAATGGGTGCTTCTTCTTGTCTCTAGAATAAAATATAAAATACTCTTTATTGTGTTTAAGGTCTTTCACAAACTAGTTTCAACTTATCTTCTTGGTTTTATTCACATTACTTCCTGTCATGAATCCCTTATTTTAGTCAAAATGTACATCTTTCTATTCCCCTTTCCTCAGCATCTATTCTGCTTCTATGAAATCACAGAAATCACCCTGTTTCCTGGAATTAATTCCCTTTTCATTTCTGCCTCTCAGTTCTACTGGAATTCCTGGGGAAAAGATGAAGGAAGAATTTTTAAAATGATATTCTAAATTAAACATGAAGAAAGAATTAAGATAATAAACAGCTTAGTAAAGGATGTGCAAAATTTTTTACTCAAATAACAATCTGAAAATTAGAATGGAGCAAACAGCACTTAATGATGTTGTGAGAGAGTAATAACAGAACAAAATCAAAAAACTGAAAAGTGAGAAAGAAAAAATATGTATTTTCCATAAAAAACAATTGACTTAAAAAGCAGGTCAAAGAGAAATAATCTAAAAATCATGAGATCTGAAAACCTTCACCACTGAATAAAGCCTAGATATCTTATTTTAAGAACTTGGAAATAAAGACTACCCAGATCTGTTAGAATCATAGAGTAAAGTAAAAATAGAAAAAAAAATCCACTGGTCACCACCTGAAGTAAACTTCAAAATGAAATTCTCAGAAATATTGCTGCCAAAATGCAAAATTTTCAGGTCAATTAAAAAACAAAATCAAAAACAAACAAACAAACAAACAAAAAACACTGCAAGGAGCCAGAGAGAATGAGTCTAAGTACCAAGGAGCCATAATCAAGATCCACAAGACATAGACTGACAATCACTGTTATAAAGGAAAAGTAAACTTAGAATATGTCATTCCAGAAAGTAAAAGACAAAGGCTTATAACCAAGAATTACTTATCTCTCCTCCAAATTGAATGCAAATTTATTTGAGGTAGAATGAGCACCTTTTTGAACTCAAGTCATCTAGTGCTGTAGACCTAACTGCCTCTAACAGAAGAAACAAGTAACTCTTCGAAGCTTAATACCTTTGAGAGTCATAGACAGTAAAGACAGAAGGCCTCCTGAGAATGTAGAAAACAGAAAATGAAAGAAAATTCCTAATACAATGAAGAAGTGCTATAGTTTAAGAGAATTTCAAGAAAAAAATTCAAGAAAATTAAGTGCAATGATTACAAGAAGACCTAATAAAGGATAGATTGGCCACTAGACCTACAAAAATACATGGAAGAATTGAAAAAAGAAAAATAAGAGACAGATGAAATTAGAGCACTAGGAAAGAGAATATGGATCTTTGAAAAGCAGATGGAAAATGTCATCAACTTGGTAGATACCCTGAAATACAGAATATTGCAAAAAAAATGAAATGATCTAATGAGACAAAAATATTTTTTAAAGAATCAAAATAATTAAAATTTAGAGGTCAAATGAGCAATCTACTATCTAAAACAAATGAAGTGATAATTAGGACAAAGAGAGATAACATATTGAACTTTCTAAAAACCAGAACCAAAGAAAAAACATTTATACTGTATGGGATGGCAAACCCCAATTCAAAAATACTCAGAGATATCTCAAAGTGAAGAACAGAAGCTTTATTAGGATCTCGCAAGAAATGGACAGTTCTCTCACTGGAATCTCAGAGGGAGGAGGATTGGTTTCACAAAGGCTGTGAGATAATTTAAATGGTCATTAAAAAAAAAATTACAGAAACTATTCACCCACCCACTCCTGCTAATTCTCCTAAAATCATTGAAAAATCCGACCTTTATTCCTTTATTTGTCTCTGGAAAATAGGTGAGCTTTTGTGGCACTAGGGTCTTGGTTATGCAAGATTTGTTTCAAAAGAAAAAAAGAGTCTGTTCTGCTTCTGAGGTTAATAATCAATTAAAATAGTTTAAGGAGACTTGGTTAAAGAGACTGGATTAGCCAGTTTGTAGACTTCTCAAATATCTCCAGGCCATTAAATAGTCAGAGTCTTCTCTAAGCAGTTATCTCTTAAATGTTCTCTCTTGGAAAGTATTTGTTCTTCTTCCCAGAGCCTAATGATTAACAGACCCTTAGTGCTAAATCTGGAATTATCAAGTGATTATTCTTAGAAGTCCTCAGTTTCCTGTCTTGCTCAATACCATATTTCAAGATTTCATAAAAGATAATTTCTTGGTATTAGAAATTGATATAAAGATAAAAATAAGAAGAATCTAACAATTAACTTCTTGAAAGAAGTCATATATTGAACATGCCTAAAAATGTCATTACAACAGTAAAGATCTTCCAAGTCAAAAAAGTTTTATAGCCTTGAAGAGTACATGTTTCTCAGAGTAGCAATCAACTGATTAAGAATGAGAAAGTGAATATTACAATGAGAGGCTGGACTAAAACTTGATTGTGTCATACTTTTCTTAGTTCTCCTCAGCCTTGAGCAATCTGTTTAAAAAATTTATGCTCCCCTGAAGTTTGAGTAGAACACAATGAATTCCCCACCTAGGCAGAGGAGTCTAGATCAAGGAGTAGTTCAACCTTCATTCTGCTCAATCTTCAGAGACTGAGGTGTTAAAATAAGGATGTAAGAAAAAGGAGGAAACTTGAATCTTCCCTAAATTATGGGCTATTAATAATAATTTCTTCCACTACCTTCAAGGGTCATGGAAGTTATAAAAGAAAAACACATGGCCAGGGTGTAATTTTCTGTCTTTTTTAGTTTTAATAAAATAAAGAAAAGGGAGAGAAAAGAGAATACTTGGAAGAAATGGGAAGAGATATACAGTTTCTATCAAACAGGATGCATCAGAAGAATTTACAAGTCATGAACCTTGCCTTATCTGAATCCTCTGAAAATCAGATATCGAGGAAAATTTATTAAAAAAGAATCTTAAGGAATCATCTTAATGTTTCTGGCCAGAAGCGGACCCCACTCCTTTTTGGGAAAAGGGAGCACCGAGCAGTAATGGGGTAATGTATGCTTGCTTGTGTGACATAGCTCCTCCCTTCAGAAAAGGAATTGGTCCATTTTATCTGTGTTATAGTTTTTCCGAAACGCCCACTATGTTTCCTCTTCATAATACATCCCATGTTCAAAAATGGCGGAAAACTCCTCCTCTGGGGTGTGTTAGGCACAGTGATTTGGTCAAGTCAGGTCATTGACCCCAATTAGATTGGGCTGGATGAGCTATTTGTGTTTTTTTCAAAACCATAAGACTCTTTCTGATTGGCTGAATCCACCCGTGCCTTCCTAATCTCCTTCCTTCTTCCCCCCCCCCTCCCCAATTTCTTGTTTGCTCAAGGTTTAATTGTTCTGTGAATCCATCCTAATCTTCCTTAATCTCTCACATTCTGAAAACCTCTAGGTCAGTGGTACCCACCATCCCAATCCCACACTATCTCAAAACTTGCAACACTGTGGAAACCCAACTTTTCAGCATTTTTCACACAGGAAAAGCAAACACGCACACACACACACACACCACAAACGCACATGTCTACATGTGTAGACACAAGAGCTTGATATAGAACATTTAAAACCAACTGAAAAATAGATGGTAACAAGAAAGGAGAGGGAATTTCAGCTTAAGAAACAAAGTACAATTGAAGACTAGTCACAAGTAAATAAATTTCAACTACAAAAGGATGGTCATAATTAAGAAAAAATGATTTAGGTGCTGAGATCATAGTTTATTACTGTCAGTTCCATTTTTTTTCCTATGTGACTTTTTTTAAAATAAAAGACTAAGAAAAGGGCTAAGAAAGGGAAAATATCATTGTATGATAACTCTTAGCTTAGTGATCATATGCTTTTTCAGAAATGGTAGAGAATCATGTGGAGGTTACAGATTCTTTCCATACCAGGTGAGACCCAAAAATTAAATTGGGGTTATGGGCTGATATTCCAAGTTGTTCCCAAAAGAATTTGTAGGCAATAGACCTCCAAATCAAGGGGCAATAGAGTTTATTATGCTGCTAAAAGCAGGCTAAAATTCCAAAAGGAATAACCAAGGGAAGTGGTTTTTAGCAATTAACAGGGAGGAAGAAGCCATTAAAGATAAGATACCATGAGGAGGGAGTATACCTTTGACTGGAAGACTAAATTCCTAGAGAAGTTAGCAAAGATCATAACTTGGCTTTCTGATTGGATATATTAAAGGTGGGATATTTAAAGACCTCCCAAGTAATAGTATGATTTTTGCTGTAATCAATAGTCCACTTGAACAAAAAGGCTTACTTAAGAACAAGTCCCACTTAAGGCTGAGTTAATAATAGTCCCTGAGGCAAGTAGAGAAGGGCAATGATGGGATCATCTCAGCCTTAAAAAGGGCTTTTTGTTCAATGCCCAATCTCACTCTTCTTATTTCAGCACTATTCCTTGTGCTTGATACTTTTTCCTACTACCATGCTTTGGTAATGGTTCTGCTTCATACATGAAATATTGTCTATCCTCATTTTCCCCTCTTCATTTCTGTTTTTTCAAGACTCATTTCAAATCCCATGAGGTCTTTCATGGCTTCCCCAGCTTATAGTACCTTACCAATTGGTATATATCTTGTATATATCTAGTTTTTTTTTTTTTTTATCCTTATCTTCTGTACTTAATAAATTTTGCTGAGTGGCTGACTTTTTTAGATTTTAAGGTAATAATTTCTAAAGCAAAAGTATTAAAAATGTCACTGATAAAACAATTTATATCATTAAGAATTAAAGGGATATTATTCAATTCAGTCCCAAAGACAGGTGTTAATTGCTTCTTATGTTTCCAGATTTTTTTGACTAACCCACTTCAAGAGCTATTTCAGGGATTCTGAAAGGTCAAAAGTGAGAATGTCAGGAGCCTTTTTAGCCAGTCAGCAAACTTATTAACCATTTTCTCTGCTGAGCACACAGTCTTGGGCCTTTTGCTCTTGGTTTTAAAGAGAACAAAGATATCACAAGAGTAGACAGTAGGCAGATAGGCCCATTATAAGAAGCAGAGAAAAATAATTGGATATAGAGTCAAGGAACCTATTGGCTATTTCCAGCTTATATAATTTAGGACAGATTTCTGGGCCTTTTTCAAAGAAAAGTTTTGAATTTAGATTCTTCACTTCTAGAATCCATGTTCTTACAATTTGATCCATTCACAAAGACAATGGAATTTAAGTAAATAGCATTAATACTTAGTTTGTCCCTGGCACTATGTGCTTGAAGAAGCTTCAGAACTTGCCTATGATAAAATATTTTCAGTATTAAGGCTTGCATAAAGTAGACTTCTTGGTATTTATCTGTCTTTTTTTTTTTAATGGATGTTACTGTTTCTAATTATTTTTCTGTAAAAGACAGAAGAAAACATGTTCTAGATTTAAGAATTTTGTGTTATTGGAGTTATGTGTCATTCAATCAGAGGAACTTCTTAAACATGTCACAAAATTAAGTTTGACATGATGATTTCCCTTTTGTTTATTTTGGCAAGGGTGAAGTTAGTGATAGAACTAGGGTTGTATATTTGCTCAGAAATGGTAAATGAAGGTGATGGGGGAACCCTGAACCTGTCTTTGACTTTTGGGATGAACCCTGAAACTTTCCTGACAGATCCACTCTTCAGGGCAGTTAAGTAGTTTCATTAAGATTGGCCCAGGACAACTCCATTAGCTCGAACTTAATTGGTCTCATTTAGTTAGAGATCTGGACCTGATGTTTCTATTGAGTAACTGCACCCTCTACTCTCTATTAAGCTGAAAATTAGTCCAGGATCATTCCTATTTAGCTGGAACTTAAGTGGTCTTATTCAATTGAAAATCTAGGCCTGGGGGCAGTGACAACATTGAAGGAATCTCATTCAATTGAAACTTGTCTCAGATTCCCTATTTAAAAGGCAATTTTGGGGCTCATTTCTTTGCAGAGGCCCAAAAGTAGGAATCATGCCATGCCGAGGAACCTGTCTTTGGCATAGCTGCCTGCCAGGACCCCTGCCCACTGTGAAGACATTCTTTTCTCAGTGTTAACCCTTCTTTATCTCTCTTACAGGATTTCTATGCTAGGACTTTTCTCTCTCTGTCAGGACCTTGCTACTGAAGAAGTCAGTTTCCTAGCAAAGCTGACTTTTCAGTGCCAATAAACATCCTTTTGCTAGTCTAATATTTGGGTTCGTGAATTCTTTCATGTTGGACTTGCACTGACCAAAGAGGACACTTCCACTGACCTCATCATTTGGTTCCCTGGAATAACCTCATCAAAGGCTACAATAATTTTTAAAAAGCAAATAAGTTTAAAACAAGGAATATTTTTCTTCACAGAAAGAAAAAAATTTTCTCTTGCATCAGAAATTTTCTCTGTAAAGAAATATGATTTGTTATTTTAATGGATTTTTCAGTAATAGCATATTATACTCATTATTCTTTTATAATAGTTTTATTACTATATTTTGCATGCAAATAGAAGTCATTGATGAAAGGTCAGGAACCTGGGATAAGTAATCTTTCCATGACTTATTCATTGTTATTTATTGGGTCATTTTCAATGTCAATATGATAATACACATTTTAGGATGGGGACCTAACAGACTGTTATCATTGTGTACTTAGAGATGTTAAATATAATAACGGTCTATGCTTATATAAGTTCTACAGTGACTAAAGATTTTGTCTTCAGTCAATGTGCCCAACACAATTTCTAACATTCATATGATTTAGCAGAATCAATCCTGCTAGAGCAAACATCAAAAACTAAAATGATAACTTTATAAAATTGAGAAGGATTTCCTGATTGTCAACTAGATTAGATTGCAATCCAAATTCTCAAGAAGCAGCTGAGGTATGGTAAATTTTCTTGCAGAGCTAGTCTTGGCCATATGAGCCAGAAATACAGCTTTACAAAATCATGACTATGTGTACTTAAGAATGAAGTTGGAAAAATATTCAGGGTGAAAGAAGACAGCAGAGAACTTTGGTTGAGTTTATGAAAAGATTTTTTTTTTTGATAAATCATTTTGAATGCTTCAATAACCTTTCTTCTGTTCCCATCCACTCTTATTATTCATTCCCCTTATTCCATCATCTAAAGGAAGTTTATATAGAGTACAAGTACATAAAAGAAACATGTAAAGTACAAAACCTGGAATCGGGAGACCTGAGTTAAAGTCTTGCCTCATCTCTCTAGGATTATTTCAGAGGTAGATTTTGAACTTAAGCTCTCCACTTCCAGAAGTAATATAAAGTGAACAGCATTAATTTTTTACTGGTACTGATGCGGGTTGTAGTCCCTTTAAGAAACTAGATTGATTTATTCCTTTCTGATTCCCAACCCCATAATATCAATTCAAGAAGCTAGGACCTTTGATTCACAAATCCTAACCGAAAGCATCCTTTTGAATTCTAATAGAAGATCCAGGACTGTCCCAGCCCCAACCCGGATCTGAGTCAACTTGGGCTCTCCCAGCCCCCATTCTAACGATCTGCTCAGGTTTCCCAACCCCCACCAAGCAAACTCTAGCCCTCACTGAAACCCAGCGAGGAGCCAACTTGGGACTCCACCCACGGGCCTCTTTAGCTAAATCTCTCATTATAAAAGAGCCAAACTAAAATCCTCTCTTCGCAGAGGTTCCAAACATGGCAACCTTATGCCTGACATGCCAGGGATCTCTGTCCACTGGAACCCTGTGCCCTCCTCTCTTTATCTTCACCTATTTCCTTAAATAGACTTTAACCTTACTTCCTATGTCCATAATAAACCTCTTTTATCAGTCTAGGTTTTCGGGCCTGTAAATTCTTTTACAGGGGACTCTCGCTCCGCTACTAGACTTCATTTAACTCCATATCTTTGCGCTGAATCCAAAGGGGTTGCAGGGGAGCTCTAGTTGACTCTCTGCACCCTGAACCTGCCACTAGACCTCAATTAAACCCTAATTTCATTTAGGTACCCATATCTAGATTTCATCAGTACCAATAGAATACTAAAGACCAAGGGAAAGTTCATTAGTATGTTGAATAGATATTCTATAGAGGAGAATATGTATAAAAATTCCATAGGATGAGAAAGTATAAAAAAGGAAATATCCATGTTGTTGGTTTAGAAACTGAATACCAAAATGCTAGAATTCCAAACTGGTGTCAAGAGGTGTTTCAAAAGAATTGGAAGGCTTACACTATCTCCAGTTCAAGAGGCAAAGATTTTTTCTTTTGTAGTAGTGGGCTAAATTCTAAAAGAGGAAGTAGCAAATATAGTGGGGAACAAATAGTATATTTATGGAAGTAAAAGGATTTCTGATTTGGGGATCTATTTAGATTACTAGACTTTTAGGGTACTAACTTACAATAGACTTAGATTCAAAGAAAGCCTTTGATTTGTTAATTTTATGAAAGCTACAGATATGCTAAGGGGTCAGTTCCAGGACCCTTAACTAATATGCTAATGTTATGGCTTACAGGTGAGCTAGAATTTGGGCTAATCTTAGGTATTCCAGAGCCAGCTTACTTAGGCATCTTCCTTCCAGAGCCAGCAGGATATGTCCATAAAACCAACATTGTTTTGTAGTTAAAACTAATACAGTGGTCTTAAGGCAGACATCCTGAAGTCAAAATGTATATACTTAAGTCAATCTAAATTGTAGAGACAACTTGGAGTCCTAGTATAGTATCCCTAAAATTACAATGACATCATTCTCCTTTCAAACAGTATCCCTGAGATTACAATCACATCATTCTCCCCTTAAATAGTATTCCTGAGATTACAACCACATCACATATGAAGGAGATTGTATATTTTTTGAAGTATTTACATACAAAGCAAAATGTGAAAATGTAAAACAAATGCTACAGATACATTCCTTATTTGCAAATAATACCTCATTTTCCAGGTCTATAAAAGTTAATTATCCAATAAAACTAGACCTGAAGAAAAGCTTTTAGATTTGCATGGCAGAGGATGTGACATATAAAGTTAAGAAACATAATTTCTAGATAATTAGTCATTTTATTAGTCATGCAAGCAGAAAACTAATAAAAGGAGTCAGTGACACTTTGGAATGCAAAAGACCCTTCATGGAACCCACTTAGTGTTTGTATGCCCTTTGGAGAATGGGTGTTCCTGAGGGTAGCAATCCCCTCTGCTTGGTTAACAAGTAAGGAGCTAATGAATATTATAATGAGGTGAACCTATACTAAAGAGAGTGGGGACTTAACTTTGAACAATCACACCTGTCTGACTAGAATACAATGAACCAGATTTCACCCTGACTAGATTGCAAGGTTCTCTAGTTGAATGTGTTCTCCCATCTAGGTTTGAAAGAAATGTGCCCTGAGGATTTAGACAATCTCATCCATCAATAATGTCCTTGAAAGATTGAATTACCTATAGGCTTCTGAAAAAATCTTGATTCTAATTCAATAATTGATTATTAATATGAGAGAGAAATAATCATTTCTCTTAGAGGAAGAGGAAAAAAGATAACAAATTGTGATCACCTAAGGGAATTTCAGAATTTATGAAACATCCTGTTGGTGATGGGAAATGGGAGTAAGTTGAACCGGGAGAGATAGATATTTAAGAGCATATCAATATGTATGCTAAAGTGGCCTATTGTGGATTCTGGAGTTAGGAGGAAAGACTGAGCCAGACACTGAACTCATTGAAGAAATTAAGAGAATATCCTGGAGGCTAGTAGATAATAGTTACCTGAATCTTGTTTAAAGGTAAATTTGGACTGAGTAAACTTCAAATGAGCAGAGATTCCTGAGTGATGGAGGAAGAGGAAGAGTCTAAAAATAGCAACATAGAATAAGGAGTATTCAAATTCCCTGACCTTGACCACTGAATGTGGGGGATAAATGAAAATGTAATTAATGCCAAGGAAGCTATGTCAGGTTTTAGTCAGAGAGCACATGTTGCAACTCCAGGTATTAGAAATTATTTCCTCCTTTTATAGAATCTTTATGAAGTCCCCTTTAAATGCAGTTCTTTGCCAAATTCCTGGGGTTGGTTCCTTTATAAAGACTATAATTAGCATTCTCTTTGCCCCAGCACCGGGCAGGATATTCCCTCAGAAAGTACCTTTTTCTTTGGATAATTATCATTTTGGCCATATTTTCTCCTGCTGGTCCAGATTCTTGGTCCCAGCTAGATCCACTGTTACTGCTCTGGTCTTAAAAACATGATCTGTTGGGGTGAATGAGAGAGAGAGAAGTTCTCTCTACTCCATTTCTTTCTTTCCTCCCAAGAGCTATTCTTTCTGAGGGATTTACCTCTGGCTTTTATACAATTAGTAGCTGTGTGATCATAGGATTTACCTTCTGTCCTACTAACTAGAACTCTTCTATTATTAGATTGGTTCATTCCTAGACTGGATTAATCAATAGACAGACTGCTATTTTCATATGTACATCCAGTGGGCATACCTGATGACCTCAGACTTAATGCTTCCTATCTCAACCTGATCGACCAGATTCACACTTGTATAGAAATTCTTATTCTGCACATTTAAAACATTGTGATGTTCATTTATTGTTTGAATTGAGGTGCCTAGGTCTTCCGTTATTACTTTAACCCTGTGAATATATTTCTAATGTATCATTCCTGATACTTAGTACAATATTTGGCACATAAAAGTTGTTAAATAAATATTTGTTGAATTGAATGTACTAGAATGAAATAGCAATGGCAGCTAGGTAATGTAGTAGATAGAGTACCTGGCCTGAAGTCAGGAATACTCATCTCCCTGAGTTCAAATCTGGCTTTTATACAATTAGTACCTATGTGATCATAGACAAGTTACTTAATCTAATGAACTTGGTTTCTTCATCTGTAAAATGAGCTGGAGAAGAAATGGCAAACTCAGAAGACACAATTGAAAATTAACTAAACAACAACAAAGGAATAATAGAATGATAGAATTCTAATAATAGAATGTAATAGAATGATTGACACATAGATTCATAGAATGGGAGAGCTGGTGAGGACCTTAGGGAAAGTCTCCTTTTTTTTAGTCCACATTCTTTATTTTATAGATAACAATACCTAATGCCTTAAATCAAGGTCTATTATTCTAGTGTTTTTCCTGAAATACATTTGATGGTGCTATTTCCTGCAGAGGACTTCCTTCCATTAACTTTTACTTTAATCAAAGAGTAAGCCCTGGCAATCCAGAGGACTGGTTTTTAGAGTTTTGTTTCAGTGAAGGGCTGAATAATGCTAGCATCTTTTGGAACTTTGGGTCAAAATAAATTCCAAGAAAATTTCCTTTCAACTAGAAAAATTTCATCACTGTTGGAATATCTGTACATTAATCTAATGAGCATCAGCCTTCTTATGTATCAGTAATTCAAGGGTGACAAAACTTTCAGATAGTCAAGTTTGAAGGGAAGAATCAGATAGGGACAAGATTTCTTGCTATGAAAAATGGCCTGTAACAAATGAATCTCAGGTAGCTTATTAGCAAGAGAAAATTCCATTTTCAAATATATTTTTTGTGTTTGGAGACTTAGCTCTTCCAGTTTCAAATCTCATAGTATGTTCCCTATTTAGGATCACAGAGTCACTTAGCCAATTTTTTTATTCTAACTTTAAAAAAGCAGCATTAAATTACTTAGACTATGGGCATGTATTGATTCTGGTTTTGAAATACTGTAAGCCAATAGTTTTGAATCTGAGCCTTGAAGCAATAGCCTCTAATTAATCATCAGAAAAGGAAAAATATGAAATGATTCACTTTTCTTGGTGCATTAGTCACTACATACTGAGTCATCAGTAATAATGCTCCAATAATTAGAATGGAAAATGGCCTAGATTTAATAGGAGGTTTTTATTATTATGAACAGTAAGTGAATTGAATTCTAGCTGAGAAATGCCCTAAATGAAATCTTCCCAATGAGCAAATGCATAATACATGGATTAGGTGGTTTGATAAGAAAGAGTTATTGACTTTCTGGTCAAGTTACTATAGCTTCCATCAGTGTCTTGTTCTGAAATCACAGTAAATGAGCAGATCAATAGGTAATGGGAATGTGAGGAAGGTTTAAAGCATATAATTCAGATCTCAAGACAAGGAGATTGTACTCATTTGCAATTCTCTAGCACTTTGGGAGACAAATTAATGTGTGTTTAACCAATTTGTGTAGCCCAACATTTTAAGCTTCCAATGGCCTTTCATTAAAATCCCAAAGAGCAGTATACTGAGCAGAACACAAATCAAGAGAAGATTTTTGTTTTTACTTATGTCAGGCCCTTTCCTTTTCATTTTATTACCCAGGTTCTTTCATTAGTGGCATCTCATAATTCATAAAATCATTTGTTTTGAAAATCAGATAGTCTGGGGGTAGCTCTATCCTCTATCATAAGACATTCATAAAGGTTTACTATAAATGGATTGTATTTGAGATTGTGATTTTATTTGTACATCTTTTTTTTTCTTTTGCTTAATAAATTTACTCTCATCAGTTTGAGACTACCTTAGATAATTTAGAAAATAAACATGAATCTTGCCTCATAGTGAACTCTACAAGAAAGGGGTATATAAAGCAGGGGGAAGAGTAGAAGCAAATTATTGTCCTGATCCTTTGCTCCTTTACTTTAAAATAAAGAGACACAACAAGCAGCATTAGTATTGCAAATCCAGAATGATTTTCTGTTCAGTTCAAGAATATTACAAGGTTTTATTTTTTAAAAGATTATTTTTATTTTACTTCCCTCAATTGAATATAAAAAAATTTTAACATTAAAAATAGTTTTAGTATTTTTAATAATTCAATATATTTCCATATTATTCATATTATAAAAGAAAATACAGAACAAAAAAAATCCACAAGAAAAGTAAAGCTTTGGGGTTTCTTTTTTAAAATTATGCTTCAAGCTGCATTGAGACTATCTCAGTTCTTTCTCTGGTAGTATATAGTATTTTACATCTTGAGTTCTTCAGAATGTTCTGGGATAACTGAATTGTTGAGAACAGTTAAATCATTCATGGGTGATAATCATACAATATTGCTGTTATTGTATACAGTGTTTTCATGGTTCTGCTCACTTAATTGCATCAGTTTATGTAAGTCTTTCTAAGTTTTTCTGAAAATTTCCTGCTTGTCATTTCTTATAGTATAATAGTATTCCATTACAATCATATACTACTGTAGAGGCTAGATACAAGCAGATCTTCTAAAAAGCTATGCAGGAGTTAACATAATTCTCTGTATAGCTGTGGATTGATATGTACTCACTTCTGGTCCACAACCAGGGTTGAGACTAAGAGGTGTTGACCTATTAGATCAAACAAGTGCTACTAATACAAAGATGTAATAAATCTGGAAGTTAGCTATGTAAACATGTTTGATTTAAATTCAATATAACTTTGGTGATGGAACAAGAACAAGTCATCACAAACTAGATACTTTACAATTATTGTTATTGCCAGTTACTGTTTAATATTAATGTCTAACTGCAATGCAACAATACCTTATGTAACTTAGAGACACTTGGTATTATTGCAATATTAGCATAAATGGTATATAAATCCTGGCTCTCAGATCAATAAGTGAACTTTGAACTTCATTAATCGAAGTTTCCACTGTCCTATGTCATGCTTTCTCCTTGAGAAAACTCTTGAGCTGATCTCCTACTACAGCTTGTTCAGCCATTCCCCAATTGATGGGCATATCTTCAATAAGAATAGTACAAGTTTTGATGCAAAGGAAGTGGTTACAAATGAAGTCTTTGGCAAAAAACATGAGTAGAGGAAGAGAAAGTAGGAATATACTAACAGAAGACTCTGTTTCTGTTGTGCCCACTGCTCTTTTATCATTAGAATAACATCTCAATTTAGGAATGAATATATTCTGATCAGGAATTCTTCCTTCATCAAATAATTATGACACAGACCCTATTCTCAAGCAGGTTGCAGGAGTGGTGAGTTGGGAATTGGGCATGGGGGGGGGGGGAAGTATAGAAATAACTATGATGCAATTGTAATCATAGGAATTGGTCCAGCCCTCAGAGCCTATTCTGCATTTTCTCAACCTACTGCCCTGCTCCTAATTCAGAGCATGCCCAGTATTCTGTAACTATTTCCTTTCTATGTACTTCAGGGTGAAAAAAAAATCTATTAACTGGTTGCTGAGCTGGAACTCATTCATACAAAAGGCCCCAACAGGAGAATTCAAGCAATATTTTCCCTTGTGGAAAATTTTCCAGAATAAAGCATAAGCACTGGAAGGAAGTGGGGAAGACTTGAGTTCAAATTTACCCTTACTTATGAGATAATATTTGTGAAGCTCTTTGTATTCAATGATATTGGAATATAGTTTTTCTTTATTTTGTTTCTGCTTGTTTTGAGTATCAGGATCATTTGTGTTTCATAAAAGGAGTTTGGCTGTGCTTCCTGTATTCTAAAAATAACTTTTTTTTGCATGGGTATTTTTGTTGTTCTTTAAAGGTTTGATAGCATAATAGATGAGATAGCTAGATGATCAATGGGTAGAGTACTCCTGGAGTCAAGAAAACTCATCTTCGTGAATTTAAATCCAGTCTCAGAGACACTTACTAGCTGTGTGACCTTGGGTCAGTCACTCAATTCTGTTTACCTCAATTTCCTCATCTATAAAATGTGCTGCAGAAGGAAATGTCAAATCACTCCAAATGAAGTCTTGAAGACTCGGCTAAGACTTGGATACAACTGAAAAAATGACTGAACAAAGTATAATAGATATCCAAGAACTGACTGGCCTTTTAAGATTTGTAAGTTTAGAGACAAAAAAATCCCTCTAGTGTTCAGAGTGACTTAAACTGTTGTCACCTTTGAACCTTAAATCATGCCTGGGAATTTAAAAAGAAACACATATAACCTTTTAAAAAAATAGATTAGAAAGAAGGTTTAATCAATAGAAATGATCAAATAAACACAAAATAAGAATAAAAATCTTATATAAACCTTTATTTTACAAACTAGAACCAAGTAAATGCTTAATAAGAACAATAACTAATACTAGTTAGCATTATATAGTGCTTTAAAGTTTGCAAAACAATGTTGTCATTACTGTCTTTTCAATCATATCTGTCATCTTATTTGGGGTTTCTTGGCAAAAATTCTGGAGTGGTTTGCCATTTTCTTTTCCAGATCATTTTACAGATGAGGAAGCTCAGGCAGAGTTAAGTGACTTACCCAGGGTCACACAGCTGGTAAGTGACTGAGGCTGGATTTGAACTCAGGAAGATGAGTTTTCCCCACTCTAGGGCTGGCACTCTATATACTGTGCTACCTAGCTCATTGTTTTGAAAGCTCAGAGTAAGTATAAATAGAATTCTTTCTGTTCTGACCAGAAAACCTGAGTGTCTTCCCTTCCCAGATTGATTCTTTTGAATAGGCATACATTTTTTATGTATGTATGTGTGGATACACATACTCGTTGATCTTCTTAGCATTCCTGTGAGGTGGGTGTTCTTATTGTCACTGTTTTACAGATAAAGAAACTGAGGTTTAGAGAGGTTAAATGGCTTGCATTGGTCCACACAGCTCATAAGTTATCTTCCTGACTTCAATCCTTCCATTCTATTTATAGAACTGCCCATAGAAGAAAACAAACAAAAAATTTGAAAATTCCCTTCTAATTCAATCTGAAGCATTGCCTTTGGTTTTTTTCCCTCTTTTCTTTTTTTACTGTTGTAATTACGGGGTACACAGTTCTGGTTTTGCTGATCTTTTTTTATCACTTAATAGGCTTTCAATATTTCCTTGTACTTTTCATGTTTATCCCTTTTGACTTGTGAACTATTAGATTACTTTTAACAATCATTTGCATATTAATCCCCATTTGAGGATTTCAGATAGTCAGGATTACCATCTCTCTCAAGAATTTCCTCCTCTAGGAAACAGTCATTGGCTGTATAAAGAGCAAGATTGTTTTTTTATCCATCCATGTTACTTTCACCAAATACTACTAGTCTGACCTCAGATGATGCAGATTTCCCATTTCTACAGAACACTGAAAAGGCTCTTGTGAAATAAGTCTTGACTCAAGACAATGGGAGTAAATTATTTTTATTACAGTCAATTTCAAGTCTATGGAGTAAATTAGTTAACATAAGCAAAGATGGATGCTACCTTAGAGGTCCAAAATTAGAATGAGTAGGGAGTTAACATTTAATACATAATTGATTAACATGGAGTGTCTTTAACCATTTGCTCTTATTTGAGAGAGACATAGATGATGGTATAGCCTTGGAAGGAAATGGCAGAAGAGAATAAGCACTTAGTGCACGAATTTAGATTAGTGCACTGTACTAATATTTTTTAATATTCTCATTTCATCTTTGCAATAACCTTTTGTTTTAGGTGTTTATTACACCTATTATTATTTTTATTATACTAACATACACTATTATATAATATACTATATATATACTAATATATGTATTAGTATTGTTATTACTATTATTTTTCCACAAAGTAGCTATTTATCAGTAAAGACATAATGGAAATGTAATAGCTAAAACAATGATAACAATGATATCTAATTGTAACAATGCAAAATCTCCATTTCACATCAATTCTATTGGTGAATGATAACATTATGAAGCCAAATAGGCTTTTGAAAACAGCCAGAACATGTCTTTTTTAAAAAATTATTTTCAATTCAGGGAATAAGACAAGCAATTCCATAAAAGTACCATAAAAAATTGATTGTATATGAAACTACAAATCTACCATGTGCACTTTACTTCCAAACATACAACAAAGTTATTGTGCAAATGTTGTCACCTCCAGCTCCCCCATGGCTACCATTCCAAACAATATTATTGTTATTATCCTTGTTTTACAGTTGAAGGAACTAAAGCAAATAGGGTCAAGCAGCTAGTGCCTGAGGTGGAATTTGAATTCAGATCTTATAGGTTCCAGTTCCAGGGCTCTTTTCACAGAATCACCATGTGTCTCTTTGGATTCATGAAGAGATGGATTCAAGTCTGATTTGGAGATATTTCACCAATTGTCAAGAATATGACTAATCATTTAACTTCTTAATGACCTCAAGCAGCTCTCTAAAACTTTACATTTCAGATAATCTGTTAACCTGTCATATTGGAAGGAGTAGTCATTTTCTTAACAGAAAATCCCAATTCTGAACAAAAACCACAAACAAATAAGATGACAACAACTTGCAACAATCTACAAATTGATGTATGTGTCAATGCGCGCTCTTGGAACAATGCTACTTTTTATTATATTAGTTGAATCATCTTCCTCTTTTCATTTCTTAGCAGAGTATCTAACACATATTAGATGCTTAATTCATGCTTTTGATGTACTATATTAAAGTGGATGACCCTTGTGGGTCTTGATTAAGTATATTAGAAACTACATTGAATTTGAAGCCAGGAAGAGCTATTTCAAACCCTATGCTTGTCACTTACTAAATATATGATGTTGGACAAGCCTTTTTAATCTTTCCAAGCTTAAATTTCTGGATCTGTAAAATGAAAGTAGTATCATTTTAATAGCAAGCTTCCAGGATTTTTAAGTGAATCAAATAAGATAATATACATACATATATATGTGTGTGTGTGTGTGTGTGTGTGTGTGTGTGTGTGTTTGTGAAAGATGATATTATATGAAAGGTGATATATGCTAGGTGTATACTCTCATTCCCCTGCCTTTGGAAATCTAGAGAGAATCAAGATATTATTTAATTAGTATGAATTCATTAATCACTTAGAAAATGTAGAATATATTTTAGCCTCCAGATTGTCCAGCCATTAACCCTTGAGAGGCAGTAATAAAGAATTGCCAGTACGTATATGAGGGCTTTTTTAAGGGCTTTATTATCTCATTATGCTTATCCAATGATGTTCAATTAGAATATACCTTCTTCCCATCAGCTTGAGTTTGTGTGTAGCACAGCAAACTTCAGGTTCAGTATAGATGTGGGAGTATGACTTGGGAAATCATAAAAAAATGATCAAAATAGGAAAATCTCTTATCTCTGCTCTAATCCCTCTTGGTTACATTGAGAATGTCCCCTTCTCTTTCTTAACCAACTGACCTTATTCATAGGATTTATATAATTTATTTTTCCATGGTTATGTGATATTGAAACCCAATAAGATAAATATAAACAAGTATAGACTCCTCTTTGATCCTCCCATCCTGTACCTTCTATCTTCCTAGCACATGGGCAGAAGAAGTAAGAAAGGGATGATGGGAGTTTCAAAATTTACTGATTGGCTCAGTAAGTACTTGAATAGAGGTGAAGCATGCATGTTGATGCCACCTCCTTTTCACTCTTGTCCTCATGGGGAATTTTCATGGCAACTGTACCTTTAATTCAGACTTTAAAAATTATTTATTTTATTTTTAATTTATAGCATAAAATAAGCATTTTCATAATGTGGCATAATAATAAAAAAAGATAATTGCACATGAAACTGCACATCTATTATATACAACTTATGCTTCCTTTTAAATATATAATAAAGTTATATAAATCTTTTTTCTCCCCCCCTTCCTAGGGATGACTATCATTTGGCACGTATACATATATATGCACATATTATATATATATGTATACACATAAAATCATTCTATACATATTTCTGTTTCTGAGTTCTTTTTCTGGATGCAGAGAACATCTTCCTCCATCTGTCCTTTGCAGTTAATTTGAATATTTATAATAGTCAAAATGACAGTTTTTATTAAAATATTGCTATTACTCTATATAATGTTCTCTTGGTTCTGTTTATTTTACTTTGTGTTATTTTATGCTTTTCTAAGATGATTGAGCTCATCTTTTTTTTTAATGCCACAGTAGTATTCTATCATAATCATATACTACAACTTGCTCAACCATTCTCCAGTTGAGCATCATCTCTGAAATTTCCAGTTCTTTACCTACAAAGAGAACTGCTATAAATATTTCTATACCCATCCATCCATTTATCTATCTATCTATCTATCTACTATCCATCTTTACACACACACACACACACACACACACACACACACACACACACACATATATATATATATACACACATATACATACATATACACATATATGTGTACATACATATATAGGTGTATGTGTGTGTGTATCACTTGACTCAGTTTTACCTGTCTCCCTCTTCCAATCCCTACTACAATCATCCAGTTCTTCATGACCTATGCCAGTTCTTCCTTTGCTTGACTATTATACAAATAAGAGAGGGGAGGACAGCCCACCTGCTGCCTTACCCCATTAGGGATCCATTCACTCAGAAGCCTCTCCTGTTCTGACATGTGGAAGAAAAAGTCTTTAATGACTGACTTTATGGATATACCTCTCTGTTCCCAGCCATGAGGAGGAATATGCATTGAAAGGTTATCGCTTAAGCTGCCTAAATCATACAGGTGGTAGGACTGTACTTGGGTACATAAGTAAAATTTCACCCTGCCTTTTGACCTCATTATTCCACAATCTCATCCTGGTCTTCATCTCATGTGGAAGTGAAAAAGGACTAGCAAACTATTAGTAATGTAAAGAGCCTTTGGAACATGTCCAGGTCTCCTAACTTGAAGGCACTCTGTGTTTCTATCACATAGACATTACCTCCTTTGATAAGGTATGTAGCTGGAATAAGCTACATCAGGCTATCTCTTTAAAATTGGTTTGACTTAGAGAGTGTCTCTTTTTCCTACATTCTCTTTCCTGTATGTAAATATACAAACTTATTCTACAATCCATGGGAGGTACTTTCCTCCAGTCTTTGTACTTTCACCCAGTCTTTGGATTGGTGAAAGGAATTAAGTTCAAAGTTTAGCCCATTTCTTATATAGTGCAGGCCCAGGTTCCAAGTCCAAAACCTTCCCTGGGTTTGAGTTTCAGTACCTCCATTTTTTTAGGCTTTCTTATCCAGGTGACTATAGTATCCCATCTGGAATCCTGTCGTAAATGGCTTGAAATACTGCTTTGGTGGGAATCACTGCAGGTATCTGAAACTGAAAAAGACAAATGAGTCAGTACAAAAACAAATAAAAACTTTGGAGTGAAGGAATAAAAAGGAGAACCAGGGAAGGAGCCTCTTATTGGTTCAGTTCATGGCATCTATACTGTGTATGGACTCGATTTTCAACTTCTGGATGAAGCAGGAAAGAATGTGAACCAGAAAGATACTATCTCCATCTGGCCCATTTTAAATATGCAGCCTGTTCCAGTCTGTTTCACCCAAACAGCCAGCAAAAGGAGGTTAACGTGGAGTCCTTCCATGTTAGGTGATCTAAGTATACCCAAGCAAATCCCTGTGAACCACAAATTGAGCCCAATTCCTTCCATCTTGATGAACTGAGGGCTACTCCCTCACCATTTAAAGGACTTCCTTGCCATGCTCCTAATAACTCCTTCATAAGAACATTCTATGTGATAAACATCGTCCTGGAAGACTTCAAAAATTTCAAGAATTACTCTGGTTACTCAGGTACCCTTTTTAATCAAAGAAGATCCAGACCTGCAATGGTAGAGGAAGCTTCCTCACATAGGAGTTCTTCCAATCAGTGAAATCACAGAAGTAGCCCCTATCCCACATTGTTGTTCATTCATTCCTGACTTTTTATGACTCCATTTGGGGTTTGCTTGCCAAAGATCTCTGAGTGGTTTGCCATTTCCTTCTCTGTTTCATTTTATAGATGAGCTAATTGAGGCAAATCAGGTTATTATTGTCTGGGCCATCCAGCTTGTAATTGAGACTCCATCAGGAGTCTCAGGAAGATGAGCCTTTCTGACTCCAGGTCGGACACCATCCAGCTCCCATCCCATACATCTTCCTATTCTGTTAAATAAGTAGATATTTCCCTATTCACACCCTACAAACCTCCATTCAATGGGGAAAGAACCAACAAGAGCTGAAATGATGACCTTACCTAAATTTCTTTCTGGTTGATCCAAACTGTCATTCTCGGGAAAATACCATTTATGAGGAGTTGATCCAAGGGAAAACAAGATATACTTACTGAGACTTCAGAAAGCACTGGCTGGATTATCTCTGTGTGTTGTATCTCTATGTCTAAAGCGAGAGCAAAGACATCATCAAAGAGAATAGCATTGATTTTTCCATTATAGTTTCCACCTGTTTTAAAGATGTCTGGAAAGAGGCCAGTTAGTAAAAAGGAACTGTTACAGAAGAGTTCAAAGCAAATATCTGTGAATATATTCTTTGAAAGGAAAAAAAAAAAGCTTTTTACATGTTTCTTCTGGTGAAATATCTCTTCCTGATGACATCTTCCTGGAAGTATCACAGAACTGTATTTTTAGCATGCTATTTGGCTTGAAAACTTGTTTGTAGATCCTAGGCAGGGGGTACAATGACTTGTCCACTACACACATGATATTAGGGAAGACCCTTCTCTATCAAACAACCAATCAATAAACATTTATTAAGCACTTACACTTTGGTGTGTGCACCAAATGGGAAGAATACAGGTAGAGAGTTGAAGAAGCACTCATGCTATCTGCATGGTCAGTCACCCAAAATTACTTTTACCTTGGTGATTCCTGGCATTACAGAGCAAAGATCTCAGAGCCAAGATCATTCTTATATTCAATATGTGCTTACTGATCATTAATATTTTAGTAGAAGACTATTTTTTCAGCTAAATGTGTGATTTAAGATTTGCCATGTGCTGTGTGCAGCAATATGAATTTTAATGGTGTTTTGGGACAAAAATTTCTTGGGGAGCATGTTTTTGAAATTATAATGAAATTCTGTCAAGAATGTCAGTAGTGTATAGTTCTGACTGATTTTTCTTCCTTTTGATCAAGTATCTTTTAAGGGCATGGTAGAAATCATACCTGTCATATTTAGAATAATTATGGGGGATAAGAAAAAAAATTCCTATTCTTTAGACAGAATAAATAGATTTTTCATGTTAAGTCATTATAAAGGTTTGTTAATACTTTTCTTCATATAATTAATTGATTTTCATATAGTCAACTATATCAGTACTATTGGATCTATTTAACTAGGTGGAATGCTAGACCAGAGTCAGAAAGAGCTGAATTCAAATTTAGACTTGGAAACTCACTAGCTTTATGACATTGTATAAGTCTCTGTTTGCTTCAGTTTCCTCAACTGAAAAAAAGGGGATAATAATGGCACGTGCCTCCCAGGGTTGTTGTGAGCATCAAATGAGATAATATTTATAAAGTATGTAGTATGGTGCCTGACACATAAATATCAGTTATATTAATGAAAATTAAAGTGATCAGTCTAATAATGTTAAAGTAAGTCAATATTTTATATAGATCATAACAAAACTTTTATGGTCCCTGTATTTATTTTCTGGCATTTAGAGAAGAAAAAATACAACATGGATTAATTAACTGATTCCATCCTGGTTGTATGTGTTTATATTTTTAAGTTTATGGAAATTCTGATACTTCAATCCATTTTTTGTATTGTCCTGTTAACTATTCTTTAAAGAAGGGGTCAGTGGGCTTTGGCAGACTATCAAAGCAGTCCATGATAATCAGTCAATAAACATTTGTAAGGGGTTACTATAAGGCAGCTGATCATACAGTAAATAGAGCATTGGAATTGAAATCAGAAAGTCCTGAGTTCAAATTTGCCCTCAGATACAAACCCTGAGCAAATCATTTAATCTCTGATTATCTTTTTTACTTCAACTGCAAAATGGTAAGAATAACAGAACCTATTTTCTTGGGTTATCCTGAAGATCAAATGAGATAATATTTGTAGAAGCTCTTAGCACTGGCAAATAGTAGGTGCTGCATAAATTCCTCTTTCTCCCCCTTCATCCTACAACATGTACCAAGCACTGTGTTCAGTGCTGGAGATTAAAGAAAGACAAAAGACAGTTCCTGCTCTCAAAGGACTCAAGTTGTAATGTCACAGAAAAGATAGAGACCCTCCACTTTAGCCTAATACATCTGTATTTGGTCAGTGAATAGTTGATTTTTCTCCTCTGCTTCTGAGAGAATAGTATTGACTCTGGCTATCAGAAGTCAGCATCAGGAAAACTGGTAATGGATCTGTGAGCTTGAAACTGGCTGACCTTGCAGGTGGTAATGAACTGAGACATTGCTGTTGCTGATTCAAAATGCTCCATATTGAGCAGAAGCTGGTCAGCATGTTAACATGTGCAAAACCAGAAATTAATCAGCATTTCTTTTACAGTAAAGACCCTTTAAAAGTAAGAGAGGTCTCATGCTTATCACAAACATCTCCTCTTCAACTAACAGGAGTTTGCCATTTCAACTTTAGCTTTTCTATCCAGTTTGACCCTTCCTGGTTTTCTGCTGTATGGGCCATTCCACGCCCCAAGCCTTCTTCTTGCTAGCTTTCTTTAGTCGTGCTCTCAATCTGCAATGAGAGATTGGTGATAATGGGTACTGCCATCACATTTTATCTTTATTAAACATAATGCATCAATCCTCTGGTAAGAAAAGTACTTTTTGCTATTGCCTATGAATTCAAATCTAAACTTTAACTGGCTTTCAATACCTGCAGACTTCTGCAGGTCTTCTGAGCTAAGAGTTCATAGGAATAGACACAAGTTTGTATATTTAATTATTGTAATTATAAGATGTATTAACTGTATGAGAAGCTGTGTGATATAGCAGAGAACTGACAGTGAAGTCAGGATGATTTGACCAATTTATTTGGTGGCTTTATTTAAGTTCCAACTAAAATTCCATCTTTTATTGGAAGTTTCACCAACCCCTCTTTATTTTAGTGCTTTCTCTTTGCTAATTATTTATTATTTATCCTGTATAAGACTTGCTTGCTATATGTTAGCTTGCAAGTTATCTCCCTCATTAGGTCATAAGCTCTTTCAAGATAGGAAGTGTATTGGTATTCATTCACTCATTCATTCATTTACTCATTTATTTATTACTTTGTTTGTTGTCCATTTACCTATCTATCTATTTATTTTTGCATCCCTAGTGCTTGGCATATAATACCCATAATAGATGCTTAATAAACATTTAGTGATTGATTGATTGACACACAATGACCATGTGATCCTGAGCTAATTATTTCACCTCCCAGGGTCCTAGACAATTAACTCTCTGAGACTATAAGTACTGGAACAACTGATGAGCTGCACTGTTAGAGGGAGGTTCTTCATTAAAGGTGCAGACCAAATTAATAATGGGTAAACTACTTACAGATACACAATGAAAAAGATACAAGGAAATGTGATGTTTTTTCACTGTCACTATTTATTCCCTAGTCAGTCCTGCCTGAAGAGACTTTGTATGATGGTCATTGGGTATTATTTTGGTAGTAACTTGGAGGAGCCAATTAATTTTATGTTAGTGTAAACAATCGATTATAGTAGGTCTGCATTTCTCCATTGCATATGCCAGTGGCCATTCTGCTGTCACTGGGCAACTACTGTTGCTGGGAGTCACTTCTATGTTTTCAACCTATTGTCTATCCAAACTGATCTCCCCAAATATATAGTTTTGGACAAGTTCTAAAAGATGTCCATTCAAATGCATATTAAAATCTAGACAATAGATAGTCTTTATCTTTTTGCTCTTTCTTATTTAGATGGACAAGACAAAAACTTCTTTAAGTAATTATAGATCTTTTCCAAGAAGCTTTATGTATTCTAACCTAATATCATCTGAAAACAAATGCTTCTGGAGAACATTACCATCCTAGTGAATTTCTTTATTGTGGAGTTCTTGAATTTTCATCATAGTGACAAATACCTTTGGTGAGCATACATTGTCTTATCTTATGTCTCCCTTGACACTTATTATCAAATGATAATTGAACAGGACCATTTCTATCATCACACCTTCCAAGAAATCTTGAATTATCTGATTATCTGTACAAGATACCAAGTTGTCAAGTTGTTAAAAAAAAAAAAAGGCATAGTGTAAAAAATTACATTAAGTAGTATAGAAACATTAAATAGGAAAAAACTACTTAATCTAAAACAGATAAAAACAACCCTGAAATTTTACCTCACACCCAGAAAATTGGTAAAGATGATAAAAGGTACAAATTAGAATAACTTTTAGAAGACCTGTTGATGGGGGGAGGCATACCAATTGTTGGTAGAGTTATAAATTGGTCTGCTATTCTACAAAGCAGTTTGAAATCATACTAAGAAAATGATTAAAATATATCTATATACTTTAACTCAGAGGTAACAACAGAGGTACAACAACAGAGGTAGATAATCTAACTATCCACAATGGCAAAAAAGCAAAATGGGAAGAAACATGCATTTTACCCAGACTATGACATAGAATTGGATTAGTGGTTCACTGAATTGGTGAAGCAAAATATGTATCTTGGATAGGGTTATAGATGGGCTACGAACTAAGATTAGAATTGAGCAGGAGGAGGAAATAACATTGGACCATATTTGGGAAACTGAACAACACTTGTAGTTATTCCAAACTGCTCATTGCTATAAAATTCTTTCTCTTTAAATTATTCCTTTAATAAAATAATTCTCTCAATATTCTTTAGGTAGTAGCATATTTAACCTATGGGAAAGGTTACAAAGTGAGAAACTGAAAATGTTCTTAAGTTTTCCACTTCTTCTCAAAAAAAACAATAATATAAATTCCGACCATCTTCACAAGAAAATTTTAAATCATTCTAAATATGAACAAGTTGAAGAATGCCAATACAATGAAAGACTATTAGGGAATAAAAGGAACAGAGGCAAAATATCTGAAAAGATATATATCCAAATTGCATCAGCAGTAGCTTCAGAAAAACAAAAAACTATTCCTCAAAGCCCAATAAAATGGAAAACACACACACACACACACACACACACACACACACACACACACACACACACATTAAAGGAAGAATTTAAATCAGCCAAAATACAAGAGAGGAAATAGGAAATGAGTTTAGCTAAGAACATAAGGATAAAAGGTTGAAAAGTAGCTGTTTAGAAATCAACATTATAAAAACAAAGATATTGATGAAAGCAGTGGAAAGCAGGATTAAGACACTGGAGGAAAGTGTCGAAAGGTGCAGTTAATGCTGTAAAATGACTAATTATAGGATATAATCATTTCAGAAGAATTAAAATTTCAGGTAATTCCAAGGGTAATGGGAAAGATATCTGATGAACATAAGTAGGTTGAATCATGCTATCTATCCTTTATGGTTTGTGTGCAAGAAGTAACAGAAAGGACATGATCAAAGTTATGTATGAGTAAAAAAAGGAAGTGAGGTGCTCATCATACACAGGGAATATGAAGCAATAAATAGACAGCTCAAATGGCACATTTGGCACCCCTGAGAGTGTAAGTAAACAAGAGAAAAGCTCCCAGTACATTACATAGAATCTTTATGGAGATTTTATGAGAAAATGCTGATTAGAATTAAATGAAAAAGCTGGAAGAAGGTGGGATCTGTGTCAGCAAAAACAGTTAAGTACCCACATCAATTAAAGTAGGGATTCATGAAAGTATGAAAATAAATCATCAATTTATTTCATCTTGATGTTTGTCACATCATAGGCAATTAACTTCCTTATCCCTAGCTTTAACCTTTTCTCCATGGGAGACCTTGAAGTAATATCTACTCTCTCTTTGGATATATATGTAATCAAATCTTGTAAACCTTGTTCCATTTATGACTAAGTGGAGTACCGAAATTTGTCTTCTTTATCAAGTAACTCATTTGTAAGTGAAGTAGAAATTATATGACAGAAAAGAAAAAATGTTTTGCAGCTACAGTTTTAAAATTTTGCTAATATCTTCAATGGAAATAAAATAAAATTAAAATTAATATCAATGATAAAAGGAAAGAAAGCTGAAGTAGAGACTGAGCTATCCTTATTGGGGAAGTTGTTTGTTACTGTTTAGGATAAAATGTATTGATCTGGATTTAATATCAATTAAGTTCAGTTCAGTGAGTTTAGTTATTAAGAATGAAAATACAAGTTGAACATTAAATTAGCTATTTGCCTATACCTTGCTATGGAGCCAAAATGAGGCAGCAATGTTTATTCCTTTAACCTTCTGCTATCTACAAAAGAAAAGACAAAACAGTGAAAATATGACTTCTATTGTTTGAGTAGTGCAAATACCTTGTTAAACATTGATTAATGTTTCAATCGCCTTTGAAGCTTCATTATTCCAAGTATTAGTATGAAAGACCACCTGATCCCACAACCATATTTGTTAATGCATATACAGCAGCAATGGATGTGCTGTTTTTAATCTGTGACTCAATCAGCCAAGCTGATTCATTTGCTTCCATTTTCATTTTCCTGTCATTGATTTATTAATGATGTCTTTCATTTCTGCAGTTCTCTTAGCAGAAAGACTTTCCTAGGCATGGTCCCAGGAGAAATATTCTGTACTTTTCAACATCAAAATCCCTGCTCCTGAGATTAGACAATTTAATCATTTAATAACTGAAATACCCTCCATGATGTGTATAATTTATGGACAGTTTGTTTTCAGTTCATGAAATTCAAGTACTTTTCTCTGCTGAGGATCAGTGAATACTTGCTGAGCTTCTTTGAATGTCAGGCAGTTTATATGTTGTCTTTAGATCCTGTGAAAATAGGGACTCTCTTTTTTTAAAAGCCTAGTTCGATGCATGGTTCAGTGGAATGCAGTGCAGCCTGGGGTGGGGTGGGGAACGTATTTCCCTTGGCTGCAGAGGTTATTTGCATCCCAACATAAGGTACTGCCCTTTTTTTTTTTTTTTTTTTTTTTAATTTATTTGTGAACAGTTTGGTTGTTGAAGGGACCGTTCAGACTTCTTTCAATAGTCTTTTGGGGTAGAAAATGAGCTTTTACATAAAGAAGAAAAATTTAAATCATCTTGTGACGAATATAAAGTAGTATTCCTTTTTGTATATAAATAATGTGAGTTCAGAAAGGGACTGAAAAATAATTTTTGTTTACAAAAATGGATAAAATTCAAGTGTAAATAAACAGTCCCATTAAAATGTCAGGTGCACGGATCAAAACATAGTATTTTCGCCTTTTTGATGTTATTATTGTTTGTTTCCTTGGTTTTTTTCTTGTGATTTTTCCCCCTTTGATCTGATTTTTCTTGCATGGCATAAAGAATATGGAAATAGGTTTAGAAGAATTGCACATGTTTAACCTATATCAGATTGATTGCTGGGAGGAGGGGGAAGAAGGGGAAGGAGAAAAATTTGGAACACAAGGTTTTGCAAAGATGAATGCTGAAAACTTATATGTATTGAAAAATTACATGTATTTGGAAAAATAAAATACCAGTGAAAAAATAAAATTAAATGTAAAAATTAAAAGTTGTAGGAGCACTGCATAGAGAACTCAGAGAACCTGTTAGAGGATAGAGTAATGACTAAGGTGTGGTAGAAAATTCTGGTCCCTCAGTTCACTTATATGTAATTATTTTTAGAGTTTTCAAGATTAAAATTCAGCATAATAAACCAAATAATTTTGGAAACTAATAATGACTGCTGTTTCATAACTAACAGAAAGGTAATGCATAGGAGTTTTATTTAGTAAGAGAAAGAGAAGTCACTGAGTACCAGGAGACTCATTTGAATCACTGAGTGTGTTGAAGAGTCTAAAAAGAGTAGGGGTAGCCAGAGAGGATTTAAGAGAGTAGCAGGCTCTGAGACAAAATATACTAGTAAGTATAATTAAACTTATGGGATAGCTTCAGATCCTATAAGGGTTTGAAGAGTTGAAGACAGATGAATTCTATCTATTGCCCATCCCTAGATAAGTTGGCACTTGGTTGCTCTCTTTGGTTTCTGGTTTGAAAAAGAAAAGCAGAGGGAGAAGGCAGGCTCTGCATTTGTTTCTGACAAAAGTTAAATGCACAACACAACATCCTACTGAGTGAAGATCCAGTTGAGCTTGTGTACTTTGCGTAGACAAACTACCCAAGTTTTGTTGAGTTTAGTTTTGCTTTTTATAAGAAGTTTATTGGACAATTTAACATCCAGTTGGGTACTGGCTAGGTTTGTTTGGATTTCTCAGAAAGGGGAATCTGAGGGGTTTTTTCAGTTTTCTGGATTAAGGAAACTACTTAGCAGGACAGTAGAATAACACTACTTCAGTTCCATTTTAAAAAGGCAAAAAGGGTTCATTATTGCTTTATCAGTTTTTGAGTGGAAGAGACTCATCTGTCTAATGGAAGAGTAATAAGGTTCAAAAATGGAGAATTTAGTAGAGAAATGGTATGGTTTCCATTGCTGATAAAGAGACTCTGTACATCAAAGGCTTGCAGTCCAGAGTTGTAATTGTTCTGACCACATATGTAAGCATTCATTCATGAATTTTTCTGCTATATTTCTATAAATATATGCTTACTCTTCCCCATGAATACTATGTGCATTTGTGGAAGACTGTTGTCCTGGTTTATGTATATACTAGGATGCATTGATTATTTCTATATTTGTTTATATTGAGTGACTGTGATGTATTGATTATGCATGCCCTATTTCTTTTTAAAATAACTTTATTTTCAAAATATATTCAAAGATAGTTTTCAACATTCACCCTGCAAAATTTTGTGTTCCACATTTTTCCCTCTTTTCCTCTTACCCCCTTCTCTAGATATCAAGTAATCCAATATGTTAAACATGTGCATTTCTTCGATACATATTTCCACAATTATCATGCTGTACAAGAAAAATCAGATCAAAAAGGGAAAAAAATGAGAAAGCAAAAAGGCAAGCAAACAACAACAAAAAAGGTGAAAATGCTATGTAATGATCCACATTTAGTCCCCACAGTCTTTTTTCTGGATGCAGATGGCTCTCTCCATCACAAGCCAATGTCCTATTTGTAAATCAATATTCCATATTTAAGAAGTGTTATTGCTATTATTGTGATATACTGACATTATATAAATAAGAAGCATATTGGTAGATGTTCAGGAATGACAGAGATTAGTAGGGGGAGTAAATTGTCCCCATAATAAGGTCACTCTTTAAGACTTTGAGAGAGTTTGAGATGTACCCACATTACAATAGTCCTTATCTGCAAAGCCAGAAATTGATAGATTAGGGGGAGGAAGCCAATCCAGAGAGTATGAGTAGATATGCTATGTGTCCATAGCAAGGCCATCCCAGACAAGTGCTACATTGAGTTACCTTGAGAGCCAGTGCTAATCTGGGTGGGGGAAAAGACAAATAGGAAACATTTTTGTCTCTAGCTTCACTTTGTGGAACCATCATTAGGTGGTGTCTTCTGAGCACCAATTGGACCAATTTTGTTCAAGGAAATTCAGTGCTGGGAACATATTCTGTCATATTTTGGAATTTGAATCCCTATTAAAATCTAAAGGAGTTTATCATATCGGCTAAAATGACAAAAGAGGAAAATGATAAATGTTGGAGGGGATGTGGAAAAATTGGGACACCAAGAAATGCTGGTAGAACTGTGAAATGATCCAACTATTTTGGAGAGCAATCTGTAACAATACCCAAAGAGTTACAAAACCATGTATACTTTTTGACTCAACAGTATCACTATTAGGCCTATTTTCCAAGGTGAATAGGAGAAAAGGAAAATATGTTTTAAAAGTGTATAGTAGCTCTCTTGGTGGTGGCAAAGAACTAGAAATTGAGAGAATGCTCATCAAATGGAGACTGACTCAACAAGTTGTCGTATATGATTATGTTGGAATACTATTGTGTTATAAAAAATGATGAGCAGTTTGATTATAGGAAAACCTAGAAAGACATATAAAATAAGGAAGAATGAAATGAGTAGAACCAAGAGAACATTATATACAATAATTGCAATAGTGTTAACAGTGATAACTGAACTAAATTATTCTGAGTATTATAAATGCCCAAATAAACTACAAAGTACTTATAAAGAAAGGTGCTATCCACTTCCAGAAAAGAACTGATAAATAGAAGTATGCATAGAATGGTTTTATATATATATATATGTGTGTATATGTGTATATGTGTATATGTGTGTATATATATATACATATATATATATATGTATATATATGGTTGTTTGTTCTTTGTTCTCAAAGAGGATCATGACATCAGGATAACTGGGGATGGCTCCAGATGCAGAAGGAGATCTTGGCCTTTTCTTTCCCAGGTTTGTTTGACTGAGGCAATGACCATCCAATGATTAAGCTTAGGTAAGAAATGAGGCAGAAAATGACTTGTTTTTCCTATTTAAAAAAAATCAAATTGCGAAAGGGAAGACCGTCAGGGTGAGCCATCAGGGCCCAATGATCAAGTGAGACTTGGCCTGGGACTAATTGTTGGTCAATCAATGAGAGCCAGAAAGATTAGGGTTTAAGGCATGGTCCTTAAGAAAGAAATCTAACTGGTAAATAACTGATAAAAATTTATATTCCTTTGGCTAAAGCTCTCACAGGTAAGGGTATGATTCCCTATGTGCCAGAAGGAGAGAAGGAAATGGGGGTGAGGGAGAAAGGAAGGAAAACAGGCAGGAAGGAAGCAGAGGAGAGGAGAGGAGAGGAGAGAAAAGGAGAGGAGAGGAAAGGAGAGGAGAGAAGAGGAGTGGAGAAGAGAGGAGAGGAGAGAAGAAGAGAGAAGAGGAGAAGAAGAGGAGAGGAGAAGGAGAGGAGAGGAGAGGAGAGGAGAGGAGAGGAGAGGAGAGGAGAGGAGAGGAGAGGAGAGGAGAGGAGAGGAGAGGAGAGGAGAGGAGAGGAGAAAAGAAAGAAGGGAGATAGGGAGGAAGCTAAGTTTTCTTATAGTTGTAGTAGCAAAGATTTGGAAACGAGTAGATCATCAATCAAGGAATGGTTGACTAAATTATCATATACTATTGTAATGGAATATTATTGTTCTAGAAGAAATGATGAACAGGCTGATTTCTTTCTTTTTTTTTGTTATAGCTTTTTATATACAAAACATATGCATGGGTAATTTTTCAATATTGACCTTTGCAAAAAACTTCTGTTTCAATTTTTCTCCTCCTTCCCTCCACCCCCTCCCCTAGATGGCAGGTTGTCCCATACATGTTTAATATGTTAACGTATATGTTAAATACAATATATGTATATATATGGTTGTTTGTTCTTTGTTCTCAAAGAGGATCATGACATCAGGATAACTGGGGATGGCTCCAGATGCAGAAGGAGATCTTGGCCTTTTCTTTCCCAGGTTTGTTTGACTGAGGCAGTGACCATCCAATGATTAAGCTTAGGTAAGAAATGAGGCAGAAAATGACTTGTTTTTCCTATTTAAAAAAAATCAAATTGCGAAAGGGAAGACCGTCAGGGTGAGCCATCAGGGCCCAATGATCAAGTGAGACTTGGCCTGGGACTAATTGTTGGTCAATCAATGAGAGCCAGAAAGATTAGGGTTTAAGGCATGGTCCTTAAGAAAGAAATCTAACTGGTAAATAACTGATAAAAATTTATATTCCTTTGGCTAAAGCTCTCACAGGTAAGGGTATGATTCCCTATGTGCCAGAAGGAGAGAAGGAAATGGGGGTGAGGGAGAAAGGAAGGAAAACAGGCAGGAAGGAAGCAGAGGAGAGGAGAGGAGAGGAGAGAAAAGGAGAGGAGAGGAAAGGAGAGGAGAGAAGAGGAGTGGAGAAGAGAGGAGAGGAGAGAAGAAGAGAGAAGAGGAGAAGAAGAGGAGAAGAGAAGGAGAGGAGAGGAGAGGAGAGGAGAGAAGAGGAGAGGAGAGGAGAGGAGAGGAGAGGAGAGGAGAGGAGAGGAGAGGAGAGGAGAGGAGAGGAGAGGAGAAAAGAAAGAAGGGAGATAGGGAGGAAGCTAAGTTTTCTTATAGTTGTAGTAGCAAAGATTTGGAAACGAGTAGATCATCAATCAAGGAATGGTTGACTAAATTATCATATACTATTGTAATGGAATATTATTGTTCTAGAAGAAATGATGAACAGGCTGATTTCTTTCTCTTTTTTTTTGTTATAGCTTTTTATATACAAAACATATGCATGGGTAATTTTTCAACATTGACCTTTGCAAAAAACTTCTGTTTCAATTTTTCTCCTCCTTCCCTCCACCCCCTCCCCTAGATGGCAGGTTGTCCCATACATGTTTAATATGTTAACGTATATGTTAAATACAACATGTATATATATTTATACTGTTATCTTGTTTCACACGGAAAATTGGATTTAGAAAGAAGGTAAAAATAATCTGAGAAGAAAAAACAAAAATACAAGCAAACAATAACAGAAAGAGTGGAAATGTTATGTTGTGATCCATACTCATTTCCCAGTGTCCTTTCTCTGGGTATAGCTGGTTCTGTTCATTACAGATCAATTGGAATTGATTTGGACCCTCTCATTGTTAAAGAGAGCCACATCCGTCAGAACTGATCATGTAGTATTGTTTGAAAAGGCTGATTCAAAAAAGCTGGAAAGACTCACATGAACTGGTACTGAATGAAATGAGTAGAAACAGAACATTGGACAAAGTAATAGCAAGATTGTATGATGATCAACTATGACGGACTTTGCTTTTCTCAACAGTATAGTTCCAGAAGACTTGGGATGGAAAATGCCATCCACATCCATTGAAAGTATTATAGAGACTGAATGTGGGTTGAAACATAGTATTTTAATTTATTTTTTTTTAATTTCTCATAGTTTTTTCCCTTTTAGTCTGATTTTTCCTGTGCAACACGACAATTATGAAAATATGTTTAAAAGGATTGTACATATGTAACCTATATCAGATTGCTTGCAGTCTTGGAGAAGAGGGAGGTAAGTGAGGAGTGGAGAAAAATTTTAGTATACAAAGTCTTACAAAAAAGTATGTTGAAAACTATCTTTACATGTATTTGGAAAAACAAAATATTATTGAGGTGGGAAAAATCTTTTTCACTTTTAAGTAGTGGGTTAGCATCACCTAAAGGTCATAGAGAAATAGCCACAGAATATGCTGATTGACCTGTCCCACTGATCAATAGCAAAGTCTGGCAGAGGTTCAACAAATCCTGATTCTAGTTCTTCTATCTTGACTCTTGGGTTAAATTCCTGAAACAAGGTTTGCCATTTGATCCTAGGAAAATTTATAGCTATGTCCTGAAAGTCCTCATTGCAATTTTTTCCTTTGTCCCTTTTTTCAATCTCTCTTTATTCTCTGATATACTAGGATATCAGGTTATAATAATGATGATAATGATGATGATTATAGGATTCCCACAATGCTTTAAGATTTGCAAAGTGTTTTCTTACAGCAACTTGGGCAAGTAAATACTATTACTATTCTCATTTTACAGTTGAGAAAATAGAGGCAGAGTTAAGTGACTTGCTCAGGGTCATATAACTAGTAAATATCCAAGACTAAATTTGAAGTAAGGTCTTCCTGGCTCAAAGTTCAATGTTCTGTTAGGCAAATAATGATGTTGAGGAGATGAAACAAATTAGAAAAACATCAATAAACAACTGGTTTATTGGTAATGATAAGCAAACATTAGCATGAAAATGACTCTTGAATTAGTTACAAGGTCCTAACTCATTTATATAGCACTTTAAAATTACCATGTGGTCTATTTTATCATCGATCTCTTTTTACAGATAAGGAAACTGAGATTCAGAAAACTTAAGCCAAAGTTGCACTAAATTGTTAAGTTAATTTAAGTGCTAGTTAAGTGCTAGAACTAAAATAAAGATCTAAGTTCTTTTTCTAAGTGCAAGTCATTTCCCCCCTGCACCAAGCAGTGTAGCATTTGTTGATTGCATGCAAATTCTTTTAATATCGTCCTTGAGGGACTATTGGAGACTCTTGCTTTAGAGCTTCTTCTTCCCTAAATTGAAGTATGCAATTAGCTAAATTCCACATTTTCACCTTACTGTGTGTTGGCTGAGACCTAAAAGTCCTTTCATGTGAACCCAAAACTCTTCTTTACACTTTAGTAACATCAAATGATAATTACTGTAACTCTTAGCTCCCTTCCCTGCCTTCTTATCTGCTTAAGCATGTTGCTTCTGTTGAATTTGGCTGTTTGGAGTCTTATAAAAGGCAAAATCTTTAGTGGCAGCATGCTTGGACATCCATTTACTCCCTATGAAGCAACGGGATTACTTTAGGATTATTCAGAGAATTTATCACAGTGATGGTTCATCATCTCTGTTGGAGCTTTCTTAGCTCCATACTTTGTCTCATTTTCTTTGATTTAGCTCAAAGAATACATTCTACTTCATGAACCTATCCTCCTTCTATCCATCCAAATTCAATTCTCTTGGCTGTCTCTTTACTCAATTATATTGAGTGAAGATGATGCTGAATCTGGGAATAAAAGCAACAGAAACCTACAAATTGTAATTCTCTTTTTGATATTTTTTGTTTTTAATTTTAAGTTCATTTAATTAAGATTTATAGGTGAATTCTTTGAAGGGCAGCTAGGTAGTTCAGTGGATAGAGTGTCAGGTCTGGAATCTGAGTTCAAATCTCACCTCAGATATTTACTAACTATATCACCCTGAACAAGTCATTTCATCCTGTTTGCTTCAATTTCCTCATTTGTAAAATGATCTGGAGAAGGAATTGGCAAACTATTCCAGTATCTTTGCCAAGAAAACCCTAAATTGGGTCACAAAGAGTCAGATAGGACTGAAAAATGAATGAACAACATCTATCTAGAGGGTGCTCAATGGCTACAATACTGGAAAAATGACTTCTTTCTTTAAAAAAAAAAAAGTTCACCAGAATCATATTCTTTCTTCAACTTTCATTGTATCTT